>NW_020838019.1:6292065-6892065 GCF_003676395.1 Aethalodelphis obliquidens | reverse complement strand
AAAGATAGGATACAGAGCTCTGGGGGAAGGCTTGCCAGAAGTAACATCTGAGCTGAGAACCGAAACACCAGTAGGTGTTATCCAAGCAGAGGGAAAGGTGGTCAAAAGCATCCCAGTGATAAGGGCTATTACCAATAGAAATAAATAAATAACAAGTGTTGGCATGAGTGTAGAGAAACGCTGTTGGTGGGAATGTAAAATGGTGCAGGTCGGGATGGAAAACAGTCTGGCCGTTCCTCAAAAGATTAAAAATTCAATAACCATATTATCCAGCAATTCCATTTCTGGGTATACACCCAAAAGAACTGAGTAGTGGGTTTCAAAGAGATATTTGGACACTAATTTTCATAGCAGCATTATTCACAACAGCCAAAAGACGGAGGCAACCCAAGTATCCATCAATAGATGAATGGATAAACAAAATGTGATATATTCATACAGTAGAATATTATTCGTCCTTAAAGAGTCAGGAAATTCTGATACTACTATAACATGAATGACCCTTGAGGAACATTATGCTAAGTGAAATAAGCCATTTCAAAAGGACAACTGCTTATATGAGGTACCTGGAAGAGTCTCAACTCATAGAGACAGAAAATAGAATGGTCATTTCCAGGGGCTGGGAAGAGGGGGGAATTGAGAGTTAGTATTTAACGGGTACAGAGTTTCTGTGTGGGATGATGAAAAAGTTCTGGAGATGGATGGTGGTGATGGTTGCACAACAATGTTAATGTACTTAATGCCACTGAACTGTCCACCTAAAAATGGTTAAGATGGTTAATTTTATGTTATGTGTATTTTACCACAATTTTTTTAAAGTGTTCCAGATACTATGAAAAGTACGTGCGAAGGTCAGAAAGCAAAAAATAAAATAAAATAAAACAAGAACATGGAGAATCTGAAGAAAGCAAAAAGTTCAGAAAGGCTAGGGAAAAAAAGACCAAAAACACACATTTTCAGTTGACATGATTTCTAAACTAGATATGATCTTAAGCATCTGAGGCCACATACTGTTCTCCAAATAGAGCAACCACATATGATTTTTCGCATCATGGAATTAGGCCAGAAAAAAAAAATGTTAACAATTGCTTAATCAGAAATGAGAGCCTTCTCGAGCTTCAAAGTTAGGAAACTTTCATCAAATTCCAAGAGCCTGTAAAGTTTTTCTAGGCTGAGGGTACAGAGGAATCATACTCACATGAAGTCTAAACCACAAAGAGTCTTAGGGCTTCATCACAGCTCTCTGAAAAGACAAGTAGTACTTGTTGCTTTTGGAGAACAACCTAGCTCATGGGGCAGAGTAGGGGGAAGGCTTCTGCCTATGTTCTCTGAACATTTTGTAGATCTTGAGCTTACTTTACAGATCATTACAGCTCTGCCTGCGAGTAGGATTACACACAAGGTTATGCCAATGGTTCCATTTTCGGGCTATCTCTCTCATCCGTAAAATTCAATTCAGGCTTAAAGCTGGCACACAAAGTCCTGGCTCAGAGAATATCTTGATTTATGTAGTATGCAAATGAGCACAGACGTAGTCATATATTTGTATGTATGTAAATAAGCATACACACACATACACACATACAAAAAACAAATAGTAATGAACAATTTTAAAAGTGCACAGCTCTAACAGATTTTCAGATGCTTTCATCACTGCAATATATTACAGCTTTACAAATGCACTACAGTCTTAAACCAAAATATTTCATTTCCAAAATGAAATCTGGCTTGTGGTTAATTTATTCCAGCACCTAGTTCTTATTACTTACTCAATAGGCTTGAATAGGAAAACACAATGTATTTGCACACTGACTGAGAGAGCACAGTGTCTGAACAAGTAAGAGACACATGCCTGAGCTCTCCCTACTCCCCGTGGGGGAACTGGCCCCGTGAGACTGAAGAAGTATCCAGTACCAAGTATTTTCCAGGAAGACAGGGAAATGGAGACAGAGGGTGAACGAGAATAAGGTCAATTTTGTATCAAAAGCAGAACAGCACGTAGCCCAAGAGGTAAAAGGAGGTCGAGAGTAAAGAAAGAGCAAAGATGAAACACAAAGAATTTACAAACTTTAGTTAAGGTTTAAATTTGGAGAAGACCCATCAGACTATAATTTCCTAAACTCAGGAATCTGTACAGTTGACTCCAATTCGGGGCACATATTCTATAAATGTTGACAGAACATCACTTGAGGGAAGGAAACGTGACCCACTTTGCTTCTTGTTGATCTTCACGCCAATCCTGCTAACTCTCAACAAAAGCATGGCATTTCCGAATACCCACAATTTATGGTTAAGGGAAGCAAGGAGACTCAAGTGGGACAGGAAGCAGAGGGGCCAGCCCTAGAATTACCCAATCACACGGAATCAGCGTAACACATATCTGGATTTGCTCTGTCATAAACCAGCAACAATGAATAATTCAGTGTCCTTGACTGGTCTGAACCTTCATCACTCAACTATGGAGTCCAGACTCAACTGTCTTCTCTCTGATATTTTATTTTTTGGCTTGACTGAACTATAATTTCACTTGACTCACCTAGTCTGCTAGGGACACACTATACAGACTTAGACTTAAGATGAAAGATGTTTATATGATTAGTTAACATGCCAGACTTGCAGATGAACTAAAAGAGGGGGAAGAAGAAAAACTCAAAAGCTTAGGAAAAAAATGTCACCTGCCAACATAGCATTAATCTCATCCATTTTTATCAATGTCATTCCCCTTTCTGTTCAACATTAGGTCTCAAATTTAATCTGCTGAAACTATATGAGTCAGCCTGAAATGAACGATGAGGTTTGCATGAAATCTAACACAAAAGAAAGTTAATTTTGTTTTTAAAATTCTACTTGCTCTATTTTCCTTGGGCCAAGAGGTACATGTATACTTAATGTTTAATGTCAGGCAAACCGTTAGTTTCCTTATCTGTAAAATGTGACCTCTATCTGGGATTGCTTCTGGGGTGATTTTTATGACCACCAAAATCAAAATTAGCTAGCAAATACTGGTTGCATCTTCCATTAAGAGGAACCCCTTGTCTTGCTTTGCCTCTTCCAACAACATTAGGGCTGTTTTCACCTTTACCCTTTGATCCATAAGGTGACGGTGTGAATTTCAAGCTTTTCCACAAAGACATGCAAGTTGTAAAGCAAAGGCTGCTGCCCTGGAAACTGAAGGTGCGTGACTCTTATGAGGATGATGTTTCTAAAGAACCAGTGCACCAGTTACACTCAGCCTCTCTGCCACCTTACGTTCCAACATTAGGTCAGGAAGAACCGGCTTCAAGTTAATGGTTTCAGAGTACCAGCTATTAGCATTTCAGTTTGCTTTTATGTTCTCCCCCTCCGTTTCTGACTGTTACCTATTAAAACTTCACAGTAACAGAGACTATCCAAGTGGATCACTGAATTCACAGCAGTCAAAAAGAATCCAGAGGAATAAATCAGACATTCCAAATGCATAACCGATGTCTGTGTTTATAAGAGAGCACATTATCTCATAAACTAGATTTGAGATAATCTCTTCTGAATCCTATTTCCTTCAAGAACCAGAGTTGAATTTTCTGATTTTATTTTCATTATGCTCTGATCTGCCAAAAGATACACAGTGTGTGTTGCCCTTCTTCCTTGAATCCACGCTGTCAAAAATGCCTGGACCCGCAGAACCATAGCTGTGTACCACCCTGAGCAACACACACGGCTCGCTTTCTCCTCTCCCAGGGCTCTCCATACTTCAGAAACAGTCGTTTTCTCATTTAATGGCAATAATAATCCCATAATCCAACAAATGCTTTTTAAAGAATGTTCATCATGAAAAGGAATGTGTGTCTTTGTGTGTGCCAACTTTCTCATGCAACTCTCTGAGACCGCTGACCAATTTTCTCTATTGCAAAAATACATTCCAAATCCACCCACTTCTCTCCATTTCCACTGTTACGCCCCTGGGGCAAGGCACCACCACCACCTCTCACCGACCACGCTCCAAGGGCCTCCTCCTGGTCTTCCTCTGGTTCCCCGCCTATGGTCTATTCTCCACAGCACTCAGAGCAACCTCTTTTAAAGAAATAGATCAGATCAGATCATTCCCTTGCTTAAAATCTTCTACCTTCTTCATGGGCTCCCAGTACACACAGAAAAAAATCCAAACCCCTTATCGCGATACAGCCCCTGCCTATGTTTCCACGCCATCGCAAGCCTCCCCTCGTTCACTATTCACCAGTCATCAGGTCTTCCTTCTGTTCCTTAAACACTTCTCCTCCCCGGCTTTGCGAGACTGTCTCTCTCTCATCGGTCTCTTCCCAAACCAGCCCACTCCTGGCCAGCCTATCGAAAACAGCATCCTCACTCCAGGCACTATCTATCATATATTCTGTTTATTTATTTGTGCTTACTTTTTGTCTGCCTCTCCCACTAGACTGTAAGCTCCATGAAAGCAGAGATCAAGTCTATCTTCCTTTCTTCCTTCATTCAGGACAGATCTTCCTCAACTTATGATGGGAGTATATCCCGATAAAGCCATTGTTAAGTTGAAAACATCACGTCAAAAACGCATTTAATACACCTAACCTACCAAACGTCAGAGCTTAGCCCATCTTAAATGTGTCGGAAAACACATTAGCCTACAGTTGAGCAAAATCATCTAACACAAAGCCTGTTTTATAATAGTGCTGAATTTCCCATGTCATTTATTGAATATTGTACTGAAAGTGAAAAACAGAATGGCTGTCTGGGTACAGGATGGTTGTCAGTGTATCGGTTATTTACCCTCGTGATTGCGTGGCTGACTGCAAGCTGCCCAGCATCACAAGAGAGGATCGTAGCCAAGAGAGGATCGTGGCTAACCTGGGAAAAGATCCAAGTTCAAACTTCGAAGTGTAGTTTCTACTGAATGTGTATGGCTTTCACACCATCGTCAAGTCAAAAAGACGTACGTTGAACCACTGTAAGTTGAGGACCATCTGTAATTATTTTGTGTCTATTTTGTGCAAGGCTAGGTTACAAGTTAAACCAATGAGGCAAAAATCCCTTTCCTTATATGCTGCCATCCTGCCTTGTTTATCACTGTATACCCAGGACAAGGTGGGCACTCAACAAATATTTATTGAATGAATGAAACATTGCAGTCATGTGATCCTCAAGTCGTACTGCTGTGCTTTACTATGCCTTTTAAAAATATTTTCATTAAGCCAATCAAGTTACCAATGAATGAAATCTATTGAGACTGGTCATGTATACACATAAGTAAAACACAGACGATGATAATATCAAAAATCTTAGCTCTAACACAGGTGTTTAGAGCTGAGTGTTGTCCAAAGGCTACTTAATATGTACCAATCCTAGAAGAAGAAACTTTGCTTACCAATCCTACCCTCTTTTACAGTTTCTCATCAATCACGACCTCTCTTCACTTCTCTGCGCCACCCCACCCTGACAGAGAGAAGCGAACTAAGTTAACAGTTTTGAAACAGTTTTGATATGCGTGAACATGTCTACAATTTCTGAATTCTAACTCCAAATATAGTCTAATTTTTCTTTCTTTAGTTTGATTTTGCTTTTTAACATAAGGAAAATCATTTATCTACTCCATGGCTGGTAATGAAACCCCCTTGGCAATTACCTGTTAGATCTGTCACACCCAATTTACCACTTCCAGGAATTATAATAAGTAAAGCCCAAATGTGAAATCATTTAAGCTTCCTCTCCTTTTGGCTGGTAGGATGCCCTGAGTCCCACCCAGAGGAGCCTATCACTGCCAACACCTTGACAGCTCACCTATTTTCAGGTCTGCTGAGATAGGACTGCCAAGTCAAGGAAGAGGAATCCTGGAAAACCACAAATGCAACTCCCTTGTTCCACAAAAAAAGGATTTACCCTTGAACATCTCCATGTAACCAACGCCGCTCAATTTATATGCTGGCATCTAGTCAAAGAGATAACCCCCATACGTGAAAAGACACAAGGAGAGTCAAATGGGGCTATTACCAGTTCGGGGATTATGTGTTTGATGTCTACATTCATTTGTCTACATGACTTCAAGGACTTTTCAGAGTGTAAGTGTTCAGACAGCAAACACACGATCTGACTGTTCCAGAGGCCCCTAGAACAGAAGCATGTACTGAAAACAACATACAAATCTTTGAGGAAGAGGAAATGTGATTAATGTAGAACATCAGGTCCCGGTTCTAAGACAAGTACTCACATTTACCTGTAAAGCAGAGGTATCTAGCTAGACTGGCTGCTCATTTCAACTGCCTACAGAGTTACTATTTTTCTGTACAGCTTCCAAGGCCCCAGCCCAAAGGGATAGGGTCTGGGTACCTGTGTGTGTGTGTTGTTTCTGGGATAAAGTGATGATCTACCATACTTAGAAACTACTGATCTATAGAACCTAAAACGTGAACTCAAATACCATCAGAAGCCAGGCAGGTGAGTAAAAGACACAGGAAATAATGGAGCATGCATTCAAATTACATTCAGAAAAAAAAAAATACTGCGGGCCAAATTCGGCTGGCTGCTCTTGACTTTGTTATTTCTGTATTTAGACTATAACTTCTTGAAGCTAGGCACCATATCTCATTCATTTCTGGGCCTGTTAGTGTCTGACATACAGTAGGTTCAATCGACGTTTGCTAAATTACTGATGAAAATGAGGTGAAATCCCAACTCTTCTGATATTATTAAAAGAACTGCCAGGAAAACTCCTTATTCATTCAACCAACCAAAATTGATTACACATCTACTATTCATATAAGGCTCTAAGGACACTGAATTGAATAAGATAGACAAGATTCCTGTCCATGTGGGGTTGATGTTTGGGGCAGAGGAGAAAGAGAGAGGGAACAGACATTCATAAATAAGGCAATTTCAGACAGCGATGTTACTCAGCATTACATGGCTGCATGTAGTCTCAAAGGTTGTTAAACCACATGGAAGACAGTGGAGGGCAGTGGTTTCAGAGGAGGTGAAGAATACCCTCTCGATGGGGGTAGAGGACGAATTTAGGTGGAGAGTTTCATGCCCTGACCTCTGCCACCACACCAGTTGGCTGACCTTGGACAAATCACTTAATCGATCTGGAGGAATTAGATTAAATGGTCTCTAAGACTTTCTAGCCCTATGATTTTATATTCCACATTCTACGTATGAGCAAAATTTCACACACTGTGATGGTCAGGCCCAATCTAGTGTCCAAATACTTTCAGGTCCCACCCCTCAAGGGTTGGCTCATGATATTTACGCATTAGTATAAATCAAAGATATTTTCTAAGCGTTGGCTGACTCCACCTCTACAGTTTACCTAAGGCAAAAACCACAAGCTCAGATATTTATTGCCACAGTGCAGTGGCTACTGGCATGCCCAGACGAAGTTATGAAGTTGGCACTATCACCGGCCCTAGGGCAAAGGAAACCAAATATCAAGCTCAAGGTGATTAAGCAATTCAGAAATTAGTTAAATTCCCTCATTCAACAAACATTAATAAGAGACCGCAGGAAGCAAACTGGTCTGGCTCCTAAGGAAAAAAAGCAAGCGCGTGCGCACACACACGCTCTTCCCATAACCATAAGGACCCTGGTCTGCTGCAGACATGCTTAACCTGGGTTTCAAAGGCTCCATGAACCCTACGAAATTAAATGCCAAATTCGGGGTGTATGGGCATATTTCTGAGGAGAAAATCCATAGCTTTTATTAAATTCTCAAAAGGGTCGATGATGCATACTGAAGAAAGACACTTGAGGCAAGGTCTCTCTTTGAGCTGTCATGCAAATCCCCTTTATATAAACAAGGAAACTGAGGTTTAGAGAAGGTAACGTGCCAATATGCAGCCCAGAAGCGGCCCAGCGAAACCTGAACCTTGATCTGACCGTGGCCAAAGTCTGTATTTTTTCCTGCGTGTCATGCACTCTCACACTGTTTTCATGGCTTACCAAAAATAAAAATAAATAGAAAAAGGCTGTTTAAAAGAATGAGTCAGTGAAGCCCCCAAGGACCATCATCATGTTCTGTCAGGGGCAAAGGCAGAGTCCAGCCCACAATTTCCTAGAAGCTGCAGAAGCCAACATTTCCATTTCTCAACTTCTGCCTCCGCCCCACTAGGATAAGATGACAAAAGAAGTACAAGAGCCCAAAGTAGGGGTTTATGATTTCAGAGATTCTTTCCCTGAAGAAGTCAAAGCACATGAATCTCCTCAGGCAGTCCAATCCCAAGGTCACTGTCTTGCACATCCCCAAGGCACGAGTCGGGTAACTTTTTTCCACCCCTTGAATTTGGTGGGTTTGTGTATATCTCACCTTCTGAACTTTCCTCTGGGTTTAACTCTTGGCCTTGACCCCTCATATTCACAGAAACGGTTGTTTTCATTTCATGAGTCATATCAGGATGTATAAAAAGGCAACCTGAAAATCATGTATCAAACACGACAGAATTTGGAGGAAAGAAATATACACTAATGTTCTTTGGTGTAATGGACAGAACGTGGTCTTTGGAATCAGGATTAACCTTGGGTAAGTAACTTTACCTGTCAGAACCCTGATTATACAATTTCTAAAATAGGGATAATGATGTTTCAGATTTTAATAACCACAAATTTTTGGTGAGTGCCTACTTGTGCCATGCACTGTCCTAAGCTCTAGGGGTACATTTGCAAATGTAACAGATAAGGTTCCTTCCTTCATAAAGTGTATATTCTAAGTGGAAGAGAAAAATAGCCAAATAAATAAATATAAAATCATTTTAATAACACTAATCACATTAAAATAATAATAGCTAACGGTTCTTGGGCATATACAATGTGTCAGAAACTATTATGTCTTGACTTATTTAATTCTCATAATGGGGGGACATAAGATTATTATATCCATTTTCTAGAGGAGAAGACTAAAAGGTTACGTAACTTGCCCAAAGTCACACAGCCATTGAGTGGCAGGGCCAACCAAGACTGAAACCCAGACCATCCGACAGCAGCAGAACCTCATTCTACACCTACACCAGGTAAATTAACGCAAATAAAATGCACGACACAAATAGAGGGAAGTTGCTGTAGCTTGGCCGGTCAGAGAAGCTACACTGAGCAGGTGTCATTTTAGGTAAGACACAAGTCACAAAAAGAAGCCAGGCCCAGAGTAAAGATCTAAAGAGAGTGTTCCAAGCAGGAAGAACAGCTGGTGCAAAGGCCCTGAGGAACAACCAGCCTGGGACAGAAAGAAGCCCAGCGGGTCTGAGCACAGTGGACGTGTTTGGGGAGTGCGGTAGATGAGTTCTCAGATACAGACAGAAGCCAGATGGCGTGGGGCGTTGTCAGTCAGAGCACAAAGATTTCACTCTGTGCTCAATGGGGAGTCATGGAAGGGCTTTAAGTGGGGAGGTGACACAATTTGATTTACATTTTTAAAGTCTGAGTCCAACTGATGTGTGGAGAAGGAGAAGGCTGTGCAAAGTTGAAGTGGGGAGACCAGTTTGGGGGTATGGAAGTCCGAGCAAGAGATAAATGATGACTTGATCTATAGTAGTAATAATAAAGGTGGAAAAAGCGCACAAGCTCAGGATGTATCAGAGAGACGCCATGAGGATTGGATGAGGATGGACAGAACACCTAGTAGAGTATCAGACACACAGCAGACATTTGCATACGTTAATTACCTTCCCTGTCTAACAGTAATGAGTAAGAGGCTTGGGATAAAACTATAAATCATACCCCAAATGACTAAGCCTCCCTGATTCCCCCGCCCCAATTTCTCCAAAGAAGCCCATAGCTCAGAGAGTACCCTGGGAATGCACCAAGTTCAAAACACAATGGAGAATTGATCTATTAAAGGAGCTGGACTGTTAAATTAAAACTGTTTCTGTGTGCCAAGCTGAAACACAAAGGAACTAGTCTTCTTCAACAATAAAGACCAGTTAAGAGGAGACTCCAGTTACACAATCTCCTCCTCTTCACCGTGAGGCACTTAGATGGAATTTTTTTTTAATAGAAAAGACAAACTCTTGAGTAAATGTAATAATTGTCTCAATAATGTGCCCCAACCACCCAAGAAGTTAAAAAAAAAAAAAAAAGGAAAAAAAGAAACTGGAAAATTGGGATTCTTCTATTACAGGATCGGTTCATTGCTGTCTCAAGTGTAGGCTATATTCACCCCAGCAATGGGATGATGCTATTTTCAAGATCTGACAGCCTGATAGCAATTCAAGAAGCAGAAAGATTACCTTCTAAGTATTAAAAAAAAAAGAGAGAAGAAAGAAGCAAACAAGCTAATACAAAAATCAGAAGCTTGTCAATGAGGTCAACTGACTGAAATAATTTTCAGATGTTGCCCAAAATAGGTTCTTTTTAGAGAAGCCTTGCCTCAAAAATGTCCCAAACAGGCAGTCCTATGGTGATCTCAGTCATCTCAAACATAGCACTTATTATATATTTTTCTCTAACAACAACAAAAACCACAACCAACTGATCTAAGGTAAACATTACTAATCACCGAAAATAGAGAATCTCCCTGTGCTTCCTAAACTCAAAAAACTCAAGCTCCAGGAATTAAACCCTCAGCTGAAAGCAAGCCCAGAGAGGAGAGAAATTTTCTCCTCTGCATTGCCTCACTCAGGCAAAGCTCCAGAGTGGAGAAGAAATTAGCCTTGAAGCTAAAACCCATAAAATGGGACTTCTCTGGTGGCGCAGTGGTTGAGAATCCGCCCGCCAATGCAGGGGACACAGGTTCGAGCCCTGGTCCAGGAAGATCCCACATGCCATGGAACAACTAAGCCTGTGAGCCACAACTACTGAGCCTACGCTCTAGAGCCCAAGAGCCACAACTACGGAGCCCACATGCCACCACTACTGAAGCCCACGCCTAGAGCCGGCACTCCGCAACAAGAGAAGCCACCGCAATGAGAAGCCAGCGCACCACAATGAAGAGTAGCCCCCACTCGCCACAACTAGAGAGAATCCCATGCGCAGCAATGAAGACCCAACGCATCCAAAAATAAATTAATAAATAAAATTTAAAAACAATAAAACCCATAAAACTCTTATTCCGTTCTTTGAATTTTTAACCATTCAAATCTTCTAACTGCTCTAGCGCAATGGTTCAACAAAAGATCTGCAAGATCAATACTATTTTCATAATACTATCATTTGCTTTTTTCACTGTGTTGACGTTTGCACAGATGGTTCAAAAGAATGGTGAGTAATGCTACAGGTACCTTAGCACAAATCAAGCCAAGAGCACCAAACTGCACTGGTAATCACTGTATTCTTCACACCATGCAGTCCAGTAAAAAGAGAAAAGAGAGCTAGTTTCACGTGAGAATGCCCCTGATGAAGCAGTAAGAAAATATTAACTTTATTAAAACTCATATGTGAAGTAAGCCGTCTTTCTTTTTAGTATTCTGTGTGACAAAATGGGAAGTATACAGAAGCACTTCAAAGTAAAATGGTTGTCTCAAAGAAAAGTACTTGTGTGATTATTTGAGTCGTGGACTAATAAACTAGCCACTTTTTTCATGGAACACCATTTTTACTTGAGAAAGTGACTGACAGACAAAACATGGTTAGTCAGACTTTATAATCCGGCAAACATTTTCTCAAAAATAAATGAAGCGAGGGACTTCCCTGGTGGCGCAGTAGTTAAGAATCCACCTGCCAATGCAGGAGACACGGGTTCGAACCCTGGTCCAGGAGGATCCCACATGCCACGGAGCAACTAAGCCCACGCGTTCTAGAGCCCGTGTTCCGCAACAAGAGAAGCCACCGCAATGAGTAGCCCGTGCACCGCAACGAGGAGTAGCCCCCGCTCGCCACCAACTAGAGAAAGCCGGCGTGCAGCAACAAAGACCCAACGCAGCCAAAAATTAATTAATTAATTTAAAAAAATTAATGAAGTGAGCCTGTCATTTCAACTGGCCATATTTGCTGCCAATGATGAAATTTGAGTTTTCAAGCAAAAATTGGAAATTTTGAAAATCTGTATTTCTCACCTTGCCCTTGACAACTTCCTAATACTTAAGGACTTTCCTGATAAGATCAATGGTGATATTAATGAATGTGGCTTTTGACACTGTATAATGAAATGTGTCCACATGTGCAAGATCTGCATAATCTAGTGAACCAGTAATTCTCCAGCTGACTAAAGCCTGATGTTACAAAATCATGCATGAGTAAGAGATCCATCCAAAGTGTGAAACAGATCAACAGGCAATATAACAGAGGAGGAAAGGATAATTGATATGGTCTCAGACGCTACGCTGCAAATAACCTTTAAGAAACTATGACTTGTTGAATTTTGGTGTAATATCAAAGAGGAATATTTACATTTCATAGCTGAAGAAGCAGTTAATATACTCCCCTTTCCATCAGTGTCTGTGTAAGGCTGGATTTTGTTCATATACTTCAACCAACCCAACACACTGCAACAAAATACACCTAATGAGAAGCCAGCTTCTATTAAGCTAGACATTAAAGAGATTTGCAAAAATATAAAACAATGCCACTCTTCTTGCTAATTTTTTGTATTGGAAATATGTATTTTTCATTAAAATATTATTTAGGTTAACGTGGTGGATTTTTTTTGCTATTTTTAGTGAATTAATAAATGTCTATATTTTTCAATTTTAGTTCCTAATATGGTAAATATCAATAGATATAGCCCATGTAAACAAAAGCTTTTTGGGGTCTTCAACAATTTTTAGCAGTAAAGTCAGCCCTCCATATCCATGGGTTCTGCATCCGCAGATTCAACCACAGATCAAAAACGATCAGGGGGGAAAATTTCCAGAAAGTTCCAAAAAGCAAAATTTGTAGGTTATATACAAAACCTATGCCATTTTATATAAAGACTTGAGCATCCTTGGATTTTGGTACCTGGAGGGGGCCCTGGAACCAATCCCCCACAGATACTGAGGGCCGACTATATAAGTCTAAAAGGCTCCTGAAGCCAGTAAGTTAAGAATTTTTGGCTTAGAACAAATATATAATAGCTGCCTTTTTCACACACACACCCTGCACAAACAAAAAGCAGAAAGAAGACAAACTGAATTTCTTTGGACTCTATTGTGCAATTTACTTAAGACCCATGGGCCTTGCTAATTTGCATGTCTGATTTACTCCAAATCCTTTCCTCCTCCTACTCTCTGGCAAGAAACCACAGATAAATTCCATTGCTATTTCACAACCCCCTGTTAAGCAAACTGCCATGCAGTGGTATAGACATGGAGCTCATCCAGCCTGGCAAACAGGGAGAAAGAGCTCCAGGGCTTTCCAGCCAAGGGCCCTTTTCAAACATTAAATCCACAAAACACGGCATTAGCTTGCTCAAAGCAAATAGTTAATTTGTCCTTTCACAGGAAATCAAAAGCACAAAATCACACAGCTAGAGCACTGCTTCAGCCCCCGCACTAACCCTTCACCATCCCCCTTTTCCCAGACAAGTAAATGTCTAAACCATTAAGAATCAACAAGTCAATCAATCCATAACAAATATTTATACTGTCTACATGGGAAAAAAAAAAAAGAGGATATATATGGTCACAAAAAGAAAACTAACAATACCAGTAAAAAAAAAAAAAAAAATTAAAAAAAAAAGCCCAAGTAAACTGTGCTATGTAAGTGTGAATAAAGGACAAAATAAAAAATAAAAAAAATACGCACCAACATGACCAAGTGCATGAACAAATGGGAAGAAGAAAGTAGAAAATTAAATACAGGTACTAAGCGTGGCAAAGCTGAAAAATTAGTAAAGGACAGGATTCTCAGACATCAGCAATTGGACCTTTTGGCTAAAATTCCATTTCAACAGGGGGAAAATGGAAGATGACATTAGAATGATAGATTGTACCCAGATTATGGAAGGTCCTGAAAGTCAGGCCAGCTGGTCTATCCTACATGTAATGAGGAGCCACAAAAAGGCTTTTGAGAAGGACAGGAACACAATGGAAGTGTGCTATT
This sequence comes from Aethalodelphis obliquidens, assembly GCF_003676395.1. Classification (NCBI taxonomy): domain Eukaryota; kingdom Metazoa; phylum Chordata; class Mammalia; order Artiodactyla; family Delphinidae; genus Aethalodelphis; species Aethalodelphis obliquidens. Next base: position 6,878,136 of record NW_020838019.1, on the reverse strand, counting down.
TTATTTGCTGTTTTGTTTTTTAAACGTTAATCTATTAATAATATGGTCTAGTTAAAAGAAACCAAGACAAGAGGTTGGGGCGCCAGATAAGGAGACTAAAAAGCACAGACAGACATGAGCTGGGCTTGAACAAGGAGATGGCGATGGAAATGAAAAAGCACCAAGAGCTACATCGAGGTAGGTAAATCTGGAACCTAATCTGGTGCCAAGAGTATAAAAGAAGGTGGGACCATACACAGAAATAAAGAGGTCAAGGTCACTAACAACACATCTGCTGAAGGCCTACTAAACTTCTTGCTGTGCTAGGCTATAAATGAAATACTGATTTGGAGGTAAAGATATGAGATTTTAAACATGCCCAGGGAGAGGGGTATGGTATGATGGACTGGTACGCAGCAGCCTTCCAATGTCCTATCACGGTGCCTTCCTATGCTGCAGAGGATGGAAAGCTAAAAACTACATTTCCCCTTTGCAGCCAGGGGTTCTGGATGAGGATACGGCTCTACCAGTTACAAGGCTCCGTATGAGATATAGAAGGCAGAAATAAAATGGAGGCCATCTTCTTCCTGTTTTGACTCTTTCTGTAGGCTACACAGTCGTGGAAACATTGAAGGTTTCTGCAACAGTATTCCAGGATCTGGCCAATAGCTTTGAGGTTATCCAATGGCTTCCTGATCCCTGGCCTTCTTGAGTGTGACAGATTAGCAGTCCACCTGGTAGGCCAGTCTGTTTCAGAAGGCCACCTCCAGAGGTTCAGCCTTCCATTTCTCCGGTCCTCTCAATGACTTTGTAAGAATCTATTTCCCTATCTTACATGATTTCTGCTTCCTGCAACTAGATGCAGACACATTAAGTGGGTTTAAATAAGGGCAGAACAACTAAGTGAAAGTATTTGATACATAGTTTTTAAAATGTAAGTAAAACTTGGGAACAAAGCCAGACAGAGCATAGAAACTAGGTATTACCTGCACAGATGCAGCAGTCAGAGACCCCAGACTATGTTAATCCAGTCTCTAAGATTTCCACAACTCATCTTGGGAATCAACAAAGAAAAATCCTCTTAGCTTTCTTAAGGAATTATATCAACATCTTACATTTATCTGGAGCTTCGAATATGAGTAAAGGCATTTTGAGGAGTTTTCACTTCATTTTACCTGGCAGAGGATACCAAAAGGGTGGGTATCATCATCTTAATTTTTAAAAATGAGAGAACCAAAGCACAGAGAAGGTAAACAATCTGCCTAAGGTCAGAGAGGTGGTAAGTTATTGGTCCAACTAAAGTATTTCCTGCTTTCAACCTATTTTCTCTTGTTTGGTCTTCTGTCAGTTAACTCTAACCATGTCCTAAAGTAAATGTTAAAATTGTTGGTGTGGAAATATTAGGAGCCTAAGAGGGCTTATAAAACCGCAGAGAATTCAATGGGGCCTAACTTACAACCATGGAAAAAATTAAAATCCCATGTGTAATTTTCTTCTCCAATTTTAACCTAAAATGTGGTGTCTGTGGCAGACCCACTGTTCCTATGACACACTTCCAACACACACAGTCTGGGTAGCAAGTGTCATCCAACCATTCAGGCAGCTAGTCATTTATTTTCCTATCATTCTAAGAGATGGAAAATTAACAGTGTTGTGTTTACAAACCGTCACTGGGCTATTACATAAAAGCTCAAATATGTTTACCTTACTCACACCTCCGGTATGAAGAAGCTCAAAAGCAAGTTAATATAAACCGATTCTGAGCAAATGTGCAGAAAGTAGCCCTGTTAGAAAGAGGTTAAGCTTTGACCTTCCCAACTTTTCCCGCAGAATGTACAATCCATCACGTACAGGGAAGATGTGAGGTGTTGGTAAGTACCCCTGTTAGTGAGAAATTCTGCTAATTATTACACCAAATAAGCACAGTTAACAGGCCATGGCCACAAGAGGGCCATGTTTCAGGGTATTAAACAGCTGCGTAGGGGTGGAGATGAATATATTACACTATGCCCTCTACCAATAAAACAATTTCCCTGACACCTAGAAAGCCAGTCAGCTGAAGCAATAACACAAGGGTTCCAGGACTCTGCTATGTGAAGAAACAATGCTTCAGTGCCATCTAGTGACTTGTGCCTTTTAAGTTGCAGAGTTCGGGCAACTGGCGATACCTATAACCTAAGCTTGGAAGTACGAAAAGGAAACAGGAATAGAAGATATGGAATTTTGAAGGCCTCTCAAACGAAATACTTGCTTTTTAAAACACACATATATTCTTTTCTTTTCTTTTTTCCTCCACCTCTGGAAAAGACAGCAGAGGGGTAGGAAATTAAGACCAAATAAAACCAAAGGCCTTGAACCCATAAGGCAGATACAAAAATTAGCACACTCTACGTAATATATTAGCATACTCTATGTAATATATTAGCATAATGCAAATAATTTTTTAAGAAGGTAGGAAAACTTACCAATCTATAGAAAGAGTTATCTGACAATACCTTTGTGGAGCTCCATTCCACCCTCTGACCCCAAATTACCTTTCCCATAGAGACTGTTTCCAGGCTGTTGACTTCTAACATTGTACCAGCTAGATATACTGAATACTCCGTACAAATATAGTGTATTCCCAAAACACTGCCACAGAAATCCATTTCTTTCTCATGCTAATGGTGAAAAGAGATCTGAACTACATTGCTGCAGATACAGTAATGAACAAAAGCAAAGTCACTGTCTCCTGGAGTTCACATTCTAATAGAGGAAGGTAGACAAAAAAACAAACAAGGAAATATATACTATATCAGATGATGATAAGGACATCAAGAAAAATAAGACAGGGTAAAGGCATAAAGAAGGCCATCAGGCAATGAGATGGACAGTGCTATTTTAGGGTAATCAGGGGAAGCCTCCTGAGAATGTAAAGCTTAAATAGAGACCAAAAGGAAGTGAGGTAACCAGCCATGCAAATATCTGAGGGAAGAAAGTTCTGAGAACCGCAAGTACAAAGGCCCTGAGGCAGGAGGCAGTTGCCTTGTCTAACAACAGGATGGAAGGGGGACACATCATACAGAAAGCCAGAAGGGTTTGTGGTTGTTTTTCTTTTTTTTTTTAATAGCAGTTTCATTGAGATGTAATTCACATACCATATAATTTGCCCTTTTAGAGTTTATAATTCAGAATGTATATGCACAGAGTTATGCGATCATCACCACAGCTTAATTTCAGAATATTTTCATTACACCAAAAAGAAACCCTGTACCATTAGCAGACGCTCCTCATTCCTCTCTCTCCAGCCCCTGGCAACCACTAATCTACTTTCTGTCTCTATGGATTTGCTTATTCTGGATATGAAATCATATAATATGTGGCTTTTTTGTCACTGGCTTCTTTCACTTAGCATAATGTTTTCAAAATTCACCCATTTGTAGTATGTGTCAGTACTTCATCTTTTGACTGCTAAATATTCCACTGTATGGATATACCACATTTTGATTATCCATTTATCACTGATGGACATTTGGGTTGTTTCCACTTTTTGGCATATTGGCATTTTTGGCATTATGAGTGATGCTGCTATGAACTTGCACCTGTGAGTTTTGTACGGACATACATTTCCGTTTATCTTGGGTAACTAGGAGTGGAGCTGCTGGATTATACCATTATGAGAAGCCATAAAAAGGTTTGAGCAGAGGAATGATATGATGTGAATTTTTTTTTTAAATACTTGCTTTGGTTGCTGCATACAGAGAGAGGCAAGGCAAGATGCAGGGAGACAACTTAGGAAGCCATGGCAAGGATCCAGGAGAGAGATGCGAGTGGCCTGGAGAAGAATGGCAGAGGCAGGGGTTGTGAGGAGTGGCTGGATTCTAAATACACTTTGAAGACACAGGAGACAATTTGCTAACAGTTAAGACATGGGATATAAAAATGAGAGTCAAGGATGTCTCTGAGATTTTTGGCCTGAGCAACTGGAAGTATGAAATTGCCGTCCACTGAAGTGGAGATGACTGTAGGAGGAACAAGAAATATGAGTTCACTTCCCACTCCCTTCCTGGAGGGAAGTTCCCCCCTGCTCCACTCACAGGGGTCCCTGCAATGCCTGATCAGAAGCAACAGCCCTATTTCTTATTTTGCCTATGCCTTTCAAGAAAGTCTATACCATAGCTCTAACCTACATCAAAGTCTCTTCTGAGCTATTCTGCACATTTTGTTTTTGTAATCAACAAATCAAATTCCAATTGGCAGGACTGAGCAAAAAAACAAGAACCGAAAGCTACTGCAGTGAAATAACCCATGACAGGATCCATCATAAGAAGTGGTTTTTGAAACTACATTTCCCAATTCCCTGGCAGTCCAATGGTTAGGACTCAGCACTCTCACTGCCAGGGGCCCAGGTTCGATCCCTGGCTGGGCAGCTAAGACCCTGTAAGCCACGTGGCACAGCCAAAAGAAAAAAAAGTATTAAAAAAAAAACCCTGGGCTTCACTGGTGGCGCAGTGGTTGAGAGTCCGCCTGCCGATGCAGGGGACACGGGTTCGTGCCCCAGTCCGGGAAGATCCCACATGCCGCGGAGCGGCTGGGCCGGTGAGCCATGGCCGCTGAGCCTGCGCATCCGGAGGCTGTGCTCCACAACGGGAGAGGCCACAGCGGTGAGAGGCCCGCGTACCGCAAAATAAAAACAAAAAAACCTACATCTCCCAAATGCCCATTCAGAAGTGCCTCACTTTGGAAGAACAGGAAAATTTAGGAAGAGGAAACCATGGTCCGAGAGGCCAGGGATGACTCAAAAGGAAGACCAATCCAACCCTAGCCTTCAAACATGACTGGCAAAAAGAGAAGGCACTTTTCCTCTCTGTCATCTCCAAGACCAAGAACCTGGGTTATTAAATGCAGTATAATTTATGTTCTTAGATATCACAGCAACAAATATTTTATTAGAAATGAAGAGGGTGGAGAGAAGAGCCTAAGGGGAAAACATGAGTTCAAAATGCAAAATGTGTTTAGTCAACCCCATCACATACCTTTTCAAAGCAACTAAAATGTGTCGCCATACACTAAGACTCAACAACAGGACTGTTTTAAGATCATCTAAGCCATGATCACTAATACTTTTGAAGGCCCCATCTCAACAGCCAAATAAACATATTAAGTTGTACCCATATGTCACATTAAAGTTTCTTTGCAATAGAAAAATATGAGGGGGTTTTTAACATTTTCCATTTGAATTCATTGGGCTTTGAGAAGCTCATTTATGATTGACTATAATCTCAACAATCATCGGGCATACTTGGGAATTCCTGAGAAATCAGAAAATCCAACTTACAAATTAATCTCAAATTTAATAACATTTGATGAATACTAAATGTAACAACTTATGGAGCTGACAGAGGCTACCTTTAATAAACACTGAATGAAACACATATTCATTTCAATTCTGCAATTTTATGTTTGTAATTTGGAGTCAACGCATGTTTTTCAAGTCTTGTACATTTTTACAGACCCCTGAAAAACTCTGGGGCCGAGACTGGTAGCTGCTAAGTTCTGGCCAACAGAATGTGAAAGAAGTGATGAGTGCCATTTCCGGGTTTGGCCCACACAAAACTCCTAAGCACTTTTCTGCATGTTCTCTTCCCCTTCTGAGTGGCTAGAAGGGAGATAACCTCAGGTGACCTTACAAGCCATGTACTGAAGATGGCAGAACCTCCTCCAGCCTGCATCATTTAAATGAACGCATGCAGGAAGCCATCCCACCAAGCCATTTCCCTACTCATTACTGTTACATCAGCAATAGAAATACCTCAGCAAGAAATACATTTTTATTATGTCCAAGCCATTATACAGTATTTTGATATGATTTTTGTTACAGCGGTAACCTACCTTAACTAATATAAATCCGCAAGGCTAGACACAATGCCTAAACATCCCGTAGATAAATGACCCTGTTTAATGATTTACACCTTCATCTTTTTTATTTGTGCAATTACTAATTCCTAATAAAAATAATAGCTAACACTGTATAGCAGTTACCATGTATTTCGTTTGGTTCTAAATGCTTTATGTAAATTAACTCATCTGACCTTCATAACAACCCTCCTTGTACTTACTATAATTATCCTTACTTGACAGATAATGATACAGGTCAAAAGAAATTAAGTAATCTGCCCAAGGTTACACAACTAGTAAGTAGCAGAGCCAGGACTCAAGGCCAAGTAGTATATGGAAGCGGCATCTATGCTTTTAGTCAGAATGCTATAAACATGGAGAAAGATGTAAAAACTTGAATTCCAAAGTAGCTTGATTTTCTTCTCTCTCTTGCACAAGAAGGCAAGATAAATGGGCCAACAGAATATTCAATACTACTCCTCCATGTTTGTCCCATACATGTTCATTTTTAACCTTCAAGAGGACTTCAGATAACTCAGGACAGTTATGATTTGCTCTGTCTAAATCCTGACTTTAAAAAGCCATCCACTGCATATGTGAGTAGATGGATCCAAAAGTCAGTGGAATTATATACTGGCATGAAAATACAAGTATCTCTGGAAGCAGCTAATAAGTAAATCTGTACTCTTCCAAAGAAGCAAGGATTAACTTCATTGTGGGTTAAATTAGCTGAACATCAGAAAAGGACATCCAAAATAAACAGTCACGTGCTGGTGGTAGCCAGGGGTGATGTGACCGAAGACACACTTGACGAGGAATTCCAAATGTGGTCATGAACATTTTCCTGATTCAAAGTAAACAGAGAAATGAGGCAAGTTTTGACATGGACAAGCCATTTGAGATCATAAAAAAGCAGCAGCCTCACCAACAGGCCACAAGTCTAGATTAAATGTGTGTTTCACATGACTCATGAACCACCCGCAATATGACTCTGTACTCATGAGCCAAACAGAGGCCATTAATCCACTTACGAAGCTGCCTGTCCATTCCACCAACGTTCTGCTGCACAGATTTGCCCCTTTGTGCAACAACCAGAGAATTTAAAAGAAGTATAAGATCCCCTTGGTACCAACAACTAGGATAAGACATAACTATCTAACTTCTACCTCATAGGAAGCCACAACCCCACTTCCCAGAACTGTCTCCCTAAAGGCAGAATTGACCAGCAGCCATGATGCTGAGTCAAGTGACATTTACCTATTCCTGTGCCCAGTACTGCACTAGAAATGTTAATATTTATTATCTCTTCTAACTGCAAAGAATTTGAAACCAGAGCTCTACCTGGCAGCTAACAGAGAAGACAGGCAGACATGGAAATGGCCAAAATTCATGCAGCTGCTTTTTGAGTAACCAAGTGAAGGACCCAAGGATGTCAGGTACTTAGATCATTTTAGAAAAGACGTGAAATTGGCTCTGACACTGCAAGTGTGGAAGGAAATCCCAAATGTCAGAGACATTAATCAGTCACTGAACATCTACCTAAATACTGTACTGTGTGCCTAGGGCTGTGCCAGCTATTGGGGCTGACAGAAAAAGCAGCTAACATCTCATCATAGCAGCTAATAACAGCTAACATCAGTGCGCACTTACTACGTGTCAGGCACTATACTAAGTGCCTTAGCCTGTGTTAACACTTTTGAACCTCAAATCAACCCCATGAACAATCCGGCAAGAATTTCCAGACACAGGAGGAAAATATTGATACATGTCTTATTACAGTAGAAAGTCAAGACTTTAATATGAAACTGTTATTTTTGGATGATTTCTAGGGATTCTTTATATCCTTTAGGCCACTAAACAATTTATCCCTTAATTGTTACTAAATTGTTCAAAATATCCTCAGAACCTGACTTGTAAATATTATAAAACCTAACCTGTAAATGGAGTATGTTGAATGGCACCACATCACAATAACCACAAAGAAACTATTTTCTTTGATGCAACATTAAAATTGAGGAGTCTCATGGGTTTAATAATGGCATCTTTAAAAGAGGCACCTTTTCCTGTTTAAAAAAAAATATCCATAAAGTGAGCCTTATTACAAAGTAGCAGGAAAAAAAAAAAGGAAAGTGAGAATACAGCATTTTAATAAGGAGTTTCACAGCAAAAAATTCAACATGAACTCTACTGCTACTGAGAAGAAAGTAATTCTAAACAGTGTCAAAATTAGTCTTCATTTTTACTAAGAACAAAAGAGTTCCCATCTTTGAGGTCAGATTAAGGTAAGAGACAGGCTGGATTGAGCCATCCATCAGGTAAAATAAATGCTTCTGGACAGTGCCTAGACTAAACAGGGCCAAGAATTCCTAAGAAAAACACCGCTTGTAACAGTGGAGGTCAGCACAGAGGCCTGACCCAGTGCGGAGATGCCCTGTAGCTGTAGGTCTGGGGAAGGCTACCCTGCAAATTCTCATCAGACGCCTAATCAATATCACGCCTTAGGACCTGAATTGCTACTCTAAAATCAATATTACCTTTATTTTAAGTAGCAGAAGGAACAATGAGATGATCTTGTTCCTTGTAAGTCTGTCATGGAAAATCTGGTTCATGGTGTGTGTCATCTTCTGTTTTTGCCTGGGAGGAACGCTTTTGTGGGGCTTGGAGACAGTCTGGTACTGAAACCCAGAGACAGGAAAGGTGAGGGGGTAACACTAACTCAGGAAAGCTGGGTCCTAAAGATTCCTTACAACCTAAGGAAAAACAAGGATTCACGAGGAGAGGAGTTCCCAGGCTTAAACCCATCGGCTCTACGCTGATGACTCAGAATTTCTCTCTCCAGCCCCGACCTCCAGATTCTCCCTGCGCCACAGCCTAAATGACGGCCCCAGATATGTGAACGTCCAAAGGAGAACACCTGATTTCACACCCACGGCTGCTTCTTCCTCAGGCTTCTGATCTCAGTAAATGGTCACAATGCAATCCATCAAGCTCAAAACGTGAAATTTATCCCTGATTCCTCTTTTCTTTCAAAACCCTTTCAAACCCTGTCAGCTTTGCCTCTGAAATATATTCTAAATCCTTCCCCCTTCTCTCCACCTCCATAATCACCACCTGGGCCAAGCTATCAGCTTAGCTCTCCCCCTGATTTCTCTTCCTAATTCTACCCTGGCCCTCCACTATTCCCCACACAGCAGCCAGAGTGATCTTGACAAAATGCAGATCAGATCCCACCACACCACACACATACATACACATACACATACACACGCGCGCGCGCACACAACCTTCCTCTTCAAACCCTCCAGTGGGCTCCCATCAGGTTTCTCATTAAACCCAAATCTTTACCACGGCCTAGAGGCCCTAAAGTGATCTGGCCTCATTCCTTCCCTCTTTTATCTCTTTCTCCTTAACGTCTGGCCACTGAGCATCTGAGTTCCTCCTATGTGCCGTGCCCCTGTGGCTGGAATGAACACCCTCCTTATCCTTCAGATCTCACATCAAAAGCCAACCTCAGACCACTCTCTCCACAGCAGGTCCCTTCCCTCAGTCACTGTACCATACTGTTTATCTAGTAAACATGGCCTTATTCACTATCATCTTAAATATTGTTTAGTGCCTTTCTTCCTCTAATAGAATGTTAACCTCCATCAGAGGAGGGACTTTGGTCTGTTTGTCACCACTGAATTCCCAGAGTACAGTATAGCACTGAGCACATATGGTCAGAGATAGAATTTAAGAACAGGTAAACCTTTGACGTGCCCTATACGTGCCCTATAGAAATATCATACATTTCTAACATTTTGCACGTGAAAAGAGTGAGATGTTCAAGAAGACGCATAAAGAAATCAATTCTCAACTGTGCATATGCTCTCTAGACCAATTTTGAGCAGCAAATATGACAGTGGAAGTTCAGAAGAAGTCTCAAATTGCCAATATCACATTTGCCTCTACAGATCAGTGAATTCAATCCTTCCTTTCCCTATCTGTCCATCACAACACAAAACACACACACACACACACACACACACACACACTTCTCACCAATCTCACGTAGTTCTCCCTCCACCAATCAAGAACTTCTAAACGTCTCACTTCCTCACTTCCTAGACAAAACCTTTTGGGTCTAACTGAAGAAGAAAGGAAAAGAAGCTAATGTTTATGGAGTATATCTCACATACCAAGTATTGTGTTGAACGCTTAGAAGCTTTTTCACTGGGACGTAAATTATCATTACCCCACTTTCAGAGATGAGAAAACTGAGTCAGGCCCATGATTTGCCAGAAGACAAATAAGTGGCAGAGGCAGGATTTAAATCCACATCATTCAAACCCTACCATCCCAATTCTTGCCAAGTCATCATTTTAGCAACAAAAATAATAAGCATACCAATATTATCTTACTTCTACTGTTTCAATTTGGGGATTAATACATCCTTGCACAAATAGGTCCATACCACATTTCACTGATAATGGATCCTTAGACCATAAACTTCTTTGTATGCAATGGAATCCCGCATTATAAATAGAAAACGCCTTTAAAAGTTCCCTTACTTATAATCTATTGACAAAATATTACAATTGTAGGCTTCCCCGGTGGCGCAGTGGTTGAGAGTCCGCCTGCCGATGCAGGGGACACGGGTTCGTGCCCCGGTCCGGGAAGATCCCACATGCCGCAGAGCGGCTGGGCCCGTGAGCCATGGCCGCTGAGCCTGCGCGTCCGGAGCCTGTGCTCCGCAGCGGGAGAGGCCACAGCAGTGAGAGGCCCGCGTACCGCAAAAAAAAAAAAAAAAAAAATTACAATTGTAAAGGAAAGTTTCAACAAATTTCCCTTCCAACATTATTACTTTGACTTTACAAGTGACAGAAATTTGTCAGTTTAGGACAATGTGATCACAGGGACAAATAATTTTGTTTAGCATAACTCATCTCAAACATCCAGAGAGCTCATGACAGATACCAAAGTCAGATGATCCCCTTGAAAGGCCAATGTCTGTGTCTGTGGTCAATCTGAGCTTCCTTATTAATACATGATTCGATTTTAATACTGCTAAAAAGCAAAAGCAAAAACACTACATTAAAATAGCTCCCAGATACAATCTGCGGGTTTTTTTTTTACATATACCATGCGTAAAATTAAATTTAATAAATCAAATTATTTCTTGTCAACATTTATTCATCATCAACAATAAATATTTTCAATAATACTACATAATACCACAAAATCTAAAAAGGTTTATCACTATAAGAAAAATTTACATGCAAAGTACTGGCAGAGTGGCAAAACAAATTGGCCTGGCATGTTCACTTTAGCCCTTTTCTATACTGGAACTTATTCGAAATTCTCTAAATATATCAGCTCAGATAAATACCTCCCAAACCTTTACTAAGTAATCCATATACTGCTGCCATTATATTAACTTTCTCTGTGGATCATTGTTAAATAAATACAACACAGGCCTATTTAAAATAGCATTGTATTAAAAATAGATAGATCACATATGTTGTTTGAAAATAACGTATTAGGCTATTTGGTTCTTTGCTATTCAAGTCTCTATTTTTACAGATAATAAAATGAGGGCTTTTAAGGCAAGTTTAATAATGAGATATTGATTAAATTAAAACCTTAAACTTGTGATGACAAGAAACCATGACTTTAAATGGTCATGAATATATATATACTTGAAGAATATATAAATATATAACTGAATCACTTTGCTATACAGCAGAAATTAACACAACATTGTAAATCAACTATACTTCAATAAATTTTCTTTTAAAAAAGAAACCATGACTTTTTAGTCTCTTTTAAGGACTGATTAAAACTTGGCTTTTTGTAAGGTTACTGTCTACAAAAGGAGACTTGCTCTGGTGAAAAGCTACTGCAAACCACAAAATATCACCAAATCAACAACTCTTCTTTCCCTTCATTTTCTTTTTCCTTTCTTCCTTTCTCTCTCTCTTTTTTTTCTTTCTGTTTTGCTTTTAAGATCATAGAGTGGTGAGTTGTTTGGCATCAGGTTCAACCCCAAATGACAAAAACCCACCCACTCTCTTTCCCACCCTAGCATGCTCTCTGGGTGTAAATATTTCATGGTATTACCATGATTCACTCAATGCTTATATTGTCTAATCAAGCCTCTATTTCTGTCCGTTAGATACTCTGGAGGATAGAGTTTTTGCATGTCTGCTGCTCAGCCACCTAAAGCCCTTGCTTCTCAAAGGTTCTTCAAAGTTCAGTAATTTATTAAACACTGTGCTGGGGTTGGTAAGCACTCACAGAAATGCATAACTACAGAATATGTGGAACTATTAAAGAGTTTCCTTAATAAAAAAGGTGACTTTAGAGAAAATGACAGAATTGTTACTTATACTAGAGGGGCATACTCTCAACAACTGAAGCTATCCGAGGCTGAGAGGCATGAGCTAAGATGAACGCAAGTACCTGGTTACAGGTAACAGTCACTAAGCAAACGCACTGTGAAATAGAAGTCTAAAATCAGAACTCAAGTCCCAGATTTCCCCTTTTTCAGTATAATGACTGGTCAGGTCTCCAGTTCTCCTCTTTCTAAATACAACTGAAAATTTGCAATTTCAGTGAAATACTTTTGAAGCTGTAAGCCAATGATATTTTTAACTGAATGATATTACTCCCAAAGTCTACTCACTATGCTTATTCCTTCCTATTGACCTCCAAGCAATAGGTTGAGAGGACACTGCAACAGAATCACATAAAACACATACAGAAGCAAAGTAATAAAAAAAAAATTGAGTATATATTTTGACCAGCAAGTACTGAATTCAAATTCATCAGGAGCCATAGGGAATACATAAGCAGACTGCAACATCATTGTATGTTCACAGGCTACAAAACCTAGTTAGGTGACAATGCATAGAGCGAGACCCAAAACAGAATGAAATTCATTGCTAAATTGAGCGGGAGTCTTCGAGGGCCACGGTAGGTAGACCCAAGCCAATCTGAGCAACGGTAGTCAAGGAAGAAACTATTTTCTACTTATTACATTTTGTTTTCTTAATTTGATTTTCAAATAAACCTTAGGAAAAGAAACTCTGATACCCAGATGAATGATTAACACAACAAATTAACTTCCGGTTAAACATGGCAGATACAAAACATGCTCTTAGTCCCTCCCAAAATGTCACGAAAATGCCTGTAAAGAAATCAAAACAAAATAAGCCAAAAAACAAAAACAAAACAACAACACAAATCTTCAAGGACAAAGCGAATGAGAGAAAAGATAAGCAGATAAAAGATGTCAGCCCCACATTTTGGAAGATGAAAGGGGAGTGTTAAACTAATGTAATAGAACAGGAAAAGTTGAAGCCTACTGGCAGGGCAGGGGTTGAGGAAGAAAAGGGGAAGATGAATAAGGGTGGAGCTGATTCATTCCACCATCTCCAGAAAGGCTCAGGAATTACAGCAACCAGGTACCTCTGATGGCAGGTGCATTTCGGAAGTGGAGCTGAAAACAGGAAACCTGGTTAGAAGTCTATGAACAGAAATTAGACAGCATGTCCTTTCTCTGAATCCCAATCATCAGGTAGCCAGCACACAGCCCTGACCAAGCAAAAGATGGTTTACTGTCTGAAAGCAGTTGGCACAGGGAGTTCTGGAGTTTAAGTACCCAGCCCAGCTGAGGGCATAAGTAAGAGCTGCATGTCAGCTCTTAGGGGCTTCTCTTCTTCTCTGGGTACCTGTAACTTCATGAAGAAGGGCCTTGCTAGGGTCATTTTTCAGCTCTTGGGCTGGATACTCAGTGGGCTTTTTTTATTTCAAAATTCACATCTTATAGATCAAGAAAACTACCTTGTATTATTTCTTTGATAATTTCTTCCCTTCTGATATTTTTGGTTCTTACTCTACAACCCATATAATCAGATATTGGACCACTTGGACTGACCCTAATTTTGTATCTTTCCTCTCTAATCTTCCATTGCATTGTTCTACTTTATTTTCTAATCCTATTGAAATTTCAACTTTTGCTATCATATTTTTAATTGGGTCTCTAAAGGCTCTCCCCCCACTTTTTAACATTTTACAATGGAAAATTTCAAGCACACAAAAATAGAATTACATAATAAGCCCTCATGTACTTATTACACAGCTCCAACAATTATCAACATTTTGCTAATCTTAACTTCTCTATTCCTTCACCCTACCTTTCCTTCTGAATTACCTCAAAGCAAACCTCAGGCATCATAATTCAATTGTAATTCTTCGGTATGTATCTCTAATACATAAGGACAACCTTTTTTTAAAAATATAATCACAATACACTATCACAACTAACAAAACTTAACAATATGAATGCTCCTTTTTGTTAATATCCTATTCCTGTTTCATATACGTAGCATCTTTCCTCATCTCTTTAAAAATATTAATCATCATTTGTTTTGAAGTTTTGTATTCTGTTCTCCACACTGTCCTATTTCTCCGGGTTCCCTTCCTTCTGTTGTTTGCTTTGTGTTGTCATTCTCTTTGGAGGCATTCCACACACAGTGGTGTTTCGTGATCCTTGCCTATCCATTCATAATTTCAAGTGAGGCAAACCAAATGGGATTGAAAGCACTGTGTGCAGAAAATGAGTTTGTCAACTGGTGGACGCTGTTGTAGAGTTATATGACAGAAACCTGGTCTTTTCTTTAGATATCCCCAAATGTCAACCTACATGTTTTTCTCTGGGCTGGTCAACTTCCTTGAAAAGGAATCCTCACATCTCCTTCTCTGGTGACATCAATTATATAATCTCTCTAAATAACAGAGACCACAAAGGGCAGACCCTCATTTGCTTCCAGTCTGAGGAATTAAATATGGTATATTTGGACCATATGGTTTGAAATTTCAATTAGTAGACTGCTCTTTAAAATAAAGAGCTTTCAAATAAAAATCCACATTTTCAACTTCCTTCGAAAAATCAGAGTATCTGCAAACACTGGGCCCACATTCACACACTGAAGCTAAGTTGCAGCTGGCCCCTGGAGGTGGTATATGTACTTCTTACTTCAGCACTGGCACCGCCAGGCCCTGTTGTCCCTCCTAGGTAGGTAAAGTGTAAGCTTCCTGCTATAATGAGATGTCACTGCATAAAAGGAAAATACATCTGTAAAATATACTTTGCTTTATTTTATTCTGGGATATCCTGGAAAAGAGCTGACTGAATAATCCAGCCAATGGAACAACAGTAAAATAAGACCAAACAGACCCCAGCACTCGGCAACAATGGAAAAGTGAAACCCTGTATCAAAATAAACCTCCCTCCAAAATCTGAGTCCCCTCACCACAACCAGAATCAGCTCTTCTCAAAGGGCCATATGCCCAAGTGCAGAACTTCAGCTGAGAGACAGACAGACAGACACAGAGAGACAGAGACAGAGAGAGAAGGGAGGGGGAGAGAGAAAGGGAGGGAGAAGAGAAGAGAAAGAAAAAAAAGGAAGGGAAAGAGAGGAAACGGAAGAGAGAGAGAGGCATGAGAGAAAGGAGCAGAGGTTTGTCCTTTGCATTCTGATAGGGAAAGGAAATTCTCAAAAATGCTTTTCCTTCACCAAAGGGTAGGCAAGTCATGCTTTATAGGGGTAAAGACAGATCAAGTTTTGAATTCATAGACTTATAAAAGCCCTAAAGTCTCTTTTCTTAGATAACAGACTTGGTATTTTGTGTGTGTGTGTGTGTGTGTGTGTGTGTGTGTGTGTGTGTGTGTGTGTGTGTGTAGAGAGAAAGAGAGAGAATATGTCATACTATATATGAATTTATATTTTTTCCACAATATATATATATATGAATGACATGACCAAGATTAGCAAACACATAAGGAAAATTCCTAGAAGTTTCCGAAGACAGTTTAGACATGTTCAAGTGACTTTTTAAAACACAAAATGATAGGCCATTAAAAATATCCAGTGCCGTTTTTTTAACTGGTTGGAAAACAGGTTTTGCTCTGTTTCTGAGTTAAAAGTCATCTCCGTGACTCCTGGCTATACACCTATTAGCTAAAAACAACAATGCTACAAAACTGGCTTTTGGATTAACAGCCCTGTCATTTATCCTTTAAATATTTATCTCCTTTGGTCACAATTTTATTATAGTTAAACAGCAACTAGTGTGGGACCACAAGCATTCAGATGCCCTGAGTACACAAAGAGCACACTATTCTGTTTTCCAGCTGAATGGACTTTTACTTGTGTGAACAAAAGACAAGACCCTGCTATTCTTCAAATGAAAAGGAAAGAAACAGCAAGGAAAAACATGGCACAGAAAACCTCTCTCTTGGTTCACGTTACAAATGCTAATAAGAACAACTGAACCAAACAGCTGTATTTTTCGCCTCCAAAAGTTTAAAAAATCATGAAAAGCAATTACACATCTCAGCATCTATTTTAAAAGGGTGTGTTAATAATAATTTGCAATGCACAATAGCTAATATAGTACATGTTATCTAATATAGATCATATTAGAGAAGGGATGGCTACATGCAAATATTATGGCCTAAAACCAATGAGTCAGGCAAAATATAAACAGCGGTATCCAGCAAAGGAACTGAAAGCATTGAATAGACTTGACACTGCAACCTAAAATTTTAAAAAGCTCCCCAAGTCCGTAAGAAAGCAGATGAAGTTACATCCCTAAGGCCCTCCAATAATCTAAAAAAGGAAGTTGCTGCTGCTTCGACACTGGAAGGCAGTGAGGACTCCCTGACCTGACTCTTATAGAAGGCCATTAAGATCAGCCCCAGTTAACACTTTCCTAAATGAGTTACATTCTCTTCCAGTCTTTGTGCTACCCTATCTCTCATATATCTTTCATACTCATATATCTCTCAGGTCTTTAGTTCTTAAATAAATTAATGCATTATCATTGTCACAGGTTGTTTTAATTTGTAGTAGTTGAAAGAAGGAAGAGTTAGGGATCTGTTTGAATTTTGACATTAATATTCAGGATGACAGAAGGAAATCTACAGGCTTGGGATTTCTCTTCCTCTTCTGCAATGTGCAGAAATCGTGTATAATCTAGGATTAGGTTTGGCTGCAAGTGACAGAAAATCCAAACTGGCAGTGGCTTCACCAGGCTGGTATGGTGGTTCTCATGCTGTCCTCAGAGACTCAAGCCCCTTCCAGCTCACCACCTTAAGGACTGGCCCTCACTCTCAAGATCCAAGTGCAGCATTTACATTCCAAGCAGCAGGATTAAAAAAGGGCCTCAGAAGAAAAGGGCAAAGGGCACACACCAGCTTTCTCTGAAGGAAACATCCCAGAAACGACCACAGGCTACATCCTCTTAGTCAGTAGCCACACCGAGCTGCAGGGGAGGCTGGGAAATGCAGTCTGTATTCCGGGCAGCCAACTGTCCTGAAAAGTCCATGACAGAAGGAGGCAAGAAGGGATTTGGGAGTTAATTTGCAGTGACTACCACAAAGAGATTTCCTAGTTTTATAAAACTAGAGATAGTTGATAATGTCAAGCAAAAAAATCTTCTTCAGAATAAACTTGCAAATGCTCCAAACAGAAGAGCCACTGAGATATACAGACCTGAAAACAGAGCCCTATCTCAATGATCTGGATCAGACAGCTGAATATTCTCGTGTTCCTCTCCCCACCCCCACCCCAGGAGTGAGTGTCCAGTTCCCGTGACTCCCACAGACCTGGAAGCTTATCCCCTGGGTCGTGTCAACTGTCCAAGTACTTCAGCCTTGCAGCCCAATCACCTCCCATCATTAAGAAAGAGAGGCCTTTCACATCCAAGGGGCAAATCTCACACAAATGACATGTGGCTGATGCCCAAAGGTGACAGGGATGAGAGCAGGATAAATAAATTATAATGTAGAAGTCAGTTGGGGCAGCCTTTCATTATAGCCCTTTCAAGAGCTATTAATCTTGGTCATAGTCAGTCGGCTAAAAATAACTACTTCTTCTAAAACATGCTGTACACACCAACTAGCAGCCGTAACTAAGGTCAGCCCTTTTAACTTAGGAAAGATGTGGCTTCTGGCTTGCCTCTAGCCATCTGAAATGGTGTCTGCACAACTGTTCCAGCCCAACTTCATCTTCAGTCTCATCTAACAATAATATCAAAAGGAAAAACCACTATCAGCAATATATCGTCAGACTACCGGTAAGTTGTAGAGGCACCTGGAAGAATAAAGACTATTAGGAAGTTCCCTGGTGGTCCAGTGGGTAAGACTCCCAATGCAGGGGGCCCGGGTTTGATCCCTGGTCGGGGAACTAGATCCCACGTGCATGCCGCAACTACGAGTCCGCATGCTTCAATGAAGATCCCACGTGCCACAACTAAGACCCGGTGCACCCATAATTAATTAATTAATTTTGAAAGATAAATATTAGAAATATTTTACAAGAAGATTTGTTACTTCCTTTGATTATAATGAAGGTAAATAAAATTTTAAATAATTAAACATCATTTTTTTCCAAAGTCTTTCATTGCTGAGGTATTTGAACAGAGTGCCATTTGTCATAATTCATCCAAGCTCTGGATCTGGAATTCTATACTACAGATTCAGCTCTGTAATTAAGCAGCTTCGTAATCTTGAAGAAGCCAACAAACTCTCTGGGCTTTATTGGGCCTCGGCTGTACTATGGGGAAGTTTGACTCAAAAAAGCCATGTGGTTCTTTAAAGACTCAACAGTAAATATAGATGGGTTTGTATAAACCCATAAGTGATATCACTTAATAATAATACAATAATAATAATCTATCTAAACATCAAATTCATCAATAGGACCTACCTGAAAGAGGGATTATAAGAGGATTCAGAGCGGGGTTTCTTTAAGTCATGGACACTTCCAACCTCAGTTCACTAACAATATAAATATGATATAAAAAATAAACGAAGACATCGGTGGCATAAGGGAAGGTGCCCTGTCATGCAAACAGATAAACCACAGCAAGAGCAGCCTCTAGCTGTGGGTCAGTAGGCAGCAAGCAGCAGGAACACGAAGAAAGTGGAGTATCTTTTAAATGAAACCATAGCAGCCAGATTGCCTACAGTTAGAAGGAAACCCAACATGGAAAGCCTAGCTTTATATGAGAGCAGAAAGCTTCTGATATAGGGAGATGGGGCACTGCTTCTACAATGCCACATTTCCCAGCTGAGGAAATGGTGAGATTGAGCCCAATGTGCTCTCTTTCAAAGAGACATCTAAATTATAGTCGTGGGCACTGTATCAAATACACTGTGAATGGAAACTGCTCACCTCTCAAGATGGCAGTCTTAGCTAGTACGTGTGGGGCTCACTGGAGGATTTACAGTGATTAGGAAAGATAAGAACCCAAGTGGCACCAAATAATAAAAGCAGGAGTTACACCCAAATTATGGGACCTCCTAAGACCAGGAAAAATCCCAGCAAATATTTTGTAAATTACATGAAGTTAGTATTATAAAGCATGCACACAGATGTAAAACTTGGAAGAATTTTTTCAATTATACCAAAAACCAAAAAGTGTTAAGTTCCTAGAGGAGGATCTATAAATCTTATAACATTTTCATACTCTATTCATCCTTACTGGGCTTCATCAAATAAATGCCTACATTAAAAAAAAACAAAAAAAACCCCTGCAGATAGGTTTTCAAACTCCCAATGAAGGATGCTTTAAAAAAAAAAAGTTATATCTGACTACATGAATTTTCCTTGCAAACTCTTTATACCTTGGGGGAACTTGGTTTACTTTTATTATAACTGTAAACTTCATTTATCATTTCACAGGAGACATTAAAATAATTAGGGGCAACCTGATATTGTCCCTTGTAAGCCACATTCCTGCCCTGCAGATACACTGCCACCACACAGCTGGGTTAGAAGATGGTGTTAAAATTACTGTGGAACCACATAATTGCTCCATCATTAGTGGCTGAGGGGTAGGGTTGTGGGGGGGGCAGGAATGAGTCTTAAAACAAATTATTCCACATGGATTGAAAAGGGATGGGCACAAAGAGATACAAGGCTGGTTGCTGAGCCACAGTATAGAAATCAACTTTTCACAAAGTTTTTTGACAATATTTGAACACTACTCTCTTGAGTTACAATTCCTAGAATTGAAACTGATTTCTATTCAAATCCCCTTTGACCCAGCTCTTCTACTTACATGCTTATATGGATATACCACATTTTGTTTATTCATCAGCTGACAGACATTTGTGTTGTTTCTACTTTTTGGTGATTATGAATACTGCTACTATGGGGGCGGGGGGAAGTGTATAAAAAAAAGTCTAACCCTGCAAAAGTCTGTCTCTCTCCTATTACTTGGACATCCAAATTTTCCCTCCTAAAGAAGTAACTGTTGTTGAATCTTTCCAGAGATATTCTACCTTTATGTAAGCATTTTATGCAAAGAGTAACAAGTATTCTGCGCCTTGTTTTATTAATTTAAATATCTTGAAGATTGTTTCATATTGGTACATATAGAACTGTTTCTTCTCAATGGTACTAGAGTAGTTCATCGGCTACATCTTCCTTAATATTATTAACGTGTCCCCTACAAATGGACATTTGGATTGTTTTATGTTTTACCACTACAAATAATGCCACAATGAATATTCTTGTTCATATGTCTTTGTACACATGTGCCAGTAAAGAAAGTGGAATAAATTCAGGTAAGTAGAATAGCTGGGTCAAAGGGGATTTGAATATAAATCAATCTTGTTTCTAGGAGATTTTAATTCAAGAAGGTAAAATACAAGAGTCAAACCCTGACTGTTGCTTGAATAAGAGGGTGTATAATCAGCTGCATTACTAGAAAATGAGCAATCGGCTGCATAATAATTTTGTTAATATCTTTAGTGAGATATCATTCACATAACATAAAATTCACCCATTTAGAATGTACGATTCAATGGTTCTTAGTATATGCACAGATTTTGAAACAATCATCACAATCTAAATTTAGAACTTTGTCATCATACCAAGAAGAAACCCCGTACCCATTAGCAGTCACCCACAAGTCCCATCTCACCCCATTCCTAGCCCTGGGCAATCGCTAATCTTTCTGTTCTTTATAGAGTTGCCCACTGTAGTCATCTTATATAAATAGAATCACATAATATGTAGTTTTTTGTGTTTAGCTTTCACTTAGAGAAATGCTTTCAAGGTTCATTGACGCTGTACTATGTATCAGTACCTCATTCCTTCATGTTGCAGAATAATATTCTATCATAGAGCTACACAACACTTTGTTTATCCAATCAGTTGATGGTCATTTGGGGTTGCTTCTATTTTTTGGCCATTATGAATAATGCTACTATGAGCATTTGTAAGTTTTTAGGTGGACATATGTTTTCATTTCTTGTAGGTATGTATCCATGGGTGAGCAAATGAGTGAATGAGTGAGTGAACCGATAGAAACTTGCATAAAAAAAATTTTTTTTAATGTGAATGTTGTCCAGGAAAGAAAACAAAACATTGACACCTGATAGACTAACAAGAAGACTCTAGGGCTTCCCTGGTGGCGCAGTGGTTGGGAGTCCACCTGCCGATGCAGGGGACACAGGTTTGTGCCCCGGTCCGGGAGGATCCCACGTGCCACGGAGCGGCTGGGCCCGTGGGCCATGGCCGCTGAGCCTGCGCGTCCGGAGCCTGTGCTCCACAATGGGAGAGGCCACAGCAGTGAGAGGTCCACGTACCGCAAACACACACACACACACACACACACACACACACACACACACACACAAGAAGACTCTAACAGTACTTTGATGACAGAGTAGACATCAGTAACTTTACAATGACATTTTAAATAAGATGGCATTTATTTGAAAATGAATATGAAAATTAAATAAATGTCCATACATATTAGGTTTAAACAAATCCAGAAATGTCACCAGCCAAGTGAACAGAGGAGGTAAAGTTCTATTCCTTCAGATCTACGACCTTCCATGATTTCTTCTCGGTTCTTATCCTCTGAAATGTCTTAACTCCCATGTTCTGTGTACAATTCAATAAAGTAAACTTGTTCTGAGCTTGTACTATGTTCTATGCACCCTGCTAGGCCGAAAGACACAAAGATTAATAAAACCCTTGAGTTTCCATGCTCTAGGAACTCACATTTTTTTAATGTGTGACACTTTTTTGTATGCAGAGATTTTAAGGGTATCAACCAAGGAGTGCAAACTTTTTCCATAAAGGGCCTGACAGTAAATATTTTAGGCCTTGTGGGCCACATATGGCCCCTACTGAATATTCTCATTTTTCTTTTTTTTTCCTTTACAATCTTTTAAAAATGTGAAAACTATTCTTAGCTCAAGAGTCAGGCCCTAGTATAAACTATAAGCAAAGAGAAAAATTACAGGTTCACTATCTTACCAATTAAACATGCTAGATACAATTTAAAATTCATTACTGTAAGTTATAATAGCCTCAACTCAACTCTGGCTCCTCTCACTAATTATCCTTTTATTTCCACGACTCTCTTTATACCAGTATTTTTTCTCCCACAGATACCTTGGTAAGTGATGAAATAAATTCTTTTCCTGTCCCTAAATTAGGTCTACCCTTCAATTCCCAACTGAAACTACATTTGGCAAAAGTAACTGAAACCTTGAATACCAGGCCCTAGGTAACACACACATACATACACATGTACACACACATCTCTTCCTGTACTAATCCCTTTGTGTTAGTGAAAATGGTCTAGGCTACACTGTGAGTAAACTCCCCAGTCTAAGGGACTTAATACATAACAGTCTTTCTTGGTCAAGTTCCCTGCCCCATATGGGCCAATGAGGGCTCGACTCCACACGGTCATTCACGGACCGAGCCTAATGGAGATCCCACCATCTGGAACACAGAACCCCCAAGGTCATTGTAGCAGGGCAAGGGAAAACACACAAGTAGCACACCAGCCCTTAAATGTCTTGACAAGGAAATGATACTTATCACTTCCACTTCATTTCATTGGTCAAAACAAATCATATAATTCCACCTAACTGCAAGGAAGCTGGAAGTTGTGATCTTCCAGTGCCCTTACAAAGAAGAGCAAAAACTAGGCGTTGAATAGAAAAAGTTGAAGCAGATACAGGATGCCAAAGACAACCTCACCAAGGCTGGGTGTGACTCGCTGATCTCACAGTTATACATTATGCAGTATGATTGCTGAGGTACGGTATATAGACTACTCAGGCATAAATCAATCCCCATTCACCATCCTCAGACTCTGCAGTCTAGTAAACCCAGGTCATACCATATTCCTGACTTCAGTGCAGCAGAAATGAACAAGGGTCACTTACCCAGTTGGCTCTGGGGTGATGTTATAGGGCATATCCCATAAGCAGTACCAATATTAATCAAATTTTAGGCTCATCCAAAGCAATAAAACCTTTACACAACACCAGCAACAGCAAATATGCATTGAAATGCATACCTGAGAACATGATGAGAAAATGGTAATTGATCATTTTGACAGAAAGACACTGAGACCTTCCTACCAGGCCCCATGCCTCTCCCATATGTCCTATGTCCCCTTTGAGGACACATCACACAAAATCTACTTTACACACAATGCCATGCTCAGTATTTTGTATCTACTAAGGTGCTTAATAAACACTTCTTTATTTGAATGAAATACTGAAGGAACTGAATCAATGAAATTATGGTGGAGCCGAATCCTGTTACAGTATTGCCTCTTTCATAGCAACATTTGAGAGCTAAAAGGCTGGGACAGAAAGAGCTGCCTGTTTGCCAGAAGAGTCAGAGAAGGTATGTGGAGTGGGTAGTCAAGTTGGACTTTGGCTCACAATGCCCCAAGGACACTGACAAATAGCCCAATAATAACCATCTGAGTCTCAGAAGTCACTCCTTAGAGCTGCTCTATAAAAGCCAAAAGGAATTATTCATTAGCGAGTGTGAATACCACTGGATACCACCAGCAGATTGTGTTTGGCCTTGCTGAATTATTCATTAGCATTTGTGAGAAATGTACAACCCAAAGGGTGTTAAACCAATCCAGATTGTTCAGCAATGTTTGTTTTCCTTTAAAAATATTTAAAAAAAAAATCACCTCTAAGCTACAGTTCTTATATTTAAAACCAGTTATAAATCTGGCTAAACAAGTAGGTGAAGAGTAGAAAGTCAAGTAAGAAAGGGATCTCCGTGATCTTATTTAATATTCATCATTATAATGACAGGCAGTAGACTGAACCAATGTTTGTTTACCTGTCCACATTTTGCCTTTTTAGATGTTGTATGGTCAAAGACAGTAGGAGCTCTACAATGAGATTCCTATGTGGAGGGGGGAAAAAACTCCTTTGAGTCCTGTCACAGAGCAGATGCAAATTTAATTACTGTGCGTTAAGCTTTCCATCTTGTCTAGGTGTCCTTGGAAAGCAACTGTAAACAAGAAGCACTCGGGAATCAGGTGTCAGGGGCTCATTTGATCTGCTAGGAAATATGTCATAAATCCCTGGCAGGAAGTGAGTCGGGAAAGGGAACAAAGAGAGAGGACTGACAGTGTCGGGGGCAGATCTTGGGGGTGTGCCTGTTAGTGCTGGGAACCGCTCCCACACCCAGCTCCAACTTCCGGAGAAAGTGTTCCCTGCCTGACAAGACTCTCTCATCTCACATTTGTTATACGTTTTCCTGTGGTCTGCAGAAATCACCAGCACAACTGGGGAGTCAAATGGAGAGGGACTATGCACAATTAAATTATTCAAGACTAAGGAAAACCTAGCATGAGCTGATTTTTTTTTTTAAGACAGTTGGACAACTCTGGAAATTAGTGTGGAATCTAAATTCAGGTAAAAGAGATCCTATCAGCCAGCAGTCTCAAAGAAAACCACAGGCCTAGCTGCATTCCCATCTTTTCAGTGTGCCCCTAATTGAGTAAGAAGAACGTTCCATCCTATGAAGCTCCGGGTCTGAACCTGAGCTGTCAAATGCCCAGCTGTTTCTATGATAACGGGTGCTGCATTTGTAGGCAAGTGATAGGAAGTGATCCCTGAGTGTACGCAATTTGTAATGCTGCAAAGAGCCTGTAGCCTTCCTGAAGGGAGCCCACATCCGGAGCTCGCCTCTACCAGACAACTGCAGAAAATGGATTTCTGCCCTCACAACCATGGTTCCAGGAGTGCTTTCTGCTGAATTATTCTATAGGAATTTTAAATTTTGGTGCTTAAGTCAAACTCTCCCCACCGCTATAATGAATTAACAACTTCCAAATGGAGGGGGAAAAACCTTAAAGTAACGAAGCTCCATTAAACTTGGGGCAAATTAACCAATCTCTCTAAGCTTCACTGTCCTCATCTGTAAAATCAGGGGGAAGCTGCAACCATGTAGGACTCCTGTGAGGATCACAGAAGATAATATATGTAAGTGACAGCCAGTATTATCATATTAAAGAACAGGGAAATTAATATCAATAATACGATTATTATTTGCCTAGTAACACAAGTATTCCCATGATATTAAAATTGTTCCTAAAATTCTCTGAAAACATGTTACAATTATTTTATTATCTAGATGAGCACAGAAGTGCTTCCCCCCCACACACTTTACTACTTTTATAAATGAGAAACAGATATCAAAGACTCAGATTCCAGAGAATTAATCTATTCACTAAATATCAGCCTGTGAGCAAGAAGAAACAGAAGTAGAGAGGAGAAAAAATCAGGCACCTGGGATGATCAGAATGCAGGTCCCATTCATTTCTTAATGTTCTTATTGTCTTATCTTCCTTACATCCATTTCGGGTTCCTTCAAAGAGTGTGGCAACAGAAGGGACAGAACCAAAAGGAGACACCTAGTGGCCAAGTGAGCTTCCATTCAGGCTACAGTTAAACAGCAAATAATGTCAAATAACTTTATAATCCAAGAAAACCTCTTTTTAGCATGTGATATGACAATTAAAAGCAAGAGAGGGACTTCCCTGGTGGTCCAGCAGTTAAGACTCCTCGCTCCCAGTGCAGGGGGCCCGGGTTCAACCACTGGTCAAGGAACTAGATCCCACATGCCGCAACTAAAAAAAAAGATCCTGCATGCTGCAACTAAGACCCAGCGCAGCCAAATAAATAAATATTAAAAAAAAAAAAAAAGCAAGAGAGAAAGTATAAGTATTTCTTATACTTATACTTCTTATAAGTATATTTCTTATACTTTTAAGTATAAAAGAAATATAATACTTTACGTATTAAATGAAGCTGCATTTTAACTCCTATATCAGCCTAACTAAAATTCACTGCTTCCATAGATTGAGACGGAATCAGTCAAGGAAAGCAGACAGGTTTCTGGAGTTATACACACCTGGTTCAAATTCCAGCTCTGCCACCTACTCGTTGAGCAATACTTTCTAACCTCTTCCACATCACGAAGCACGCAGAAAATTAGGATATTTGCAAAGCACACTGGAGTAACCAGAAGAGGCTGCTGGGGCCAGAGTTGAAAGTCCCCACCTACCCACTCCAAGAGCTAAGGGGACCATTATCTCCACAACCAATAATAACCCATTCAAGGCACACCAGTGGAATGTGCTCCTTAAACAATCTACTTAATATTATTTGGCCTTAGCTTCTTCATCTGTAAAATGGGACAAATAATACCCATTTAATATGAAGATTAAATCAGATAACATACATTAATAAAATGACTGGCACATACTAGGTACTCAATGTTTTCTTCTTTCTACGCTACTTCTTTCAGTGGCAGT
Organism: Aethalodelphis obliquidens; assembly: GCF_003676395.1. NCBI lineage: Eukaryota > Metazoa > Chordata > Mammalia > Artiodactyla > Delphinidae > Aethalodelphis > Aethalodelphis obliquidens. The sequence goes on along the minus strand of NW_020838019.1, from coordinate 6,851,622 downwards.
GCACAAAGATCCTGTTATATCAACAAACTAACTCCCAAAACTATACTACATAATTTATAAGGAGTAACAATAAACATAGCCAGTGTTTGAGGGCATATTATAAACCAGACAAGTGCTGGGTTGTTACCTCACTGAACCCTTACAACCACCTTAGAAAGCAGGAATAGTAGATATCATCTTCTGCCCACCCAGTAACTATTATGACAATTTTTCTTGTTAACAAAATCCTGATTTTGACCTGGGCAACAACGGGCCCACCCAAAAAGCTTGCTTTCTCAGACTTCCTCACAGCTGGAGTAGCCATGTGGCATCATTCTAGTTGATGAAATTCAAGTCTACTACTGATCTTAATTTTTTATTTGATTTTTACCTAATTAAAAAAGCCCTTCTCCCCTCCCCTTCCAGCCTGGACCAATGCCTGATGGTCTACCCACCTTTAAATAAACCTCATGCAGAATGATGTGAGCATCCTCTAAGAAGGGCCTCAATAGTTCCTGCCTCCTGGTACTCACACCCTCATGCAGTTCTTCCCCTTGAGTGTTGCCTGGGCCTAGTGACTCACTTCTAACAAACAGAATACTACAGAAGTGATGGGGTATGATTTCCAAGATTAGGTTACAAAAAAGACTGTACCTTCGTGTGTGTGTGTGTGTGTGTGTGTGTGTGTGTGTGTGTGTGTGTGTGTCTTCTGTCCCTCTCTCTCAGAGACACTCGGGGGAAAGCTAACCACCATGTTGTAAGCTGCCCTATAGAGAGGTCCACGTGGCAAGGAACCAACACCTCCTCCAGCCAACAGCCAGTGAGGATGTGTGGTCTGCCAACAGCCACAAGAGTGACCTTGGAAACGGATCCCCTCCACCCCTATCAAGTATGAAAATGATTGCAGCCCCAGCCAACATCCTGAGTGCCGCCTTATGAGAGACCCTGAGCCTGAGGTACCCTGCTAAGCTGTGTCTGGATCCCTGACCCACAGGAAAATAACTGTAAGAGGATAAACATTTGTTGTTTCAAGTTGTTAAGCTTTGCAGTAATCTGTCCCACAGCAATGACAGAGTCTATTCACCATCTTTCAACGAGAGGATATGCTGAAAATGGCAGAACAGGATGCTAAAAGATGCTGGGTGCTCATGACCTTCAAATAAATAAACCTTTATTTCATTAAACAATTAAAATCAATTCTAAGTGATATAGTAAGTACTATTATTATTATTACTGTTCCCAGGTAACACCTAATGGGTTTATATGATATAAACATAAAAAGAAAAGCGGTGGGTCTCAGATTTTAATTCAATAGAATAAACAAACAAAAAAAGAACTCAACAGAAGTTACAGATAAACATAATATTCTGTCGGATGGGCAGATTACAAAAGCACACAGAATGACTGCACTGTTTAACACACACACAAATATTCACACGAATGCACAGGAAAAAAAGAGTCTTGAAGGTTATGGACCAGAGGTCAGCAAATGTTTTTCTGTAAAGGGCCAGACAGTATATACTTCAGGCTTGGGAGGCCTCGGAGCAGGCATATACAATATGAATATAAATGAGCACGGCTGTGTTCTAAGGAGGCTTTATTTACGGAAACTAAATTTTAAATTTCATATTATTTTCATATGTAACGAAATATTATTTTCTTTTCATTTTTTTTCCCAACCATTTAAAAATGTAAATACCATTCTTAGCTCAGAGGCTGTACAAAAACAGGTAGCAAGCCAGATCTGGCCCCCAGGCCGTAGCTGACTAACCTCTGTTACAAACCAAAATAGTCACAGGGATTATGCTTGCCCGAGAAGGAAGATTAAGGAAGACTTTTACTTTCTTCTTGAAACTTTTCAGCATTGTCTGAATATACAATCAAGTATTTTATAATGAGAATATGCAGTGAAATGTTGTCCATATGAGGTGGGCAGGGGAAGGAGGACAAAGTTTCTTGGGAGACACTGGGACTTTGAAATACACTTAAAATGTCTATTGACCTGGGTCCCACCAGATCAGCAATAAAAACTGTCAGCTAAGCCAGAGATAACATTTTCAGTGGCCCTAATGATTCTCCAAAGTGGACAGAAACCATGTATTCGTCTGCAAACAAACGATATGAGATGGAGCATTGAAACAGACTGGGGAAACCTACCAAGAAATGTGCTGTGTTCCCACAAAAAATAACTCTACCATGCTGAGCAGAAACACAAGAAAAAACAGAAAATATAACATAAAGCACTTCTTCAATCCTGTGTGTACGTTACAAGTTTCATATTTTCACAAAATATTCTATTCACTTAGTGGAAGCATAACATGAAAATATAATTTACGATAAAATTCTTCTTTGCAATTTTCATCAAACTGTATGTAAAATTCTTCAGGATTATAAAACTGATGTAACTAATGACATCCAGTCACTATGTCCAGCGCTTAAAAAAATACACTCTACACCTACCCAGGTAACTACACGTGTAACTTTCAGCTTTGTAGGCACCATGTCATAAAGCCATTCTAGCTGTCAGCATTCCTGTAGAAAAACAGTAAGATGGGGAAAACACAAGTTCTGGTGCTTCTTGTTAACATTTACCAGATGATCCTCGGGGTTAGAGATGACGGTGCTAAATATTCATGTCAGAACGCAAGGCAGGCATCTCACTCTAATTCTGAAAAGGCTCTATCTAAGGTATGGAAGAAAGTCAACATAATGATCTAACTTCCTTCAAAGCAGGTGACTTTTGTTTGCCTTCTGGTCCTTCTATTCTTGTCCCTTCTGTACATCTAGGATGGCTCCCTGGAGATCACACTTTGTATTTCTCCCTCTTTTTTAATACAAAGAAAGGTATTTTTAAGCATATGCAAATATTTTTCAAGACAACTATTAGAAGCACTAAGAAATAATCATGTAAGAGCTGTCATCTCATACACTTTAAAATGGTGAATTTTATGTTATGTAAATTATGCCTCAATATTTTTTTACCACAGGCAAAATAATACAACCATGCTGATATTAAAAAAAAAAAGTGGGGATGGGAAATGTGATCTCCAACATAAGTAGCTAATTCAAAAACTTCTAAATTACTTGTGGATGATTTGCTGTTTTGAACTATCCATGCCTCTTCCTCCCCTTTATTCACACACATACTAGGCATCTCATTTCATCTGTCCTTTGACTTGAAGTTTTCATCTATGAAATAACAGTAAGAATATTTTTCTCTGGCTAACTCAGAACTGTGGGAATTAAATGAGAGAAGTAAAAAATGGACAATAACAAGTGTTGGCAAGGATGTGAAGAAATTAGAACCTTTTTTTACACTGTTGTGGGGATGTAATATGGTACAGCTGCTTTGCAAAACAGTTTAGCAGTTCCTCAAAAAGTTAAACATAGAGACTTCCCTGGTGGCATAGTGGTTAAGACTCCACTCTCCCAATGCAGGGGTCCCAGGTTCAATCCCTGGGACTAGATCACGCACGCATGCTGCAACTAAGAGTTCGCATGCCACAACTAAGAAGTCTGCATGCCACAACTAAAAGATTCCGCATGCCGCAACTAAGACCCAGAGCAAACTAAATAAACAAATATATTTTTTAAAAAAGAATGAATGGGGAGTGACAGCTAATGAATACAGGGTTTATTTCAAAGGAGGGGAAAATGTTCTAAAGTTAGATTTCAGTGGTGATAGTTGTACAACCTTGTGAATAGACAAAAAAAACCCCAAACATTGGACTGTATACTTTAAATGAGTTAACTGTATGTACGCAAATTATATCTCAACGAAGTTCTTTTCCTTTAAAAAGAATAGTCATCTCTAAGTGGGGAAGTTGGGAGGAATAAGGGGGAGAGTTGTTATTTTCCATCATAATCCCTCTGTACAATGTGATTATATTTTACATGTGAATGTTATTAATAAGATGAAAAAATAAAAATAATTATTGGAAAAAGTACATGCAAAACGGTACAGACATCATTCTTTCCTCATAAAGTCAACCTAAGAGAACAACATATGTTTCCCTAGAAGGCACCACACACATAAAATAAATGGTCATATTGCTGCTGGGTAACAAGGAGCACTCTCACGCACGTGTGTGTGCGTGTGTGTGTGTGTGTGTGTGTGTGTGTACACATATGAATTTCCCTCACACAGAGAAACAAGTAAAATACATCCATCGTGCAAAATGAAAAATATATTCTCAGGACATCATACCAACCCTTCCCTAAGTATCAGGATAGCCCTTCTGTTGGCAAAAATTGTGCTGTGCTGTATAGAAACACATGCAGACAAGGTCCCTGCTCTCCAGGACCCACCATCAAAGAGCCACCAACTACACCAACGCAATGGTGAAGTACAAAGTGAAAGTGATCAGAAACTAAACTGGTAAGTGGGCACAAGAGAAGGAAGGATTTGCAGAGGCAGAAACTTTCAAACGAAATCTTGAGAAGGCACTGGATTTTCCCCCAGATGAACTGTAGGGAGGGAAGAGGACAGTGGGTTGCAGGGATGAAGTGAAGTTGAAGGGGGACTCCCTGACAAAATCAATAGTAAATAGATGGGCCTGGAAGGAAGGAGGCAGAGAGGGGCAGAGCTGGGAGGGGAAGGTTAAGTTAGATAGCAGCCTGGAAGTAAAAGGATACGCATGCACCTGTGGCACTTGGACTTTATCCTATAGGCAACAGGAATGCATTTAACGACAGTGAATTAAGACCAGAGACAAATAATAAGAAAATCCATTCTGTTAGCTAAGTAAAAGATGGACTGGCAAGAAGAGGGGGTGGATGCTGAAAAGAAGGGAAGGACAGTGGCAAGAAAACCAGCTAGGAAGCTGCTGCAAATTTGCTGGAAGGAGGTATTTTGAGATCATCTAAACTGGAGCAGAGGCGGTAGGAATAAGGAGGGGTCAGATTTTACAGCTGCTGACAAACTGAAAGACAGTCACAGACTGAAGACAGATGGCGAAAGAAAGGAAGGGTAACCCAAGATTTCCGGAAAGGAAGCAATACTGACTTGGGCAACGGAAGAAATTACTAACTGCTACTGAGCTAAGGGTTTGACTTGGTTTGTCCCGATAGAATGGCGTATAGAAGAGTACAACTGACTTTTCTCAGTACAACATAGAGCATGGACTCAGGAGCCAGACAGCCTGCGTTCAAATCCATCTCTACCAGCTACTAGCTGGAGAACTCTGAGCACATGATTTAATCTCTCTGTCCCCAGTTTCTTCATCTATAAGACAGAGATAATAATAAGGCCTATTTCATAGGGATAACATGTGCATTCAGTGAGATAAAGTGTTTAGAAGTGTCTTGCACATATTAAGTGCCCTACTGGCACTTACTATTTCTACTATGGCGATGTATCAACTCCATTTTATAGAATAAGAAACTGAGGCTCAGAGAAACCCTGTTTCTTATACAGCTAGTTAGAGGCAGCATCTTTAATCTGTCTGGCTTCAAGGGTGATGCTATTTCCACTGTGCTATGCTGCCTCCAGAGCTGCTGATTGAATTGCCCACTCCAAGAAGTGCATGGAATTCTCAAGTTCCATGGCACTGTGTCCACAGGAACGGCCAACTGCTTTTTGCCTTGATTTCCAGGAGAACCTACACAAAAAGAGGGTGGTCAGTTCATCAGTTTCTGAGATGAACTGAGTCCTGAGACTCAGGACGTGGGCAAGGATGTGACCCCCTCCAAGAGGCCTTTCCCTGAGCCTGTATTAGCTGATTTCCACTCACTGCACAGCAAACTCTGCTGGCCCCCATTCTGAACACTAATGCCGCTATTTTGAAACTATTTCCTAATCTCTGTCCTACTGGTCTATAAGCCCTGTGAGTTTGGGGACTGTCCATATTATTCACTACAAGATCTTCAGCTTTGAGCAACAAACTGGTACCCCCTGAAAGTGCTAATTAAATGTGCTGAATGATTGATGCAAATTTCCAATCCTGGGTTTATATGTATTTGTCCCAAAAGGTTATATTATATGGTAACAAGGGCCACACCCCTTGCTCATTCCGGAATAAAAGATAAAAATCTCTTTCCCAGTCATATATTAATTGAGTGTGGCAGAAACCATGGCTGCTTACTCATCAGTTCTTCCTTCTCCTTGCCCATAACAGAGCAGCAATGAGCACAACTCCAAGAAATGGATCATGGGTGTTCCAAGCCAGGCATGGTATCTTAGTCAGCTCAGGCTGCCATAACAAATTACCACAGACTAGGTGGCTTAGCAGAACTTTATTTCTTAGCATTCTGGAGGCTGGGAAGTCCAACATCGAGGTGCTGACAAAGTAGGTTTCATTCTGAGGCTTCTTCTCTTGGCTTGTAGGCAGCCCATCTCACTGTACGCTCATATGATCTCTTCTCTGTGTATGCACAGAGAGAGAAAGAGTGAGCTCTGTGATACCACTTCTTAGGAGGGCACTAATCCCATCATGAGGGCCCCATCCTCATGACCTCATCTGACCCTAATTACCTCCTCAAAACCCCATCCCCAAATACCATCACATTGGAGGTTAGGGTTTCAACAAATAAATTTTGAGGCGACAAAAACGTTCACCCATAATACATGGAAATATCATTCCCTTTTGCTAAATCCTAGACTCCCCAGCCTCCCCTGCAACCAGGCATGGCCAAGCAATCCAGATCTGGCCAAAAGGGCATAATGAGGAGTCTGCTAGGAGCTCTGTGGGAAAGATTTTCCATCTAATATGAAAACTCCCTTTTATCTTCCCACCCTCTTCCAATCTTCAATATGAGGATGCAATGAGTGGCGCTAGTGCAACCATCTTGTGATCACTAGGTTAAGCAGACCAAAAGGTCCATGTGCTAAAGATGGAGAGCAGAAAACTAGAAAGTGCCAGCATCCTTGGTTATATTACTAAGCCACTGCTCCAGATGAACTTCCTTCTTTCAGACAGCTTATGATGTGAGACAAGTCCTATTTAACCCACTGTTAAATGGGAATTCTGTTACTTGCAGCCAATGTTTTTCAAATTCATACTGAGTAAATGCACAAAACTCTTCAATGTACATCTACTCTAATGTGATATTGGCCACTCAACCTGAATTGTAGACATTTGCTATTTGCAATCAAGTGAACACCACACTCATCTATTCTAGGGGAAGAGAGCTGTCATTTTGGAAACATTAAAGAGTCCCTACCTCACCACAGAATGTTTATTGCTCTCAAATTTTGTATGGATGGTTCATAACATGAAGAACAGAATAGACAGTGCTAGGAATACAAATTACTTCCTTTAAAAAATAAGAGATTCAATCTCTTATTCATAAGAAACCTAAATAAATAGACCAGAAATCAGGAATCTGAAGTTGTGGCATTATCCAGCTTTTTTACCACTTACAAACGATGTTAACAAGTGCAAAGCTAAGGAGAAAGAAAAGGTCGGGCGGGGAACTTCATTGTTAGACTTGACCTGGTAATACCACTAAACCAAAAAAGATGCTCTTTTAGTACTTTTCCATTCTGTACATTTTTAAAAAATGATTTGTCGTGAGTTGATTCAAATGAGGGAATTAAATAAACTTCCAAAAATACCTTCAGCTTGTAGGATGCCTGTGCTTCTATTACGCGGCATAAGTACTGTCTGTCTAATTGTTGTTATTGTTGTGTGTTTTCTACCTTCTTTCCAATCAGTCTTCCATTAATACAAAACTCTTTTATTCTGGCTAAAGTAAGTTTCACTTTAAGATTTAAAGTTCTAGAGGAAATCCTTATATAACGTTCTTAGTAACACCTCAAGAATGTTGCCGTGGTAGACAGGAGACAAACTCAGCCTTTTCCCGAGACACCTAGAAGTGTCACGTATCACTTTTTGTGTTATCTCCATATAACTCAGATTTCAAGATGACAGGTTTAACCACAGTTACTGTCTTAAAAAAAAGCCTTAAATTACATCAAACATCTCCAAATAGCTACAGCTTTTTCCAAGGGTTCTCAGATTCTGTCCTCAAACTCAAGTAAGTAAAATACATTTAACTGAGGAAAAAAATCCTCCTTCACTGAGGATGGGTAATTCGCTGTCTAATTTTCCAGGCGGGCATCTCCTCCAGGGCTGTAAACTCTACAGGTAGTCCTGTATTGAGTTCATCTTTAGAGAAGTCAGCCAAGCCATGTTAGAGATCTTGGCTCCAAATAAATGAAGGTTAAATAAAACACAGACTGAAAGAGGAGCTCCCTCTAGGGTTTGAGGTCTTAGGATTCTGCCAACAGACTGTTACAAGGTTGTGATTTGAGCCCCTCTGAGTCCTCAAATCTCTAAGAAGCCAGACTCCTTCCTTTCCTCGTTCATTCATTCCTTCCGCATTCACAATGTTCCCTCTTCCCCTCCCAGCACATTTCCCTGGGAGCCAAAAATGTCAAACATTTCCGCGGGTAAACAGAAAATCTGCTGGCCTTTTTGTTTGCTTTAATGCCTGCTGTTAGTATGAGAGGTGACAGTGTGCCTCAGGCACCTCTCTCTCCATCCAGGCCAGGCAGGTCATTTTCCTTTTATCAGAAAGGAGGATAGGTCATGACATTTTAGTGCATGTTGACACCACTGCTAATAAAAGCAAGATAAGAAGTCGTTGGCCTTAAGGTGCCTTAACCTGTACCTTGCCTAAAACAGCTATTTCCCAGCTCCTCCTCTGGAGCTGGAACCAGGAAGTGATCTGACACCACATGGCCTTAACCACACAGATGTCAACCAGGTATCCGGAGAGCCGCGAAGCGCGCAGGAGGGACCCTAACTCAGGAGGTTACTCCTCTCTCATTTAGGCTAGCAAGATGGTTCCTTTAAGAAAGCAACAGTGAATCAGGATACTTACTTCTCAAATAAAAAAGCAGAGGCAGGAACAAGATCCATTTTGAATCACTTGTCTGCAAATAGTACTAGTGAACTTAGAGGTCTACTAATCCGTAGCTTTCAAACTTTTTATGTTTTGAACCATTAATTTGAAAGAAATCTTACCCCAAAGTATAAACATAAAAAATTCATAAAAAGAGGCCAAGCTCTTCACAGGCCTCCACCTCCTGCAGCAGAGTCCGAGGAGTGCTCAGGACACAGTCTGCAAATCAGTGCATCAGAGCCTACACACCTTTGGAACAGGGTAAAACTTGATATTTTGTTGTTTGTTCTTTCATTCTCTCTCTTCTTTTTTCTTCTCTTAATAGCCATACTGCACTCTCCTCTAGATCACCTCTTAAATTTAAAACCCCCAATGAGATTCCCCAATTCACTTGTAGGTAATCTAAGAAACGCACTAGACACAAAAAAGATACCTTTTACAGCCTGTCTTGACAGTAATTTATATACCTTTTCCAGAAGATAATTTGGTAATATGCAACAAAAGGCATTAAAAAATAGTCCTATCTTTTGAACGAATTGTTCTATTTCTAGGAATTTATTCATTAAAAGATAAATAAATAATGCACATAAAGACGTCTGAACAAACACAGCATTATTTATGCTAATAAAACTAAATGAAATAAGCCAAATGGTCAACAATAAGGAACTGTTTAATTAATTATTAGACCCATATGATGGGTCTACCATGCTTTGGCATTAAAATGCTTCTAATATAATAAAAAAATGCAAAAATTCGTGACAACTCTTTACAATGTCATCTGGAAAATGTAAAGTTAAATGGATGGATTTGATAAATTATAAAATTTACTTATTGATTGAACTGGATACTAAATTTAGTACTATCTGCCTTGGCAAAAGACACATAGCATGTTGGATTATTAAAAAAAGCAACATAAAAATTTATCTGGAGCTAACTTACTCGCTGACACTATACACTAGTATTACTGTAATTAGTAGGAAATGAATATAATATTGTTTTCTAATGTGTCCATGCTCCACCCTCCTTTCCCTTTAATATGATGTTGGTTATTTGAGGTAGGACTGAGGGAAGAAATCTCACTAACAATAATGGGATATTTGGACCTAAGATGTCTTCCAAAGGCATATATCCACTCTGATCACATATAAACTCCATGATAAAACTGTCCCTAAATATTTCTGTAGATTACTCCACAACAGATGACAGTTTACTGAGTGTCTGTTTTGTTCCAGACACTATGCCAGATACTGAAAATACAAGAAGTGAATGAAAACACAGCCCTTGCCCTTGAGGAGCTCAAAGACTAGTCATCTAAATGGACAAAAGGTATAGAGAGGTCAAAGCTAAGAAGTATATGAAACACTGAGGGTGGCAGAATCAGAGAAGTCTCAGAAGAGGGAGGTGGCATTCGAGGAAACTGTTGAAAGAAACCTCATTTTCTCATCTTCTAGGTGCCATGAGGTCAGAGAAGAGTCCAGGGAGAGAAAGGCATATGTCAAGGCACAGAGGCCTAGTATGTTCAGGGAGGTGTCGTGTTCTTCCAGTTCTTACAGCAGGGGTATCAGGTGTGAAGTTGTAGGGGGACAGGGTGGGAGCCAGGGGTCAGGCCCAGATAATGAAGGAGGCTGAAACAACAGGGACCTCGTATGGCAAGCCCAGCCCAAGGGCCTGAATTTTTAACATGTAGCCAGTGGCAAATCTCTGAGAAACTGTAAATAGTAGAGTGCTGTGGCCACTTTACATGTCTAAAGATGGCAAGGAACTACCGCAGGCTAGTAGCCTAAGGAAACAAAAAAGGCGTGAACACAGGAGTGACAGGAAGATGAAGACAGGAAAGCAAGGAAGTAAAGGGAAGGGAAAGGAAGGGAGGGGAGGGGAGGGGAGGGAAGGAGGGAGGGAGGGAAGGAGGGAGGGAGGGAGGGAGGGAGGGAAGGAGGGAGGGAGGGAGAGAGGAAGACATTAGGACAGAGGCCAAAACTTGGTGACCAACTGGCTGAAGAGCAGGAGAGAGAAGTGCGGCCCCCTTTTATCTGGAAGCCCCTCCCCCATCTTCCCAGGGCCGTCTCACTCCCCAGGTCAGTTCTCAGCTGAAAGACCCCTCCACTGAGAGCTCTTCCCCGACAACCCAAACCTGCTTTATTTTTCTTCACAGCATATAGAAGTACCAAAAAAAATAGTTATTTGCTTACTTATTTTCTGTCTCTCCCTGCAGAATCTGAGCTCCATGAAGGCAGGCACATCCGGTCTGTTTGGTTCATGGCTGTGTTCCGGAACTGAGAACACGGCCCAGCACACAGGTAGAGCTCAAAAAATATTTGTGGAGTGAGAGAAGGCGGGAAGGAGGGAGAAGGCAGGCAGGCCACTCAGATCTGTGACTTGAGTGCTTGACTAAAATGTGATACTATGAACTAAAATCAGTAATGTGGGGTGGAAAGAGCTGAAACACAAAGATTGACTGTCCTGAGTTCTAGAGTACGTTATCTGCCCAAGCATTGCCTTAGGACTATTTAATAAATATTCCCTGCTAACAAAAGGACAAAAAGGAAATCAGGAAGTACCTAGGGTGGGGGGGGGGGGGAGGGGTCTCAGAGTACTGCACAAAAGCAAGTACTTTTCACACAGAATCTCCTTTCATCCTCACCAGACATTAGTACCCCCATCTCTGCACATGAACAAACTGAGACTAAAGGGTTAACTTACTTATCCAAGGTGACACAGTTGGATATGGCAGAAGCAAAATTAGAATTCCCACCCCATTCACTACACAACGCTACTCTAGAAGCAAACCAAGTTTAGTTACCAGAATTTTTCATATACGTTAAGGATATTGTTAGGCTTTCCCTCATCCTTCTCCACTTTAGGATGCTTTTTAATTCAGAGTCTCAGATTTGTAAGAAAAGATGGCTTTCACCGCCATATTTTTTTCTATCTAAGAAACACCTTGCCTAAGACTGACCTCTGAAGTTTCTAAGACTTGGTCACAGACAATTAAATTCTTGTGTTTGAACTTCTTTACCATGATGAGAAAAAAAAAAAGTCTTATCCTCCCTTCATAATTTATTTTAAATTTCAATTCCTGCTTTACAAATCATACCAACTGACCCAAAATTACATAAACACGTAAACGTTTCATCCTGTCAGCTAACCCCAGGTACCACTGGGCTAGCATCCACTCCCTTAAACCAATGGCCAAAAGCTAATAGAATATGCAAGACAAGTCTGAGAGTTTAACTGGCAGAGCTGTTCAGATCCACATTGTGCTATTATATGAAACTCAGACCACAGGAGACAACAGTTCACTATTTTTACGGTGGCCCACAGATTCAACCTCTTGGCCCTGTGAAAGTCATCTGAATATATTTAACCAAAAGAAAACTGAAAAGAGGAAGAGAGAGAGAGAGAGAGAAAAGAAGAGGGAAAAACTTCCGATCTTCTGATTGCAGATATATTCAGCACTCTGATTTTTTATGCACATTTGATCATGCTGTTGACAGCTTTGGAAGTTAAGTAAAATGGACTGCTGCACAGAGGTTTCAACCCTTGAAGGAAACCAATGGCAGGCTCCTTTTGACAGTCAAATAATGACAAGCACGTTGCAGGCCAATGCCCGTCATTCACCAACATCTCCAACCTGCTCCAACCGCTGCACAGCGACTAAGTGGAGGGTCAGAGGTTAAGCTCCAAGAAGCCAGCAATGAAGGGCAACTGTCATGCACCACTGCCTGTTGTGAAGCAGCAAGGAGTGACTGTCTCCTCCGGAACATGCAAAACGGTCTCATTCTGTCCAGGCAGAGACACATCTGAAGGTCCTAAATGAGACCACTGCCAATTCATGAAGCTCTAAACTGACAGTATGCCATTCAAGCTGTCTCCGATTTGACTTTTTTTTCCCTATTTCAAATCACAAATGCATGTAAAGTATACAGTTAAGCATAACTCTTCAGCCATGGTTTTAAGCATGTTAGGCTTTTAGACACCGATGTAGTCTCAGACACATACACATTCTCAGAGCCTATAAAAAGGAAAGAAAATGCAAAATTAATTTATTCTTCTTTAGGTAGTTTCTAATAAAGTATATCATTCAAAATGGCACAGAAGAACCCAGGTGCCAGTTTTCTAGTTAAGTTCCTAAGTGTCTACAAAAGAAAATAATCTTAAAAAGGAACTATTTCATCTTAATATCATATTACTATGAGAGCATACGAATGTAACTGTATAGAGAGAGAATTTTATTTAATGAAAGCAATATAATTTTAAGTACACAGTAACTTATCAAAACATTTTATAATTTTTTGAGTTTGTTCCAAGAGTATAGTTCACAAATGATTCAGAGTTTAGCACACAACACAAATACATCCTTCTACAATTCTAAGTTTGAGATCTTATTGCTTTTTTATACAGTGGAATTATGTGACTCCACTCAAATGTGTGTGTTAACACATATTAACAAAGAGATTTCTCCTTTATCTTTATTGAGTAAAAAGAAATATCTCGTCTTATTCAGAAGCCAGAGGACTGTCACTAAAAGTGACTGGCTAGGATCAAGAATTAAGTTAAACAGGTCTTCTTACACCCTTTTCACCAACAGTAGGATTTCTATCCACAAATAGAGCCATAAGTGGCCCTCATCAGAGACAGCCTTAGAGGTATGAACTTGAAAATGAACCTTCTATGAAGGTGTTGGTCTACACCAACTGCAGCACTAAAGTCAGTCTTTAAGCCCTGATCACTATCACCCACCCTTCCTTAATGAAGCCTGGGGACAGGAGATAACCTATCAACTCTAAAGAACAATGCGTACAAAGACACCCCAATATTAAAGCTTGTACAGACAGAGGTCAACTAATTACCCTCTGCTCTATAGCAACAAGAACATACCTAGTCTCTAATGCAGAGCTGCAGAGAAGCAAGTGTAAGTCATTTTAAGTACTATATGAGCATGTACCAACCTTCCACTCCCAGACAAAACCAGAAATCACGGTGTATAAACTTAAATTACCGTATATAGCTCTGATTGAGAAAAATATTTCAAGCCACAATTACCTATCGTTGTTCAAAATAAAGCAGCCAAGTGAACATTCTGCAATACAAGAGACTTGATAAGAATTTGAACATGAGCTGGCTTTTCTTTCCTGAGGGATAATTTTAGTGGGAAAATCTCTTACTTCGTACTCAGGCATGTATGATACACAAAATCACAAAGACTAAAATTCAGAGACAGGAACTTCTTTCCCCATATCCTTTTATTTTAGACCTGGGTTGCAAATCTCCAACTCTAACGTGAACTGATACAGGACACATAAAAGGAAATACTCCTTTAGGTACTCCAGAGTCAACTAATGGCACTCATATTCTTAAGGGATAATAAAGAACAAAAATTTAAATGGCTTCAAAAACAGATTAGCAGCTTAACCAGCCACAGATTCACAATGAGTAACAAAGGTAAACTAAGAATTTAGGAGAGGCAGATCCTTGAGCAGATCCCAAGAAAAACTTTACATGGATAAGTCCAATGCTCAAATTATTACAATATCAGCAAAGTCAATACTTTAGGAAAAAGAGGGTGTGATACCTGAATCTGTCATTGTCAACCCCAGATTCAGAGGGCTAGGCTAAATTCCCTCCTCAGGCTTTCCTGCTCTGTGATGTTGAATGAAGGCGTCCCCACTTTCATGCAGATGACACACAGGATATCGACCTGTGGTCCGTCATTTATTTCCCCCCTTCAAATATCTTATGGGGGGAGGGCAAGTAATGGCAGTTGGTAGGGGTAAGGCAGGCACACACATTCTGGGTTTAATAAAGGGGAGCATGACAGTCTTTCACAAACATTCAAGAAGAAGGATTCGCCCTCATATCCAATCTCTCTAGCCCAGGACATAGTAGATACTCAATAAATGTCTAAGGAATGCATGAATAAATGAATTCCTCAAGACCCTTTGTCAAACTTTCTACTGGGTTGATGAACAAAGGAATACATCAAAATGGCATTTTCTTGGAAAGAAATACATTTGATTCATATCCCCAAAAGATGAGGATGACAACTGCTCGCTCGGTACCACTTTCTCCATTCACTCCCTATTATCCTCCCCCACCTTTCCACATATCCCAAAGTCCAATATCTAAAAGGTTCTTTCATACATACAATAAGATTCAGCAAGATTCAAAAAAAATATTGAACAACAAGGTCCCACTGTATAGCACAGGGAACTATATACTCAATGTCCTGGAATAAACCATAATGGAAAAGAATATTAAAAAAGAATATATATATGTGTATAACTGAGTCACTTTGCTACACAGCAGAAATTAACACAACATTGTAAATCAACTATACTTCGATAAAAAAAAATTTTTTTTAATGTTGCTGGATTCAGCAACATTCACAAGCAGTCAAATTAGTGACTCCTACTATTTCAAAGTTCCACAGATCAGTGAAGGTGAGCACACCTCCCAGAAGTAGGATGAAGGCCGAAGAATGTGGCCTCAACGGCAGTATCCTGGTATTTCTTCCAAGTGCAGATAGCAGCCGATGAGAGTCCCGTTAGACCTAGACCAAGGTTACTCTCCCTCCTCTTACTATGTGCCTTTCTTGTTAGGTCCTCAGTGATATCGTGACACACCATTTAGTTTTACCTTCCTTTTATAAATGAAAGCAAAAACCTATATACTTAAAGCTCAAATAATTTTAGAAACATTGTTACATGCGGCGGGGAGGGGAGGGAATATTCAACTAAATGGAGGGACTGCTTTCTCTATGTCTGATTCTGTAAGGCGAGATGCTTCACTGAAGAGCCTAAGTGCTGTGAGGTCCTTGGTTTAGAAGATGAGTTAACCCAAGCTGGCATCCTGCTTTCCTCCTTTCGGCTGAACAACAGCCAGACACACACACTTGACCATATTCATTGTACACTGAACTATAATCTGCAAAGAGTGCCAGTTGCCTCTGGGTCATGAAACAGTACTAAAAACTTTATAATCATTCATTGATTTAGTTTTCAGCATACTATATCATTTGAATCCAACGGGAGCATAAAGAGCTATTTGTGAGGTCAACCACGGTACAGACAGATGCTGACATGCTATTGATGGCAAGGTGGAAAGAAATTGCTAAATACAGCAGATCAATACCTCGTTTCACTGTTACAGCTTTCTGCAGACATAAAATATATATCTTTGCAGCTGAAAAAATAATAATAATGAAAGTGGGAGATAAATGTTTCCCTCAAGGTAAACTATTTGATTAGCTAAGGGCAAAGGTGACAGCAGCACTTACACTAAAGTAACTTTATAGTCTTAAATAAAAACAGGAGGAAGAGCAGTAGATGAAATGGCAAAATGCATCGGGACACATAGGTGGTTCGGATATAACTCTTTTAAAAAAACAACAGTGATAGGTAAAGGGCCACCAAACTCTAAGATTTTCCTACAGTCCACAAATACAATTCCCTGAGATCTATTCTGTCATGTGGTTTTACACAAAACGTTTCTAAACAAAATATTTTCTATTGTTGATAGAGAACAAATCGAGAGGTGAAAATAAATAAATGCTCTGTAAAGTTAAAAAAACAAACAACTTCACCTTCCAGTCCATACACGCTTCCATTTGACCAGAAATGTTGAATGCCAACTATCTTTAGTACCTTGTGAGATACATAAAACAGATTTATACCATGGTTCTTGGCCAGAGGGAGCTTATAATCTCCCTAGGGAAAAGATAATTACATAAAACACTAATAGACACAATTAATAATAAAATGCCAAATTTAACATGACCAAATGCCAAGACGTCAGGTACCATACACCAGCAAGTGTACCACACACCAGCAAGTGTACCACAGGCATACCTACTGTTGTTACCATACATTTTGAAATAGCAAATAAGGTCAGGAAAGGAAGAGATGAAGAGATTAATCCTCAAAAGCATCATGAACCAGGGGGAACTGGAGACAATTCCTCAGGCATGGGAGGATCTAATACATCATCATCAAATTAGTTTTTAGTGCTCCGACATGAAACTTTTTTGTAAATCCTCAGAGTTTGAGCTTACAAACCACCAAACAGAATCTGCCATCAATTATTTGACATATAAAGTCTCACAGGAATCTTTAAAAGTAGCCTAAAGGGTATCTGTGTTTTTAAAGTTATATGAACTTTATCCAGCTGCAATGAACTGTTAAAAAAAGGGGGCCGTGGAGGGCATAGGAGGAGTACTATATGCTCACATGCTGCACTAGAAGTCATGATAAAAATTTCAGTGGTTATACGAAACCCTTCAGTGAGTGCTATTTTTAAAGAAAATATTTAACAATTACACAGAAAAATACTACCACTCTGCATTTGGATGGCATTTAGCAATTTAAAAGCAACCTGTTAATCTAAGACTGACTTATCAGCTGGCATTCATTTCCTCAAAGAACATGTAAAGACTATTTTTTTTATTGAGGTATAGTTGATTTACAATGTTTCAGGTGTACAGCGATGTGATTCAGTTACACATATATATGTAATATGTATTCTTTTTCAGATTCTTTTCCATTATAGGCTATTAAATATATGGAATATATTGCTATACAGTAGGTCCTTGTTGTTTATCTATTTTATATATAGATAAAATTTACCTATATAATTTATCCCTCCCTTCCCCCTCTTTCCCCTTTGGCAACCATAAATTTGTTTTCTATGTCTGTGAGTCTATTTCTCTTTTGTAAATAAGTTCTTTTGCATCATTTTTTTTAGATTCCACATATAAGTGATATCATATGATATTTGTCTTTCTCTTTCTGACTTACTTCACTTTTTTTTAATTGAAGTATAAGTTGATTTACAATGATAAAGTCTTAAGTAAAAGAGACGGTGACACAATATCACCCCTCCATAGCAATAAACAAAATAAGTTAAAAATAAATCTCAATGCAAGGGAAGCAATGAAATTGTAATGTAACAGTAACTGAAAGGGAAGGAATAATCATACACTTATTCTTCCGTCAAATAAGAACGTTTTTAAAACAACTGCTCTCAGACTTATGAAAAGGGAAAAGAATTTTTACCAATTTTATAATTTGTTATCAATGTATTTAGATTACACTAGCTTTTTAGTCTATATTTTGGGAAGAAAGTATGTCTGCAGCTTTCTTCTGCAGAGGAAATAGGACTGTACCAAAAAGTTGATGTCCTCAAACAATGCACATCCATTTCACTAACTGTGTGTTGATTCAACTGTCTAGGTCACTCCAATAAACTAGAAGCTTTTTGTTTCACAGTAAACTAGAAATTCCATGGTTGGGTACAGGGCTCCTAGGTCTTCGCAAACTTAAGGATCACTCGGTAATGAGCAGTTGAAAAGTGAGCCTAAGAAAACATTCAATCAACGAATATTAACTCTAAATTTGCCAACAAAGTTCTGTGGTAGATATTTCAGAGGACACTATATATATTTTATACAATATATATAATGCACATACATATTTTTTAAGAGTTTCTGCTCCAAAAAACTTGATAATTTCTCTGTTGGGAAGTGGGGCTGGTAGAGTGGTAGGTAAGACAAGAATACTAAAAGCCTTTTATTTTAAATCATATTTACATCTGTATAACTTTCATGTTCAAAGTTCTTTTACATTCATTATTGTTTGACAACTCAGATGAAGCAGAGAGGGGAGAGGATGATCGTCCCCATTTTAAAGATGAGGAAACATCACAGAGATTGAGGGACTCATACCAGGTAATGAATGTCTAGTAAGTGACAGATGTTAAGACCAGAAGTTTAGCCTCCTAACTACCAGTGAAGTGGTCCTTCCACTTTAGCAGCTACTACCTCATGTAAAGAGCTACTGAAGTCTGCACAACGCAATGAACAGTTTGGGACTTGGTTAATTCCTGTGGTCGGGGGGGAAGGAGAGAATGGGAGAGGTTGATATTCATTCAAGAAACGTTATTTAGGGAGTGTTGTGTTCAAGACTTTACATGTACTACAGTACAAAGATAAATACAATGTAGTCTGTAAAACTAAGGAGAGGAGAAAGAGATTAACAAAAAATCAGTACAACAGTGAATAAGTGCTACAAAAACATGCATAAATTGCTATAGAAACACAGAAAATTATTTTTAAGATTCTGAAGTGCTTTCCATATTAAAAAAGAATGAAAATAAATGAACTAAATATTCCTCTCAAGAATTTAGTAAAATAAAAACAAAAAGTTTGAGAAAAGCATAAGGAAGGAAACACGAAAGAGGCAGAGGTAAATAAATTAGCATAAACAAATTCAAGAGCTAGTTTTAAAACAGACAAATATAATCAATTTTTGAAGAGAATATATGTGTACAGAAAGTTATAATTAAAAAGGAGATATAAAATGAATATGGAATTTTTAAACTATGAAACTATGCTCAACTCTATCTTAGTAAACCAGAGAATGTTACGTTGAATACCATGCCAATAAATTTGAAACCTCAATTTCTGAGAAAACATAATGACCAAAATTTACTCAAAAAGAAAACTAAATAGGCCATTAACTAGAAAAGATATTGAAAAAGTTATCCAAAACTTATCTTCCCCAACATCACATGATGCGTTTTACAAGTTAATTTAGTTCAAACTTCCAGGGACAAATAATGCTGGTGTTCTGTGAATGGCTCTAGAGCACAGCAGGAAAATGGTGCAATTCATTTTATGACACAGGCTTAACTATGCATCAAAACTTAACAAAACAAACCACAAAAAGGAATATTTCTCAACATTTTTACCCATTTTACCTCCCTCTACGTTAGCCAAAAGAGCTTTATTAAGTTTCACTAACTCTAGTATGAATAATGACCTTAACATGTATATTAAATATGCCTCACTGAAGATTCTGATATTCCCCCTAGGGGTACCACCTTCCAGCTTCCTTGGTAATCACTGCTACAGACCCATCTTACTTTCCTAATTGAAATACAAAAAGGTTGAATTCAGTAGTATGCTAAAAGGCCAATATAATGTGACCAAGTAGGATTTATCACAAGGAACCAATATTGGAAACAATATTAAGAGATTGTATCTTATCCATAGAAGTAAAGACATTACCATCTAAATAGATGTCAAAAAATTATTCAATAAAAATTCAACCTCAGTCCTTAGGGGGAAAAAAATAAACTAAAAATCAAAGATTATTGCCAACAACTATCATTATACTTAATACTAGAATCCCAAAGCATCACTATTAAAGGCATGACTATGTGCTATAGCCACTAGAGGTTCCAGACAACGTAATAACACAAGAGAAAAAAAGGAGAGGAGAGTATAATTACTGAAAGGGGGGAAACCAAGTTATATTTGCAAATGATTAAATTATCTACCTACTATACATCTAGAAAACCCAAGAAAATCAACCAAAAAAAAAAAAAAGTTAGAATGATAAGGATGCATTCTATATTGTGGCCAATTATAAAAATAGCATACAAGAAAAGCTTTCTCAAGTACTACTTAGAAAATATAATTTAAAAATATCCCATTTGCAATAGTAACCAAAAATAGTACTCCAATATGTAAAATACCCAGGAGTAAACCCAGAAGGTAATAAATAGTACCTACTTGAATAAAATTACAAAACTTTCTGAGGAACATAAAAGAAAGCCTAAATAAATGTAAAGACAGATAACACTGTTAAATAAGAAAATTTATTTACCATAAGTATTTCAGTTCTTTCCAAATTACACTCTAAATTTAATGCAATAACAATTAAAATACCAAAGGGTTGGTGGAATATACAGGAGACCTTGAAAAAGTGATTTTTAACTTTCTCTGTAAAAAAATTTTAAGTTGCCTTCTCAGTGCAAGAGTCAAGGAACTTCCAAAGCAAAGAATAATCATGGGGGCCTTGTACTGTCAGATACTGAAAGGTATCATAAAACTCTGGTAATTAAAATGGTGTGTCAGAATAACGGACAAAACAAAGGAAACAGAATAAAAAGCAGATCTGAGTATTTTGGCATTCAATCTAGTCAATAAATGCAGTGGGGATAACTGGTTAATCATTAAGGAGGAATTAGACATCTCTCCCATATCATACACCAACTAAATTCTAGATGCATTACAAGAATTATACAAAAAAAATAAAAATGTAAAATTATTAGAAGGACGTATAAGCGACCGTTAACCTGAATAACAAAAATACGAAAGTAAAAGGCAGGCAATAAACAAACAAGGAAAAATATTTCCAGCACATGATTAACAAATGATAATATCCCTAATCTATAAAGTGTTCTTACAAATCAATAAGAAAAGACATACATTAGCAAAATGAATGAAGGCTATATAAATAAACAAATCACAAAAGAACTATATCTGGCCAATAATCACAACAGGAGTAAATTCAACCATACAGTATTTAGTAATTAAGAAAATACAAAATAGTTCTACAATGAGCTCCTACTCATCTTTCCCAAATTGGCAAATATTTTTACCTTATGACAGTTCCCAGTGTTGGAGAGGATGTACCAAATATGCATTCTCATGCACTGCTTGTTAGAGTGGAAACCGGCATCACCCCTCTGGGTGGCAATCTGACAATATAAGCCAAAAATCTTTACAAATGTTAACTCGACAATTCACCTTCCTTTAATTTACCCTACAGAAAATACCAGAGATTTGCGCAGAGATTTATGTGCAAGAATGGTCACTGAAGGATAATTTATAATAGCAGGAAGAAAATCCATATGATGAAATACTATAATTGTAATGACATGGAAAAATATTCACAATATACTGGATACTGGTAAGTGAAAAAGACCAGAATACAAAATATATACATTATGATTCCAATTTTTGTTTAAAATATCTCTTGTATAAATATGTATCATAAATATATTTTAGATAAAATTAGGATCATACTGCACATATTGTATGTATGACAGGCATAATAATAATATTATAAGAAATATACCAATACAGTAAGTTACACAGTGGTTATCTCTAAAGGATTATAGGAGACTTTTTTTTTTCCCTGCTTGGTATTTTTCCATATTTTTAAATTTTTCTAAAATAACAAATTATGTAATCAGGAAAAAATAGTATTCTAAATAAAAAATGCTTCACCATCTTATATGCCACACATATTATGGTCATACATTTACAAAGTTGCCTTTCATAAGCCACATGTGGAAAATAATTTCATTACCTACAGTCACATTCACGGTAATAATAGCTAATGCTTATATACATAGCACTTATATATGCCCATCACTATTCTAAATGCTTTACATATATTAAACCATTTAATGCTCACAACTATTATTATCCCCATTTTACAGATGAAGATTGAGGCTCAAGAAGATTAGGTGACTTACCCAAGATTGCCCAGCTAATAAGGAAAGCTAGGGGAAAAACAAGGCAGGCTGGCCAAAATCCATGCTCTTAACCAGGACAGGTTACTGTCTCTCTTGATCAACTATACTCTAAAGCAACAAGACTGACTTATAATATAATGCCAGAACATAAGCAATCAAATAAGCACTATCCCCTTTAAAGTCGTCTCCATGGGAAACTCTATACATATCCAAAGATGCGGTCACTGAGCATAACATTTTTGGAAAGCCTTCTTTTGACTGTCCCCAGAGGGCAGTAAACAAGTCTCCTGAAAGATGAGATTTCTTTCAAACAGCTGGGAATCATTCAGATGCAAGTCTTAAAGTGTGATTAAACTGTTTAATTCTGCTTTTGGTAACACAGCAAGAAAAATCGATTAGCTGATTTTGCTATTGTGCCCATAACTCATATCTGCTCCCAGGAACTACATTCACAAGTGGATTTTAACATTTACAATACTACATTATTGTAATTATTTGTTCACGTGCCTATCTTCCAACTGAGCTAAGGTCCTCAATGGCAAAGACTGTCTCTTTTTCATCCTTGAATCTCCAGCCCCTAACACAATTCCTGGCAAAGAAAGTCCTCATTAAGAATTTCTGAGGGTTTCCCTAGTGGCGCAGTGGTTGAGAGTCCACCTGCCGACGCAGGGGACACAGGTTCGTGCCCCGGTCCGGGAAGATCTCACATGCTGCAGAGCGGCTGGGCCCCGTGAGCCATGGACGCTGAGCCTGCGCGTCCAGAGCCTGTGCTCCACAACGGGAAAGGCCACGACAGTGAGAGGCCCACGTACCGCAAAAAAAAAGAATTTCTGAATGAACTCTATGAAGAATGCCACACAAATGCTTTGAGCAATGACAATATATTCGAGAAAATAAAAATACTGCCAAGAGGGCATCAGTCTGTGTACAAATAAATATATATGTACATGAAGACTATAATGAATAAAAAAATGAAAGTTTTAAGGAGTAACTCCTAAAATTCTGAATATCAAGGAAGACAGAACTCAGTTTTAACAGGTCTTCTTATAATAAAATAATATCTAGCTATAGCCATGTCTCACAAAACACAATGGGGGGGTGGAGTAGCTATGCCTCATTGTCTAAAAGGCAATCTACTGAACTAAGGAGGCAGAAATAACCATAAACTTTCTCAGATAAAGATGCAAAAACACATCTGCTACACAGCAGACACCAGGATGCATCCTGCCTATGGGTTCAATCGACAAAGCACAACCTGGTGCCTGAAGTGTAAATCAAAGAAGCTTCCATCCCTGCTACTTATTGACATTTTGCTACCTGCAAATTTCTAATGTGTGCAAGATGGGCTTATTTTTATTTACAGCACAAACCACAGACCGAATGTAAAACAAGATGCTTAATAAATCCAGAAGAACGTAAAACACCAGCATAACTCAGACAGCAAGACAGACACTCACTCCTTAATTAAGTGGGTGATGTTTTGTTTAAAACAAAAAGACAACCCTGGGCTAGAGCTAAGATTAAGCACTCGGTGTTGCGGGGAAACGGCAACCATTTCCAGGGCAGAGGCTTTAAATCATGAAAAATAAACCATCTGATAGTCTGTATTCAATAGTAAGTAGGCAGTCGGGACACAGACTGATTTGGATTAACACATTTTCAGTTATAACGAGTAATTTTACAGAGGATTAGTATCTTGATGGGCTGATCAATACGAGGCACCGCTGCTATTACAGATGAAAAGAAAATTGCCCCTCTGGTAATAAAGTGTGCGTGTCTTCGTTCCCCTTCATTTGCTGAGTCCATTACTGTAATGGTTCCAGCATTAACAGCTGGGGCAATTTAAGCAGCAGGGGTCTGATAAATTTAAAAGCTGGGCACCCTGGCTGCCCATCCTTTCCTTTCCGGGCTGCACATGCAACTCCTCTGCCTGGCTGGTTCCAACGCCAGGATCAGGTTTTATGAGAACAATGACTACAATTTCCCAATTATTTGTATCATTTATAGTGTTCCCAGCCAATCATGTGACTGAAACAAAAATTGCTCGCAGCATATTGGCTGCTGAGTCGGCAAAAAATGGCACGCTATTTACCTAAATAACAAGATTGACATGACAACAGGCTGGAGCCCACGGTAACTGTAATGTCTGCATTCATTTGCCTGGTGCTATTTTCAAGCAAAAAAAAAAAAAGAAGAAAAAAGAAAAGCAGAACATTCGTGCTGACAGAAAAAAATATATCAGCAGCAAAATTTTCCATCTCTGTTTTCAAAAAATGGCAAACTGGGAAACAGTGAGATAAAGGACTGCTGTACATGGAAAGAGAAAATCCATATTAATGCAGCCTTGAGACTTTAATCATGCCCAATTCAGCAGAGTGAGTTAAGGCTGCCACATCAGCCCATTTTATATTATTACTGGAGATATGCTGGCCCTTGAGGCTCAGCCTTGAATGATCCAGTCGCTAAATGAAGGTGACAAAGGGCAGACTTAGGGCTAATGCAGAAATCAGAGCTCTGAATTTTCTGATCACAAACAGTTATGAAAACACTCACGCACTGGCAACAAAATCTCCTCCTCAGACCAGATGCAACATAATTTGGCCCTTCAAACTGAGTTTTCTATGTGGTTTCTACCAGATGTAAAGGTCTCAACCTAGACCCTTATCCACAGAGTGGTTCTTTAACATAAAGGAAGGCACGTCACTTCACAGGCAGGTCCTTTCCCAAACTACAGGGCAAATACATGATGGGCATGGCAACAGGACAGATGCTTGTAGCATAAACAAAAATACAAGCCTATATAGGCTTTCAAACCTATGCTCAAGGTTCAGCTTTCAAACACGTGCTGGTCTTGCAGAGGAACACAATGCCAAGGGCAAATGTTTGGAGACAAGTTCCTAGCAATGTACATCTTAATCTCCTGAACATGTCCTGACCCAACCCAACAGTCCCCCAGATTCTTCCCAGCTTACACTAGAAAATCAGCTAGCGAGACAATTTTGTAAGATAATCCAAAATCAGTTTGTAACCAAAGGTTAATAAGTGAATGAGGTTAGCAGAACTCTAAATTCATCTGCTCCAAACTGTGCCTTTTTTTTGAGGCTCCAAAAGTACCATTTCAACTATAAAGTTCTTTTCTTCGAGACGTTAGAAAGTCACACTTTAAAAATAACTTTAGGGGCTTCCCTGGTGGCGCAGTTGTTGGGAGTCCGCCTGCCGATGCAGGGGTTCGTGCCCCGGTCCGGAAGGATCTCACATGCCGCAGAGTGGCTGGGCCCGTGAGCCATGGCTGCTGAGCCTGTGCGTCCGGAGCCTGTGCTCCGCAACGGGAGAGGTCACAGCGGTGAGAGGCCCGTGTACCGCAAAAAAAAAAAAAAAAAAAAAAACTTCAAGAAAATCAAGAAATCTACCATAATAAACTAACCACAACAAAATACACTAAACCTGGAAGGTAAGCTAGCATTTAAAATTTGAAAGAGAATACTAGAAAACAACTGTTGAGAGTTGCATGTGCTGAAGAGTCTTGTTTCTCAAAATGAATACCTACGTTTATGGTATGTTAAGTAATTTTGAAGTGCGTAAGTATTTAACCATTTTCCCTTATCTCTTTCAGGTTCTGGTTCCCTCTCTCACTGGTAGAAAGCCTAACAACCAATAACAGGCAATGCTCTTGGGAATCCATTCATTCATTTGATAAATATTTATGGAATACTTACTATGTGCCTGGCACCATGTTAAGTACAAGGGATAGAATAGTGGTAACAAAACTAAAAAGACACGGTCTCTAACTTTCTTTTAACTTTTCTTGACGCTTGCAGTCTAAGTGCCAGAACCGGTATTGCTAAACTCGGCCATAATAACTCCAATCAGCAGCCAAGGAGCCAGTATGATAATTATTAAGGGTCACATGTAACATGCATCAGACTGCTGAGGCTCTCGACCATTCACTCTTCATTCAAAAGATACTTATGGGCTTCCCTGGTGGCGCAGTGGTTGAGAGTCTGCCTGCCGATACAGAGAACGCGGGTTCAGTGAGAGGCCCGCGTACCGCAAAACAACAAAAAAAGATACTTATACATTTCCTTTATGTGCAAGACCCTCTACCAGGTACACTGGAAAGATCGAAGGATCAATCAGACACCAATGCACTGTCTTCAAAGAAGTTAATGATTGTTGAAAGTGTATTAAGACTTTTTTTCCAATGACAAGATTTAGTTTTCAAAACCAACACTAAGATTAAGAATGTTAAAAAACAGACCTGTATACACCTGAAACCATCACAACCTTGTAAATCAATTATAGTTGAATAAAAAAAAAAAGAAAAGAAAGAAAAAGACCTGGAAATAATAGAAAGTAATAAGAACTCACTGTGACTCAATGGTTTAACTACTCAAGGAAGGTATTTAAAGTGGTTTCAAAACTATGAGCAAATAAAACTAACCTTTCTTCTACCTAGAGAAGGCAATCAAAACTATTAAATGATGATTAAAGGCTGACCCATACTCTGGAAGAAAGATCAAGCAAAAGATAAAGATGGATTTGGGGGAAAAAACACAGAGTAGAATTTGTCAGGCGAAGTTTCAATTTTTTAAGTTCCTTGGTCATTGGTCCACCACCAAAAGTGTCCTACATTTAGTTTCCTAAATTACCATCAGATAAACTGGTGAAATAATCCAGCATGGCCCATGAGGAAGGTAGGGGCCAAAAGAACCTTCTCAGAACTTCACTAAAGTGCCAAACTGCAAAAATAAAATAAATTGAGGTTAAAAAAGAAAAAACCCAGGGCTTCCCTGGTGGCGCAGTGGTTGAGGGTCCGCCTGCCGATGCAGGGGACACGGGTTCGTGCCCCGGTCCGGGAGGATCTCACATGCCGCGGAGCAGCTGGGCCCGTGAGCCATGGCCGCTGAGCCTGCGCGAACGGAGCCTGTGCTCCGCAACGGGAGGGGCCACAGCGGTGAGAGGCCCGCGTACCGCAAAGAAAAAACAAAAAAAAACCCAGTGGGTACATACATAAATAACAAACTTCCTTTTATTAAGTTATTATATTTATAACTCGTTATACCTTATAACTTAAGGTTTACCTTGTTAAATGATATTAAGACAATTATCACCAAAAATGGAAGACTTTTTAAAGGATTTTTATTTGAAACAGCAGGCTTATCTATTCTGGCTATATTCCTTCACTAATAAAAATATACATTTTTTTACCATTTTAATCACTTTATTATTAATTAAACAGATCAAGGGGTCATGTCATCAACATGACTTGTTGCCACTGATGATGTTGACCTTGATCACCTGGCTGAGGTAGTGACTGCCAGGTTTTCTCCACTGCAAAGTTAAAATGTACATTTCTCAAACAAAATTATTATGCTCCCATTAAGTATATAACCCTCTCAGTAATAAATTTAAACTGTTTCTATTCTCAATAATTTAAAAAATGATGATCTCACCCAAGCCAGCATAAGAACCTTTGACACTAGCTTGGAATTCAACATCCACATCTTTTCATTCCAGAACTAAAGAACAGTTCTAATATTTCTGAACAACCTCTAAAGGAGTCCTGGGCCTCTTGTAAGGAAATATCCTTAAGGAGATCTTAGGAAGGAATTCCATGACCCCTAGACCACATTAAATAGATATTCCTGAGGAAGGAATTCCATGACCCCCATACCACAGTAGATCCTCCCTGCTACCATGTCCCATTCCCATGGTAAAACGCACCACTCTACTGCTGGTACTTGCTTAATTATCTATCTTCCACGGTAAGGCAGCCAGTCCCATGGGACCAAATCTGCCATATTTACCCATATGTCCCCAGTGCTGAGTACCCTACTTGGCACTTTTAACCGGGCTCCTCAACTGAACCAAGGAACACAGAAAATAGTTTGACTATGTTCTCAATTATTCCAAGGGTGGTACATCACTAGTACCATTTGGGACGAATGGGTAAGAAGTTAGTGTGACCCCAGTAGAGAAAACCTGCCCGATTAGACACTCATATACTATAAGTTCACAGAATGAATGGCCTGAATATAGGCTAAATAGCTACCGGGATTAGACAGGTGGTAATGATGATGACAATGAGATGACGGTGATAACACCACCACAATGTTCTAGGTGCTTTACCTATATCTCAGTTCACCCTCATCAAAATCATAAATACCACCACAGTTTTACAGATGAGGAAACAGAGGTATAGAGAAGTTAAGTTGCTTAAATCAAATGACGGAGCCGGATTCTATTCCGGGATCTGCCTCTAAAGCCTCACACTCTAAACCACTCTACTGTGACTAAATGGACAATGCTGGAGTGTGGCACAATGGAAAGTACGTTCTCATCTAAAGAGGCAGCCACTGTTCAGCTCTAGTTAATGAAATGCATGCCTAGTGTTGCCAGATAGTCTAGTTTTTCAAGAAAGCCAGCCATCCAGACTTTTATGTGTAATCTCTCAACTTTTAAACATTGGAAAATAATTTGGAAACTTTCAAACACAGTTCGTTTGGGCCAAATAAAACACCTTCATAGGCAGGATGAATGTGTAAGTTGTAAATCTGTGATCTCTAGTGGCCCCTATGTTTCCTTAAAAATATACATGCCAAAAATGCATACTCTGAATCTAATCATAAGGAAATATCAGACAACTAAGAATACAGGGGAACTTCCCTGGCCATCCAGTGGTTAAGACTCTGCGCTTCCACTACAGGGGGCTCGGGTTCAATCCCTCGTCGGGGAACTAAGATCCCCGTATGCAGCACGGCAAGGCAAAAAAAAAAAAAAAAAAAAAAGAATACTGGGAAATTATACAAAATAAAATAGCCTGTACTCATCACAAATGTCAATGTCATAAAAGACTAAGAAAGGATGAGGAACCAATTTAAAGGAGATTAAAGGAGACCAGATTGAAGGAGATTAAAACAGACCAGAGACATCACAATTAAAGGTAACGTATGACCCTGGATTGAAACCTGGACCAGAAAAAAAAAAAAAAGCTATAAAAGATATTATTAGGACAATTAGCAAAATTTAAATATGGATTTCGGATTAAATAAGAGTATTTTATCAATGTTAACTTTTTCTGAAATTGACAACTGGCTATGTTTATATATGAGAGCATCCTTGTTCTTAGGAAATACATGCTGAAGTATTTAGGGGTAAAGAGGATTGATGTCTCCAATTTACTCTGTAATAGTTCATAAAAAAAATAATAATAGTTCATGTATTTATATGAAAGGGAGAGAGCTATAAGGCAAATGTAGCAAGATGTAAGCAAGTTCTGAATCTGGGTGATAGGTTTGTGAGGGCTCTTTGTTCTACTCTTACAGCTCTTCTATAAATTTTAAATCATTTCAAAATAATAAATTATATCATCTAAAAAAAAATGGGGGCAGCCTTATGTCAGCAAAGGGTTCTTTGGGCAACCCTCAATCAAAGCCACACCTACTCTGTCCCTGGCACAATGGCCAAACCTAATCATACTAGATTCTCACAGCAACTCACAGAAGCAGCTATTCTTGACTCCATTTTCTGGCTGGAGAAACTGAGGCACAGGGTGTCAACTCTCTGTCCAACAGCAAAAAAAATTTTAGAGGCCATGGTTCTAACTCAGCCTATCAAATACTAATCTGGACTATTCCACGACATGCCTTGTAAAAAAATTCATTTTAAAAATGCATGAAGGGCTTCCCTGGTGGCACAGTGGTTGAGAGTCCACCTGCCGATGCAGGGGACACAGGTTCGTGTCCCGGTCCAGGAATATCCCACATGCTGCGGAGCGGCTAGGCCCGTGAGCCATGGCCGCTGAGCCTGCGCGTCCAGAGCCTGTGCTCCGCAGCGGGAGAGGCCACAACAGTGAGAGGCCCGCATACCCCACACACACACACAAAAAAAAGCATGAATATACTTTGGTACCCTCTTATGTTTTAACACAAATTAAATAAATGTTATCATAAAAAGCTAACTATTTAATCCAACCTTTTTATTCACCCTCCAGACTTGGAAACTGTATAAAAGTCTATGACATAAGCAATCACAAGAAGAAAATATATTCTAACTTATTTCAAAGAGAAAAGGAAAACCAAAAGCAATTACCCATTATAGGGGTAAGAAGTTTAATTTAAAAAGCAAACAGGAGGAACTTCACTGGTGGCACAGTGGTTAAGAACCCGCCTGCCAATGCAGGGGACACAGGTTTGATCCCTGGTCCGGGAAGATCCCACATGCCGTGGAGCAACTAAGCCCGTGCACCACAACTACTGAGCCCACATGCTGCAACTACTGAAGTCCGCACATCTAGAGCCCATGCTCCGCAACAAGAGAAGCCACCGCAATGAGAAGCCTGCACACCACAACAAAGAGTAGCCCCTGCTCGCCTGCTCGCCACAACTAGAGAAAGCCCGCGCGCGCGCGGCAACAAACACCCAACGCAGCCAAAAAGAAAAAAGCAAACAAATCTTTGTGACCTTAGGATAGGTAAAGACTTCATCGATATGACACAAAAAGCATGAATCATAAAAAGAAATACCGATAAATTGGACCTTTATCAAAATTAAACACTCCTGCTCGTAAAGACTATTAAGTAAACTAAATGAGTGAGAGACAATATTCACCATACATATTGCTGACAAAGGACCTATATCCAGAAAATATAAAGAACTCACAACACTTAATATTAACACAAATAACCCAACCAAAAGAAAAAAAAGAGCAAAGATCTGAACAGACACCTCACTAAAGAAGACATATACCTGATAAACCAACACACGAGAAGCAGCTCTGCATCATTAGACATCAGAGAAATGAAAAGCAAAACCACTATGAGATACCACCTCACACCCACTTTCAAAAAGATAGTGATAACAAGTGATGAGGATGTTAAGAAATTGGAACCCTCAAACATGAATATCAAATGGTGCGTCCACATTGTAAAACAATGTCTTAGTCCATCCAGGCTGCTGTAACAAAATACCATAGACTAGGTAGCTTATAAACAGCAGAAATTTCCTGCTCACATCTGGAGGCTGGAAGTCCAAGATCTGGGTGCCAGCATGGCTGGGTTCTGATGAAGACCCTCTTCTGGTTGTAGACTCCCAACTTAATGTTGTACCCTCACATGGCAGAAGGGGCAAGGGACGTCTCTCAGGCCTCTTTTATAAGGACACTAATTCCATTCCTAACCACCTAATCACCTCCAAAAGGCCCTACCTCCTAATACCATCACCTGGGGGATCAGAATTTCAACAAGAAAATTTGTGGGGGACACAAGCATTCAGACCGTAACAAACAGTACAGCAGTTTTTTTTAAATGTTAAGCACAGATTTACCACATGACCCAGCAATTCCACTCCTAGATATCTACCTAAGAGAAATGAAAACATTTGTACATATAAAAAGTAGAACACAAACGTTCATAGCAGCATTATTCATAATAGTCAAATAGTGGAAACAACCCAACTAACCATTAACTGGCGAATGGATTAAACAAAATGTGGTACATTCATACACTGGAATAGTACATTTTTTTTTTTTTTTTTTTTGCAGTAGGCGGGCCTCTTACTGTTGTGGCCTCTCCCGTTGCGGAGCACAGGTTCCGGATGCGCAGGCTCAGCGGCCATGGCTCACAGGCCCAGCCGCTCCGCGGCATGTGGGATCTTCCCGGACTGGGGCACGAACCCACGTCCTCTGCATCGGCAGGCAGACTCTCAACCATTGCACCACGAGGGAAGCCCGGAATAGTACATTTTTCAGTAATAAAAAGGAACAAAGTACTGATACTACCACATGGAAAAAAGCTTTTCAAAGAGATACTCACCCTCATTAGTCATCACTGAAATGCAAATTAAAACCACAATGAGATACCACCACACTCCCACTAGAAGGGCTAAAATTTAAAAGACAAAGACGGACAATACCAAGTACTGGTGAGGCTATGGAGCAACCAGAACTCTCACAGACAGCTGACGGAAATGTAAAATGGTGTAGTGGGTTTGAATAGCATCCCCCCAAAAGATATGGCCAAGTCTTAACCACCGGTGCCTGTCAATGTGATCTTATTTGGAAAAAGGGTCTTTGCAGATGTAATTAAGGTAAGGACCTTGAGGATAATGAAATTAAGATCATCTTGGATTTAGGGTAGGTCCTCAGTGCAATGACTGGTGTCCTTATAAGAGAAAAGAGACAGAGATTTAAGACACAGAAACTCAGAGAAGGTAGCCATGGAAGACTAGAGCAGAGATTGAAGTTATACAGCCCAAGCCAAGGAATGCCTAGAGTCACCAGAAGCTGGAAGAGACCAGGAAGGATTCTCCCCTAGAGCCTTCAGAGGGCCCCATCGACACCTTGATTTCAGACATATCTCTAGAACAGTGAGAGAAAACATTTTTGTTGTCTTAAGACACCAAGTTTGTGGGAACCTGTGCCAGCTGCCCTGGGAAACTAATACAAATGGGAGAATCACTTTGAAAAATTGTTTAGCGGTTTCTTATATGGTTAAACACAGAACTACCATAGCATGCACCAAGTGGACTCCTGGGTATTCATCCAAAAGAAATGAAAATGCAGACTTATACATGAATGGTCATAGCCGCTTTCTTCATAATAGCCCCAAACCAGAAACAATCCAAATGTTCGGCAACTCGTGAATGAATAAACAAATGTGCCAGAGCCACACAGTAGACAATTAATCAGCAATATAAAGGAATGAGATACTGATACACGCAACAACATGAATCAATCTCAAAAATCATTATGCTGATTGAAAGCAGACAGACCCAAGAATACATACAGTATACTTCCACCTATATGAAGTTCTAGAAAATACAAACTTCATCTACAGTGAGAGAAAACCTATCAGTGGCTGCTTGGGAGCCAAGGTGAGGGAAGAGACTGACTGCAAACCAGCAAGAAGAAACTATTAGAAGGGATTAAAATGTTCTCTGTATCAACTGTGGTGGTGGTTCCACAGGTGTTTTTATCCATCAAAACTCATCAAATTGGACACTAAACGGATGCACATTACGGTACGTAAATAACACCTCGTTTAGAAAAAGAGAAGATAATTCATGAGTAAATGAACATTTTATCGTTTTATATTTAAGATTTAAAACTTAATTTCCTATACTTTGCTCCAACCAGTAATATTTCATAAATAAATTTTAAATAAAGATCAAGGAAATTTTTTAAGTAAACAGGCAAACAACTTGCTATATCATTTCAACATGTTTTACAAGCAGAAAATGGAAAAAAAGCTTTGGAGTCAGAAAACCTCATTTCACAGAGCAACCAAGTGGCCTTGGGCAAGTTATAACTTCTACAAGCCTCCATTTCAACATCCATCAAGTGTGAATGACATTAACAACTACCTCACAGGCAACAGTTAGGGTTTCAATAGAATAAAAGCTCCCTTGTGCAGGGATTCTATCTTAGCCAAAATCAGAATCCCTGTGTCTGGCAAATAATAGGTGCTAAATAAGTCTTTACAGAAGAAATGAATAACTTTCATTGTAAACCCAAAAGGTAAGAAAAACATTACACACGATACCACTGTGTGACATCTGTTTCTTGGAACTGCTGTAGACTAATGCAGAAGGATCTTTCCCCTTTGTACCCATCTTTATATACTACCTTTATCACATACAGACTCAGGCATGGAAACTTCAGGTCTCTGGTGAAACTTTGCTATAGCTCGGGTCATAATAGAGCACATTTTATATCTTAACTCCATAGAGGTATTGCCCTAAGACAAAGTGAGTTCACTTGTAGGACTCTAAATTCTATGAGAGCACAAACAGTGTCTATTTCATTTACCAATGGTTCTCACATCCAATAATTGCCTGATACAGAGTGAGCAACAAATAGCACGTATAAAGGCCCTGTAACCAGATAAAGCACAGGACAGAGGAACTTCTAAGAAGGCCAAAGTGGCTGATGGGCAGAGAGCAGGGAGGGTGTCATGTCTACTGAGGCTGTGGATGATGCAAGTAGGGTCTACAACATGCAAAACAGTGTGAGCATGTGAAGTTTCCTCTTTATCCTAAGGGAAACAGAAAACCATGACAGATTATTTTTTTTTTTTTTTTTGGTCACACTGCGAGGCTTGCCGGATCTTAATTCCCAACCAGGGATTGAACCCAGGCCACCGCAGTGAAAGTGCCTACTCGTAACCACTGGACTGTCAGGGAATTCCATGAAATATTTTTAAACAGGTGGTTGGCAGAGGATGTAGGAAGGAAAGGGCCGTGATTAGATTTGCTTTTTTCTTTTTTTTTGTTTTTGCGGTATGCGGGCCTCTCACTGCTGTGGCCTCTCCCGTTGCAGAGCACAGGCTCCAGACCCGCAGGCTCAGCGGCCATGGCTCACGGGCCCAGCCGCTCCATGGCATGTGGGATTTTCCCGGACCGGGGCACGAACCCGTGTCCCCTGCATCGGCAGGCGGACTCTCAACCACTGCGCCACCAGGGAAGCCCTAGATTTGCATTTTGAAAAGCTCACACACCACAGTGTAGAGAAGAGTCTTGTGTGGAAGAAGGAACAGAAGGGGAGCAAGAAGTGTTTGGGTGTAGAGTGAATATAGACCAATAAGAAGACTACTGGAACGGTCCATTGAAGAGGTAATGGTAGCTTGGTCCAAGGTGGTGAAGATGGAAACAAGTGACCCGATTACCAATATATTTAGACAAATCAATAGGACTTGATTTGCGGAATGAGGGAAACACTCAATTCTTCTGAGCCTCAAGTCTTCATCTGTAAAACAGGGCTCTTGATACTCCACCTGTATAATATCTAACTTGCAATCTGTTGTGATAAGAATATGAAATAAATATTATGAAAACGCAGAGCCTGACACGTAATAAATGCTAAAAACAGAAAAATTCTATTACTATTTTTATTGTAATCTCATGGAAGAGCAAATGCTACAGGGTGAACCCCAAAAGTAGAAAATGGGAGTGTAGTTAAAGATCTATATCCACTGTGCCGAAGACACAACATAGACAACTGTTCCAAATACACACATCTGACCGCACAGATTATTTCACCTAAACCGATGTCAGTCCGCAGAAATCATTACCGAAAAAGAAAGCACAACTGATATGATCACAGGCACCTGAGAGTCCGGTAAACTGAGGCACCTGGGTAGCTACAAATTTAACCAAGGAATGAGGTGCAGAAGCAGGACAAGGAAATGGTGTCTTGATTCTCATGTGAGCTGGTCCAACAGGACCAGGCCTGCATCCCGAGCAGCACGAATTTAGAGCCCCCGAAGTCTCTGGCTCCCTTGCTGACAAGGCCTTGTCATCCCTTGGCTTAAGACCATGGATCCGCTTGCCTTTCAACCAGGCCCTTCCGGTTCCCAGCCCCCAGCTACAAGTGCCCGAAAGATCCCAGACTCCGGAGAGCCCGACATACCTTAGCTTCGCGCTCTCGTTCCTCGGCTGTCGGGGTCCGCTTCATGCTGCCGATACAGCAGCCTTCGCCACTGCTAGTCGCGTAGCTTCCTCGCCCTACACCCCGCCTCCTCCATGTAGTTCTCTCTGCGTCCTGCTCCCGCCTGCCGCCATTCTCCCTCGGAGCCGCGGGAACTACCACTCCCAGGATGCACTGCGGCGACGCCGGAATGCGCCTCGGGGTTGGGAGCAAGAGAATTTCCCAGGTCCGACAGCTGGCGTGCTAGGGCCCGAAGAGAACTACATTTCCCAGGAGGCAACGGGGCCGGCCATGTTTTTCCCGTGCTCCTCTAGGCCGGCCGCACCACACGCCGTCGGCGCTATAGCAACGGTAGCTAGCGGCGAGGCGAGAGTGGCGGTGAGTACTCCCGGGGAATAGATGGGGCGCAGGTTGGCGCCCCTCTACTTGCAGCACGGGCCGGGGTCCTGGGGTCTGCTCTACGTCCTGGAGAAGCCCTGGAGTTCTACTCGCGTGAAGAGAAGCCAGGCTCGAGACACCTCCACCTCCTCAGGCCCGAATCACAGCCCGCCCATTGTCCCCACCCCCAGCACCGGTTTGAAATTTTCTGTCCCAGCCCTAAACCCTAGCTGATGAGCGTTGAGGCTAATTGCCGTGCTTCTCCAGGTCCTTCCTCAAGTAGAAGGTCACACAAACAGTTCGCTTATTTGCCCTGGATTAGGAATT
The DNA here is from genome assembly GCF_003676395.1 of Aethalodelphis obliquidens. Lineage (NCBI taxonomy): Eukaryota > Metazoa > Chordata > Mammalia > Artiodactyla > Delphinidae > Aethalodelphis > Aethalodelphis obliquidens. Next base: position 6,815,346 of record NW_020838019.1, on the reverse strand, counting down.
GGTTGGGAGACCCTAAGCCTCTTGAGTGACCTATTGTTTGCTTAATTTTTACAGTTATTTGTTTATCGTGATGACCCCATAGCCTCTTAACTCCATGAAGGTGGAGACTTTGTTTACTGTTTTAGTCTCAGTGCCAGGTATTCATGTATTCATTCCATAAACATTAATGTTGGCACCCACCCTGTGCCAGGCACTGTTCCCAACCAGCTTTGAACAGGACTGATACCGGTCTCAAGATGCTTACACTCTATTAGTGAAGAGGAAGTAGTAATGAACCAGTAAATTCGATAATTGCAGTTCGAGATGATTGCTGTAAAAGAAATAAACAGCGCTGAAATTGGAAGAGTATGCTAACATAGGATGCTCAGGGAAGGCCTCTCTGAAAAAGTGATGTTTCAGCTGAGTCCCAAAGAATGAGGAGCCAGCTAGTGCAAAGGCCTCGAGCAAGACAAGGGCACCATGGATTTGAAGAACCTAGAGAACAGTGTGAGTGGCACGCAGTGAGCCAGGAGAGATCGCATGACACGGTGTTGGTGAGACATCGCAGCACTGTGCAAGGTCTCTCAACCTCAACGCTATTAACATTTGGGGCCAGATAATTCTTTTTTTGTGGTTCCTGTGCGTTATAGGATAGTTAGCATCGTCTCTGGCCTCTAGATGCCAGTAACACTGGTCCCCTGCTTCCCAGCTGTGACAGTCAAAAGTAGGATCAGACAACTACTTCTTAGATGTGTGACCTTGGGCAAGTTACCTAAGCTGTGTATCAGTTTCTTCATTTGTAAAGTAGGAAACATTTTGAGTAACAACCTCAAGGATATTGTGAGATAGTTAATTAATTCACATAAGCAGAGCACTTAGAAGAGCACCTGGCACGTTTTAGTAAGCATTCAATAAATGTTAACACCATCATCATCATCACTGTTGTTATAAAAGCCACCATAGCTCTATCATGGAAAAGTTATTTTCACAAGTGTCCTGTGTTTAAACTTCTTGCTAATTTGGTTCCTAAATTGACCTCTCCTATGGCAGTGTTTCCAAGAGAAGTAGATGATCTCCTAGGCATATGTCTGTTAATTGTTTATGTCACAGTAAAAATGCACTGGTCCGAAATCTTTGATGAGTTATAATAAAAGTTATTAACCTTCTCTCTAAAAGATGATGCATGTATACATATGCATACAAGATTTTGGAAACCATCTCTGGCTCCACAGACCCTGAAGCCCCAAGGACTCCATTCATTCATTCATTCATTCAACAACTATTTAGTGAATGCCAGCTATGCACCCAGCACTGTGCCAGGCTCTGAGAATACAGAGGTAAACGAGACAAATCAGCTTGCTACTCTCTCAGACTTTACATTCTAGGACCAATGTGCTAGAGATTGGGAACCTCTGCCTTAGGACATCTTCATTGGTTTTTTGCATTACTAAACATTGCATGGACCACTCACATCCGCATTTAAAACTAAGTTACTGTGATGCATCTCTGTAAAGAATAGAAACTGTAAAAAAGCCAGAATTAGCTGGACAGCATGTATGTGGAGGTAGGAAGCCCTGGGACTTCCTAGGAGGTAGGGACCTAGGCCTCATGGCAACAAAGGATACTACAAAAACAAACCCAGCTGGTGAATTTATGAAACCTCTTTCACAAAACTTGGAACTACCCACTCCTTTATGCATCAAGCTGAAGATTAATATTCAAGTGATATGAACATCCCAGGCAAATGTGCTATATGCCTTTAATTTACCATCTCACTTACCTTTAAAATAACTCTGTGACATAGGAATTGTTTTTTTCTTTTTTAAATTAAGGAACTGAAACTCAGCAAGATTAGGTGACTTGACCGGCCAGTAAGTAAGAGAAACAACCATTTGAATCAAGTTCCTGACTTGAGTTTTTTCCAAATACCTTCTTTCTTTGGGGAGCAGAGAAGGGGATAGAGGATGGAGAGGAGGTATTTCTTAAATTTGGGGGAGTTTGTTTTTGTTTCAGATAGAGGAAAAAGAAGAAGAGAAAAGGAAGAATGATAATCTTACCTCATTTCCTAAGCAAACGATAGGAAATATACTGTTGAAAGGACCACTGGCTCCATGATTGAATGTAGTATTACTTTTTTTTTTTTTTTTTTTTGGTGGTACGTGGGCCTCTCACTGTTGTGGCCTCTCCCGTTGCGGAGCACAGGCTCCGGACGCGCAGGCACAGCGGCCATGGCTCACGGGCCCAGCCGCTCCGCGGCATGTGGGATCTTCCCAGACTGGGGCACGAACCCGTGTCCCCTGCATCGGCAGGCGGACGCTCAACCACTGCGCCACCAGGGAAGCCCGAGTGTAGTATTACTTTTAAAATAGAAGCTTTCATCTTCTTCAAGCAGCACATGTGGGCAATAAGATGTCCATTAAAGTTCTAGTGCCTTATTCATTTTATTTGGTTCATTCCATTGCATAGTTAATGTTACAACTTGGAAAGATTTTATTTGAATTTTCTTTTCTCCACAGATACACAATGTCTGGTCCAACTGATGAGACTGCAGGAGACCTGCCTGTGAAAGATACAGGTCTAAATCTCTTTGGAATGGGAGGGTTACAAGGTACAGCCAGCTGTTATTTATTACCATTATGAACTTTGATCAGTAACTTCTTTACTTTTAATTTAAAGTATTTCTGATATTCGTACAAACAAAGCCATTTAAGTAACTATATAGTCTTGACTGGACTAAACAAGAAGATGGAGAATTTAGAACAACATATGGTATTTTACTGCATGCATCAATTATCAACAGCTCATAGAAAATGTAAAATCCCCCTCTGTTCTGATAAAGAATTGTTATAAATCATCTTCTTAAAATTCCACACATCAGTAGAAACGACACAGAGAGTACCAAGCCTCCAAACCAAATTGCCTGGTTTAAATCACATTCGCCATTAAAATGTTTCTTTCAGCTTAAATTTTATATGAGAGGAAATGCCATATTTAAACATTTTTGCCTTTCAAGTAGAATATCTCAAAATGGTTTGTTAGCCAAGTGATATTGACTTTGTTTTATCAAATTAATATACGTTAGAGGTTTTCTTTGTCCTTTTATCACTTAGTGGTTGCTATAGAGCTAAAAAGCACTTTCAAACTGAGAAAGAAAAGGACTGCTTTAAGGAACAATATAGAGTGTAGAGCTGTGTTTTTGTTTGTGTGTACGGTGTGTCAGCTATTCTGTCATTCCATAACATTTGTCATTGAGAAGGCTGTGATGTAAAATATATTCCACTAAGGCTTCTTCATACACTTTTTAATCAAAACACTGCAAGTGGCCACCTTGAACTACCACAGAAAGGTGGTCAAAATATGGTTCATTGAAAAAGATGAATTTGACTATACAGCTTTTATTGTTAAAAGTAAAAAGAATGGGGGATGTGGGGATATATGTATTACGTATAGCTGATTCACTTTGTTATACAGCAGAAACTAACACAACATTGTAAAGCAATTGTACTCCAATAAAGATGTTAAAAAAAAGTAAAAAATAAAAAACAAGAAAAATTTTAAAAAGTATAAAGAATGTATAAGCTTTTTTTTTTTTTTTTTTTTGCGGTATGCGGGCCTCTCACTGTTGTGGCCTCTCCCGTTGCAGAGCACTGGCTCTGGACGCGCAGGCTCAGCGGCCATGGCTCACGGGCCCAGCCGCTCCGCGGCGTATGGGATATTCCCGGACCGGGGCACGAACCCATGTCCCTGCATCGGCAGGCGGACTCTCAACCACTGCACCACCAGGGAAGCCCTATAAGCTTTGCTTTAGATCTTTGATGGAGTATCAGGGATTAAAATACAAATAATTTTAAGTGTACAAGGCTATTTTTTAGTATTTGATACCCTAAGTTCAAGTCTTGCCCTCAGTAACCGCCTCATAGGGCTTTAATCTTTGTCCATTTGTTCCTTGTTTCTTTTGGAGGACTGTTGAAAATTGACCAGCTTCACAGGAAAATAGCAAATTTAAGCATATGTAAAAAAATATATACACACCTGCTAAAAGGTGTAAAAGTTCTTTAAAAATATATGATAGCTTATAAATGATTTGTGAATGTTTTTGTTTGCTTGGTCTTACAGATTTTATTGTTTATTTTCTACAAGCCATAGCTCAGAAAAATATCTTAATCATATTGTTATTGTTATAACTCTTACCTTTGAAAAAAATACTTACAGATACCGACTTTTTATTTAGTTTTTTCAACATTCAGCATATAAATTGAAAAGTCTTTATTGAATCAGAATTGCATCTTTCATTCTTATTTGATGTAAGTTCCGTCTTACATTGTTATTTGAATACATTTTTTGAGTGGAAATGATTGTTGCTCAAATCCTTAATATTGCATATAAAGTATTAACAGCAAAGATTTTTGTTCTTACCTCCTATCAGTGGCGTGAACAATGCTATGACATTTTCTAAAGCAGTCTTAATTGTAGGTCACAAAAATACCTGAGATGAGTGCATCAGAGATTGTGTTAATATCAACAGTTATTGTGTTTAGAGGCTATTATAAGTAATCCTCCTATTAATTACCTTGGCATTTTTGCAGAAACTTCAACAACACGGACAATGAAGTCTCGCCAGGCAGTGTCACGTATCAGTCGTGAGGAACTGGAAGACAGATTTTTGCGTTTGCATGATGAGAACATTTTACTTAAACAGCATGCCCGCAAGCAAGAGGATAAAATTAAAAGGTTATGATAAAAAGCTTTTAGCTTTTTTTCCTGACTCTGTAAAGTTTGGAGGATATGCTTTTCTATAAACTTAATTGAAAACCCCACCTTGAATCCTTTTTGGAGCAAGGAAGGTTATAAATCAGTACAGTTTTTAAAAATGGAAAATCTTACAAACTAGGATAATAAACCAAGAAGATTATGAGTGTTTATTATGTCTGAAGTTGCCATTTGAAAGAAAGAGCTAATAGCTATGAGTGCCATGAGTGTATCGTATCTCTAAATAACTTTTGCTTTAATATTTATAGTTTAATAAGCAAATGGCCAAAACATCTGTTTTCTAAACGTCTTGATTTTAAAATGAAAGTTTTAAAAAGTAATTAGCTACTCTAACTTGTTAGGATGCATGTTCCTTTAAGATTTGGGGTTTACTAATGAGAACATCACTATCTGGAACATATTTCACTTTGCTTGGATTAATCTAGAATCTGTATTTATTTCAAAGAATCTATTGTTTCTGAGGAAACAGGGTCACTTTTGTATGCAAAAAATTTCTGCAGGGATTATTTCTTAAGAGTAGATAGCTTTCATTCTTTCTTGTTCAGGAACAGTGACTGTCTTCCGAATGTGTGGCATTAAAAGTTCATTCTCATTTGTGAGCATGAACAGATCTGTATTCACATTCATGTTCTAGGTTCAATGGAAAGGTGAGACAACGATTGAACAAAGAAGATAGGGGGTTTTTCTTCCGCTTGGAACTTAGCCTCTAAAGGAGTGATTCTAGTCAGTTTCTATTCTGTGGACTTTGTTTTAATGACCCACTGACCTGCTTTGTGCAGAGCTTTTACTTTGAGTTGGTTTTTGAGTCGTGATGATGGCTTTTTTCAAGACTCACTTGCCTGTTTCTTTTTCTGACCACTAACACAGCCGTCACCCTGTCTGAATGAGGCATTTAGTCTATGACCGCTGAACAGTTTTTTTCCTTTGTAAACCTAATTGGTCAGTAAAAGAATTAAATTCACAGCCTTGACCTCATTAGTAATTTGTCCTAGCCAGAAAATAGAAAACAACTTAATAATGAGCTATGTAGTTTAATGGAAAAAGGACTGGGCTAGGAGTCAAGTGATGTGCATGTGTTCTTTGTCTCTCTGCCACTCGCCTATGGTATGTTCAAGCCATTTAACCTCCAGGAATTTTATTTTACTCAGCCCTGAGGGTAGTGATCCAATGACCACTATGACCCAAAGCTCTAATTTCCTTCTCAGTTTCACACCACTGACATTACCTAGATACATGGATAAACTACCTTTAAATTTATCCTTAAGATATAATTAGAATCACTTACTTTAGTATGAATGTAGATTTGCTAAACCACCTTTCTAAAGAAGTACTCAAACTTTACCCGATCACTTATTTCATTAATATAAAATAATCAAATGAAAATTATTGCTATTACTGGACAAAAAGATGCAATCTTACCTTTCTTGGCAAAGTTTACTTGCATATCTTTGAAGGAATTTTAAGCCTCTCTATGGATATGCTCTTCTTGCCTTAAAAATTGGAGTCGTTTGTTTTTCTCTAGATGATGACTGCTTTTTCATATTAAATCTTATTTTTTTGCTTCAAACTTTTATTTTAACATCTTTATTGAAGTATAATTGCTTTACAATGGTGTGTTAGTTTCTGCTGTATAAAAAAGTGAATCAGCTATACATATACGTATATCCCCATATCTCCTCTCTCTTGCGTCTCCCTCCCACCCTCCCTATCCCACCCCTCTAGGTGGTCAGAAAGCACCGAGCTGATCTCCCTGTGCTATGTGGCTGCTTCCCACTAGCTATCTATTTTACATTTGGTAGTGTATATATGTCCATGCCACTCTCTCACTTCATCCCACCATATCCTTCCCCCTCCCCATGTCCTCAAGTCCATTCTCTACCTCTGCGTCTTTATTCCTGTTCTGCCCCTAGGTACTTCAAAACCATTTTTTGTTTTTAGATTCCATACATATGTGTTAGCATATGGCATTTGTTTTTCCCTTTCTGTCTTACTTCACTCTGTATGACAGACTCTAGGTGCATCCACCGCACTACAAACAACTCAATTTCATTTCTTTTTGTGGCTGAGTAATACTCCATTGTATATATGTGCCACATCTTCTTCATCCATTCATCTGTCGACGGACACTTAGGTTGCTTCCATGTCCTTGCTATTGTAAGTAGAGCTGCAATGAACATTCTGGTACATGACTCTTTTTGAATTATGGGTTTCTCAGGGTATATGCCCATAGTGGGATTGCTGGATCGTATGGTAGTTCTATTTTTAGTTTTTTAAGGAACCTCCATGCTGTTCTCCATAGTGGCTGTATCAATTTACATTCCCACCAACAGTGCAAGAGGGTTCCTTTTTCTCCACACCCTCTCCAGCATTTATTGTTTGTAGATTTTTTGATGATGGCCATTCTGACTGGTGTGAGGTGATACCTCATTGTAGTTTTGATTTGCATTTCTCTAACGATTATTGATGTTGAGCATCCTTTCATATGTTTCTTGGCAATCTGTATATCTTCTTTGGAGAAATGTCTGTTTAGCTCTTCTGCCCATTTTTGGATTGGGCTGTTTGTTTTTTTGATGTTGAGCTGCATGAGCTGCTTGTAAATTTTGGAGATTAATCCTTTGTCAGTTGCTTCATTTGCAAATATTTTCTCCCATTCTGAGGATTGTCTTTTCATCTTTTTTATGTTTTCCTTTGCTGTGCAAAAGTTTTTAAGTTTCATTAGATCCCGTTCATTTATTTTTGTTTTTATTTCCATTTCTCTAGGAGGTGGGTCAAAAAGGATCTTGCTGTGATTTATGTCATAGAGTATCCTTCCTATGTTTTCCTCTAAGAGTTTTATAGTATCTGGCCTTACATTTAGGTCTTTAATCCATTTTGAGTTTATTTTTGTGTATGGTGTTAGGGAGTGTTCTAATTTCATTCTTTTACATGTAGCTGTCCAGTTTTCCCAGCACCATTTATAGAAGAGGCTGTCATTTCTCCATTGTATACTCTTGCCTCCTTCATCAAAAATAAGGTGACCATATGTGCATGGGTTTATCTCTGGGCTTTCTATCCTGTTCCATTGATCTATATTTCTGTTTTTGTGCCAGCACCATACTGTCTTGATTACTGTAGCTTTGTAGTATAGTCTGAAGTCCAGGAGCCTGATTCCTTCTCCATTTTTCTTTCTCAAGATTGCTTTGGCTATTCGGGGTCTCTTGTGTTTCCATGCAAATTGTGAAGTTTTTTGTTCTAGTTCTGTGAAGAATGCCATTGGTAATTTGATAGGGATTGCATTGAATCTGTATATTGCTTTGGGTAGTAGAGTCATTTTCACAATGTTGATTCTTCCAATCCAAGGACATGGTATATCTCTCCATCTGTTTGTATCATCTTTAATTTCTTTCGTCAGTGTCTTACAGTTTTCTGCATACAGGTCTTTTGTCTCCTTAGGTAGGTTTATTCCTAGGTATTTTATTCTTTTTGTTGCAACGGTAATGGTAGTGTCTCCTTAATTTCTCTTTCAGATTTTTCATCATTAGTGTGTAGGAATACAAGAGATTTCTGTGCGTTAATTTTGTATACTGCTACTTTACCAGATTCATTGATTAGCTCTAGTAGTTTTCTAGTGGCATCTTTAGGATTCTCTATGTATAGTATCATGTCATCTGCAAACAGTGACAGTTTAATTCTTCTTTTCCGATTTGGATTCCTTTTATTTCTTTTTCTTCTCTGATTGCTGTGGCTAAAACTTCCAAAACTTCTTGAATAATAATGGTGAGAGTGGACAACCTTATCTTGTTCCTGGTCTTAGAGGAAATGGTTTCAGTTTTTCACCATTGAGGATGATGTTGGTAGTGGGTTTGTCATATATGGCCTTTATTATGTTGAGGTAAGTTCCCTCTATGCCTGCCTTCTGGAGGGTTTTTATCATAAATGGGTGTTGAGTTTTGTCAAAAGCTTTTTCTGCATCTATTGAGATGATCATATGGTTTTTATCCTTCAATTTGCTAATATGGTGTATCACATTGATTGATTTGCGTATATTGAAGACTCCTTGCATTCCTGGGATAAACCCCACTTGATCATGGTGTATGATCCTTTTAATGTGCTGTTGGATTCTGTTTGCTAGTATTTTGTTGAGGATTTTTGCATCTGTGTTCATCAGTGATATTGGCCTATAGTTTTCTTTCTTTGTGACATCTTTGTCTGGTTTTGGTATCAGGGTGGAGCTGGCCTTGTAGAATGAGTTTGGGAGTTTTCCTCCCTCTGCTATATTTTGGAAGAGTTGAGGATAGGTGTTAGCTCTTCTCTAAATGTTTGATAGAATTTGCCTATGAAGCCATCTCGTCCTGGGCTTTTGTTTGTTGGAAGATTTTTAATCACAGTCTCAATTTCAATGCTTGTGATTTGTCTGTTTATATTCTCTATTTCTTCCTGGTTCAGTCTCAGAAGGTTGTACTTTTCTGAGAATTTGTCCATTTCTTCCAGGTTGTCCATTTTATTGGCATATAATTACTTGTAGTAATCTCTCATGATGCTTTGTATTTCTGCAGTGTCAGTTGTTACTTCTCCTTTTTCATTTCTAATTCTATTGATTTGAGTCTTCTCCCTTTTTTTCTCGATGAGTCTGGCTAATGGTTTATCAATTTTGTTTATCTTCTCAAAGAACCAGCTTTTAGTTTTATTGATCTTTGCTTAAATCTATGTCTTTCTTTTGAATGTAATCTCTATCCGTGTGAAAGTCCTTGTGTAAAAGAAGATTCAGATATTTAGGTTGACATCTCATTTAAATGGCTCCCATCTTTCTATGGATAAGCCGTTTGGTGGGGCTCAGAGTCCTAAAGGGCTAGGTAGAGTGTGTGGCTCTGTTGGGCTACGATACCTGCCCAGATTCCTCAATGATATATCCTTCTCTGGATTAGGTGGAAAAGGAACTAATCCATTGATTACTTTACTAGGGTGTTTGTGGTACTCTTGGATCTTGGTTTTTATTATCCTATATCCTTTATAAAGCATGTTTAATGGATGTGCCTCAAGGGAAAAAGAAAACAATCTTAACTGATTATGTTATGCATAGCTTTCCCCTGATGCTGCATGCTGTAGGCCGAGTAGCCAGAAGTGTAGATAGACATGTATTACTACTGCTTTTACTGAGGACTCTGCTTAGGGCAAAAAAAGGTTGTTCTGTGACATCCCAAAGCTATTAAGGGTTTTTTTTATTTCACTTTTGTTCTCCTAAGTAAAAGCTTCTGTCCATAACCATGCTAAAATAAAGCAAACCCCCGTTTAAAGAAAAATGAAGTGTGTTTTTATTTTCAATCTCCTGTCTGGGTCTTTATAAAAATAGATTCAGTATAAACTAGAATCAGCTATTGAAGATGTGCGACCAATTTTGTAAAGTCTTGAACTTGTGTCTCTCATCAAAGCCACCTTTTCTTTCTTGTACTGCCAAGATTTTTCCATTCACTGTCAAGCATGTTTTCCGTACGTGTATATTACATCACCCCCATGTGCCCTTTCTGTCTTTTGTTCTGTCTAACCAGTTTTTATCAAAACTTAAAAGAATCAAAGGTATAAACTCCTGAGAGGTCAAAAGCACAATGTATGTCTAAATTTAAAAGTACCATTGAAATAATACTTTCTGTACCTAATTAAGTTCTACCATTAAACAGGCATGTTTCTTGAGCACTAAGCAACATTTAATGGTGCATTTGGGTTTCTTTTGAATTTTTCATTGGGCTTTTAATATGTATGTATCTATGCATTTTAACATTTTTATATTTGTAATATGTCTTAATCCTAGAGAAACTGAAAACAATACATCACCTAAATGCTGCATAGTCTTAATACAATTTTGCAAAGTTTTAACTTACTGTGGCTTGCAGATATAACCCACCATATCCACAATCTGTAGCTACATTTAAGTGCATACAGCATTCCTACATAAGGTCATGCGTTAAAAATTGCATTTGAGGAACATATGGAGTAAATATGTGTCCTCTCTTTACTAACCTTAAATGATAAGCCTTAGGAAACTGTTATTTGTCAGTGCTATAAAGCAGATTGTTGCCCAGTGGTTTCAATTATCATCAAAGGATTCTTCACAGGCAGTAATAGTTACATCAAAACCTGAAATTTATTATTCAGGTTCTGCACTGAAGTCTTCACAGTGATTATGTTCCTTTCAACAGAATGCATTTTATGCTGACTTCTCACATTCCTTTTCATCTTTTTATTATTTCCCTAGAATGGCCACCAAGTTAATACGGCTAGTTAATGACAAGAAAAGATATGAATGGGTTGGTGGCGGCCCCAAGCGGCTGGGAAGAGATGTGGAAATGGAAGAAATGATTGAGCGGCTGCAAGAGAAAGTTCATGAGCTTGAAAGACAAAATGAAGTCCTCAAAAACAGACTAATTTCAACCAAACAGCAACTTCAGATCCAGGGTCACAGGCAAACTCCATACAGTTATGTGCAATCTCGTGTTAACACTGGGCGTAGAAAAGTGAATGAAAATGCAGGCTTACAGGAATGCCCCAGGAAAGGTAAAATAAAGTTTACATTAAATCCTAAATTTAAGTTAATAACTTGTTTTACACACACATACATACATACACACAGTTTTATTTCTGTACTATTCATGTTTTTGAGTGTCTTTAGAAAGAGAGAAATCATTTTTTGACTTTTTGATAAAATCACATTAACATGAAGATCATTTTATATAAGAATCACTAGATCATGCTCAAATTTGTCTAATAAAACATTTACATTTGTCTAGTAAAACTATTCCTCCTAACTAATAAAAGAAGCATGTATGAAACTACATCAATTATGGGTTTAGTTTAGTTTGAGTTGGTTTTTTATATTATGGATGGAAATCACATTGACTCAGGCAAATAGAGAAACCACTAATTTGCTCATATGGTCACACTGTTGTTCTGAAGGATCACACTTAGGTTCTTCATCCAAAGGCCTTCTATAAATTTTACAGAATTGTTTAAATCTTCCTCATTGTGTGGAGGCAGCTTGACAGTGGAGTGTGCACATAACTAGGGGTTTAAAAAGTTGGGTTCTTGCTCCTCTGCTTATTGTCTGGTGACCTTGGACAAGTCTTCTAATCATTCTGAAGTTGAGTTTTCTTTACACATAAAATAAAAGGATTTAAGCAAGCGACCATAAAGGTCTCTTCCATCTTCAAAAAATGATCATTGGTCAATCACTCTTCTCATCTTGAAAATGAATCACCTAAAACCTACCGAGCTTACAGAGCAATTCAATTGAATATAGAAGACTCAATACTGTAGACAGAACCTAAGTATTTCTAATGAAAATTCCCCATTCCCTCCACCCACAGACAAACTTTATTTATAATGAAGCAAAAAGTCAATAAATATTTTAAGGAATACTTTTTTCATTTCAACTACTAGGGAAGGAAATCGAATTTTAGTTCTAGTTCATCTTTGTTTGGAACGTGCTCCACTTAAAGACCAAACATTTTTAGGGAAATAAAAAAATCATGTAAAACTTTCAATTCATTGAGGGAACAAAAAACGCCATCTGAACAGAAAAAGAGAAAAATTTGTTCTATTTTTCTCTCCAAGCCAAAATGTTAACACTATATATTCCCTAGACAGAGTTCCTTTGAAGTCAGTAAGGCCTCCATAGTAGGCAGGAGGCAGCTCCAGGATAAAAGAGCTTGGCTACTCCTAGCTATGTGAGATTAGCAGTAGACTTTGAATATAACCAAAGTAATCATAATGAATTATAAATCAAAAATACATTCTGCTGCTAATTAACTTTTTATGTGGAAGAGAGCACTTGACTTCCCAGAGCCTCATTTTCCGCATCTGTAAAATGGAATGGTAACACCAGGTTAGAAGAAAGGTCAGGAGATGGGAGGTCCACAACAATATATTTTACCTTTAAATAGTCATTTATTCTCTCTGAACCTTAGTTTTGTCATCTGTGACTACAGTTGGGCAAGATGATCCCTGTGGTCTGCAAGGTCTTTTATGCTAAATAAAAACGATGCCCAGATATTAGATTAACATGGCAAGCTAATCTAGTACTATGAATTGTTGTTTAAATAGAAGAGTTTGATGGAAGTTTCTCCTTGTAGAAGAGCCACAGAATAGAAGGGCCTTTAAAATGTTACTTACATAGATTAATTTCTCCTTGTATTTACACTGTTAGTAATTCAGAACTTTTTCACTCTTTGGTACAGAATCTAGGACATAGAAGTTGCACAAAGGATTAAATAGTAATGAATACTTTCCTAACTTCTTTCTGTGTAAACCTGAGGCATCATTATCAAGATCGCTACCTTAGTAGCCTTAATAGACTCTTCAAGACCGCCTTTGAGGCTGGGACTTAGACCAGAGTTGTCAGAAATACCACAGCCTGAGGGGCTGGGCAAGAACCCTGACCCTCTTGGGCCACAAGCAGTCTTACCCCCCAAAGCTGCTGTACAAATATTATCGTTTCCTATTTGTACCTTGTCAGGATAAAGGATAGAAAGTACTGGCTTAAGATGTGATCAGTGTAGTGTAAAAACAATTCTTATTGTGAAGAACCAGTAGAAAGATTATAAAGTGTATACGTTTTAAATATAGCCATTGGAAAATCACCATGAGACTGTAAGTTTTAAGATATGTTTTGAGTATAAGTGGGGTTTTTTTTTAAGTTCTAGTAGTAATGTTTAGTTTTTCCTTGATTTATGTAGGAAAAGCTTAAGAATTAGTATTACTGCCAAAATAATATAATTGGCAAATTTTAACACAGTAAACTATTGTAATGTTTTAGGCAGGGCCTGTTCCATTCTTTACTCTGGATTACAGCAATAAATGTTGAAAGTTTTGGAAATAGCAAATGATAGTTCCATTTTTCCTAATTAAAATTCTCATTTTTAAAAAGTAAACTTTTATAAGGAGAATGAGTTTTTTCTGTACCTTTATGTCTGGAACTATTCTCCATTTTAAAAATCTAAATTATTTGTCATACTTCATTTACCTAAAACTAATAGCCTAATTATTCTATAAGTGTAAAGTAACTCCTATAATTAAAAGAATGTCTCCTTTTTAACAATGGGGCCAGGCTTGTAAAAATTATTGTAATTTGCAATATTTACAAAATTATTGTAAATTACAAAAATTGTAATTATTTTTATAAGAAAAATTATATTTAAGTGCAGCAGCAAAATGTTTCATTTAAAGGAATCCTATTGATGATCTCGTCTCAAATTACGTTTGTTTAAATATGGATTTTCTTATTGAGGTAGAATAAATGAAAGTACAGGAAACATTTTGACTTAACGCTCACAGTATCTGTGAATCACACAAATGAAGGTAAGGTTCAAAATGTAAGGTCAAGGGGTATGAATGAGTAATTTAAAAATCAAGAAACTTTATCAAAAATACTCAAAAAAAAATCACGGTTTTGAAAACTTTTTCCTTCATACCTCAGTTTATATTGTAAAGACCTGTTAAAATTTTGGTTCTTTCAGCATTTACTTTGGAAGTTCTAAATCTAAGTTGAATAAAACTATTTCTGGGTAATTTGGTTTCCATAGTAGAATTTGTTAAATGAGCAATACTTGTTGCTGTGTTTTATTTAATGCCAACTGGTGGCTGAGATCTAACAGTTCCTTTGGCAATGTATGTCTGATTCTCTGTACTATGGAGCACATATCTCTCAGTACTTAAGAGACTTTATTGTATTGCATATTTCCTTACGATAGCAAGTCAAGGGTCCTTCTTTTCTAAATAACTTCACTAATTAATAATCTTATTAATTTATTTTTAGGTATTAAATTCCAAGATACAGATGTAGCAGAAACTCTGCAACCCATGCCTACAAAACATGGCAACATTTTACTCGAAGAAGCCAGAGGAGAAATAAGAAATTTGTATGTATTCTTTTTGTGATCATTTTAGAACACTGTATATTGATCATGTCTTTTTTGATCCCTCCCTTGCCCTTATTTTAAACAAAATTGGTTTGTGTACAAATAATTTGCTCCATTAAAATACAGCTAGATCTGTGAGGTAAGAACAGATATTATATAACATCTTTCCAGTACAATGAGGTAAATGAAAAACTTAACCAGTTGCCTCAGTGGAAGCATTTAGAGAAGAGTCCTCTTTATTATAATTTCCCCCTCAATGGAATGGCATAAAGCCCAGTCATTTAGAATAGTATAAGCTTCAGAGGCAACATTTTCATTCTCAGAAGAATTACAGGTAGTTTTTTTGGTTTTTCAGGGTTTTTTAGATCATGAATTAATTAGCCTTTCTGTGGTTTAAAAAAAGAAAAAAGAATTGGAGGGAGTGGCTTAAAAGTTTGGAGCTATCAAATACATATGGATTTCAGATTTTGTTTCATGCTGATTCTATGGTACCGCATTCTTCATCATACTGTGGTTTCAAAAAAGTTACTTCTGCCACGTTTAGCTTACTTTTCCAGTTAATCAAAGCCTCATGGTGATCTCAGTGTCTGTAAGTCACACAAATGAAGATAAGGCCTTCACCTGGATCATCAAAAAGTAACAATTCTGAATGAGGAGAGAAAGCAGGAGACAAAGAGTATCATACTTTAGATAGCTGCTTAAGAATAATATTGGCTTAAACTTTTACTTTTGAATATTTTAAATACCAGTTACAGTAATGATTGCCTGTGAAAGAATAAAACTAAAAGACTAGACCTAACCTTGTTTCCTGCTAGTCAGTGGAAAAGCAAGGGTTCAGACCAGTCCTGAGGCTTGATACACTGGGATGCTGCCAGACATGGTAGAGATAAAATATAAAGCAGAGACCACTAAGTTATGTTTTGCAAACTTCTTGCCTTCTCTCTATGAAGTGTTAATTTGGGTGGTGTAGGCAGGTGTGCATATGAAAGAACAAAGGCACATAAATTATCTGAAGAAGACCAGATCACAGAGTACTTAGTAGGTGACCAATAAATACTGCATTGAATTGAACCACAGTCCAGTCTGTTGCCTAGGACATTATCTTATATAAAGCAATACCTTGAATTCTTCCATATGTACTTCCAAATCATCACATTTAATCTGCTCCTATTTCACTATGTGCCGGGGCATTTAAGCTAAAATTTTTAACTTTTGCTTGCCCTTTACTATGAAGCACTTTCTTTGTACTGCTCTTATATACTGCAGATTTTCTCTCAAGCTGCAAATTCTTGTAAAGATTCTTTATTTCAGAGAAAATGTTATTCAGTCACAGAGAGGCCAGATAGAAGAGTTAGAGCACTTGGCTGAGATCCTGAAAACTCAGTTGAGGAGAAAAGAAAATGAAATTGAGTTATCTCTTCTTCAGCTTCGAGAACAGCAGGCTACAGATCAAAGGTATGTTAAAACAGAAATATCACTTTGATAAGGTCAAAATTAGTTTAAAATACTTTATCATGTGCCATAGAAGGATAAGCCTAGTCTATTTAAAAATCATGTTTTTACTTAACATTCTTCATATAAGCCAGCTCTAGACCTACTAACTGCTATCAACAACTCAAGTCTAAGGGCATTTTTCCCTAACCTACTCTGCCTCATCTTGTTTCCTCTGCTCATTTACCAAGCGGGTAGGAAGTTCTGATACCATTTGATTGTACCTACCAAAAAAATATGTGTGACAAGGACTCAGCTGTTGGCATACCTTGTGAATAAGCCCAACTTTATTTGTTTTTCCCAACCTTAAAAGGTAGTAAATTCCATAATACAGTACCCATTTTTTTCATCCCATAAAGATGTTACCTCTCCTAATATTCAAAGTTTGCATCAAATTCTGCTGATTGTCATGGGTGACAGTGGGGCCCTTCAGTAGTCTCCTTGCTGCCTCTTCATTTTTGATGTTTGATAATATATAGTATTTTCTTTTCCGTCCTCCTTTGTCATTTGTTGGTTCCTAATACCTCTTCTCTCATTTTGTGCTTCCAACAAGATTTTATCTTTTTACCATATTCTTCCTTGAATTATTTTCTTCCTTTATGGCCCTTTTCTTTTTGTTTGGAACAAGTATACTCAAAGGTACAGAGAGTAGTATATTGAAATCTCATGTACTCATCTCTCAACTTTAACAATTATCAACATGCTAACCAATCTTGTTTCATCTATCCCTTCACCTTCATTTTCTTTAATTAATTAGCCCCTGCCAAATATCATGTCATCACACCTGTAAATACTTCAGTATATATTGCTGTCTGATAAGGAATTTTTTTAATGTAATCACCGTGCCATTAGCACACCTAACAAAATTAACAGCAGTTCCTTCATACCATCTAATAACTAGTTTATATTCAAACTTCTGTAACGATGACTTCCTGCTGTTTGAATTGGAATCCAAATGAGCTCTACACATTGCATATGATTGTTATATCTTTTGTCTCTTTTATTTCTCTCTTAATATTTTTTTTTTTTTTTTTTTTTTTTGCGTTACGCGGGCCTCTCACTGCTGTGGCCTCTCCCGTTGTGGAGCACAGGCTCTGGACGCGCAGGCTCAGCGGCCATGGCTCACGGGCCTAGCCGCTCTGTGGCATGTGGGATCTTCCCAGACCGGGGCACGAACCCGTGTCCCCTGCATCGGCAGGCGGACTCTCAACCACTGCGCCACCAGGGAAGCCTCTCTTAATATATTTTTAAACCAGACCTAGATCCTCTATTTGTTTTTCCCTTACCAAGTGATATATCATACTTATGTGAGTAGGTTCTTATTTAGAAAAACCAAGTATGATTTTCCACTTTTTCATTTCAGAATCAGAGTTTACTTCTTTTTTCACAAACAAACCTTACATAGTTATATTTGAAAAAGCTAAGATGCATAATAGAAGACTTGTTTTAAAAAAATAAAGTGGGCCAAAAATATATGAAAAGCTTTTTATTTCAAAGATTTAAAAGGTTAATATTATCTCTACTAATTTGTGTTCCTAAAAAGTTATGTGTAAAATTAAATTTTGTAATGAAATTCTATATGTTTAGTGACATTAATATACCCTTCTAAGTGCAGGGCAAAAGAAAAATGAATATTTTTGAGAATTATATTTGTAATAGGGAATGTAATTTGAACCCTGGCTTTGAACCAGGGTTTTAAATACCTGGGAGTTATCCACGTTCCCCCTAAGAATAGACCTAGCCTTCTTGGAAAACCAATAAATGGTTCCTTGTGAGGAACAGTGCTGAAGACCCCAAAACTGAATATGGTGATCTTAATAAATTGCCAACAGCCATATTTAAAATATTATCTGAATATAAAAATTCTGCATTAGGCCAAGCCCAAGCTTGGAGCCCATTCCTCAACAGCTGAGTACAAGGTTATCAGACTACTTTCTCTGTTATATTTCTTAAATTCCCAAAGAGTAAGATCGACCCTGTGTTGGCTGTTCCTTCTTCCAAAGGAATATGATCATCTAAGAACTAGAGTGTTGTGTTAATTGAAAGGGAAATCCAAAAGTCCTTCAGTGCTAGGACTAGAACAGCCGAAGAACTAGAGTCATAGATGGGTCTGCATATTTTCTAGTATAAGGTATTTTCAGCAGAAGACATCAGCATATACACGTAGAAGAGTTTACCTTAAAAACTAAACTAAGGCTAACCTTAGGGGATTATGTTATTCACTCCACCATAGCAGTCTATTTTTTGTCACATCAAGAATTAGAAGCAGAGACAAAATAAGTATTATTAAAGAAGCTTTTGTTGCAGAGGCCAGATAATGAAAGCAATTTGTACCCTACCTTACAGTTTTATAAAATTGAAAATTATTGGTTATTTGCTTAGAAGGAAGGGTACCTATGGTGAATAACATTGTTTCTTGAAATACAGTTGTTGAAAACTGAAGAAATGACTTCCAATAAGGGTCTTCAAGTCTTTTTTTTTTCTTATATGTTTACACATAGCTCAAAATTTTATGTGTAACAGAAATTTTTTTGAGACTAATGGAAAACTGTTGAAAAATGTTGGGGAGAATATAAAACTTGGTATAATTTACTGTAGAGAAAAATCACAAAATGGAAAACATATTTAAACTTCTCTTTCATGGATACATTATTTCAGATTTGAAATTCTAGAAGTCTGATCTGAATGTTGGACTCCTTGTTCTCAAACATGAACCTAACGTAGTTGTAATCTTCAGAGTGCGGTGCTTGATATTTATGGCAAAGAGCCTTTTCATAGAATATTACAGGAACTCTTCGTAGTATGTGTTTAATAGACCAGTTTGGTTTGGCATCAGCTTGACATAAACTTTTGGTTATCCAAAGCCCTTAATTGCTTTGAAGTAAAAGCCCAGTGCTGCTCTTTTTTATTAAAATCATGTCTTTTCCTGTTATTGTGGTCTATTTTGGAAGACTGAGTTGTGATTTTTGCATATGTTCTACATAATGCCTCATTAGCAAAAAATCTTGTATCATTTACAAGTAGCCTGAATGTCTGTGTTGTTTTGAACAAAAATCCATATTAAAATTTAAACAATATAAAAATGCACATTTTCTGCTTATGAAAAAGGCCATCTTAAATTAACTGCAAAGCAGTAACCAGTGAACACATGTACATGAACATTAAAATCAGGATGATTTTACCTTTTACTGACTTTTTCAACTCCAAAAATATTTATACTCTTACCAAATGTGTAACTAGTTTGTACTAAGTGTTTTTTTAAGTAAATGTTAGGGTGTTTACCTTCTTAATTAGAAATCATGTAAGTGCCGTAATGTCCCAGTGGAGGAAATTTAACCCGTAAATATTTCAGACACTGACTTGCCCCCTTCCCTTTGGTTGACAGCACACTGTCAAGTCATAAAACACAGAGGCCTTTTGCAGCCGCACAGTATACAAAGCAGCTTGGCTTTAGGGGCTCCATCTTTCCAGCTGTGCACAGACGCGGATTACTTCCTGGCACTCAAAATTCTTCCCCAGCTTTTCATTTTGAAAAATGGCAAACCTACAGCAAAGTTGTAAGAATAGTAGTGTGAACACACATACCTTTCACCCCTTGGCATGTTTGTGAATGACACAGCCTGTTCTGCATTCTGCCCACTCAGGCACAGGCCCATTCCCCTCCCTCCCCCTCTCTCCCTCTCTCTCTCTCTCAGAGCTAGGTGCATATATCATGTCACCCTCTCTACATTTCTAAGCACCTTTTAGGAACAAGGACATCTTCCTACATAACCACAGTACAGCTATCACACATTCAGGACATTTCACAATGAATGCAACAGTAGTATCATCTAAACACACAGTCCATATTAAAATTTCCCAATTGTCCCAATAATGGCCTTTATAGCTGTTTTTTTAATTGCTATTTTTGTTTTGTTTTTCTTTTATTAATTAATTAATTTATTTTTGGCTACATTGGGTCTTCATTGCTGCACACAGGCTCTCTCTAGCTGCGACAAGCGGGGGCCACTCCTCTCTGCGGTGTGCGGGCCTCTCATCGCGGTGGCCTCTCCCGTTGTGAAGCATGGTCACCAGGTGCGCGGGCTTCAGTAGTTGTGACACACGGGCCTAGTTGCTCCACCGCACGTGCTCGAACCTGTGTCCCCTGCACTGGCAGGCAGATTCCCAACCACTGCACCACCAGGAAAGCCCTGTTTTGTTTTTCTTTGTTTTAATCCCATATCCAATCAAGTGTCATGTATTGTATTTAATTGTCATGACTTTTAGGTTTCCCTTATTCTAGAGTGGTTCTCCAGTCTTTTCCAGCCCATTGATGATAGTTGTTTGCAGAATGCCCCTCAATTTGGATTTGTCTGATTGCCCAGCCCCCTAATTTAGAGGGCACATCCGGCTCTTGGATAGAAGGGTAACTGGGGCGAGGGATAACCATGCAGACATTACTATTATACAGGGAGGTAATCTGTCATTTTTTAAAAATATATCCAACAAGTTGCTACTGTTGTTTTGAATACCTTAAAATTTGCCTAATGAAAAGTTATCACACTCAAATACTATGTCTTTTATCCCCAAGTTTTTTATTATTAATGTTATCTAAGTTTTTTTGTGATAGCTGCTTGGCATGTTTCCCAAGCACTTTATTTAAACCACAGAAATTATCAAAATTAATAGTAACTAGTGTGTTAGTGTGTATGTGAGAGTGGAGAGAAAGCTAAAACTTAGGAACATCTCAGAGAAAGGAAGCAACTTACAAGAGTAGGAAGAATTTCTCTCTTTAGACCTGGATCTCTCCCATAAGAACTCTGGCCAGATTCTTTACTTCTCTAAGCCTCATTTAGCTACCTTAACTGTGAAATGAAGAGGTTGAAATGAGTAAGTGGTTCCTACCTTTTAAAACCAGATGCTTTTATCCCCAGAGACCTTGGTATTCTGAAAGATTTTGCCTCCTAAGTAAGCAGTGTGTATTAATTTAATAAATTTGGTTTTTTTTCATCCAAGACCTGTATCATGCTAATCATTGCTTCTGATAATTGTGAAATAGCCTGTATTATTGCACCGATTTGCTATAATTCTATCCAAAAGTAAAAACAATATAAAACCTTTAGTTCGCTTTTACAGCTTAATTGCCAGTGAGTCTACATTTCTCATTGGGCTTTTTGATATTTTTAATATAATTCTCAAATTCCCATTACTAGTCAGAATCCATTAAACTTGATCTTCAAAATGGCCCCTTAAGAAGATGAGCCAGGATTTGGGTTCTTCCTGTCCCCAGCCAGTCCTTGGGAATGCTCCTTCCATTTTCAGAAGAGTTTATGTACATGTAGAGAGATTATGTACATGTAGAAAGCTCTACATAACTGTCCCCCTCCATTCCTTGCATGTGTTTAAGAATAAGAAAATATTGAGTTCTGATTTACATTTTGACCAACACCACAAGAAAGATACAATCCAGAGGCAAATAAACATACACACACAAACGTTTTCCTTTATGCAATCTTAAATCAGGCAGCATTATTTTCATCTGTGAACTAAAGCAGCAGTTTTGAGCAAAGTCATTACCTTTCAAATAGACTTTACTTGGCTATTTTAGTGAAGCTTATTCCATTTAATTCACTAGCAACCTCATATAATTCTATTCATAAGTGATACCTTATTGTTATCTGTGTATCCCTAATAAGAGCTATGAATGACCTACACTTCTCTCAACGATATACTTAGAGAGTCTGCCACTGTTCCCAAAAAAAAAAGAAAAGCGTGGAGTTTTTTTTAATCCTAAGATTGTTTTCAACCTTATCCCCCAAAGTTAGTTACCCTAAAACTGTTACTCAAAAAGAACCTCTTCGTTCTACCTCATAAATATCTTACCTAACAACTTTTGTATTCTAAAACCTTCCCTTCTAAATGGTGTTAAAGTACTATATTACAACATTTTTTGCCTCAAAAAAATCAAGAAGCTTTTTTTAGCATTCATAATCCTTGCTGCAGCAAAGAATGAAATGTTGATGGGGGTTGCGGCAGGGAGGAATTGTGTGCCTGGGAAATGAAGTATTAGAAACTTTCACTGGAGCAAAGATTT
Source organism: Aethalodelphis obliquidens (assembly GCF_003676395.1). Taxonomy (NCBI): domain Eukaryota; kingdom Metazoa; phylum Chordata; class Mammalia; order Artiodactyla; family Delphinidae; genus Aethalodelphis; species Aethalodelphis obliquidens. The sequence goes on along the minus strand of NW_020838019.1, from coordinate 6,793,146 downwards.
TGGCTTCTTAAGCTTTCATATTAGACTATACATTACATAGCACCACTGAAAGTTTTTCCTTCTTCAGTATATCTGAGGTTTTAAGTTTCTGGATTTATTATGGCACCCAGTAGCAAAGCTGGAGTCAAGTGTTTTCAAGGCTTCCATTAGAAATTCCTCTTTCAGAGTTTATTGCTTGACTGTTTCAAATTATATGAGAGAAACTTGGCACATAGGTTTTTGAGCTGGATTACTTTTTTTCAAGATAAAATCTAATTTATTTCAGTTTGTTTTTGATCTTAGAGATGGGCCAACAGCTCTTCTCATAGTTTTAGAAAATTTGAGCATAATTCTAAATAATGTCTGTTAAAAAAGGAAAAGAAAAAAAAACACATTTTCCAACTTAATTTTTTATAGTGTTTTTCAAAATCCTTGTTGAAAAATATGAGAAATTTGTTTTTACAAAGCACTTAATTAGTATGCTTGATATCCCTTTGCAGATCATTTCACCATGTGTAATGCAGCATGTATGAATTGGTACATGACCATCAGAGTTCATCTGAATGTTTTTACTATGCATTGTTCTTTCTGTTCGAATGTCATCATCCTGAAGATTTGATGTTCCCTTCATAGTGCATGGAACAGGGCAGGAAAATACTGTGTGGAGGTCACATAAAATATTGCTCATAAAATTAGCCCTGTCTCTTCTTCAGAGGAAACCAACCTGAGGCCTTCCTTCACATGCAGAGAGGTCTAGGACAGGCCACTTAGCAATGACTCTAGCTCCCTCTTGCCTCCAACATCCTTCTCACTTTTCTGTGACAGCTCCTTCCCTCTTTCCTCTCTCACGTACACCCTTGTCGTTTTACCATATTTCATCTGTGTAAAAATGTTGATTGGCAGGTTTCAGATGATTTTTCATTGCACACCTTCCTGAAGACCATGCCACATTCATCACAACGTAGCTTTTAACTTTTATGTACTTTATGTCATTGACTCTGCACTTTCAGCTTAACAGCATTGTTGCCATCAAAAATATCCCATCATAATAATGACTATTATGTATAGAAGCCCTAAAACTGACACTTTAAAATAATTGTTAAAGACTTGCAGGTGTTGTGTCATCCCAAAATAGGTGTACTCTCTAGCGAACTGACTTTTTATTTAAAGTACCGCATTGTTATTGCTCTTTTATAAATACTACTTCTGTTGTATCTGTGCCCACTCTTTGGGCATCATTAGTATAAAATACTAAGTCAATATTCTGAAAAGTTTAAACTCCGAGGACTTTAGGAAAATACTCAAGAAAGCATCCACCAATTAGACCACTGAAAGTTTTTGCAACTTACTGGCCTTTGCCTTACAAAGAAAATTAAAAATTAAAACCTGCTGTTTCTATGACCCTATGTGACTGAAAGGCTTGTTGGGCTTAATTTTTTGTTAATGTCATCAAGTAATAGTTACTATTCAAACATATCTCATGTATATATCTTTTGAAAATACTAACATGCTTAAAAACAAGTAAAATTATCAGGTACAGCTGAAAACGTAAGAAGAGGTTTGAAATTACTTGAATAGTATTCTAACCTTTTGTATCAATAAATGTCACTCACTGTTGAGCAGTCAAACCAAGTAATTCTGGGGAAAACAGGTAAGTTCTATTTTGACTAATAAATATGAAAAAATATGAATATTTTCTTGAGATCTATTCAAAATATATTTTCCCTTCATCTTATTTTTTTTTTTCTTAGTGAGTAAAAATAATACTGAGGGGAATATTGGTGAGTGTACTGTTGAATGTGTGCTCAGTACTACTAGATAACATGTTTTAGACACATAATTATTTTAACATTGTGTTAAGACTGTACCTGGGCAAGATCCAGGTTCTTGGACTTGTTTATCTTCTGTGTGAGGACAACTAACTGTTCGATGCCAAAATACAATGAACTTTCAAATATCAAAGAGGAAAATTAAGTATTTCAGGTCCTCAGCTGGTTTACAGATGTGTGAGCTTTGTAGTCCATTTTCTGGTTCCAGTAGGGCGTTGTGACAATTTTTCCAATATGTGTATACTAGATAAGTTTTGGAAGTAAAATTACTTACTTTAAATACTGAAATAATTTTCTGAACTTAAAATTTTTATGTTTATTTTTCTTAGAAAATGAAGTCTAAAACCAAGCTTCACAATTTTTAAAATACTTTTGAATGTAAAACGTATTAAATTAAGGAACCTTTCTCTGTCAGGAAAATAAATGCCTTTTGAAAACAGGTATTCATTTAGATCTATGATTAACCTTTAACAAGATCTTCCTGTTAAATTGTACATTTGCTTTAATCTCAGTAGGAAAAATACAAACTAGTATTGCAGCATATAGAGTTTCTATATACCCTGTGGACGTTAAATGATCTCTTACAGCTAAAGGCACATCTGCAACATATTTAAATGCCAGCTTTGGGCATTATTAGTATAAAATGCTAAGTCACTTTTTCTGGAAATATTTTGAAAAGTCTGAACTCCAGGAGGAAACTCCAATAAATGGTAATCTTATGATACCATTTGTTTCGAGGGAGTGGTGGGAAGATGAGTGGCTGTATGGCATATTTTTCATTTAGTGAAAAAGAGTATGATAGTCCTCCTTCAAATAAGTCTGAAGTTTGGGGGTGGATCAATGGCTGTGCTAAAGACCGATGTGTCCTCTGTACCAAGTTTCAGGACACTATAAAATGATATTAAATTCATATTATCAGTCATTGTAGAAGTGACAAAAGTCATCAAATTTGGGGCTCCCTTCAAACTCTGAGAGTCTGTGCATTTATCAAAGTTAAGAATGACTACTGGTTGGTTTTAAATAATAAGTCTATCCTAAGTGTATAATAAACTAAAAACCTCAGTGACTGATATGCAAGTGTGTAGATTTTTTTCTATGTAACATTCAATGAAAAATTGTAGTCCCACCACAGATTTCTTTCCTTTTGTCTTGCATCTTTTATTCTGTCTCTCTCTTTTTCTTAAATACGTCATTGAAGGTCAAACATTCGGGACAACGTAGAAATGATTAAGCTTCATAAGCAGCTAGTGGAGAAAAGCAATGCTCTTTCAGTAATGGAAGGAAAATTTATTCAGCTTCAAGAGGTACCGTGATAATTTATTTTATTATGGTGATACATAGATACAAAGGTTCGAAAATAGTGTTCAACTTTTTTTTTAAGTAGAATGGTCGTAACACTAAACAGTAGTTTTTAAAGATTGCTCTTTTTATTCTCAAGTGTGTATAATTTCACTTCCTGTATGGTTAGCTATTTATAACTTAATAACTAAAGAAATAACTAACTGCTTGGACTTTCTATAAATATCTGTGTCATCTTAAAATAATAAACACATTTATCATAAAGCATCTCAGGTGAAGAAAATTTATTTTTAACTCCTTTTATCTGGAATCATATGGGCACATAACACTGAAGGTTTAGATGTATTTGCATATATCTTCAGTTCTAAGCATTTTGAAATATCCAAGATAGATCCATGTTAAGAATAGATTAATAATCAAGTTTTGTTAAATCTTTTTTGATATGTGGTGTTTTGTTTTGTTTTGTCACTACCAGTATCAGAAAATATTTGAATACCCCTCATGTCAACTGTCAGTGTATTTATTTTAAATCCTAACCTTTCGGTTGACGGTACTTGAGACTCTTATCCCCATGGTTGTTTTACCAAGGACTATGGCCGCACAGGAATGTTCCATCAGAGGACTCCTGTTTATGGCACTGCATAATTAACATAGGTTCTGGAATTAATGAACTCCAAAACATTCCAGATGAGCAGAATTCATATTAAGCAGTACTTTCTTTGAAGTACTGAAACAAGGAAAGCAGTAAATTGATGCAAAGCGGGTCATCTGAAGCCTAAATTCACTATTGAATTAGATAAATATTTTTCAACCATACTCTGGGTCATGTTTTCCATCCTGCAGGTACCTCCTTAATGTCAAGTAATACACTACCTTCCATATAAATATGACGGGTGTATGAAAGAGAAATTAATTAGAGAGTGGGATTGATAACACTATCTGCAGATGGATGGAAGAGGGAGATTAAAAATACATGTAGCTGAAAGCCATCTCTAAAAGGCAGCATTAAGAAAGGAATTAAAAAGTGATTTTGCATTCTTTTATCACTTTGACTGTTTTGATTTCCATTTAACAGTGACTCCAGGTATTTGTTTAAATACCATGAATATCAAGTGTCTTTGATAGCACAGGTACCTCTTTTGGGTAGAGATTTGAGAGGTTCAGGCCAACAGCTTCACCGAGATATGAAGCACAGAGAAAGCTGGTTAAAGATACTGTTCTGTGATTATAAGCAAGATTAACAAAAATTGGACTCAAGTAGCTCAATAGCCATGTTTCTTTTAAACAATTGAAGAACTTCAATAGAAACTTAATGATTTTAATTAGCAGATAAGGCATTACATGTTATGGTCATATGGACTCTATGAAAAAACTTTAGTGTAAGTATGTAAAATTGAATTTAAAACATATTCATAAATAGGTCAATTTTGAAAATTAAGAAGACTTCAGTAACTATTTTACTGAATTGAAATTCTTAATTGTATTACAATTAGAAGCTAACCTTCCAAGGCTATTTATATGGTGTGGTGATAGATCTTTTCAGTTTGAATATCTATGGTCAGCATTTATTTTTAACCCATGCAGCAGCATTTTTAGACAGCATGTCCAACCACTGTAACCACAGCAAAAAGAAAAAATAATTACTTGCTAAAACTAATTTACTCACTGGTCACTATCAACAAGTCAGAAAACTAGGAGGAAATAAAATAAAGGACAAAAACAGCCTACATTGTGTGACTCTGCTAAAATATTTTCTTCCTCATGATACACTTTGGCCAAGAGTATCCTTTATGGAGACATTATACACTGTATAATGGCACATTAATATAGTAACATATATACATTGTGAGATAAAGAATAAACACTATAACATGGACTTCAGGAGTAAACTCATTTATGGAATGGTGATCATTCATTCAAAGCAGAATCCAAAAATAGTTTTGAAAGGATTTTCCTTTTGTTTTTTAGAAGCAAAAAACTCTCCGGATCAGCCATGATGCCTTGATGGCAAATGGAGATGAGCTAAACATGCAGCTTAAAGAGCAGCGTTTAAAATGCTGCACTCTTGAGAAGCAGTTACGTTCCATGACATTTTCTGAAAGAAGAATAGAAGAGGTAAGCTCCCAAAAAGTTTAGCCATTCCTTTGCATTAACACTTCTCTATAACTATTTTGAAAAAGTAAAATAGAGACATTTTAAATATTATATTGACTTAAAAATCCTAAACTACATGCATGGCACTTTGAGCACAGCAAAATATAGTCAATATATTATGTGCATGGCAAATTGGTACTTAAAAATACTCGCAAATGTGCTGAGATCCACTATTTATCTAAAGGATTAAGGATCCTTGAGGAGACAGCAAACCATAACATTTTTAAATGAACAAATGCCAGATTACCTGAGGAACTTAACTTTCTCAGCCTTAACAGCTTATTAGTCATTTGAGATGTCAGAACAATTATAGGAATAGATCTGTCTCTAAGGAGAAGGATGTTCTGCCCTCCAACATCAGCAATTTTGAGAATTTTTTTTTTCTAGGAAGTTGTTTCAAAACTCATCTTCCTATTCATGTTGCTTCTCATGTTTCCCAGCTAGCACAATCTTTTTCTGCAGTCTGTTAAACTTGTCCTTAAACAGAATGGAAATGAAATAAGATGTCTACATTCTGTTCTCATCTTGGAAGAATCTTTTACGGTGTCTCACACTAGCATCAAAAGAATTTTGAGAAGAGAATGAATTTTAAGAGTACTCTGATCCATGGGAAAAGGTTGTAACAACAAAATATACTGGTGAATGAAACTTAAATACTAGAAATAAATACAAAAAGCTACATTTTAGTTATCAAGATATAATTATTACCCTGAGTTTTTTCTAAAAATATTATTCATTGGGATAAAACAAGGTATACGATTTTATTTGTTCATTCATTTGAAAGATGTACTACTGGCTCTTTGTAAATTCCAAGTAACATGAGAAATTGTGTTTTCAGAGTAAATAGTGATTGATACAAGTTGTTTGAACCACGAACCAAAAGAAAAGTTAATCCTTTTATTTTGGGGGGCCAACTGGAAATTAACACAAAATGAATATAATGATGGAATTCATCGCAGAAGACAGTAAAAAATATTATGTTTCCCCAAACTTAATAGCAAGCTTTTAACACGTTCTTTATTGAATTTTGGTACATGTTGCCATAAAGCAGTGCATACGTTCCTACTAAATTAAAACAGAAATATTAATTTCATGTTTACTTAACAACTTGGAAGAAAAACAATGCTAAATTAAATACAGACGATATAAGTGGACTAGTTCACAGCTGCAATTTAGAAATCAAGACATGCTAGCCTCCTCACGTTTTTTTTAATCCCCACGTGGTTTTATACACCTAATGTGTAATTTTCTTTTCATTTCAGCTGGAGGATAGAATTAATGATTTAGAAAAGGAACGGGAACTTTTAAAGGAAAACTATGATAAACTTTATAACAGGTAAATCATGATTCCATATGTTCTCTCCTCTTGTTTGAGATCTTTTCTATCAAAACATTGGATATCAGAATACCTAATATTGATTAAAGAACTAGCAGATGATTGCAAGAAATCATCTGCTAGAAAGAACTAACAGATGATTGCAAGAAATCTATATATGTTATAAAAGAAAAATAAGCTTTTTTAAGAGATTGGTAATAAGTTCTTTAACCTGAGCAGCAGTCTGTTACTAAGAAAACCATATCACTTTGTTGTCAGTAACAACTGCTATCATTTATTGAATGCAAACTGTAAGCTAGCAGGCACTATGCTAAATACTCTGCATACATCGTTATAAATTCCTCACGACAACTTGGAAATGTAGGTATTATTAATGCCCATTTTGCAGACAATGAAAATAAAACAGAATTAAGTAAATTTGCCTATGTTCGTAAAGCTGGGAAGTAGTAGAGATTGTATTTGAACCTCTTTTGGTCTCTCCAAGCCCTTGTTTCTTCTGCTGGGCTACCCAGCCTATTAGCTTCGTGTGATTCTGTTGGTGGAAAGCGAAGGTATTCACTTACAATTTTTCCTATTTCTTAAAACAAAAAACACACGCATCTTTATCTTAAGGTGAATTTTAAAGAGCTGCTTTACTTTTCTTTTTTTATCTGCTTCATAATTATGGTATTTTAAAAATTAATCCCTTCTGGTAATGTTAGAAACAGAATTCTACTCTACAGCTAAGTTTACTTAAATGATACAGATGTGTGTGTATTTTTAAGTCTTTTCAGTGTATGATACTGATAAATGATAAATACAGGTTTACACGAAAGTAAATGTTATATATATTGAAATATATATGTTACAGCTGATATTCAACAGTTGCTTCTAATTGATCATATTCGGAAACATCAGAAAATAGCCATCTGATCTACAGTTATATCTTTAACTTTTTAACTATGTTTTACGTTTGATATGTTTTGCAAACTAAATTTACATTTTATGAATTAAACAAATTATACCGAAGAATGTAGGGAGAGGCCTTTATTTTGATTTACTTTGAAAAGATAACTAAATTAATGTTACGCATCATTCCAGAGGTATGTATCATGTATGTTGCTTATACTAGTGTTGATTATATTTGCACAGGGGCTCATTATATTAAGAGTTACCAATAGCGGTTTGAGACCTCAGTTAAAGTAACGTCTTGAGCTCTCCAGCAAGGATGGACTGGCTAAACAGCTTTATGTGGAATTTGCCTTGCGCCCCCTCCCAGATCATTTGGCCTCAGTGCTTTGTTCTGGTCCACTCTCATCAGCCCCGATTAATTTTACCTAAAGCATTTATTATACCTCCTATTTTATGGTATTTCTGTCTCTATAGAACAATGCATAGGTTTATAGTGATGTATACCTAAGTAGATAGTAGTTGTATGTTTGAAATTTTAAAATTTCATTATATGGAGAGATCACACCACCACCATGTTATATGGCAGAGAAAATAATGTTATCCCCATATCTTATAAATGAGGGAATTGAGACTCAAGAAAACTTAAGAGACTTGTACAGAGTCACACAGCATTGCTGAGACTCCAGTACAGGACTAAAACCCATTTCTTTTGACTCTAAAACTTGAATTTTTTTTTTCTATGTGCCTATCTCTGATTTTAATTGTAATGGAAAATTGTATATGCAAAGGGAAACATTCATGGAATAACAGGACTGTCACACATTTAGAAATTTTTATTGATTTATATTTATCTTAACATCTTGTAATTTCGAGTAATTTAACATGGTCTTAATACATGAATATATGTGCCATTTGGTCATTACTTATACATTTTCTACTTCCCCTCAATTTGAGGATTTACTGAAAGTACTTTGTTGTAATAAAAAACATTAAACTTAGTTGGGAATAATGCATAAATGAAATTTTAAGAAAGACATGTTTTTCTCATATTTAGTTTATCACCATGAAACTTTATCTTTCCATATTAGAAGATGATCTAAGAGTGTAAATCTGACTTTGAAAGGTTTTTATTTTTAATGTTTTGCATTTGAGCAGCCTTTTTTTTCCTGTCACATTAAAAACAGACTTCATCATGCTGCTTACACTTGAATTTTGTGTGAGGTGTATGGAAGTAAATGTGTATAATGAGTGTCAAAACATTTGTGTCAAAAAAAAATGTCACTTAGGTACAAAACCCGGCAAGCACATGTGATAGTAAATAGAGCTGTAAAATTCTCTAATACAGTTTTTTAAATATATAATGTGTTTTCAGAAGCATAGTTGGAAAAACTCTACAAAAATTAACATCCTCCCCAAGATTCTTTACAGCTCTTGTATTTCATGGCAGTGTTATTCATCATTGCCAGTAACTAATGCTCATCACAAACTACATATATTCCCTGTTTGGTTAGTCATAGTGATAGCATGTTTTTAAAAGGAGAGCATTTGTTTGTTATTCAAAATTGGCTAGTTTTCAGGAGAAAAATGTGATGTGCATATTGCATTCTCATCTTCCTTTTTCAAATGATATTTTTAATGTGTTTATTATTTGACATATGACATATTAGAGAATCATCTGGTAAGGTAAAATCTTCATGTTAGTATTTGGTATGAGCCTTTTTTAATACGTTATAGCATGTTTGATACTATGCCAAGAAATAAGTATAACTTTAAGAAATGTTCATTTAAAAAACTTAGAATAAAATTTTTGCAATTAAGTCTTTCTATTTGGTCAGAGAGAAATTCTATACTATAATATAGTACAGCTGGGTCTCATTTTTGAAGTTAGTATATAGTTTTAGGGTGATATAGCTGATGAATGCAGTAGTCCTTCAACTATAATGTATATCAGTAACTTGGAAAACAATAAAATGGAGGCTTCACCAGCCCTGTGAAACCTCCCCACCTTCCCTCCTCCCCATCCCCCAATACCATCCAATTCAGACTCAGTCAATTTGAGTTTGAATCCAGAGACTCTTGTTAAAGGTGATTTTAAGGTATTAACTCCCTGAGAGACACTCATCTAATAACTATTTAAAAGAAGAGTTGGTCCAGTTTTTGAAGATGATATTAACTGTTTTAAGAATTGGATGATTCAGGTTTTTACAATGTGATAGCCATCTAATATCCAAAATTTAAGTGAGCACTGCTGACCACCCATAGACTCTCTGTGCTCCATTTCTGTAAAGCAGGGGTCCCCAACCCCCTGTTAGGAGCCAGGCCGCACAGCGGGAGGTGAGCGGCAGGGAGCGAGTGAATCTTCATCTGCAGCTCCCCATCGCTCACATTTCCACCTGAACCATCCACCCCCCACCCCTGTCCGTGGAAAAATTGTCTTCCACGAAACCAGTCCCTGATGCCAAAAAGGTTGGGGACCGCTGCTGTAACGCGAACACCTGTCCCCTACAATATTCTAGGAGACATGAAAGCGCCTATGATCCTAAATGAGCACTTTGTGCTTCCCAGAAATCAAACTGAGTACATTTGGGGCATCGTTTTTCCTTTAGTAAGTGAAATATCCCCATGTTAATATGCATTTAATTTCCACTAGGCCTAACTAAGGTACCTACGGATTTCTTTATGGATGATTAGAGCTTATTCTTCCCTATCTCTCACATTAGGATACCCTTGAACATTGGAATAAAAGGAATTCATTCTGTAAGATAAAAGACCTTAGGGTGGAGATGAATTCTTCAACTCTTTTTTTATCTTATCATGTTGTTGATCGAGGGTGTGTATTTACAGTATGCTGACCCATGACTGCCAATGGACATGCCAATGACCACAGGAACCAATGGGCATTCCACTGCAGATTGACATTTTATCACTCCAGCAACATAATGTAACAATGAAATGTGCACAAAGACCAACTATGATCCCCTCCTCAGTTGTCACTGTAGGCAATGTACAAAAACATTTTCATGAATAAAAGGTTCTCAAAGACTGTTCTCATATGCAGATTTAATCATGTACACAGCCTCTACAAAGAAAATGGAGCCAGATGTGGTTTACCATTTATAGTTACACAGATGGCTCCAAGCATAGAGGAATACAGTAAATTCAAAAGGAATTCCTCATGAAACTCCAGTGGAATGTAATCCTAAATTTAGAGGGAAGATAGCAGTGGACTAAATTCAGAGTGACTTATGCTGATTTACACTAGTATTTTGTGGGTTTGGAAAAACCAGGCTGCTAAATTGTTCTTAATTTAAACACATACAGCTTCTGATGTTTCTGCCAGATTAACTGTTGGTGATCTTTTTTGCTGGTACTAATGCTGTTGGAACACTACTGTTTCTAATTTTTAGCGGCTGATATAATGTATGGTTGTGCCTATTTCATCATGCTAATTTTTTTTCCGGGTAGTACATACTTCTAATAATAAGAGACACACACACACATATACACTCACATGTATGTATACATGTGTATGTGTTTGGTATATATACTTTGAAATATATTTGTCCTTTATCAAAAAATGAAAATGTAAGGGAATATTCTTTACTTTAGTATTTAAAGTACATATTTGGATTTCATTTAAACCTAGGTAACTCTACCTTTGATAAAATTAGCTTAAAACATTAGTATACCAGATCCATGTATTTTTTTAAGGTTCCATACGCGAAATGAGAACACTGATTGAAGAAACAGATGTCATATTTAGAGAAACTTCTAGAATTCCATTTATTTTTAAGGTCATGTTATTTTAAATGCAATAGAAACATTCAGACTGTAAAATAAATATACAGTTTTTTGTTCTTTTGAAAGCTATGCCTCCCAGAAAAGTATCTCTTTTGGACTAAAACCTCAGACTAGCTGGGAGCAACATTAAGGGCAATTTTCAATAAGAAGTTTCTTTTCCATTTACTTCATCATCAGTACAAAACCAGATTTTGTAAATTTCTGGTTCCTTTACTGGGTTTAAAATGAGCAGAAGGGTCAAAGCTGCTGATAATTATTCAGTCATATCAAGCTTCACAGCTAATAGTTTTCTGCTGAAGTACAGATCAAGATCAGTTTTTCCAAAACCTGGCTATCACCTGGGGAAAACTATGAATCCCTGGGCCCCAGAATCTGCATTTTTAACCTAGCACCAGTGTTTCACGTAGGCCAGCATGTGGGAACCACTGGCCTAAACGAATGTTTACTGTATAGCTTCTGCGTACCATTTAGTTATTTTTCAGCTGATTCTTCCAAAATCCCGGGGCTGATCATTAGTAGATTTTCATGATAGTTTAAACTGCTACACTTTTATTGAGGAATAATAATTCTATCTACATCATCCTTATCAAGGTGTTCTTACTGGGTTTTCACCCCAGTCATGCGTTATGAGTAAAACCGTTTGTTCTTAGCCTATTGCTGTTTGCTTTTTAGGACAAAAACTGCATGATCATTGCTTCTTAATATCAGAATCGCCGTCTTATAATTCAAAATGCTATCATTTTGTGGCCAGTATTTTGTAAATATGCTATTATCACAGACTCTTTAAAAGTTTCAAATTCTGGAATTAAAGATCAGGTGGGGAGTCCCTTTTCTCTGATTAGGGTTTATTCGTGGTAGGGAATGGTTTTGTCCGATGTCTGCTGCTGAGGTTTGGAACTGTGGATTCCTCTGGAGTATGTACAGTATCTGAATTCCTTTACTAGTCCCACAAAAGCTGCACACTGCCAACTTCTCTGACTTTAGAGCTCTAAATTAAGGCCAGTTCCTTTGCTCATCCCACAAACTCTTTCATGTTGCCTAACCGCAGCCTGAGAAAGGCGCCTTGGTTTCAACAGCAGCAGACCAGCATATGTTTACTTAATTCCTAAGACATGATGACAGTGGTCTCTGTGCCACTAAAAGCTTTTCTCTTTATTATTTTCGGTTGAAGCTGATTTCCAAGCTCTCCTTGCCTGTCACGTGTGTTTTGCAGTGCCTTCAGTGCTGCCCATGAAGAGCAATGGAAGTTAAAGGAACAGCAGCTGAAAGTACAGATTGCTCAACTCGAGACTGCCTTAAAATCCGATTTAACAGACAAAACTGAAATCCTTGACAGATTAAAAACTGAAAGAGGTACATGTAAAATGACTACTGACTTACTCGTTTCAGACATGCGTGTTACTCATTGTTATTCACTGACTTGATAAGTACTTATTACAACGCCTGCTGTTTTGCCAGGGACCTTGCTGCGTACTAGGGACACAGCCTATATTAACAGTCATCCACTTTTATGAGTGTATTGATTGCTCAAAATTTCCCTTTACTCAGCTTAGCGTATATGCCAAAGGAATTATTTTTTTCTCAGAGTTACTCTTGTTCAGGTTGTCTTTAATTTGTTTAATTTTCCTGAATTTATTCAAGAGTCAACAAGTGTTCATTAAGCACCAGTATGTGCTAGGCACTATTCTAAGTTCTGGGGATACAGCAATGAATAAAACAAAGACCTGGTCCTCATGCAGCATAAATTCAAGAGGGAGAAACTGACAGTAATTAAATAAATATGTGATACACTAGGTGGTGGCAGGTGCAGTGGAGAAAAATAAAAAGGCAGTGTAAGACAGCCGAGGACGGCAGAAGTCTTGCTTGGCTGTTTTTGATCTGATAGTGAGATGGCTAATTCTGTTCCGTGACAGAGAACTTAAATAAAGAAGCCTTGTCAAGATGTCCCTGCTAAAATAATAATCATTAGTAAGTTACATGTTATGAGTCCCAGATCTCACCTTGTCTCACAGAAGTAAAATAATTATATAATTAAAGTAGATGTCTGCTCTACTATATTATACACACATATACACACAAATGCACAATCAGGGGAGTGAATTAATTGCTTCAAGTGTTGCATCTGTTTGCTCAGCCAGTATGTAAACCCAGCGATGTGATAATAAGGTTGCTCCTTTTGACACTTGCAATTCAGTTGCATGAGAACACGTAAAAGTTTAATGCAGACTCAGTTAAAAAAACAGTTACATACCTAGTCAGTACTCTCTATATTGATTTAGATCACAATGCCATATTTGTTAACTCTAAGATTTTTTTTCCCATTTTAATATCTCTGAAATTGGGAAGCATCTTATAGGTGATAACATTTTTTAAATTATGGTGTAACTTTTTTTTAACATTTTAAGAAGTCTGAAATTGGAACACATCTTATAATCAATGGGGTCTTAATTTCAATGAAATATGTGTACAATATTTATTTACCAAGTGGTTTAAATGATGACAGACAGTTTATGAAATTTTCTCCAGAAGACTGTGAGTAGAATAAAATGATATGATTTCTGACTGGGTGGATATTTTAAAGTTTTTATGTCAAAGATTCTTAGTTCCTAACTTTAATATGTAGTGTTGAATACCTAACAGAGTGCTTTGTTTAGTAGTTGCTCAATAAATTCTTCCACCGACGTGGAAGGGGTCTGTATTTCCTCTCTCTTTTCTTTCTTAAGGAAAGAGAAATGAAATAAACCTTTCTTGTTCCCGTGCTTTCTGTACTTCCCTAGATATCAAAAGTTCCAAAACTCTTATCTTTACACATTTGAATTGGTCTCTGGTAAGAAACTCTTAAGAGGATAGAATCTTGGTGGTCTTTTAAAACCTGTTTATTACTGTTGGATTAAGTCTGGGGGTTCTTTTCAGTCCCACAGCCCTCAACGTAATCACTATTAATATTTTTTATATGTCCTTCCAGAGTTGTTTCTATATGTATACATACAATTTTATAATGTGCTTTTTATTTGCTGTATTGTGAAATCGTTCCTTCAGTATAAATATAAATCCGCATCATCATCATTTATAATGGCTGTCATAGTTTTCCAGTGTGAGGATGTACCATAGATTGTTTGTTTAACAGTCTTCTATTGTTGAATTTTTAAATAGCTTCAGCTTTTTTAAGTACCCTGAACATCTTTCTACACAAATCTTTACACATTTATCTGATTATTTTCTTAAGAAAAATTTCTAGAACTGAACCTTTCTTTTTAATGCAACTATTATTTTAGTTATTTTTGCTTGCATACCTGAAATTTACAGGTCTAATAATTTCAGTTTTTGTTTCTTTGTGAAAATGTTAAAATAGATTATAAGAAAAATAATACAGCCTTTAAACAATTTTTTCCAGGAAAATACTAAACAAAAAATTGAAGTTGTCTATTTAAGGAAATCTTTTAACATTTAGAAAGTTGCTTTTTTGTATTACAGATTTCAAAATTGTTTAATTTTACTTTGAAGTCTCTTCACACATTTACCTTTTCATGTATCAAGTGTTCTCTGCCAGAAGATGTTTCCCTGGCTTCTTGTAGTCATTCATCTAACTGGCAAATTATTTTTAGAGAATACTCACCTCTTTATTCAAGGTACAAATTAGTTTCAGATTGTGCGAATATGTGGGGGAAGGATATGTAAATGCAGTTTGCATTTGGTTAATGCTTAAATTAACTGCATGTGTTTAAGGGCCTGCTTTTGAAAGTTCCTTTCTATCTTTAGCTGAAATGCATAATTCAGCATAATGCATATGGTTATATTGATCACAGCTGAAGATATTAGCACAAAGGAGCTCTGAAAATTGTTTAGTTGAATTGTTCTCTGCACTCTGCTTATTAATGGTGTGCTTGAAGAACATAATTTTAAAAGAGTGAAATGTTATCTCATTTGAATAAAATGCTGTTTAGCTTAACCTGCTTTTTGTCAAATCATAGGTAAAGAGGTTATTTTTCATCTTGTACAGGGTGCTTTGATTTTTCATATTATAATTCAGCAAGTCTATTTCCTCTTTGAACTATAATGTCTCCATACGTTTTAAAGTCCCAGGAGTGACATCCCCAGTAAACAGTTTAAGAAAGGAAAAATATAGTAGAGAATTCTACATAAAATTCAGTAGAGAGAAAGTTACTCGTGCTCAGTAATATCTTCTCCCACTAATAAGTTATTTTCCCACTAATAAAGCCCTGGTTTTAAAAATACCAGGTAAGTGGGAACATAGCTGTTGAACGAAAAATCAGAAAAGGAAGAAATATTTGAGTAAGTTTATTTATACCAGTAGCGTATTATTCTCAGGACCCTGCTCTGAAAAATTGAAAGAATAGAAGACAGCATAGGAATAATATACACTGCGTCTGGATGAAGATGGAACGGTCATGTCCTTACACTTTTGGTTCCCCTCAGAACCCCTAAAAGTTTCACTAGCCAGAGAAGGAAATTACATTATCCTCAGGACCTTGGTTTTACTTCTTGCTGACTACATTTACCTCCTTTTTTGTTACCTAGTCATTCTATCTGGATGTTGTTTTAACCTAATCAACATCAAATAAAGGGTTCCACATTCTTACTCTACTCTCTAACCAAAAAAGCAAATTTATCTCATAAGAATTCATATTTATTATTAATCCTAATTTTTAGTATAGAGATAAATGTTTGATCTTTACCTTAAATGTTTCCAAGTATTGTTCACATTTGGAAATTCTTTCATTTATTTCACTGAATATTAGTAATTTGTACTCTAGGATAACCTTCTAACCTCTTATCAATAAGAAAAATATTTACATATTTGATATTAAAATGGCTCTACATACCCTGGGGTAACTTTTTTTTTTTTACTTTTTAGTTTGCCAGAAGTATGTTATATTAAAAATATTCAAATTTAGTTCATTTCTTCTTAACTGTGTAATTTACAGTTTTTACTTGTATATAGCATTTATGGCTTGGGAGCACAAAGCTTTATAAAAGTCCGAAACATATTTTTGTATAAAATGCAGTCAGTGTGCAAATGTATTCATGTAAAGAATTCTTGGCAAATATGTTGATTTCCCTTTTTTTAAGAAAAGGAATGATGATCATAAATCTTTGTGAGCAGGATGAAATTAGTAGAGACACTTTGGATATCATGGTTTAGAGTCAGCCCACAGGGAGCCCACAAAGGAGAATACTTGACCACCACAACGAACTCTAGTAAAGAAGTACACTTAAGAACATAGGACTAAAGAGTAGATTTGTTAGCTAGCTATTATGCTTTCTTTTTTTTGAGTTAAGCATGTTTAATGCAGAGAGTGAAAAATTAGTCTCTCTATGGATTTGCCGTCTTCTGTAGGTCTATCCTATACGCCTGCTTGTGGGTCATGGCAAATGAGCACATAGGCAAAGGTAACCTATCTCCATTCCTAATTAATAGTGTGAACTCTGTGAATAAAGAACACACATGAATTATTATTGATACTACCATGCATTCGTTGAGAATCCATTTCTCCTCTCTTAAAAGATTTATTAAAAATGGGGTTGATTATAATTCCAGAGTTATTATCAGAAATTATCTTGTTTTAATAAAAAGACTTTATGCTGAATTAGGAAAAGATAACTCAAGGAAGTCAATTAGAAAAAACTAAAAGAGAAAAATTTTTTTTGCATGCCTTTCAGGACCCTTAATAAGTAAGTAAAAATCATAGCTTTAGAAACATATTTTCATAGGTATTTTAGACAGAATGTTCCTTTGAAGTTCCAGAGGCCACAATTTCCTTATATTAATACTGTGAAACTAAGTCCTAAGTTTTTGATAAGCAAGTGAATCATATGGTAGACACATGATAGTGTTCATTTGTTCCTCATTCCCCTGCTGCCTTAGTCTAAGGTGCTAGCTCAATTTCCTCTCTGGCCAGAACAATGCTAGATTGAGCTTGGTGTGTTTCATGAATTAAGTCAATTTAAAATGTGTTCTTATACCTCATTCTCACTTACCTTTCGAATTGTGTCGACTTCATTTTTAAGACCAAAATGAGAAGATCATTCAAGAAAATAGAGAACTACAGTTACAGTACCTGGAACAAAAGCAACAACTTGATGAACTTAAAAACTGCATGAAGTTTTACAACCAGGTGAACTATTTTCTCATTTAGGAAACGAACTCCAAATTTTTATCTAAATATTTCATACGTAAAGAAAACACTATACCACAACGCAAAAGAATACAAATAGATAACTTAGTTTATTAATTCATGGTATCTTGCAGTTTATGTTCCATGAGGGTAATCTACATAGTTGGAATGTCTCTTGCACTTTCCATTGTGAGCTTTTACTTACTCTGTCTTTTGCAGGAGAGTGATATTAATGCTGATGAATTGAGTGAAGCTCTCCTGCTTCTAAAGGTAACTTTCTAAACTTCATCATGAATTTCATGTCTACATATAACTGTTTCAGCATAATGATGACCCTTATTGTAACCTTTATACTTGGAGAATGAATTATTCAGGAAAAGTGGTCAGGTGACATTTAGTTACAGCATATACATATTTCATAATGACATCAAAATTACATTAAAGTAGACCTCAAAAATTCTTATTTAAAGCACTTTCCCCAACTGTAACATTTTACTTTTATATGCCCCACTATAAAACTAACCAGCAGTTTTCTGTCCTAAGAGACCTTGGTGCACCCTATTATCTTAAGTAAAATATTGAATTATATATGTCACCAGAAGATATTTCTAGTTCTAGAATATTCTGTTATTTACAAGAAGACACAGAAAGTACATTTCTTTCCTTTTAGACCATCATGGTATAGATTTTAATCAAATGAAGAATAGAAATAAACGTACATGATTCTTTTTTACTTCGTGAAGTAATAAACTTTTTTTTATTTCTCTGTAATTGTTCCAAGTGTCTATCCAAATATGTATTCTATATCAGGACTGCTTTATTCCTAACGGAAAATGGAAATATATCTGTTTTCAATTAATGATTGTTTCTTACTATATCCATATTAATTCACAGTTACATTTTAGAAACTCTTGTTTTGGTAATAAAATATGTTTTTGTTTTAGGCTCAAAAATCACAAAAAAATGGAGACCTTTCTTTTTTAGAAAAAGTAGACAGTAAAATTAATAAAGATCTAGAACGCTCCATGAAAGAGCTGCAAGCAACTCATGCAGAAACAGTGCAAGAACTTGAAAAGACAAGAAACATGCTAATTATGCAACATAAAATTAATAAAGATTATCAGGTAATATAATACACTAAATCGGGAGGATAGGTTTCCCATAATATTCTACTGATGATTTACATTTCAAAGCAGTATCATGTATTAGCATCTGTTATGATCTATTATCATGTGTTACCACATGCCTGGAATTTAGCCTTGTATCTAGATACTCCTGACTAAAGAGTTCTAAAACAAGTAATTTTTTCAGTTCCTGGTTTTAGGGAACGAATCATGGCGACGTATTCACCAACGCCGGCACGCTCCGCACTTGGTCCTGCCACAGCCGCCTGTTATATTAGCTTCTAACAAATGGGTCACCACTCCTTAACAGGGACCCAGAGTTTTGTGGGGTTTACTCCTGGTTAATGAACACTGCCAAGCATAATTTTCTAAACTGTAAGCTCTTTGAAGTCAGGAAACAACGGCTTATAGCTCCCGGTATCCCCAGGATCTAAAAAATGCTTGAATCATAGTTGCTTTAACAAATGAAAATGGAACAAATCCTGAGTAATGAAACTTGTTATCTTTATTTTTTTAGATGGAAGTTGAGGCGGTGACCCAGAAGATGGAAAATTTGCAGCAAGATTATGAACTCAGAGTGGAACAGTATGTCCACCTTCTTGATATCAGGGCTGCACGCATCCAGAAACTAGAAGGTACAACGTGCACAATTCTTTGTCCACAGTAACTAGAGGAGTGGATTTTTACAGCAGTTGAAAATGTCATCCAAATGTACACTCACACTTTCTTTTTGCTCTTTTTTTCCCCAATTTATTAACTATAATAATAAGTTACCGGAAAGGCTGTTTTTATCTGATACTTTTCTACTCAAGAATTTTTAGTAATTCCCTACTGCTTTTTGAATTCGGTGTTGCAGGCAAGATTTCAAAGTACTTCATAAAGTAGTACCACAGACTAAATTTAACCACATCATTTCTAATTTCTCTTCTAAGCAAACTATGCATCTCAGCCAAACAAGTCGGCTTGCTCTTTGTCAGATGCATCTTGTTCGGTCCCACCACCAGGGCTTTGTCTGCTCCATCTGAACCTCCTTTCTACTCTGACTCCAGGATATACCCTTCCCTGCTTCAGAATCTAAGCAAATGTGTGCCCATGCCAGAAAGCTGGCTCCAATTATTGCTAGCCACCCCTCTACTTGAAATGCCCTTACAGTGGTTTTCAGACTTTAGCAAGTAAGAAAATTACATGGGGAACTTGTTTCAAAGGTAGCTTCCTGGGCCCTACCCCTGGAGATCTTGGGGTCTCTGATTTGATATATTTAGAAATAATTCCAAGCAATTCACATGCAGGTGTAAGACTGTACTTTGAACAACAGTACCTCAGCACTTGCCACTTTTACTCTCATGTACTCAAAAAATATGTTTAGGGATTGTATTATATACACCGGTGCAGTTTTGCATATTCTCTATGACTGCAACATAATAAGTTCTACAGTGATAAGTACTTTGTCTCTCTTTCATGCTCCCTGCCATACAGTACTTAAATTCAGTGATCTATGCCAGCAGTAATTTTTTTTTTAAGGAATTTTGCCTTTTTTAAAAAAAATTTTATTTATTTATTTATTTTTAATTTTATTTATTTATTTATGGCTGTGTTGGCTCTTCGTTTCTGTGCGAGGGCTTTCTCTAGTTGTGGCAAGCGGGGGCCCCTCTTCATCGCGGTGCGCGGGCCTCTCACTACCGCGGCCTCTCTTGTTGCAGAGCACAGGCTCCAGACGCGCAGGCTTAGTAATTGTGCCAGCAGTAATTTTACACTCTTAAAGATCACTGAGAATCCAAAAGGCCTTATGTTTATATGGGTTATATTCATGATATTTATCATGTTAGAAATTAAAAATGAGAAATTTAAAAAATATTTGGCATGCTAAAATAATAATTAACCCATTACATGTTAACATAAATTACAGTTTTATTTTTTAATAGGTATACTTTCCATACCAAAAAAATAGACAAGCGACATGGTTTTAAATTTTTTTAATTGCTTAACATTTTTGCAAATCTTTTCAGCATCTGTCTTAATAGAAAACAGCTGGGTTTTTATATCTGCTTCTACAGTCAATCTGTTATGATATCACACATCACATAGATTCTGGGAAACTCTATTATACACTTGTAAGAGACTAAGAATGAAAAAGGCCAATAACATCTTAGTATTATTTTAAAAATAGTTTTAACCTCAACAGACCTCCAGAACAGTCTCAGGTACCCTCAGGGGTTCCCAGACCACACTCTGAGAACCATTGCTCTAAGTAGAAGGGTTCAGTAACTATGTTCATCTGACTGAACAGGGTTTTCCAAAGCCAAAGAACAGTGTGTTCCTTTTATTTCAAGGAGTACTCAATAAAAATTCACTTAATGAAATTTTCCTGAATAACAGGGAGGTCACACAGTTTGAGATTTTCATTCCTTTCAAGCCTCACTAAGTCTTTACCAATATATTCTATCTGTGTCCTAAACTCATTGATTGATTCCATAAACATGCTCAAGTTCCTAATGTATCCTAAGCAAAGTGCTAGGCAGTGAGAATACAAACGGAAAAAGCTCAGGCTTTTTCCTCCAAGAACTTGTAAGTTGTGAACAAGTAAGTAGACAGTTATACTTTACTGTGAAGAGTAAATGAAGCAGGTAAAAATGCCCTAAATGTGAAGCACTGCCATTCATTTGAGAAAATGCATGTGGATCTGTCTGTTTGGAACTCAGGATTAGTAAATGGAGAAGAACCTGGATTTAAGGCTGGTAAGAACCAAATCCTGAAGGCCCCATTTGCCACCCTGATGAGTCTGAACCTTATTAACCTAGAGAAGCACCAAGGAATTTTTAAGGTAGAGAGTAGTGCACCCAGAACTTCATTTTGGAGGTTATGCTATAGGTATTGGGAAGAATGAGTAAAATTTGAAGGAAGGAAGGAATTGGGTTCCATTAATAATCTGGGTCATAAACACTGAGGGTGTAAGTAAGGTAGCATCAGTGGAGATGCAGAGGACAGGGACAAATTTGCTAAAGACTTAGGAAATATTTTTGAATAGCAGTGACCCCACAGATGTGGGGAGAGTAAAAAACAGGGGGGGGGAACCTAGGATGACACTGTGATATCTAGCTTAGGCAGCTGGATGAAGGCTAACATCATCACTTGAAATTCAAGGTACAGAAGTAACTAGAAGACAATATGAGCCATTCTGCTTTGGGTATATTGAGTTTGTTGTGCCTAGGGGATATCTAGATAGAGGGCTCAGCAAGCCACTAGATGTGTGGGTCTGGAATTGAGGAAAGAAATCTGAATTAAAAATAGAAATATGAGCATCTTCAGACTATTGATAGTAACAGAAGTCATAAAAGGGGTTGTGATCACTAATCATTAGAGAAATGCAAATCAAAACTACAATGAGGTACAACCTCACACCGGTCAGAATGGCCATGATTTAAAAGTCTACAGATGGGGCTTCCCTGGTGGCGCAGTGGTTGAGAGTCCGCCCGCCAATGCACGGGACACAGGTTCGTGCCCCAGTCCGGGAAGATCCCACATGCCGCAGAGCGGCTGGGCCAGTGAGCCATGGCCGCTGAGCCTGCGCGTCCGGAGCCTGTGCTCCACAATGGGAGAGGCCACAACAGTGAGAGGCCCGTGTACTGCAAAAAAAAAAAAAAGTCTACAGATAACAAATACTGGAGAGGGTGTGGAGAAAAGGGACCCCCTGTACACTGTTGGTGGGAATATATGTTGGTGCAGCCACTATGGAAAATAGTATGGAGGTTCCTCACAAAACTAAAAACAGAACTACCATATGATCCAGCAGTCCCACTCCTGGGCATATACCTGGACAAAACTATAATTCAAAAAGATACCTGCACCCCTATGTTCATAGCAGCACTGTTCACAATAGCCAAAACATGGAAACAACCTAAATGTCCATCAACAGATGAATGGATAAAGAGGATGTGGTACATATATACGATGGAATACTACTCAACCATAAAAAAGGATGAAATAATGCCACTTGCAGCAACATGGATGCAACTAGAGAATATCACACTAAGTGAAGTAAGTCTGAAAGAGAAAGACAAATACCATATGATATCACTTACACCTGGAGTCTAAAATATGACACAAATTAACCTATCTAAAAAACAGAAACAGACTCACAGACGTAGAGGACAGATTCGTGGTTGCCAAGGGGGAGTGGGAGAGGGAGAAAGATGGACTGGGAGTTAGGGGTTAGTGGATGCAACCTATTACATTTAGAATGGATAAACAACAAGGTCCTAATGTGTAGCCCAAGAAGCTATATCCAGTCTCCTGGGATAAATCATAATGGAAAAGAATATTTAAAAAAGAATGTATATATGTGTATAACTGAGTCACTTTTCTGTACAGCATAAATTAGCACAACATTGTAAATCAGCTATATTTCAAATAAATAAAAGGGGATGTGATTACTCATGAGAATATGTAGACTAAAAAGAGGATAAAAACAGAACCCCAGCAAACTAGCAGAGAAAGAGAAACCCTTAAAGAATAAGAGAGGTAGGGGCTTCCCTGGTGGCGCAGTGGTTGAGAGTCCGCCTGCCGATGCAGGGGACACGGGTTCGTGCCCCGGTCCAGGAAGATCCCACATGCCATGGAGCGACTGGGCCCATGAGCCATGGCCGCTGAGCCTGCGTGTCCGGAGCCTGTGCTCCGCAACGGGAGAGGCCACAACAGTGAGAGGCCCGCATACCGCAAAAAAAAAAAAAGAAGAAGAGAGGTAGGAGGACAAGCAGGGCAGACGATGACATGAAAGCTCACAAAAGTTCACAAAAGAGGATGTGGTCATCAGTGTCAATTAAGCAAAGAACTCAAATAACACAAGGACCATTCAATCTAGAAACTGGTTAGTTATTGGTGACCTTTTCTAGAGTAGTTTCACGAGAAAAATAAGGCAGATGCTTTTTGCAGGAAGTTGAAGAGTGTCTGTTAGATTTGGAATTGGAGACACAAATATACGTTACTCTTTTTAGAAAGTTGGATGTAACATGGCAGGGGAAATGTGTATCTAGAAAGAGATACATCTTCTTATTTATTTTTTATTGAAATATAGTTGATTTATATTATTAGTTTCAGGTGTACAGAATAGTCATTCAGTATTTTTATAGATTATACTCCATTATAAGTCATTACAAGATAATGGCTGTAATTCACTGTGCTATACAATATATCCTTGTTGTTTATCTATTTTATATATCGTAGTTTGTATCTGTTAATCCTGTACTCCTAATTTGTGCCTCCTCTTCCTTCTCCCCTTTGGTAACCACAAGTTTGTTTTCTATATCTGTGAGTCTATTTCTGTTTTACTTGTACATTCATTTGTATCGTTTTTAGATTCCACATATAAGTGATATCATACACTATGTGCTTTCTCTGACTTACTTCACTAGGTATAATATTCTCTAGGTCCATCCACGTTGCTGCAAATGGCAGCATTTCATTCTTTTTTATGGTTGAGTAATATTCCATTATGTATTACACCATATCTTCCTTATCCATTCATCTGTTGATGGGCACTTGGGTTGCTTCCATGTCTTGGCTATCGTAAATAGTGCTGCTGTGAACATTGGGGTGCGTGTATCTTTTTGAATTAGTGTTTTCATTTTTTCTGGGTATATACCCAGGAATGGAATTGCTGGATTATATGGTAGTTTTATTTTTAATTTTTTGAGGAACCTTCATACTGTTTTCCACAGTGGCTGAACCAGTTTATATTTCCACCGACAGTGCACAAGTGTTCCCTTTTCTCCATAGCCTCTCCAACATTTGTTGTTTGTAGACTTTTTGATGATAGTCATTCTAACAGGTGTGAGGTGATATCTCATTGTGAGTTTCACTTGCATTTCTCTAATAATTAGCAATGTTGAGCATCTTTTCATGTGCCTGTCAGCCATCTGTATGTCTTCTTTGGAGAAATGTCTATTCAGGTCTTCTGCCCATTTTTCGATTGAGTTTTTTGGTTTTCTGATATTGGGTTGTATGAGCTGTTTATGTATTTTGGATATTAACCCGTTGTCGGTCGCATCATTTGCAAATATTTGCTCCCATTCAGTGGGTTGTCTTTTCATTTTGTCAATAGTTTCCTTTGCTGTGCAAAAGCTTTTAAGTTTAATTAGGTCCAGTTTGTTTAGTTTTGCTTTTACTTCTTGCCTTAGGAGACAGATCTAAAAAGAATATTGCTACAACTCATGTCAAAGAGTGTTCTGCCTGTGTTCTCTTCTAGGAGTTTTATGGTTTCATGTCTTACATTTATGTCTTTAAACCATTTTGAGTTTATTTTTCTATATGGTGTGAGGGAATGTTCTAATCTAGAAAGAGAGATATCTTTTTTAAAAGCAGCTTCTTAGAAATGTAATAAACACATTTTAAATTGCACTATTTTTTTTTTTTTTTTTTTTTTTTTTTTTGCGGTACGCTGGCCTCTCACTGTTGTGGCCTCTCCCGCTGCGGAGCACAGGCTCCAGACGTGCAGACCCAGCGGCCATGGCTCACGGGCCCAGCCGCTCCGCAGCATGTGGGATCTTCCCGGACCGGGGCATGAACCCGTGTCCCTTGCATCGGCAGGTGGACTCTCAACCACTGCGCCACCAGGGAAGCCCTTAAATTGCACTATTAAAGTACACAGTTTGGTGAGTTTGGGCCTATGTATACGCCTGTGAAACCATCACTATAATCAAGATAATAAACATATCCTTCATTCCGCAAAAGTAGAAAAATATATATTTTAGTAAGCTGAAGGGAAGGAGCTAGTGGAAAGAGAAATTGACTTTATAGGAGAGAAGATAATAGAGCAGAGGCAAAGGAGCAGTGAAATCTAAATATTTACCTCAGCTGTTCATTCAAGGGCCTTTTTTTTTTTTCTTTTTCTGTTTCCCTGGTATAACCTGTATTACCACTTAAGTTGTAATTTTTTTAATAAGTGATGTCAAAATAAATGATAGATTTCTTTATAATACAGTATCATTTATAGAAAAACAGTGTAGTCATAGAATTTAAGATTGAGACTATACACCAAAAGCACTCAGACTTCCTACCACTTCAAAAGCCAGTTTGTATCTTTATATGTCAATACTTTAAAACCTCTAAACTGTGTGTCTTCTCTTGCAGCCCAATTAAAGGATATTGCCTATGGCACCAAGCAGTACAAATTTAAACCAGAAATCACGCCAGATGACTCCGTTGATGAGTTTGATGAAACCATTCAGTTAGAACGAGGCGAAAACCTATTTGAAATCCATATCAACAAAGTAACCTTTTCTTCTGAAGTGTTACAGGCATCTGGAGATAAAGAGCCTGTCACCTTCTGTACCTTTGCTTTCTATGATTTTGAACTACAGACAACTCCCATAGTGCGGGGCCTTCACCCAGAATATAACTTTACTTCTCAATATCTCGTTCATGTTAACGACTTATTCTTACAATACATTCAGAAAAATACTATAACTCTTGAGGTCCACCAGGCTTACAGCACAGATTATGAAACAATCGCAGCATGTCAACTGAGATTCCATGAAATTCTAGAAAAAAGCGGTCGAATATTTTGCACAGCAAGTTTGGTTGGTGAGTACAATCTTATAAACTTTGGCTGTTTGAAGCACTGACTGGTTTATATATTAATATGGTGTTCCACATTAGTATCTTCTCTCTCAGATTCAAGGTGCCTTTAGGGTAAGGACAGCATTCTGATATAGCTGCCCACAGTTGATCGGACTCTCTTAAATGTCACTAATAATGTCAGTACAATGGCTATTAATTTTTTAAAGCTTATTAGTGCAAATGTTTATTTACCATGTTGATATCCTTGTTTGATTAAACATTAATTGTAGTACTTTTTTTTTTTTTTTTTTTTTTTGCGGTACACGTTTTGCGGTACGCGGGCCTCTCACTGTTGTGGCCTCTCCCGTTGCGGAGCACAGGCTCCAGACGCGCAGGCTCAGCGGCCATGGCTCACGGGCCCAGCCGCTCCGTAGCATGTGGGATCTTCCCGGACCGGGGCACGAACCCATGTCCCCTGCATCGGCAGGCGGACTCTCAACCACTGCGCCACCAGGGAAGCCCAATTGTAGTACATTTATCAAAGTTTTTTAAGGAGCTTATCATGTTATCACTGTTACTAAGCACTGGGAATACAGTGATCAGTGGTAAATAAGACAGAGCCCCTACCTTCATGTAGCTTACCTTCTAGAGGGGAAGATGGGCCATAAAACAAATATACATATCACTAGATATGAAGAAAAACTACCAGAGCAAGAGGCTAAAGAGAGAGATGGAAGGTTGCTAATTCAGATACGGGCTTCCCTACGGGGTGCCATTGGTAAAGACCTGAATAAAGGTCCATGTCAGGATCCAGGGGAAGAATGTTTCCAACAGAGGAAACAGCAAGTATTGTACAAAGGCCTGAGGGATGAACAAACCTGCCATGTTGTAGGAACAGCAAGGAGGCCAGTGGCTAGAGCAGAGACTAAAGCAATAGACAGGGACCAGATCTCACTGTAGAGCCTTGTGGGTCATGGTGAGGTGCTTGGCCTTTTTTTTTCTCTGAGTGATGCAAGTCATTGGGTGGTTTTGAGGAGAGAAGTAACGTGATCACACATAGGTTTTAGAAAAATCACCCTGGGTGCTGTGGGAAGAACAGTCTGTATGGGCCAAGCAAGGAAATAGGACCGTTATCAGGCTGTTGCATTAATCTGTGGAAAGATGTTGGTGGCTTGGATTACGATGGTAATGAAAGTAGTGATAAGAATTGGTTATATTCAGTGTATATTTGATTAGCTCTTCCTTAAAAACATGCTCATCAATTGAATGTAGAGTAATGAGGGAAACAAAGGAGACGAGAATTTCTGGTGTGAGCAACCAGGACAATGATGAGGCCATTTATCGAGGTAGACCTGGGCAAGGAACAAATTTGAGGAAAAAAGCTAAGAATTGTGTTTGAACAGGTTAAGATTGACCTGCCTATTAGACAGCCAAGTGGAAATGTCACCTAAACAGTTGGATATACTAGTCTGAAGGTCAGAGATAGAAATATAAAAGCAGGATTCATTAGCATACAGAATATATTTTAAGCCTTGGGCCTAGATAATTTCACATAGAGAGTGAGTATACATAAAGAAGAGAAGGTGACCAAGGACTGAGCCTTGGGAGACTCCAAAATTTAGAGTTCAGGAAGAAGAAGAAGAGCCAGCAAAGGAGACCAAGGAGTGGCCAGTGAGGAGGGAGACAAACCAAGAGTATACAGTATCCTAGAGGCCAAGTGAAGAAACCTTTTCAAGAAGAAAGGAGGGTGCATAATAGCCGGGTCATGGCAGCAACCTAAATGCCCATTGACAAACGAATGGATAAAGATACGGCACATATGTACAATGGAATACTACTCAGCCATAAAAAGAAACAAAATTGGGTCATTTGTAGAGATGTGGATGGACCTAGAGACTGTCCCACAGAGTGAAGTAAGTCAGAAAGAGAAAAACAAATATTGTATATTAACACATATATGCGGAATCTAGAAAAATGGTGCGGATGAACTGGTTTGCAAGGCAGAAATAGAGACACAGATGTAGAGAACAAACGTATGGACACCAAGGGGGGAAAGCGGGGGTGGTGGTGGGATGAACTGGGCGATTGGGATTGACATGTATACACTGATGTGTATAAAATAGATAACTAATGAGAACCTGCTGTATAGAAAATAAATAAAATTCAATAAATACATAAATTTTAAAAAAGGAAAACTTTTTTAAGTGACCAAGAAAAAAAGGAAAGAGGGTGACTTAGGTTCTGGGGAGGAATTTTATTTTATTGATTGCATAGGTGATATAGTCACATGGTTCAGAAGAACTTGCCCTCAAAAAACTTAGTGTGGTGGAGAAGTAGACTGGTGAACTGCCGATTGTGCCAAAGCAGTCAGTGCCCTAATGAGGACATCTTTCTTCGTTTCTGCAAAGGAAGTATAGAGCTCTTAAGTCTCCTGGGAGCCCTAGAGGAAATCATCACAGAGGAAGAAAGAGAAAGAGCTGCCTGAGTTAGAAGGCGTACTACAACTACAACCCCAGCAAGAGGGTGTGCAGGGCAGACATGCAAGGGTATATTACATACGGTATAGATTTGGCATAGCTATGGTGTTTTTCCCTATACTTACGGCATGGTAGGAAAACGGGAAGGTGCCAAAGATTTCTCGAAAGTTGAATTCATACTCCATTCATAATTTTGAGGTTTCATTTTGTATGTGTCAGACTACATTGAGTGCAACTTGTTAAAAAATAAAAAGTAGCATCAGAAAGAATCGTGGAGTATTTGACTCAATGTTTAGATTTTTCTTTATATTTTAGAAAGATTGAAATAGTATAAACTGGACTACCTCAAACGTAGTTTGACATAGTTTTTTAATAATATTTAACATACGGTGGAACTCGTACTTGCAGAAGTAACTTTATTTTCTTTATCTCTGTTATTTGCCAATCACACATCATTTGTGCAAGTCATATATTATTTTACTCAGTATAAAATTTATAGTTTTAATGTATAATACCATTGATGTATTTTTTACTGGTATATATTTTGATTTATGGGACTGTTTTAACAGTGAGTTATGTATTGGTTTGTAGGAACTAAAGGAGACATCCCCAATTTTGGCACAGTAGAATACTGGTTCCGATTAAGAGTTCCCATGGATCAAGCAATTCGACTTTATCGAGAACGGGCAAAGGCTTTGGGATATATAACATCAAATTTTAAGGGGCCAGAGCAAATGCAATGGGTAAGCTTGTTTGACTTTACGACCCTTTTATGACACAGAAATTTTATAGTATTTCTTTATATTATCATGCTTTAAACCGAAATCATTTTCTTTCACAGCCATCAAGTGGCTTTTTTTAACTTTTTATTTTGAAATAATCATAGACTTACAGGAAGTAGCAAAAATAGTACAGAGGTCCCGTGTAGCCTTCACCCAGCTTCTCCCAATTATAATATTTTATGTAACTATAGTGTAGTATCAAAACCAGGAAATTGATATTGGTACAGTACTATTAACTAGGCTACAGACTTTATCCAGATTTTGCAAGTTTTTACATGCACTTATGTGCGCTTGCCATGTGCACAACTTGTGTGTGTGTGTGTGTGTGTGTGTGTGTGTAGGAAGAAGCAGAGTTCGATGCAGTTTCATCATGTGTATATAATCATGTAACTACCACCACAATCAAGATACAGAATTGCTCTTTTACCACGAAGGAACTCCCTTGTGCTATCCAGGACAGTTTCGAAAAAGAGAATTGCAGTACGATTATTACACATCAAGTGACTTTCGTTACAATTTCCACTGTTAAGGAAATGGATGGCTATTATTGAGCTTTCATTTATTCTCCTTTTTTCCAACTGTTTCCAACTTCTTCCAAGCTGTTTCAGAAACTTTTAGGTTTCTGAAATGCAGAGTAAAATATAAAGTGAATATTCTTTTCCTGAGAATTAGAAGTATGAATGCAATTCCTCAGAGCAGCATTTTCCAAACTATGTTTCATGGAGTCTTAATAGCCATATTTCCAAAAGAATTCCATGATCCAGTAAATGCAGAAAACACTGAATTGAGAAGAATTCAATAGGATCCTTGACTTCAGGGCTTCTCGTGTATAACGTGAATCTCAAGAGGAAGCATAAAGTATACACTTATGTTAAGTAACAAAGGGATAGAATATAGTAGAAACATTTTGGAATGTCTGTTCAAGTCATGATTCTCTTTTTTCATTTGGACCTGCCCTCTTCTAATCCGTGGGGCTGGGCCCCTAGTGGCCAGCTTTACGTTTGGTGATCCTGTTCTCTCCCACTCCACCCAATTATGACTAATGATTCAGGA
Organism: Aethalodelphis obliquidens; assembly: GCF_003676395.1. Taxonomy (NCBI): domain Eukaryota; kingdom Metazoa; phylum Chordata; class Mammalia; order Artiodactyla; family Delphinidae; genus Aethalodelphis; species Aethalodelphis obliquidens. The sequence continues at coordinate 6,762,730 of NW_020838019.1, read as the reverse complement.
ATATCCACCTGCCTCTAGCTGAGCGAATCAGATTCTGCTTTCTGAGATCAAGAGAAAGCAACAAGACTCTCCATGCCTGGAACATGTAAAGTTGGGAGCTGTGGGACAGCCATCTGCTACCATGCTAAATGGCAAAGGAAAGAAAATGGGACTGGAAGGAGAATAATGAACAAGCATACAGAGAAAAATGGAAACTAGATGGAGAGTAAATTCCTATAGTTTTCCAGTCCCATTACCTTCCTTAGATACAACCACATTTCTGCTATACAGTTCTATGAAATAACCCTGTAGCCTTATATAAAAGTCTCTTTTCATTGTATTTGCTGGGTGGAATTAGTTTCCATAACTTTCAATTAAAAGAACCATGACTAATATAACATTGATTCCGAAACTTAAAGAACGGCTCCCGTTTCCCAGAGATCATCCTTCTGGACTAGTATTCTTCAGAACACACTTTGGGAACACTGTTATGGAAAGGGGAATTAGAGATAGAGAAACCACATGATTTATTAATTTTTGTGGTTTAAAGAGTTGTAGACTCCCAGTTTATGGGTTGAATGAGTCATTTACTGTTGGAATTTCAGCTTTTGTGGGTAGACTCGGGGGGAGAAACGGAGCGGGTACTTTCTAAGTCCTTCCACTCAGTCTTCTATAGCTGGATGCAAACGAGCCCTGGGAAAGCAGTGTTGTGATTCCCTTCTCAGATTTCCCCTCTCCACACCACCAGATGTCTCCACCAAGGAGATTATGACTTCGGTTCTGTTTTCCTTCTCTAGTAAACTTCTCTAGAATCAAAAGTTCCAGATGTTCAATCCAGATTCAAAAATGCAGTGAAAGAGGGGTCCCTGTATGGAAGGTAGAGAATTACCTAACACTACCGCAAGGCACTGCAACGCTACATTCTTTGTCCCAGATCACATCAGCTATGGAAGGCTTAGCAGTTAGTCAATGCAGGTGTTTGCTAGAATACTTGTGCACTGACTGCCTGAGTAATAGTCCCAGAAAGGGCCATAGAGTAGTTTCTGACCCTGCCTGACAACTCCCTTTGCTCATCTCTCTTCTGAAATGTCCTTCCAATCCAAGGTTTTACCCCTCCAATGTTTATCTCTCACTCTGTTTTCTTGTTCCTTGGCCTCAGGTATCTGCTTCCCCAGATCACATTGGTTCAGGATGAGGGCCAACCCAAATATAACAAAATCATCTCTGTGGGTGGGTACCATCAAATTCATTGGTTTCTCATTTAAGAATGCGATATGATCAGAATAGCTGGAATGGTTGAAGGAGTAGCTCCTTTTTTTTTAAGACATTTATTCAGCGTCATGATCAGACTATTACATTTAGCAATCAACAGCATGGGTGCAAAAAAAAAAAATCTACATTAAAACCCTTTGTTGGGGGGGCTTCCCTGGTGGCGCAGTGGTTGGGAGTCCGCTTGCCGATGCAGGGGACACGGGTTCGTGCCCCGGTCCGGGAAGATCCCACATGCCGCGGAGCGGCTGGGCCCGTGAGCCATGGCCGCTGAGCCTGCGCGTCCGGAGCCTGTGCTCCGCAGCGGGAGAGGCCACAGCAGTGAGAGGCCCGCATACCGCAAAAAAAAAAAAGAAAAACAAACAAACAAAAAATACCCTTTGTTGGAATGCTTTACACTTTCCACAGAACAGAAACTAAAAGAACCTATTATACAATTAGTCACAAATACAGTCCCCGAGGTTTTTTGCCCATACACATGAGTATTGTCTAAAACATGTCTTCTTTGTAGCATCTAGGCCCTGCCACCACTGTGCTTGGCTGAGTTCACAAATCTCTTGTCACCTGTAGCTTCCCTGTCACTTCTCTGGCTTTCCTCTACTGCTAAGCTTTGTTTCCTGGCAGTAATTAAAACCTTCTGCCACTGCCATAGCTCCTGCTGCTGCTGGAACCGCCATAGCTACCTTGGTTTCATGGTTTGGCAAAGTATTGGCCTCCACCACCATAGTGGCCAGAACTTCTGCCTCCAAAGTTTCCTCCTTTCATGGGCCCAATATTTGAAGGTTGATTGTTGTAACTGCCAAAATCATCGTAGCTTCCACCACCTCCAAAATGGCTTCCATCGTTACCAAACCCATTATAGCCATCCCCACTGCCACCATATCCATCACCACTGCGGCTGCCACCAAAGCCAGCTCGGCCACTGAAGTTTCCTCCACGACCAAAGGTGTCATTCCCACCAAAACCCCCTCCACGACCACAACCAAAGTTTCCAGAACCACTTCGACCTCTTTGGCTGGATGAAGCACCAGCCATCTGTTGCTTAGGTAGGGCTTTCCTTACTTCACAGTTGTGGCCATTCACAGTGTGGTATTTCTGAATGACAGTCTTGTCTACGGAGTCATGGTCATCAAAGGTTATGAAAGCAGAGCCTCTCTTTTTGCCACTGCCTCGATCAGTCATGACTTCAGTCACTTCAGTTTTCCCGTACTGTTCAAAATAATCTCTTAGGTGATGTTCTTCAGTGTCTTCTTTAATGCCACCAACAAAAATCTTTTTCACAGTTTAAGTGGGCACCAAGTCTTTAAGAATCTTCTCTTGAGACGGCCCTCTTTGATTCCCCAACTCTTCCATCCACCTCGTGTGGCCTTGCCTTCATGGCCGCATCCACCTCCTCCACAGTGGCATATGTGACAACCCCAAAGCCTCTGGAGCACCTGGTGTTTGGATCCCTCATCACCACACAGTCTGTGAGCGCTCCCCATTGCTCACAATGGCTCCTCAGACTGTCATCGGTTGTTTCAAAGCTCAAACCTCCAATGAAGAGCTTCCGCAGCTGTTTGGGCTCTTTGGGTGACTCTGACTTAGACATGACGGCAGTGGAGGGGAGAGACATCAACGATGCTTACCTGGCGGCGTCCACGGGCAGAAAGGAAGGAGTAGCTCTTAATAAAATTGTGAACTAGGGGACATTTGTCTTGAACCTAACTGCTCACTTTACCTGTTAATTATTAAATAGAATTAAAGAAAATCAGATTAACTATTTTCTTGGCTTTATTTGGTTTTAACAGCAATCTCTACATGTATGCTCAGTCTTCTATATTTGCTGCTAATAGCATCCGTACATACGTTCTAGAGAGTATTGGTTTTAAATAAGAGTCGAGTCTTTTACTGAGAAATTCACTTTGAAGTGAAAATCTGCAGCTTTTTGTCCATCTACAAAATTATTTTGTTTGGGGGTTGGCAGCTGTTGTTTACTTTTCACTGTATTATTACTATGATATAAATATGTATGTTTTTCCAGTTAAGTCAGCAAGCACCCAAAACTGCTCAGCTCGGTTCTACTGATTCCACAGATGGCAACTTAAATGAACTTCATGTTACAGTAAGATGCTGCAGCCGCCTGCAGTCCCGAGCAAGCCACCTTCAGCCACACCCATATGTTGTGTACAAGTTTTCTGACTTTGCAGACCATGACACAGCCATCATTCCCTGTAGCAGTGATCCACAGTTTGATGATCATATGTGTTTCCCAGTACCAATGAATATGGATTTGGATCGATACCTTAAGTCAGAGTCTCTGAGTTTTTATGTGTTTGATGATAGTGATACCCAGGAGGATATTTACATAGGAAAAGTCAATGTGCCTCTGATTTCATTGGCACATGACAGGTGTATTTCAGGTAAGCCTATTTCTTGAATCCATGAAATTGTTTAAAAAAAAAAACACCACCTAAATTATACCTCAGTGTTATGGATATGATCTGTTTGTAACAATCTTCCTAGCCTTCTCAGATAATCTTAAACTTTGGGCCCATAATATTATATTGTTTTAGTTATTTTCTTAGTAGTTGTTCCAGGGATTACAGTATGCACCACAGCTTGCCACAGTCAAACTTAATGCTAATAACTCCATTAAAATTTAGAAAATCTGCTCCAGTATAATTCCATTCCCTCCCCCCTCCTCTGTGATATTGTCGTCATATATATGTACATAGTACGCCTATATATGTTAAAACTCAACAGTACAATGTTATAATTATTGCTTTATATAACTTTGTCCTTAAGAGAAGGGAGAATATATATAATTATAGGAGACTTTTATATTAACTTACATATTTACCATCTCTGGTATTCTTTATTTCCTCATTTGGATTTGAGTTACTGTCTGGTGTCATTTTCTTACTCCAAATAGCTCTATTTCCTCCCCCTCTTTTGTGTTACTATTTCATATATTTTTTAATCTTTACATGTTATAAGTCCAGGATTATAATTTTATAATTATTGTTTTATGCAGTTGTTTTTTAAATCAGCTAAGAGGAAAAATATATTTATACTGTGTTTTATAATTACCTATGTAATTACCTTTATTCACATCTGTTCCTTCATGTTGATTTGAGTAACCATCTGGTGTCACTTGCTTTTAGCCTGAAGAAACTCTTTCAATATGTCTTGTAAGTCAGGTCTGCTGGCAATGAATTCACTTAATCATTGTTATTTGGGAATGTCTTTATATTTTAGCTTTTATTTTCTGAAGGATAGTGTTGCTGGATATCATATTCTTAGTTGTCAGGTTTATTTTCTTTAAGCACTTTGAGTACATCAGACAGTTGATTCTGGCATCCGTTGTTTCTAATGAGAAATCATCTGTTAATCTTATTATGGTTCCCTTCTACATGATACAGCTTTCAAGATTTTTATTATTTTTTTTTTTTTGGCTTTTGACAGTTCAACTCTAATGTGTTTAGGTGTGGATCCCTTTGTGCTTATTCTACTTGGAAGCTTTTGAGCTTCTTTATGTGTAGGGTACTGTTATGCACCAAATTTGGGGAATTTTTGCCCTTCTTCAGTTATTTTTTCTGTCCTTTCTTCCCCTTCTTAGATTCCTGTTACACATATGTTCATATGTTTAATGGTGTCCTACAGGTCTCTGAGGCTCTGTTGATTTTTTTTCATTTTTTCTCTTCAGATTGGATAATCACGGTTGATCAATCTTCAAGTTCATTGATTCTTTCTTCTGCAACTCAGTCCCTCTGTTGAATTTTTTCATTTCAGTAATTATACTTTCTAACTCCAGAATTCCTTTTTAACTGTCTCTTTTTTTATTGCGATATAGTTGATATATAATATTATATGTTATAGATATACAACATAGTGATTTGTAATTTTTAAGGGTTATACTCCATTTATAGTTACTATAAAATATTGGCCGTATTGCCTGTGTTGTACAATATATTCTAGTTCTCTTTTTTTATAATTTCTATCTCTTTATTATATTCTCTGTTTTATAAGTCATTGTCATCACACTTTCCTTTAATTCTTTAAATATGGTTTCTTTTAGCTCTTTGAACATATTTATAATAGCTGCTCTGAGGTCTTTTGTCTCCTAAGTCTAACATCTGGATGCCCTCAGAAAGTATCTGTGGATGATATTTTGTCTCCTGTTTCTTTGAATATCTCATGAATTTTTGTTCTTGTTTAAAATTGGACATTTAGGACACTATATTGTAACATCTCTAGATTCCAGCCCTCCACAGGGTTGCTGTTGCTGTTGTTGTTTGGTGACTTGCCTGGACTACTTCTGTAGTCTTTTTCCCTCACTATAGCCACTGATGTCTCTGCTAAGTTTTTGTTTGCTTGTTTTATTCTTGTTTTAATTTTAAGCCTGAACATAGTTTAGTGGTCAACCAGTGGTTGTTGAGAGTTGTGTTTAAACAGCTTGAGCTGGCAGGCTTCCACCCTTTGCTTATGGATCAGTGTATGGCTTGGGTAATGCATTCAAAGTTCAGACAGTCTACAAGTCTCACATTCAGCCAGGGACAAGTAGCGTACTAGTGTCTTTTCTGACTCCCACTGTCTTTACTGAGGTTCAGTAGATTTTCTCAAATAAATGCTTCTTAATTTGTTGTATACCTTTGATCAGTTTCCAGAGTTCTTAAGTGATTATTTCTGTTCATTCTATCCAGTGTTATCATTGCTTTTTGTGGAATATATTTACTGAGCTCTTCACTCAGCCATTCTGTAAGTCTCACCTGTGCCTGTAGTAGAAGTTTCTCACCTCCCTATATTCCACCTGTGTCCTTTTTGCTACCTAAAGTCTAGAGTTGTTTAGTTTTTTCTTTCCTAGCCAGCCATTAAAAGAAGTGTCAAACACTTGAGAACCAAGTAATGGATACCCATAAACAAAAGTTATGCTTGAAATATAGGTTTGGTTTTTTCATGTCAGGGATTTTCATACTGAAAATTCTAGTATGATGATTAAAATTTGTGACTCAATATTATGTATTCAGCTAGGTGATACTTTTTGTTACTGCTATATGTTTTGGGTGGTTTGTTTATTTTATGGACTTTTTTTTACTGTGCTACTATTAATTTGGAATAATTTAACAAATCCCAGTAAAATGTATTTAAAATTAGAACTATGTAGTAACATAAAGACTCCTTAGGATACATATATTATTTGAAATTTTGAAGTTTTAATATATTTTTCTGCAGACACACAAGAATATCAAGTCAAAATGAAGCTTGTTATCTGAGCTATAACCCAGATAATATCTTAGAGGAAGGCTAAGAATTCTGAAGAATCTCTGAATTTAATTTCAGTGAATTAAAATATTTCTAAGTCAATTATCTCATCTTTGAATTAGTATTATCTTTGAGGCCTTAACTTCTGAAAGCAGTCTGCTTGAGAGATGAACCTATCATAGATCCTTTTGTCTTATTTTGTTCTCTTAAGTCATTTGACTTGTGAGTAAAAGCCAGACTTATTTTTAATAAGTTGTGGGTAGTTCTTTTTGCTCTTCTTTAATTTTTATGGTAATAAAACTTCACTCTAGCATTAATTAAAATTCTTTTTGTAATTTGACAGGAATATTTGAGTTAACAGATCATAAAAAGCAGCCTGCAGGAAGCATCCACGTTATACTGAAATGGAAATTTGCTTACCTTCCACCAAGTGGATCCATAACAACTGAAGGCTTAGGGAATTTCGTACACGAAGAAGAGTCTGAAGTTGTTCAAAGACTACCTCCAGCATCCTCTGTTAGCACACTAGTTGTAGTGAGTAACAGTGACTTTGAATTTCCTATGAAAGTAAATAGCCACATAAAAGAGAAAAAAAAAATCTGAAAGGTATGTTCATCATTCTTAGTTTGACATATTGGTTTATCTTAGGCACCAACACCTAAACCAAGACGTTTAACACCTAAAGATAAGAAGGTATCTTTTGTGGATATCACACCACTTCAGCGTTCTGTAAGTAGTAAACACTCAAAATACTAATTTTTTTTCCCATAACAAATATTCAGAATACATGATATAGTATACCCTCCCTGATTTAAACGGAAACAGATAAATAAAATACTTCTTCCCTTAAAATGTTGCCTTTGTAATTTGGCACTGTGTGTAAGTGTTACATGTTCTTACTCTTTGATCCGAACCCGCCTTTGGCCCCATATCTCTCTCCAGATACTGCCCGAATCCTCTGCCCCCATTTACCATAAAGCAAAACAGAACAAAACTCTTCAAAAAGTTGTCTTAATTCCATCTTCCTTTCCTCATACTGTTCCTTGCTCACACTAGTAAAACTTTTCCTCCTTAAAGCCACTCTTGCTAAGGTCACAGTGACTTTCACTTTGCCACTTTTCACAGTGGCCGATTCTCAGTCTCCATCTTAATCTCCCAGTAACCTTTGACACAATGGAATACTTGCTCCTTTTACCCTTGGCCTCTGGGATACCATGCCTTCCTAGTTTTCCTCCAATTTAGCCAGTTATTCTTCTCATTCTCCTGGACCATAACTCTAAATGTTGAAGTACCTCAGCAGTCAAACTTCAGACCTAGACCTCTTCTCTTCTCAATCTGTATCTAAGTAAAGAGATCTTATCCAAAAAACAAACAAGTAAATGAACAAACATAACAAAACAGAAACAGAGTTAAAGACAGAAAGAACAAATGTGGTTGCCAGAGGAGAGAGGGGTAGGGGGGAAGAGACAAATAGATGAAAGAGGAAAGGAGATACAAACTTCCAGTTGTAAAATAAATGGGTCACAGGTATGAAATGTACAAAGTGAGGAATATAGTCAGTAACTATGTAGTATCTTTGTATGGTGACATATCATAACTAGACTTATCGTAGTGATCATTTTGAAATGTAAAGAAATAGAGAATCACTGTGTTATGTAACAGGAACTAACATAGTGTTGTAAGTCAATTATACTTCAAAACCAAACAAATTCATAGAAAAAGAGATCAGATTTCTGGCTACCAGAAGCATGGGATGGGGAAGGGACAATTGGATGAAGGTGGTCAAAAGGTACAAACTTCCAGTTATAAGATAAATAAGTACTAGGGATGTCATGTCCAACATGATAAGTATAATTAACACTACTATATTTTATATATGAAAATTATTAAGAGAGTAAATCCTAAGTGTGCGTGTGCATGTGCATGTGTGTGTGTGTGTGTGTATATGTGTGTGAAAAAGTCTTATCATGATTGGGGATTTAATAATAAATACAAAGTAACATACATGCATGTTTTCACATTAATGTAAGGAGACCTGTACTTCTCCTGAAGATATGAAGGAAATTTCACCAGAAGTGGAACATACACCAGAAATAGAAATTAATATGCCAACTGTTTCACATATTCCTGAGGTATGTGTTTGTATTAAAATTATTTTGAAAGGTTTGTTTTTTAAAGACTTTGTCTTTGCATTGACATGGATCAAGAAATCATATCGTTGATCCTATTTTTATATATGACTTCCTTGGAATAGAAATGTCAAAAATATCACAAGTATAACAGTTACAATTAAGCAGACATTAGTAGGTAGTAAATACATATGTGAATTAAAGTATAATGTAAAATTCATTTTGAGATTAATGCTTTTTTATTCTTAGTTTATAATCATATTTTAATTTATCTGCATATTTTCATTTATACAGCTTAAGTGATTATTTTCTAATGACTCATATATATAGTGCATGTAGTGCATATTTACGTGCTTAATTATCATTCAAGTGCTTCAGCAAGAATGCTATAAATGTGATCTAAGCAATAATATATCAACGTGCTTTTATTTCTTCAGGTTTCTCAGGAAAGCAGTGTAGATAAGGTAAAAGAGAATACAGAGAAAGTACAACAAGGAAGAGATGATGATGTGTCTTTACTCTCTGAGGGTCAGCTTGCAGAACGAACTTTGACTTCTTCTGAAGATGAAACAGAAATAACTGAAGAACTGGAACCAGAAGGTGACTTTCTTTTTTAAATTAACATTATTTCCTTAACTCTGTTTTATTTAATCTGTTAGAGTGTGCATGCCTCATAGAACATCTTCATTTAATAGTGACTGTACTTCCTGATAGCTGTTTCTTGACAGAAATGATGGGATATATAGGTCAGTCTGGTCAACTGTGGTCAGGTGGAATTGTTGCATATCTTCTTATTTCAACTTGGAGCACCACAACAGAATGCAAGTATTGTGGCTGACCATGTTCCCAGTTTATATTTTAAGTGACTTTATAGCCTCTTTGGGTTCAGTACTGTTATCTGGGTTATTCTAGAGGATTTGACTTTTTAAAAATTAAAACTAAGAACTCAGACCAATAAAAGACAACTTGCATCATGATTTAATTTATATAAACATCTAGAAAAGGCAAACAGATTAATCTCTTGTGACAGAAAGCATTTAAGTGGTTGCCTAGGGAAGGACGAACGGGAATAGAAAGGTGCAGAAGGAAAGAGATTACAAGGGGGCATGAGGAAATTTTGGGGGGTGATAGATATGTTCACTGTCTTAATTGTGGTGGTGGTTTCACAGAATTACATATTTGTCAAAATATATAGTTTCAGAATGTAAATACAGACTTTGTACTTTAAATTTGTGTGGTTTATTATATGTCAGTTTACTGCAATAAAGCTGTAAAACCTTTAAAAATGTTTTTAAATAGTAGGAATAACTTGATTTTGACACAGTAGTATTGGTTAGGCTGTTAGACATTATTACCATGTTCTTCTCTTTAAAAAAATTTTTTTAATTTCGTACTAGAGCAAGCTACATTCTTATTTCCTTTGTTTCTGCTAAAACTAAACCTGGAATTTTTCAGTCATTTTTTTCTCTTTTCTAAAATGTAATATAAATATCTTTACTGCTAAAAAAATCCAGACATGATTACCATATTGTTCTTTTAAGGTTATCCTTGTAATGTATGCTTATTTCTCTCCATGTCACAAAGTGCAAATATAATTGGTTTAACAGATTTAAACCAAAAAAATTTTATTTTTTAACAGATGAAGAAGACAGATCAGCTTCTGACAGTGATGAGTGTATTATTCCAGGTCCTACCGCCAAGACCATCAAACAGGTCAGTAACCTGATATCAACCAGAAATGTTCTGAAATAAAGCTGCTTTTCATTCATAGTTTATCAGTCTTCATATATGAAAATCTTAAGGCAGAATATTTCTGGAAAAATTTTAATGTGTTATCATAATCTTATCCAAGTAATCATCTAGTACGAGAAAATTTTATTTACACTTTCATTATGTAACAGACCATAACATGTAAGTGTTATTTTTGCTTACATGTTTAAGAGTACCTAACATCAGTAGCTTCAATAGTTACTTGCTAAAACCAGCTGACTTCTCTGACTCCTTTTCAGAACCATTATACAAAGATGTATTAAATCAAATCTGAACTTTAAAGAATTCAAAATGTGAGATTGCATTTAAAACTATAATAACTTACACATGTGAATTCATACGCTATTCACATGTGTAAGTTATCTAAATATGTCACTGATAAGCTATTAAAGTTATTTCATTCTGCCAAAAAATTAAACCCTTAGAAGGTAATTAATTTCATATAGGTATACTTCGCTTGTTTTGTAGCACATTGCTGAAAAGTAGTATGTAAATTGAAATTTTGAGAAGAAAATTATACTTTAATTTACATAGGAAGTGTCCCACTTACCAGAGCATTTCTCATTGTAAGGGGAGAAAAAGGTTTTATAAAGTAAATGTAAGTAAAGTGCTAGCTTTTTCTATTCATCTACATTAATTTTCCTGAAATGATTAATTGTATTCCTTTTCTTTAGAATTTCTACTTTATTTTTAAGAATTGCAATACTTATTTCAACTCTTAAAATCTCACATTCTTAGCTTAATCTCTCTGCAGAACAAACCCATAAAACAGAACATTTCAGTTGTCACAGATGCCTCCGTAAAATAGAGAAATCCGTTGTTTCCATGATTGACAAATACAAACAGATGATTATAAATATATATACAGAACAACTCATCTGTCCAAAGTTTTATTATAATTATTATTATATAATTATTAATTATAATAACATCATCTAACGTATAGTGTACTGATATATGGAATCATTATTGCTCAAAAGTGATAAATTAAAAAAGGAATCTTGCATATGGTTGCCTGAAGACTTAATTATAGCATTTAGTTCAATTCAGTTTAATTCGTTTGCTTTGTCAAATCTGAAATTGTTAAATTATTTTATCAAAATAAATCAAATTATTTCAGTGAAAAGAAATTCTCTACCCTCTACTGGAAATTTTTGATAATGGGAATCAATGGGAAAATGAGCCTCTTTTGTGGAATTTAGCTGTCTAGCCATTTGTATTAGTCAGCTTTCCAAAGAAACAGAACCAATAAGATAAATTTATATATAGAGAGAAAGAAAGTTACTAAAAGGAATTGTCTCTCGTGATTATGGAGAATATGGAGTCCCAAGATCTGCAGTCTACAAGCTGGAGACCCAAGGAAGTCAATGGCTTAGTTCCAGTCTGAGTTGGAAGACCTCAGAACTAGGAGAGCCCATGGTGTGAGTTCCTGTCCTAAAGCAGGCAGGCAGGAGACCTACAAAGAGTAGATGTTTCAGTTCTGTTCAAGGGCAAGAAAAGACCAATGTCCCAGCTCAAGGCAGTCGGGCAGGAAGAGTTCCCTATTACTCAGCCCTTTTGTTCTATTCAGGTCTTCAATTAATTGGATGAGGCCCCATCCACATTAGAGAGTATAATCGGCTTTACTCAGTCTGCCAATTCAAATGTTAATCTCATCCAGAGGCACCTTCACAGACTTACCCAGAATAATGTTTGACCAAATGTCTGGGTACCTCGTGGCCCAAACAAGTTGCATATAAATTTAACCATCACATCATTTTATTAAGAATACTCCATTCATTACATCAAGAGTAGTAAGCCTGCAAGCTTGATTCAGATATCTCTCTCACATGGTTCACATTTCTTTCTCAATAGTTCTGCAAGACTCTGCTTACTTCCATCACGATTTTTGAAAGGCTATATTGTTTAGCCTTTTGAACATAACAATATGAGATACTGAATCAGTCCTAGGGTCTACAGGACTAGTACCAAGGGGTATATTTATCTAGCCAATCTACAAACAGCACTCATCTCTCTTGTTATAACTCAGCGATTCCCAGGGATTCACCATCTGCAGTTTGTGATCACTCTTCCGTAAGGAGGTAGATATAGTGTTCCGGCCCTGCCCTCAGGAAACATTACATTCATTGGGAAGATGTTTTCATGAAAAAGTCAAGTAGTAATTCAGCAGTTAAATTACAATATAAAACAATGTCAGGAGACAGTACCAATGATTAATAGTCAGATATTTGAGCTAAAGAATAAAGCTGTTTGGGACCTATCTTCCTCATTTTCCAAATGAGTAAACTGAGATTTTGAAATAAGGTGACTTGCTGACAATCATGCCACTAATTAAGGAAGTTCAGAGGAAGGAGAAATTTGGAGTGATTTTTCAATAGACTTCATTAAGGATATGCCCACAAGCTGGCTCACCCACCCTTTCTCATAGTTTCGTGTCTGCTTTTTCTCATTTTAAGCTGACTTTTTCTGCTTCACTTGCTTACTGCCCAAAGATAGCCACACAGAACACCCAGCCCCAAGGAGAAGGATCTGATGAGCCATGTCTAGCCTCTGGATTGGGTCCATCTTTATCAGTTGTGCTCCTTTGACCCATTTAGCTGTGGCCAGTCACACAGTAGAAAGGAGTGTCCTGCTTTAACTGTGACAACTCAAAGATGTGGATATATGGCAGCAGGGAGAAAATCATGTGCATTTTCACTGCAGGCAGGGATGCACATTATGTTTCAGAAGTCAAGAATACACTAACTGGAGAAGCCTTTCTGTAGAAAGGGATAGAAGACTTCAGTTACAATGGTGAAGACTAAATGTTTTGGATTTTATCCAAGAGACACTAGGGAGACATTGCAACAGTTAATTTTATTTTCTAAACATTGTATTCATCATCTAAGAGTAACTTTCAAAGTATGGAGAAATGCTATCTAAATTATGTCATCTTAGACCAGTGATTTTCAACTGGGGGCAGTTTTGCCACCCAAGGGACGTTTTGGCAACGTCTGGAGGCATTTTTGGTTGTCACACTGGGAGGGACTACTACTGGCATCTAGTGGTTAGAAGTCAGGGCTGCTGCTAAACGTGCAGCAAAGCATAGGACCCACGACAAAGAACTATCTGGCCTAAAATGTCAATAGTGCTGAGGTTGAGAAATCCTATATCAGACTTTCAACAGAATCGTGTATGTATTGACAACATTGCTAGCATCTCAGTGCAGTTATACAGTGCTCTTAACTAAGAGTAAAGAACTTTGATTTAACCAAGAAGTTTAGTGAAAGAGCTGTTCCTCTAAAATATTCAATTAATTCTAATGTACACATATATTTTTCCTTTGTAGTAAACTGGGTTTTTTCCTTATTACTTCCAGAAAAGTAATTTGTGTTACTTTGCTACAGCCTAATACAGCCTTCACTACCATTCCAAAATGTGATTTCCTATAATGGTTTTAGATGCTGTCTCAGAAGTGTGAATATCGTTTAAAGCAAGCGGCTATTTTAAGCAATGCTTTGTGCCTTGGTAGCCATTAATCAGCTCCCATGTGGTTTTAAAAATTCTACTTTTAGTAGAAGGTAATGACCAGAATCTTATGTTCATAGGTGAAATTTGGTTTTGTTAAATTATATAACAAATACAGTAAAATAGTATAATCTGTAAGCACAGAAACAAAATAAGAGATCATCATAATGTTGAAATACAGCATTTTCTAGTGATTGTACCAGTTTTTCTGTGTGCTAGCTACTTCTGCAAATCGTTTGATATGAGTCATGGAACCTTTTTCTTTACAGATTCCATAAGCAGTACAAAGAACTCCTGAATACATTTCACTCAGATTCATCAGTTGTTAACATTTGTTCATACTCTTTTCTAATCATTTCTCTTCTCTCTCCTATATATGCTTATATGCAGTATGTATACATCATAAACACACATTCTTACATACATAGTTGTAATGAATCATTTGATAGTTGCAGAGATCATGCCCCTTTACCCCTAAATACTTCAGAATAATAATACTGTAATCTACAGTTCTTATTAAAATTTTGCCAGTTGTCCCAGTATTATCCTTTATAGCATGTTATTAATCTGGTCCAGGATCAAATCCAGATCACACATTGCATTTAGTTTTCATTCCTCTGTAGCCTCCTTTAATGCGTAATGGTTCCTCAGCCTTCCATTGAGTTGGTCTTTCATAACATTGACATTTTTTAAGAATGCAGGCCATTTATATTGTAAAATGTCCTTCAATTTGGATTTGTGTGATTCAGGTTATTCGTTTTGGTAGGAATACTACAGGAGCAATGCTGTGTCCTTTTCAGTGCATGATACCAGGAGACACAGGATGTCATTTTATCTGATTGTTGATAGTAACTTTTAAGCACAAAAATACTTGTGGCTCATTAGTTTCTTCTTTTGTCTCCTCTTTAAGAACTGCTTCAGGTAGAAATCTCAGGACAGGAATACATAGCTTTCTTTGGAAGGGAAGATACTACTGAGTGTCTAATATGTGCTAAGCACATGCTATGTAATATCTCCCTATAGTTCTCACAGCAGTTCTTTATTCATTAGCATCTACTGTGTATCATACAAGAAACAATCCCTAGCCTCAAAAAATTCACAATCTAGGGCAAACACAATTACAATGCAGTGGTCAGCGCTAGGAGAATGGAATGCACAGCTGCTGTGGGAGCCTTCAGGAGGGGTGCCTAACTCAGCATGAGGGACCCTCATCAAGGATGGCTTCCTAGAGTCAGTGAAGCTTGAGCCAAGACTTGAAGATGATTAAGAATTAGTGGAAGCAGAGGAGGGGACATTATAGGCCAAAGAAACAAAAGCATAAGAATTTGAGAGAATGTGGAGCATGGCTTGTTCTGAGAATCAGAGCGGTTTTAGGATGGGCCAAGCCTATGGCACACATGGGGATCCCCAGGAGAATATGCTGAAAAGATAGTCATGTCCAGAGCATTGAGGCTTCTGTGTGTTATCTGAGGAGGTTGAAGTCTATCCTGAAGTTCTACGAGCGGCCAATGAGGATTTTTAAGGGAGGAGGAAGATCAGTCATTCGTTAAACAGGTAGTGAGCATTGTCTGTGTCCCGAGCCTTATTCTAGGGACTGGGAATTTAGCAGTGAATAAGAGAAATAAGTCTCTTGCTCTTGTGGAGCTTGCACTCTTGAATCACATTTTAAAAGATCCTGCTATCAATAAAGTAAAGAATAGATTAGAGGCACAGGGACTAGTTAAAAAGTAATTAAATAACCCCACTCTGTGGTTACCTCCACTTTGTAGAAATTTTTTAAATTGCCTTTACCTATAGCTATAATGTCACAAAATTGAGAATGAGAGTAGTGTCCTAGATAAACATCATTTATGCCAATTACGCTGTGAATTTCAATTATCTACTACACTGTGTAAGCAATTTAAGATTATTCGGTTTCTTTTTTTCATGTTACAGAATCTGACAGCTCATAGTTATTTTTTAGAAATGTTGATCCTTAAAAGGAATCTAACAGATTTCCCAGGACTCAGACATATTACTTGGTTCTTCCTCTTTTCTTCATGTCTGTGATGTATAATTAATCATAGATTACTTCATTTTGTTTCATTTCATTTACAACATTTATGAGCTTCACTTTGTCAGAATGAAATGCTTGTCCCCTCCTTTCCTTTCCAAGGTGGCATAATTAATGTTAGCATCTTTTTTAACAGACTACATAAAGTTTAGTGGCTGGATTAAATCAAGTCATTAGCATAACGTGCCACCCAATTTGCCCCTATCTCTATTCGTTTCCAGGACATCAAAGTGCCACAGAGCACCAGTGTAATTGGGCCTTGCTGGCCTGTCAGGTTCCGTCAGCCTGATGACTGCTGCTTTTACTAAAAAGCTTCTAGGCATGATAATTACTGGGGGTGGGGAGTCTGAGAAATGTAAAACTTTGGACATTTCTCTATGAATATTTTATTAATTTGAATAATCAGAAGTTAACAGTATCAATTTGATGTATAATACATTGATTAAAAGCCTTGTTTTAGGTCCTCAAAATAGACATCAAAACCGAAAGTTTGCATCTGCCATAGCATTAAAAAAAAAGAATTATCAATCCTTCTTTCACATTATTCCTAATTTCACCATGTAAGCAATGCAGCTCTCAATTTTTACAACTAAATATATTGCCTTCAACTCACAGATTTCTTAAAGTGTGCCCACAGGTGAGAATGGGAGATCACAGGCTAAAGAGTAATGATCTTTTTTGTGCAACGCACATTTACATCTTTCTCCATTCCTACTAATAGCAGTTTTGTAAAAGCTGCCATATTCAATCGGACTGAAATTCAGTTCCACCCAGATGCCAGGTTCTCTTGAACAACATGAGCTGGCGTTCCCAGGTGATCGCAGTAATGATGTCCAGCAAAATATGTTTTAAAGCTTTGAAAAGCAAAATGCATAAAGCAGCTCACCACTTTTAGCACTCATGTATTACATGTTGTTAAATCACTTCAGAATCAAAGATGATATCCTATCAGTGGGTAGAGTAAGCCCCTCCCACTGTTTTACATATGGAAGCTTAAGCTAGATAACCAGAAATGCTGGATTACTCTCCTGATATTGATTGCCTTTAAAACTATTTTTTATATTTTGTAACTTAATTATCTCTTACTAATATACCACGGACATCTTTCCATAGCAGTATACTCTATTTCTTTTTTTGCATATGCATAATATTACATTGTATAGCTGTACCATATTTATTTAAATAAGCACCTTTTGGTGGACCCTTTGGTTTCTATCAGTTTTTGCTAATACAGACATTTCCAGATTAAGTGCTTTTGTACAGAACATTTTTACACAAAATGTGTAGAAATTACTGTTTCCTCATATCACACTTCATGTCCAATTTATGAATAAGAAATACCTCACTGATGATTCCATTTAAAAAGAAGCAAACAAAAAGGTATATTTGTTCATACATAGTATATTTGTACATACATACATATGTATTTCTTTTTCACACACACACACACTGTGTTTTATTTTTACAAGAGATAAATAAACTGACGCCAAGCATTGTAAATGGATGACCACAACAAAAGCAACAATGATTGCAATTACCAAACACGAAACACACTCATACTGTGTCATAATAGTGACATTCAGTCCAGGAATCCTCCACTGTAACAGCTCCTTTACTTTGCAGTGATAATTGATTTGTATATTTTTTGCCTCTGAGTCCTTGTGGGATATATATTTTTTTTATTCAAACAGAAAGTCACAAAAATTATAATCATCCTCATCAGTTCACTCAGTCCCATGTAATTAATTTTTTTTCATCTTGATCTTTTGTTAGCACTTTTATGAATTCATCAGTTTTCCATTAGAGTTCTGAAAATGCTTATTCATTCAGTTCAGCAGTATAGTCAGTTACCAGAAACCTGTACTTGTCAGAGTCTTTGCCATGAATTCCTTGAAGATGAAACCCTTTTATAGGAACATTTTTGCAAAAGCAACAGAGTACACCCAGAACTGTCTGTAAATGACAAAAGACTTAAAAATGACCACAGTTAAAAATTTGATGAAAGTTCATGATAATGCAATTGACAAGGAAATTTAGTTATTTCTGAGATATACATTCTAAAGTAATAACTAGAATTATGACTTATAACATTATACCAGAACATATAAGATTTTTAGAAATTTCATGTAATGTCTGAAACATTTATGTTAACATATTTCCATACAAATAACCCAAAGAAAGTTTAGTATTAGTTGTTTTTTTTGTTTGTTTGTTTATACTGCAGGTTCTTATTAGTCATCAGTTTTATACACATCAGTGTATACATGTCAATCCCAATCGCCCAATTCAGCACACCACCATCCCCACCCCACCGCAGTTTTCCCCCCTTGGTGTCCATACGTTTGTTCTCTACATCTATGTCTCAACTTCTGCCCTGCAAACCAGTTCATCTGTACCATTTTTCTAGGTTCCACATACATGTGTTAATATACAATATTTGTTTTTCTCTTTCTGACTCACTTCACTCTGTATGACAGTCTCTAGATCCATCCACGTCTCAACAAATGACTCAATTTCGTTCCTTTTTATGGCTGAGTAATATTCCATGGTATATGTGTACCACAACTTCTTTATTCATTCATCTGTCGATGGGCATTTAGGTTGCTTCCATGACCTGGCTATTGTAAATAGTGCTGCAATGAACACTGGGGTGCATGTGTCTTTTTGAATTATGGTTTTCTCTGGGTATATGCCCAGGAGTGGGATTGCTGGATCCATACATATGTATTTTTATATGAGCGTACAGATATAACATTTAGGTTTATGTAAGCAAAGAAGATGTCTGGAAGTATATAATCCAAATACTGTTAGCAATGAGTATCTCTGGGACATGGGTCAGGGCAAGGGTCAGCAAACTATGGCCCATGTGCCAAATCCAGCCCTCTACCTATTTTTATAAATAAAGTTTTATTGGAGCACAGCACACTCATCATTTACATATTGTCTGTGGCCACTTCACTGTACGAGAGCAGAGTTGAGTACTTGCAACAGAGACCATATAGCCTGCAATGTGAAAAATATTTGCTGTCTAGCCCTTACAGAAAAAAATTTGCCAAGCCCTGAGTTAAAGAATGGGTGGAAACAAGGAACTTCTATATTTTACTTTTTAGGATTTATACTGTTGGATTATTTTTAGTGATGAATATAGATTGCTTCTAAAAAGGAAATAATTCGTTAGCTCATTCTGTACTAAAATGTTAAATAATAACTAAAGAACAGTTTAATATGAATTGTAGAAGCTTTTCTATAAATAGAAAAGGCCAACAAATAAAGGGTGAATCTTTTCTGGTTTAGAGCAGTGGTTCTCAAAGTGTGGTCCTCAGACCAGCAGCATCAGCATCTCCTGAGAATTTGTGACAGATGCAAATTCTTGGGCCCCACACTAGACCTAAGGAATCAGAAGCTCTGAGACTGGAGCCCAGAAATCTGTGCTTGTCAAGCCTTTCAGGTCATTCTGGGGTGTGCTAAAATTTGAGAACCGCAGCTTTAGGGAAAGGCAGTGCTTCTCACCATGGCTGCATATTAGAACCACCTAGGAAACATTTCTAAATGCCAGGGCCCAGGCTCCACTCAGATCAGTTAGATCAGAATCTTGTTTAAAACTCCCCCAGTGGTACTGATGTGCAGCCAAAATTGAGAACCACTGTTCTATAACATCTGTTCTCAATGATGGTGAAAGTAGAATAGCATATCAAAATAACCTGAAATTGAGGGTCATTTTTTAAATTCTCTCCTTCCTTCACAGTACTGCCATAGTAAGCCACTTTTAATGATGAAAATGTGTCATATCCCTCAGGTGTATTAGGACAGGAAAAAATATTCCAATCATCGCTTTAGAACATGCGGTAACAAACTTCTGTAATTTGCTGACCATTACAGATACAGTAATTTACATGGTATATAAGGGAGACAGTGTTCTAAAAATAAGCATTCTTAACCCTAGCACGAGTCTGATCTCCATCACTGAAGTTTTCACTATTTATATTATTTGTTCAACGTAGTTATCTTTTAACAGAACGTAATGAGAAAAGAAAGATTACTGTCACCAATGGAAACTGGATTAGGTTTGTTTTGTTTGTTAAAAACATTACCATCATTTGTGTGTGTGTGTGTTAATTCCCAATTTGGGAAGTGAAGTAGGGATCTAAAGTATCTCAGAAATAGTAAGCAGTATGTCGGAAATATGTATTAAATCACTACTTCTGTATTAATTGTTGTGTGTTAATTTTATAATGGTAGAGTATTCAACATGCAATGTATGATTTTTGTTGTTTTATGCTGTCATTGTATCTCAGCTGCTCAGGTGTCACTTAATAAATAAATAAATACTTAACTATTAAAACTATTAAAATGGAATAATCTCTGTAAAAAGAAAAAGAAAAAACATTATTACTTCAACAGTTGAAGTTTCTCTTTACTCTTATTTCTCCCAAAGAGCTATTATTTTTTTAAAAATCAAAAACTTTTCAGTCAAAACTTGTATGAAGAGTGGATTTGATTCCCAATCAAATTCCTTCTAAGTAGAAGCTTTGGAGCCTAGTGTGAGGTCTAGGGGACTTATTTCGAGTCTTTGAGATGACTGTGCCAGCCCCCAGCCTGAAGAAGAGAAGTTGTAAGAATCGCCATTAATCGTTATACAGCCTACCCTACTCACGTATGGCTCTGTCAATACCAATGGAGAGTTGGACTTTTTTTTTTTTTAATAAATTTATTTATTTTATTTATTTATTTTTGGCTGCGTTGGGTCTTCGTTGCTGAGCATGGGCTTTCTCTAGTTGCTGTGAGCGGGAGCTACTCTTCTTTGCGATGCACGGGCTTCTCATTGTGGTGGCTTCTCTTGCTGCGGAGCACGGGCTCTAGGGTGCACGGGCTTCAGTAGTTTTGGCGCATGGGCTCTACAGCGCAGGCTCAGTAGTTGTGGCACATGGGCTTAGTTGCTCTGTGGCATGTGGGATCTTCCCAGACTCCGGGTCGAACCCATGTCCCTTGCATTGGCAGGCGGATTCTTAACCACTGCACCACCAAGGAAGTCCCAGTTTGACTCTTTTTTTTTTAAATTTTTATTTATTTTTTTGCTGTGTTGGGTCTTCGTTTCTGTGCGAGGGCTTTCTCTAGTTGTGGCAAGCGGGGGCCACTCTTCATAGCGGTGCGCGGGCCTCTCACTATCACGGCCTCTCTTGTTGCGGAGCACAGGCTCCAGACACGCAGACTCAGTAGTTGTGGCTCACTGGCCTAGTTGCTCCGCGGCATGTGGGATCCTCCCAGACCAGGGCTCGAACCCATGTCCCCTGCATTAGCAGGCAGATTCTCAACTACTGCGCCACCAGGGAAGCCCCCCTGCAGTTTGACTTTTTGAACCAACTATTTTGAGCTTGTCTTAGAGCTCACTTCAATTAAACTTTTATTCTTAAGGGGCATAGACATAGATCATCACCTTCCATTTCCATTTTGTGTCTATTGTTTTGTTATAAAGTACCAGGTTCTACATACCTTGGCTCCTATAGGTAGGCTTTAATTATATTTATTTACACACACACATACACATATACAAAGTATTTTTATGCTGATAAAATAATACTCATGTAAACTTATATACCATTTGGGAAGTAACTTGATAATCCTACGAAGCTGACTTTCTCATACGTATCACCCAGCAATGCCAAGAGAACCACTCGCATACGCAAGAAAACATAAAAGGGTGTTCAATGCAACATCCTTTGTAACAGCACAAAATTTTAAACAACTTAATTGTTCATCAATAGAGAAATAAATAGACTAGAGATTATATAGACAATATAAATGGAATTCTATACAACAGTTAATATTAATGAATTAGATTTTAATTATAACCATGAATAAATCTCAAAAATATAGTATTGAGTGAAGAAATTGCAGAATGCTTAATAGACAGTGATACCATTCATATAAAATCTAAAAACAGAAAATAATATGTTGTTTATATATATATATGCATACATAGTAGAAAATATAAAAGCTTGTTTGGGAATGATACACACCAACTTCAGGATAGTGGTTACCTCTGGGGGAAATGAGGAAGAAGGGGAAAGGAATTGGGAGGGGGTGCTTTTCCCTGTATCCGAAATATTTTATTTCTTCCACAGTAACAGCAAAAAGATTTAAATCAGATACAGCAAAAAGGTAACATCTGTTTAAGATGTTGAGTACTTGAATATGCCAAATTATTTTCTTTATAGTTTAAAAAGTTAAAGAAATGCTTATTCACTGTAGAATTAAGAATGAAATAAAACTCACATGCAATCTCACCATAGTGAGATTTAAATCTAACTGACTGAAGCAAGTTCCAAACCTTTATCAGAGGCTATTCTCAGTTAAGCAATACTGTGTTTAAGGGCTGTCAAGTTGAATTAGTTTTTAGAAGCCTAACAATCCAACCCCATTGTGGCTGCTGTGATGGTTGAAACCAGAGGAAGAATTCAGCATGATCTTCTGAAGTACAACATAAAAAATTTAAGCATGCCAATAAAAGCCCAAGTAAATACTATAGAGAAATATGGCCTAAAATGTGAATTATAACATCAGTCAGGAAGCAGTAGTGGAATTGAGCCAAAATCATGAGAACTCTTAATGTTTTTTTCTCTGAGAGTAATACAAGCTGTCATCACATTTCTAGATCATTCAATCACATAAAGTATAGTGTCCATCTATACAGACAACTAAAAAGAAGTTGCACACAGTTCTTATTTGAGTGATTTCTGTTACTGCTGTTCACCACAATCAGAAATTTTAAATGCTCTTTTTATATGTTGATGCTGACATCTCGCTAACTAGGGAAGCTAATAGGATAACTGGTGAAGAGGACACAAACAGTACTGAGAAGTAGCATCACACCTAGTAACATGTTCACACGCATAGAAAAGAAACAAAACAAGAAAAGCCCAAAGCCTGTCCTGGCTGGCTAACCTATGTATGAGCAGGGTGTAATACAGAGGTATGACCAGTTGTATTCCTCTAGTAATCCTGAACAGACATTATTCTGCATCCGTCTAAAAGGCTATGTTTCAGTCGCTGTCATTTGAAACAGTATATTGTTACCCCTTCCAGTTCTCCTAATTGAAATTTTTTCAGTATTTTATTATGAAAATTTTCAAACATACAGAGAAGTTGAGCTCACAACAGTACCCTACCCCTAGATTCTACAAAATTGATCGGTGTTTGTAATAGTATTATTTAATTAAAATCTAGAATGGCAAGATTTCTATACATTTTTCAACAGTTAATAATCACCAACTTCCCAAAACGTAGTAGATACAATCAATATTTGTTAAAGGTGAAAACACTAATAATTGCAGCCTCACATATTTCTGGCAATATATAAAAGATATTCTGAATAGATAGAGGACATTCAGCGTCCCTTGACTCTATATCATTAAGTATTTATTGAGAGCCAGATCCTAGAGAGGATGTTAAATAGCAAAAGATGAATAAGTTATGGTCCTGGCCTCCAGGAACTCACAGTCTACAGAGAGAGGCACATATGTAAACAAATCCATGCAATACAATGTGACTAAAAAGTGCAGTGAGGGCCCAGAAGAGGAAGCAACTCAGTCTTGGAAATCAGTAATGCACTCATAAAAGGAGTACATGCATGCCCAGGGCCTCAAATAAGTGGAATTTTGTCTGATAGAGAAGATTTCAGATGCAAAAGCTCAGCAATATTAACAGTACACCACAGGTCTGGGGAAATGGCGAGAGTGTAGGGTAATTGGTTTTCAAGCAGAAATGTGATACCTGATTTGTTTTTAGGGAAAGAACTCTGCCACCAGAAGAAGAGTTGAGGCTGCAGGCAAGCAAGTAGACAGGCAGGAGTGCCTCACCTCTCTTACAGCCATGAGAATGGAGCCTTTTTTTTTTTTTTTTTGAGTGTGTACTGCATAATCACACCAGTGATGCAATAAGCAAGATAGTAGTCCCTCTATAACTGAACTTAGAGCCTCGTACCACACACCTGTCTGCTTACAGTTCTGCCAACCAGTTATTTTTTATGATTCCTTCTGATTTCTCCCTTCTTACTCTATAAAACTACTTTCTAATACTAGGAAACTGTTGAATTAGTTCCTTCCTCAGATCATGTGAGAACATAAAGAAGGAGTTTCTCTAGAGATAAAAATGAGAAAAAAAGAAAAAAAACGCATCTTGTTTTGTGTTTATATCTCCAGTAGCTGACACAGTGTTGAAATATCTTAAGCTTTCTGTAGCTCAGTGAAACATTGAAATATTTAGGAAGTAAAGTGAACAGGAATGAGTGATCTATAGGATATGGTGAATGTGAAAATGGAGATTTGCAAGAATGGCTCCAGGGTCTCCTGGTTCTGGGTGACCAGGTGGATGGTGACGTCATCACCTGAGATAACAAATATCTAGAGGATGAATGAGACTGGGGGAGAGAAGAGATCATGAGTTCATTTCTGACAGTAAGTTGGAGTTGTCTGGTAGTCAGTTGATGTGCTTCTTAATCTTGAAAATCTTCGTATATAATCTAGTTTGAACTTTTGATTCACAGAGCCATGAGAACAACCAGAATTGTTCCAGCGTTGAAAAATAAGTTGGCTAGCCCAATTAGCCAAAATTTATAATGTTTAGAAATTGTTTATTCAGGGTGTGCTTCCCTAGATATATACTGTTTGGAACTTATCCCTTTTTGGATTTATTTTAGCTTGATTCATGTAGCATCAAAGGAACAAAGAAATGATAACTAAACTCTGCCAGTTAAGTTAGAGAATTAAAAAGGACATGCTAGAGGTAATGAGGCTGGGTCAGGGTGGGGGGAATAACAGAAAAAAAAGAAAAAAAAATCTAGACCAGAAAGAAGACAGACATCCTAAAATTAATTTTAAAGCTTTTTTTTCTTTTTTGGTTCGTACAGTGGGTTTTCTTTTGCTTTACTTGGTTTCGGTATTTTGTTTGTCTGACTGTGATCCAAGTATCTACATTTATTTAGAATTCTATTTTGTATGTAGGCTTATTTGACAGCCCAAGTTCGTTCTTACAGTAACGCAAGTTTTCATATGGGGATTGTACAGTTAATATATTATTAATTTAAAAACGACTTAAATAAATTTTGTTCCCCTGCTATTTAAAAGTTAATTTGTCTCTTCATTGGGTTCTGTGATAAATTTTAAATTCCTCTCCTCACAATGTAGAAATAACCATGTATACCTCTTTTGCCTTTTTATAGCTATTTTCTAAAAATGATTCTTTTGTGCAGAAGCAGGAATGTTTTATGCTATTGTCATAACAATTCTAAGTTTGTCAAATTACAAGTTATGTAAAAGACTTAATTATGCACTGTGCTGCAGTTGAGCCAGAATTATAAAATATGTGTGTGCGTGCTATTTTGACAACCACAATACATTTTAAGGAAAAATAATATCATTTAAAATACTTTCTTTACCATGTTAGTCTTCGGCAAGCAGAGAAGGGCTTTTCTGAAGTGAGATTAGACAATAGAGCCAACTTCATTTTTTATGCACGTGAACGGAGAGGGCTTGAGGTTATTAGTTGAAACCGAGTAACCTTTCCAGGCTTTCATCTCTTTCTTTTCAAATTTGAATATGAAAAGCATATTCAAGTCAAAGACCATCACTTTAATGACATTTGGCAGTTATTTGATTTATTAGGTTTTAGAAAAAATTTTCCTTTAAATATTTCATCATACTATGCTAATCCTAGTAATATTGCCAGCTGCAGCCTTGTACCTGTATTAGTGGAGACAGAATGGTGTGGAATTTTCTCTGTCATCCTAGTAAAATTTCCATGAATCTACTGAATAATAAAATAACCTTATTGAAATATTCAGATTTAGGTTTTTAGTTAAAGTGTCTTAGAATACATAATAAAAGAAAATGTCTTTTGAAAGAAGGGGGTAAAATTACTTCATCAAATATTGAGGGGGTTTGCCAGCAATGGAAATTGTTCTTTATGGGAATATTTTTACAATAGGGTACCTATGCTTTTCAATTTGATTAATTATATTATATACTTTGAAATATCAAAATAGTAATCACTATGGTGAATTTACATACTGATTTACATCTGACAATGAATTCCTAAAAGTTGGTTATATAAGCAGGTCTTAGTATCAGGATTTTTAATTATTATTTTAAGTTATATAATTTATAGTAGGATGCCTCTGAATTTAATAAAGAGAGATTTAGTAAGGGAGAATAAAGAACAAATTTTAAATTGTAAACATTTAAAATCAAATGTAAACATTTAACCGAGGAATTATCTTAGTGTGATCTAATTTTTAAGTCATAGTCTATCATTTGTTTTAAATTATTACTCAAGGAAACATATGTGACTCTCATATAATGTTTGTGACACCCAAATCTATTAAATAAGGATTGAGATGGAAAATTACACAAATACATATTTTTAGTTAATTCTGTAAAAATGAGATAAAAATAGATTACAAGAAAATGGGTTAAATTCGATAAAAATTTTCTTTCTTTTGTTTGAAAACTTACTACTTATTGAATGAAATATGTTATGGCAGAATATATAAGTGAATGAACTGTAGCCCTAGTTAATATGGATTCGCGTAGCTACTTATGTTAGCATAGTAGCTATACAGTATTCAACAGGCTTTGATCTCTGAATAACCAAAACTTTCTCAGGTACCGTAGAGTAAATAAAAGCAGTGACAAACATGTATTTCATTACATAGTTTGAAACAAGGCCAACTGATACATGTCATTCTGAAAGTAATCGGAGATGAAGATCTCATAATCTTCATTCCTGATGGACTACTAGTGGGGTATTTATAGCCTCAAATGTAAATCAGGAGACTATTGCCATGACACTGTTAACTTCAAACCCTGGGGCATTAGAAGCTCATTCTCCCTCTCTCTGTCGTGAATAATCTATCATGTGTAACTAGACAGTAGGGTACAATACCTTCCAAAAAAGAAATCAGTGAAGGCCACTGCCTTTATGTTTTATTTAAAATTGATAGTGGAAAAGAGTGAAGGATTTTTTGTTCGTTTTATTTGTTCTGTATCTTTTTTTGTTTTTGCTCTTTAAACAGCCATCAGAAAAAATTCGGATTGAGATCATAGCTCTAAGCCTTAATGATTCTCCAGTAACTGCAGATGATACTATCCAGCGACTATTCATTGAGTGCCGATTCTACAGTCTTCCTGCTGAAGAGACACCTGTATCACTTCCAAAACCCAAGAGTGGGCAGTGGGTCTACTATAACTATAGCAATGGTAGGTATGGTATTTATAGTATAAACTTTTGTCTATGAAGGAAGGAAGCCAAAGGAACAGGGAAAAAGTACATTTCTCTAATGTTCACATAAAATCATGGAAGTGTTGTCAGAATAGATTAATAAAAGTCAAACCTGTAGCATAAGGATTAAGAAATTAAATTTAAGGTACAGTTGGCCCTCTGTATCCATGGTTCCACATCTTCAGGTTCAACTAAAATATGTTGGAAAATACTTGGGGAAAAAAATTCCAGAAAATTCCAAGAAGCAAAACTTACATTTGCCATGCATCGGTAACTATTTGCATAGTATTTACATCTATTTATATAATATTAAGTTTTATAAGTAATCTGAGATGATTTAAAATATACAGGAGGATGTGCACAGGTTATATATGCAAATACTACACCATTTTATATAAGGGGCTTGAGCACCCTCAGATTTTGATATCTGCGAGGGTCCTGTAACCAATCCCCCTCTGATACTGAGGGACAGCTGTAATGCTACAGTTAAAAGAAAACGAAAACAGTGGGAAAACAATGTTTCTAAATGTTCCTGCTATATCATAGAAAAATGCCACCTGTGTCTACAATTGAATTTAATCAAAAAATATGATATTTCAAGGAGAATAAAACTACTAGTTTCTTTATCATATGATTCTAACAATTTAATGGCCTAATTATTTCTGCATTTCTGCTCAATGTCATCACGTAGATGTTTTTACAATATACATGTATATCTCTCCCAGTGTCTAGATGCTCAGGATTTTAATTGAGTGATATAAGTTCTTAAAATACTTTTTCATTTTTTAGCCCACACATCCCTTCATAGCAGTAGGCAGGTGTTCTCTTTCAGGGCTTTACCTATCAGCTAGTTGATATGAAAGTCTGCTAGACCAGTATAGACCCAATAGGCACCCTGTAAATTCTTAGATCAACCAACTTTAAGACGTTTTTAAGGACAGTATATATCAGCGTATAATTAGAGGGGAGTAAAAAGATCATATCAAGCTGCCATGACCCTAAGTTAAAAGTGCTTATTAAGCTCTTCAAAAACCCTATATGAAAACAAACCAGAAAGATGGAGTGTTGCATTATCTTTAGCAAAACAGGCCATCTCATGCTAGTTGAACACCAATATTTTTTCCTCACCAGTTTTATAAATTTCTTTTTTTTTCTTTTTTTTTTTTTTTTTTGCGGTACGCGGGCCTCTCCCGTTGCGGAGCACAGGCTCCGGACGCGCAGGCTCAGTGGCCATGGCTCACGGGCCCAGCTGCTCCGCGGCATGTGGGATCTTCCCGGACCGGGGCACGAACCCCTGTCCCCTACATCGGCAGGCGGACTCTCAACCACTGAGCCACCAGGGAAGCCCTATAAATTTCATTTTAATCAACATGTATAATCATTCTATTGTACCACTAGGATTACAAATGCTCATGGTTTGTTTGTTTGTTTTGCAGTTGGCATTTTTAGAAACATGCTCATTGCTTGAAATAGTAATCATGAGTATCCAGAGATCTGGTCTAGTCTTCCTCATATCTACAGTTCTTACTAGTTACGAGAACTTGGGCAACGTGTTTCAATTTCGTGATTCCCTGTCTTATCTGTTGAATAAGGTGCTAAGAACCCTTCCAGCTCAGATTCTATAATTCTGTGATAACAGGTGGGTTGAGAAGTCACATGGGAAATAAATAACGTGGTCAGGACAAGAATCTGATTTCTCCTTCCTATCATTGACTTGATCTAATAGAACATTTCCAAAAATATTTTCTCAAGCTTCCTAGAGATCTTTTAACTGCAAAGTATCAGAAAAGTAAGCCATAATTACGATATTATTAGTAATGAAAAAACTCTTTAGTCAAATAATTTTTTTAAAAATATTCCTCAAATTTTTTAAATTATTGTTTCTTCTTTTTTTTTCTTTTTTTGGCTGCGTCAGGTCTTAGTTGCAGCACGTGGGATCTTTCCTTGCAGCGCACAGGCTTCTCTCTAGTTGTGGCATGCGGGTTTTCCCTCTAGTTGTGGTTCCAGAGCACATGGGCTCTGTAGTTTGCAGCACGCAGGCTCTCTCGTTGAAGCGCGCGAGCTCAGTAGTTGTTCAATGTGGGCTTAGTTGCCCCATGGCATGTGGGACCTTAGTTCCCTGACCAGGGATTGAACCCACGTCCCCTGCATTGGAAGGCGGATTCTTTACCACTGCACCACCAGGGAAGTCCCTAGTCAACTAATTTTAACGAAGGTACCACCCAAGAAAAGAGACAAGCCCTTCTGGTTTTTGTATTATTCGTTGTAAAGGGCAGCAGTAGACTGTTTGGTTGGACTGACAACAAAATTGTTTTTTAGAAATTGGTTGTACATTGAGACACTTGGCCATGCAGCAGAACAGAGGTTTCCATTTGCTTAAGGAGCAATGCAAATCATTCTTTGGATGAAACCTGTGACACATGCTCAAGTATCCTGAATTTTGTACATTCTCACATGGTGACCTAGGTCTGTTTGAGGCTTTTTGTTGGTTTATTGGTTGGTTGGTTGGCATTGATTTGGTTGTTTTAAATGTTTTCCTTTTACTGCAAGATACCCTACTATCTAAATAGTATTTTAAGAGTTGCTTATGTTTCTAATGAATTAGTCATTTGATATCAACAAGAAAACCAGTAATCTATTAGAATTTAATTCATTAGAAGTGTTTACTGTACCTTTCTGCAGCTTCTATTCCTACCTATTGAGATTTGACTATATAGAATTTTCAAGGTTAACTGAAAAGAATTTTAAGGATATTTATCTGATGGGAAGGGAGAGGAATGTACTTTGTGCTTAGAAGCAAATTAATGCTGTTTTATATCTACTGTATCTGAAAAAATGAAGTCCTAGATCATCAGCAAATTTGAGAAATAACATTAACCTTGGAGAAAGTTTATTTTTCACTTAAGTAGGACATACTGAAAGTGTTTATTTTTAAATTACTATGTTTGCATCTCCTTCATTGCAGGAGAATCTCCTTGAATCTTTGGTTAATAAGTAACTATCTCACTCATCTAATTATTGTAATGATTAACCATTCACTTGTTATTTGATATAAAGGGTCAATGTAAATGTAGGCTTACATCTTCCAAATCTTATTAAATGTTAATGAAAGTAGTTTTATTTCCAAACTGACGTTTTCATTGAGACAGAAAATTTAAAGGACAGTTAGTACATGCTGGCTTCTATCTGAACACCATACCAGGCGAGAGGTTAACCAAACCTTGCAGTGATTTTTACCCTGCATTATGACTTGAATCTATTCAAAAGGGATTTGTATACTGAGGCCTAAATTAGGTACATAAAATGAGAGGTTTAGACTAGTGATCCCCAGGATTATGCATAGCCTAATTCAGTCTCTTTATTAAGAGATGTTAATACCAGTTTCACGTACACGAAATATATATCTTTTTAGGGCTACTAATAGTAGAAGAAAAAAGAAAAGAATCAACGTTGAATTAACTTGCTAGACACTGGTAGCAAGAACAAAACATTTGTATTTTATTGGGCTTGAAAAATTTGCTTGGAGAACGCTGAGAAAGCAAGAAAATAGTTTGGAAAAGAATAAGATTAATGGTAGGTCTACAGAATGTTGTCTGGGCTGAATAAAGTCTTCTAGGGAGTTGACAGTGGGAAGAAAAAAGATTAATGAAATCGTCCAGAGTTTTTATGAGACTTATACAGATCTAGGCCTTTAGTCTCTGAGCATTGAATGGTCTATCTGTTGGAACAATTAAAGTTTAATGCAGAAGATGAAAAGGATGCAGAACTTTAGATTTTGTTACTAATGGGAGGAAAAACTTGGCAAAGGTAAGGACTGGGGGGATGATAACACTTCAACACAAAAGTTATCTTCAAGGTTATCAACCCTTTATATAATTAAACCATCTGCTTCTGCCAAATGACATTGATAAAGAAAATAAGGATTTCTCCAGCCTGCAGAAGTGAGGGATGTGTTTTTAATGGTAGACAATTCAAGATCAACTCAAGTATTTGGACTACTGGTTTGCATCTTGTTTGAGACACATGCTTTCAGTAAATTTATGTCAAAATCTAGCAAGTCCTAAACAAATGTGATTTCTGATGAGAATGACAGGTAGATAGCTTAACTTTTGGAGAGTTCTGATACATTTCATAATCACCAGAATTGCTTTTTAAAGGATGAATTTCAAGTTTTGAAATTGTAGATTTTTTTTTAACCATCTAATTCAGAACACCAAATGGATGTCCTTGGGATCATGACCTAATCAGAGGTAACCAAAGTGTCTCTATCTCCCACATGTTTGACACAAAAAAAATGTTTACTAGTTCCTGATCCTTTTCAAAAATCAGGCAAAGGAGTGTTGGGCCCAAACGTTTGTTCTCAATGGTATCCTGACCAGCAGCAGCAGCAGCTGGGAAGATATTAGAAATGCAAATTCTCAGGCCCTACCCCAGACCTACTGAATTAGAAATTGAAGGTGAGCTCAGTAATCTGCATTTTTAACACATCCTCCAGGGATTCTGATGCGCATTAAAGACTAAGAACCGTTAGGCTAGATTAAGATCCCCAGTCTAGGCCTTGTTTGTGCAAGCAGGAGAGCTGTGTAGTTCTAACTTGGTACACTTTTGGAGAACCAAACTCATCAGTAAGTAGCTTGAGTTTTTTCGAAAAGGAATTTTTTTTTTTGAAGTATAGTTGATTTACAATGTTGTGTTAGTTTTAGGTGTACAGCACAGTGATTCAGTTATAGATAGATAGATAGATAGATAGATAGATAGATAGACAGACAGATATCTTTTTCAGATTCTTTTCCCCTATAGCTTATTACAAAATATCCCCTATGCTATACAGTAGGTCCCTGTTGTTTATCTATTTTATATATAGTGGTGTGTATCTGTTAATCCCAAACTCCTAATTTATCCCTCCCCCTACCTTTTCCCCTTTGGTAACCATAAGTTTGTTTTCCATGTCTGTGGGTCTGTTTGTTTTGTAAATAAGTTCATTTTGATCTTGTTTTTTTTTTTTTTTGATTTCACATGTGAGCGATATATGATATTTGTCTTTATCTGGCTTACTTCACTTAGTATGATAATCTCTAGGTCCGTCTATGTTGCTGCAAATAGCATTATTTCACACTTTTTAATGGCTGAGTAATATTCCATTGTATATATGTACCACACCTTCTTTACCCATTCATCTGTCGATGGACATTTAGGTTGCTTCCATGTCTTGGGTATTGTGAATAGTGCTGCAATAAACATTGGGGTGCATGTATCTTTTCGAATTATAGTTTTCTCTGGATATATGCCCAGGAGTGGGATTGCAAGATCATATGGTAACTCTATTTTTAGTTTTTTAAGGAACCTCCATACTGTTCTCCATAGTGGCTGTACCATTTTCCATTCCCATCAACAGTATAGGAGGGCTCTTTTTTCTCCACACCCTCTCCAGCGTTTATTATTTGTGGAAAAGGAATTTTTGAAAGTGTTTAGTCAAGAGAACTGGTTAACACACCTGGACCAGATGTAAATATCTAAAGCAATATCCCTTTAAGAAAGAGTGAAAGGAGGGCGAGATGGCCTCTCTTGATACAGCAATGGAATTCTCTCTCACATCCCAGTCTGTGCCAACAACATGGTTGCAGTTTAAACAGCAGGAAGAGCTCTGGCTTCATGTGGAAGAAGGAGAAGGTATAGCATGGAGGTTACGAAGGCAGGCCATGGGGCAGACCTCCCTGGATTCAAATTCTAGCTCCACCACTTTCTAACTAGGTAACCTGAGGCAAATTACTTACCTTCTCTGGGTCTGCTTAATCATCTGTAAAATGTGGGTCAGCATGGTTCTTAACAGATGTGATTGCAGTAAGGAAAGTATTGAGTGTAGTACGTAGTACATAATAAACATCGCTCAATAAATGGTGGCCATCACTATTTTTATCTTTGTCAAGAGAATAGGATATACAGTGTGCTGGTCAACTGGATGAAGCAGAAGGTGTCACAACTATACCATTTTTTTACCAATTTCAATGGTAAAGATTTTTTTTAAAAAAAGTTAAACATAGAATTGCCAAAGATTTAGCGATTGTACTTTTGGAAATGTACCCAAAAGAATTAAAAGCAAGGACTCTGACAGATGTTTGTACACCATGTTCATCACAGCATTATTCACAATAGCCAGAAGGTGAAACCAACCTAAATATCCATCAAAAGACAAATGGATAAACAAAATGTGCTGTGTTTGTATGTATGTGTGTGTATGTGTATATACGTGTACATACAGGAACATTATTGAGTCTTAAAAAGGAATGAAATCCTAACACATGCCATAGATGAACCTTGGAAACATTATGCTAATTGAAATAAGCCAGACACAGAAGGATAAATATATGGTTCTACTTATAAGAGGTATCTAGAATAGTCACAGTCATAGAGACAGAAGGTAAAATAGTGGTTACCAGGGGCTGAGAGGAGGAGGGAGTAGGAAGTTACTGTTCAGTGGGTGTGGTTTCAGTTGGAGATGATGATAAAGTTCTGGAGATGGATAGTGGAGATGGCTGCAAAACAGTGTGAATGTACTGAATGCCACTAAGCTGTATACTTAAAGATGCTTAAAATACTAAATTTTATGTTATGTATATTTTATCACATTAAAAAAATTTTTCAAGCTGTTGAGATTCATCAGAACTGGTCTAGTTTAATTGAAAGACTATTTGGATGCTAGACGTTGAATTCAGTCTTTTTTTTTTTTTTTAAATCACTGAGATTACCCTTGTCTTCAAGCAATGTAGACCACTATAATTAACAACACTGTATTGTGTATTTGAAAGTTGCTAAGAGAGTAAAAAAAATTGTCACCATGTGAGGTGATGGATGTTAACTCACTATGATAAATATTTTGCAATATATACATATATCAAATCATTATGTTGTACTCCTAATACTCATACAATGTTATATGTCAGTTATATCTCAGTAAAACTGAGAAAAATTATCACAAAAAAAATGTAGGCCAGTATGGCTTAAAAGCTTTAGAACTCTGAAGTCAGAAAGGATATGGTCTACCATATCTTGAATTGGTAATTAACAGCAAAAACAAAAAATTCCAATTTGGAAAAAAAAAGTTCAAATTTAGCTTGGTGTACTGGTGGCCAAATGAGGTCCCATCTCCCAGCATTAGTGGAAAAGCATGACTTTTTTTAAAAGCATGCCTTTTTAGCATTGATAAGTAAAACACTATATTTACAAAATTTACAAGAACCCTTTGTCTTTTATGATTCCTGTAAATCTCCGTAACCTGTATCATTGGTCACATTTACTAATATGGTATCGTGCAAAGAGCAAAAAGCTAAGAGCTGCTGTTTGACCTTGGTTCTTCCTTTTCTTAAACTACCAGCCCACCTCCACACAGACCTTTGTGCCTCACTCAGTGCCCAGCACGTGCCATCCCTGGCCCTCGGCTAATATTTGCTCAACTAGCCAACGATTAAATGAGTTGATAGCATCATAATTTGAGATTGAACTCAAATTGTCCAGGGAAACATTCTCAGTATGAAATATGTTTGTTCCCAATGTAACCTGGCTTTAGAACTGTCATGGTATCTTTTCACCCTTTGTGTATTTTTGATCAGGGATTATCTCTAAATTGAGATCTGGTCACAGGAGAGACTTTAGCTCCAAAATGGCACCTGAAAAAGAAATGTCTTCAGAAGTTAATGCATGGCTGAAAGGCTGCCGAGCTGAGAAAAAATAATCAGAATGAAAATTAGAGTGTTCACACTCTGAGATGCCATTTTCCCAAAGTGCAGACATTTACAGTTTCACGTGTTCACTGTCTTCTTCCTTGTGGGTCTTTAGATGAGTTACCTAATCTTATATTTCAACCAAGTAAAGTCTAACCACACTCCTGCATGCCAGCGTGAACCTTTGAAAACCAAAGACAAACTTCACACCCTAAAAAGCCTCTCTCTCTCCCTTCCACCACAGGTCTATGCCGTACCCCCACCCAACCACCAGCAAGCGTCAGTGTGTGGATTTCCTCAACCCATTGCGCTAGGATGCCTCTTTTATTGCATGTTGTGGCAGGAGAGAAGGATTAAATTACCAGGGCTGTCAGGAAGGACAAGCTCTCTGCCATACATTATCATATCACTTGCTTCTTGGGTGAAAGAAAATGCAGTAAATCCCTCAAATACAAAGCAATAAAGACCGCTGGCTTTTACTGTCACGACTGCCACTGCCATTAACAGGCAGTGACAGGGATGTGGCACTCTTAGATGTTGCTTGTATCTTTTCTGACAGTGTGCACGTAAACCTGCCAGTGACATGACATTAGATCACATGACTATTCAGATTTGATTCTGGTTTCCAGCGCGGCTTTCTTTTCCCTTGCATACAAGTGAGGTGGTATGACTTGCGTCTCTAAAAACAGGTATTTATACAAATACAGAATGGTACTAATGTAGCATATTCCTGAGTGACTTCTTGTGGATTTTTTTTTTTTTTTTGGTTTAGTGATCTACGTGGATAAAGAAAACAACCAAGCCAAGAGAGACATCTTAAAAGCTATACTACTTAAACAAGAGATGCCTAATAGAAGGTACATTTAAGCATTCTAAATTATCTGGCGGTTTATACAAAGTAGATCTCTGTAGCGTGGTGTGGTGGGGAAAGAAAAGCACAAGATGAGGAAGCAGAACACCTTACTTCCCTGATTCACTCAGTGTCCTTGAATGAGTATGTGACCTCTCTGGGTCTCTTTCCTCCTAGAAATATCACAGCCCTGCCTACCATACAGAGTAACTGTAAAGATCCTATCGTGCTTTGCAAACCAAAAGACTGTACAGTGTAGTATATAAAGTATCCCATTGTCAGTCAGGTATAAGTGTAAAGCACCTAACAGTGATTGCCCCGAGGGGGCGCTCTGGACTCAATGGCTGGAATATAAATTCTTGTTCTATCACTTACTAGCTGTCTGACCTCAGACAACCACCCTGTGCCTCACTTTCTGCATCTGTAAAATGGAGATAATACAGGGTGGTTGTAAAGATTAAATGAGATGATATGTGTAAGATGGATAGAATAGCGCCTGACACAGAGTAAGAGCACAGTAAGTATTCATTGCCGTCATTATAAGCAGTAGTAATATTATTATTTGTAATAGCTCATCAGCCTTTCATACTAATTTTTACCTCACTAGCACTTTTTAATAGTTCATCATTTCATGTTATTTTTAATGCTTTTGGGGGGCAAACTTGAACAGGACACTTTGCATTTTTGGTCAGTTGAGAAATTATACCCTTTCGAGAAGGAAAAAATCCTGATCTTAATAAATTCTTGCTGGACTTCCCTGGTGGCGCAGTGGTTAAGAATCCGCCTGCCAGTGCAAGGGACACGGGTTCGAGCCCTGGTCCGGGAAGATCCCACCTGCCACGGAGCAAGTAAGCCCATGAGCCACAATACTGAGTCTGCGCTCTAGAGCCCGTGAGCCACAGCTACTGAAGCCCAT
This sequence comes from Aethalodelphis obliquidens, assembly GCF_003676395.1. Taxonomy (NCBI): domain Eukaryota; kingdom Metazoa; phylum Chordata; class Mammalia; order Artiodactyla; family Delphinidae; genus Aethalodelphis; species Aethalodelphis obliquidens. Next base: position 6,726,021 of record NW_020838019.1, on the reverse strand, counting down.
GTGCCTAGAGCCCATGCTCCGCAACAAGAGAAGCCACCGTAGTGAGAAGCCCGCTCACTGCAACGAAGAGTAGCCACCACTCACCGCAACTAGAGAAAGCCCGCACACAGCAACGAAGACCCAATGCAACCATAAATAAATAAATAATTTCAAATAAATAAATAAGTTCATACTTTTGATTGAGCTCCCATCCATGCAGTCTGAGGAGTTATCTAAGTGCTACCCATCAACCCCTGAGCTGGGGCTTCGCCAACGCCCCTCTGCTGGCTTGTTCCCGTTGGCCTGGGTGGACCCATTATCTCCCCATTGTCCTCTTCTCCTTGCCTTTATGGCCCATCAGTGACAAAGCCTCTCACTGCCTCAAACCAGCACTTACCCGTCCCCCACCTGAGAAAGAGACTGAGGTTCATCTGTTTCCTAGACGTCAGGAAGTGAACATTAACGACATTATATTTTTCAAAAGAGCTTCCAAACTAGCATCTGATCTTCTGTTACATGAAATGAAACTGAAATTCTTAGCTCTTAGGTTCTGACAGTGGCTTTTTCTTTAACTCCTTGAAATACATGTATTATTTCCTTGGATTTTTTTTTTTTAATATTTATTTATTTGGCAGCGTCGTGTCTTAGTTGCGGCATGCAGGATCTTCATTGTGGCACACAGTCTCAGTAGTTGCAGTGTGCGGGCTCTCTAGTTGTGGCATGCGGGCTCAGTAGTTGCAGCACTCAGTCTCAGTAGTTACAGCACGTGGGCTTTCTAGTTGTGGTGTGTGGGCTCTAGAGCACGTGGGCTTAGTTGCCCCACAGCATGTGGAATCTTGGTTCCCCGACCAGGGATCAAACCTGTGTCCCCTGCATTGGAAGGAGGATTCTTAACCACTGGACCACCAGGGAAGTCCCTCCTTGGATCTTGATTCTGAAGAAAGAGTAGGAAAAGCCTATTAATTGCCCTGAGGTTCTGTTTTTCCCAGGACGGTAGATAATCACTCAGGTTTTACCTACTTTGTATACTTCAGCTTCTTTCAAGGCCACCTCAAATACCACTGGCCCCCTGGGGTATCCCAGGTCACTAGTGATTAAACGGCACTGGCCATGTCATCTACTTCTCTGCGGTCAAGAAGCTGGGTCATCACTGCCCAGAACTGAACTTTAAAAATAAAAAAAAGTCCACCATAGCTGTAATGACTCCCACTCTCCCATCATTGTTTCCCTAAAAATTTCTAAATGCCCACAGAGGCACAAATGTTCATGTCATTTTAGATACTGCAAGAGGCACTGCAGGTGCAGAGTGACTGGCTCGGGGCTGATGACAGCAGAGGGCTTGGAGCGCCGGCCACGTGCTCATCGGACTGCCAGGGGAGGGATGGGGCCATCATGGGAGAATAGCCCTGTCCCATTTCTCTCCTTTGACAGTATCATTTTCTTAAGGGGAAAAAAAAGGAGTTTACATTTACATTTTTCCACAACCAAAAGACAACTGTTATTCCAGTGAATGTTCTCACCTTTTTTAAGTACTCTGAGGTCATATTACTTAAAGTACCTCCTAGTTTATAAGAATTCATTTTCTCAGACAGTAGCCCCCTTGAACATTGGTGATAACTTATAGAGCCACAGTTAGATAAGTTTGGCCAATCTTCTCTGACACACATAAGATGATGTGCATTGTATAATGAATCACATATAGTACCTTTGCATTCGGTCCCATGCTATATTTGCAAATATACAAGCGTCACTTTAAAAGGGAGGCAACACATTGAAATGGGAGTCTGGAAATTACTTATTTGAAGTCATGGTTTTGACACCGACTTAAGGTTCCTTTTTGGTTTCATTTCTTCCCTTTCACAGTGTTCTACTGTACAGATCCAACTTATCTATCAGCACTCCAGTATGTAAAACTCACAGGTGAGCCCTTAGGCTCTTCTATCCTGTTTCATATAAAAACGAACTATTTCAGAATGAGGAAAGAATGAAAACTGCTAAATGATCTAAGGAGTTTCAGTGCCTTCTGGTTTCCTAAATGACAGCAGGTTACGTTTGAGGTCTAAATCTTGAGGCCCAGCCCAAGGCCTGCCTTCTCCAGTCAACCTTCCCCAAATGAGCCAGCCTTCAACTAGGACTTCCATTTTGCAGTTCATGTAGTAATTCAACAAATATTTATGATCCCTACCTAAGTATCAGGAACTAAAATGCTGAACAAGAGGATATCTTTGCACTCATGGAGTATACATTCCACTGAGGAAGACAGACAACAAGTAAACAAATCAACCAATTACATATTACAATAGGTACTAAGAGAAAGCTAAACAAGCTGTTAAAATGGAAAATAACATAAAGGGAATTCCTGGCGGTCCAGTGGTTAGGACTCCGCGGTACCACTGCCAGGGCTGCGTTCGATCCCTGGTCAGGGAGCTAAGATCCCACAAGCCTTGTAGCGCGGCCAAAAACAAAAAGTAGGAATAAAAAAAGTAATAATAACATGAAGGCAAACCGGAGGAGATGACATTTAAGCTGGTTAGTGAAGCCTCTCCAGCACATAAAGCAAGGTTCCATCTCTTTGTTTTGGCAGGGTTCAAGGTAAGATAAGATGTGTCTGTGTGTGTCCGTGTATGTGTATGTACAGTTTAGCTGAAGCCAAGCTGTAGTTTTTAAATTATTTTAGTGTACCTTCCTCCCTTTAGAGCCTAACTTTAGTTTCTTAATTTTGTATTTGACATCTCATTTTGCTCTCTATAGAATCTAAACCAGAAATATTGCATTTTTTGTTTTTAGCCCTTTCTCTGGCACTTAGAAGGGTTTTTTTTTTCTTTTTTTCTCAGAATTCTCATATATTCAGTGGAGGTAATGGTATGCATTTGTAAAGTATATAGATAATTATCCTTAGATATGAGACATTATATTAGGATAACACTTAATATTACTACAATCTTGTAGCCTCCATCCTTTCTGTAAGTCTTGTGGGTGTAAAATGTGTGTCAAATATCACTTCTAATTCCTTCTTTTCTAAGTATATTCATTTTAGGACAATATCTTTCATCATCATTCTTCTTGTTTAATGAGTGATACAGTCATTGTATAATTTGGTTGTCTCGGTTTTCAATTGAGACAAGCCTTTCCCATGTATTCTTTTTCTCTTCCCTTAGAAATGTAGAAGCTTAAGGAGCTCTATCTAGATTAAAAATAGTAATAATAAAAGAGCAAACATTTACTCAGTGCTTAATGTGTTCCAGGCACCATTTACATGTATCATCTCATCCAATCCTCACAAGAGCCCAGTGAACCATTACTATTCTACAGATAGGGAAACTGAGATCAGAGAGGTTAAGTAATGTGTACAAGGTCACACAGCTAATTAATAGGAAAGCAGAAATTTGAACCCAGAACAGATGCCCTTAAACCACTTAATCTTAATTTATCTGTTTTATGCATCATATAAAATATCCATCTTTCTATTTCCTGATCAGAATTTATTGCTATGGAAAAACAGGGACTTAGTAAAGAAATGAAATGTTGAATACTTTTAGCAAATTATTTTAAAATATTGTCATGTTTACCTGTAAACATTTGGAAAGGATTTTAATCGTGCATATTTTTCAAGGCATGACATCCCAGAGACTTAGGTTTTTACCTAACAGTGTTATCTAAGAAACAAGTTTCTTGTTTTGTTTCTGATTTGGGATGGATAGATTTTGAAAATGGTTAAAATGGTCATTTACAAGCATTCGTGGTTTAAGCTATGCTGCCAAGACGTATCAAAAGAGTACTTAACTGTAAATTCCTGTCATTTGGTCAGTCCAAGTGTGTTTGGCCTCAACACAAGCCACTAATTCAAATCAGTTCCATCAGAACCCTCCAATTATATGTCTAAAAGTAAAATAAAACTTGGATGCTATGATTGTAAGTTGAAAGATTGCTGAACTAATACAAACATTTCGTATAGCTATTGGGTAGAGCTACAACATTTAGCTAACATAATTAAGAATATATAGAACACAGTTGGTTAAATTGCTTAGTAGAAACTCCAAAGTTGTGCATTTCTATAGAAAATGTTGCATTTCTGTTGAAAAAGCTGCCCTAACCTCCCTGGTCTTTATTCACTTGATCCTTTTAGCCTTAAAAGTAGACATGTCAAAATATGATCAGATAATGTATAATAGAGTGAACATCTGGTTCTTCTCTTCGCCTAGTAATTTTCTCAGATTCTAGTGATAAATGATAATCAGTGCTTAGAAGAGTGAATTAGTGTTCATGTGAAGTCTGGGTGTGCTATAATAATTCTAATCGTTCATATAATAACTTATATAATTTTCTTTTTATTGGAATAATTGGAAACTGAGATTTCACAGTTTGTGATAAAAACCCATTCAGGAGTTTTGTTTCATTTGTGATTTTTTTTTCTCACTTTGTAGCGATGTTCTGTGTTCTTTCCCTTCTCAGCGTTCGCTTCACTGTGGTCAGTGACCCTCCAGAGGATGAGCAGGATCTGGAGTGTGAGGACATCGGCATTGCTAACGTTGACCTCGCCGACATGTTTCGGGAAGGGAGAGACATCATCGAGCAAAGTATTGATGGTATGGGTGGAAGTATTGCTCAATCTGTACAACCAGCAATTGCTGAAATCCAAATTCTTTATTAAAACCTTCTTTTTGCTGGCTGCAAGGACGTTGAGTCACACACTAGTTGAATCCTTTGCGACTCAAGCTGATGTTTTGTTGAGGCTGGAATTTCTCCCTACATCCCCCCCTTACCCTCCTTCTCTGCCTTCCTTTGAATCAACAGAAATTTAAAAATAATTAATTGTGTTTCTCAAGGAATTATTCATTTTGTTAGTATTGTGGGGCGGGGGTTGTGGGGGACAAAAATGTGGCCATTGGATTTTTTTTAATGTTGTTTCTAGAAGCCTCATGCTGTCAACCCTTATTTCAGCTAAGGCATGTTATTCTGAGTGATCATTACAGTGTGTTCTGCAAGGCTTCTCTTTACTTCAATGTTACAGTCCGGTGATATAGTCACTGCAAATAACTGAGTAGTTTTGGTCACTTGCTTCTCATCAGGATTCAGGGAGGAGTTAGGGATTCCTGACAAAAAGTGCTCTTCTAGATTTTCACCTCACCAGGTGTGAGTCCCAACAATGCCTAATTTCTACCCCTTATCCTTATATAACATATTTAGAACATGCTGAAGGCACTGTACTTTATGAAATCAAGACTTTTAAAAATAATAATCAGGGATGGCCTGGGCTGTACAATAAATGAAGAAATGAGGCTGAGTCCTAATCTCATTTCTTAAGTCAGCAGAGCCATCCATCACTGGAAAAATGTACACGGTTTGTTTACTCATTTATTCATGCATTAAATGAGCACTTAACTGAGCACCTCTTAAGTGCCAGGCACTCTGCTTACACCGTAGTTCAGCTGTGGTTCACATGTCAAGCTGCTTGTCCTGGATGTGTGTCAAGTGCTCAAAAGTCAGGATCAAGCCAAATAATTAACCAAATTAGACCAAGTAACCAAATTAGAAACCTATTCTGGGAAATTTTATAAACTATACATATCACACACATATCACAACTTTGGCAGGCACAGAAGAAAAAGATGAGAGGATTAAAATACGAACCTAAATCCTATTAAAAACACCCAGAACCAAGAGAGTCTGACAGAAATGTTCAAAATTATCTGTGCTTTAGATTCTTTATCTTTTCTACAGTCAGTGCTGTTTCAAAAGCCATCTTCTCGTTCTGCAAGACCACAAATGATCATATTGGTCTGATAGAGACAGCTATTGTGGCCTTGTTCTGGGAAAGAGTCAGAAAATTAAACGCTGGTAAGGTTAGGTTTTTAATGCGTTGCTCTGTGCCAGACATAGAAGTGAGGCGTTCCAAAGAAGAGGTGAAGGCTCGGCAGTGCGCTGGGGACCATTTGTTTCCCTGCAATCTCCCTGCCTGCTCATTTCTCCACCTAAGTCTTTGTATACTAAGTTTTATTTGAAGGTTTCCTTACAAATTTTCTTAGAATTAAACACACACACATATTAAAAGTTCAAGGAAAACCACCAGGAAAATACATAGGAAACTATATAGACTCATAAGTGCTGTCTAGACTTACAAAGTCCAAAATTCTGGCCTGGAGTCACTAGTAGGTTATCGCTGTTCACAGAGGGTTGGGGTCTGAATCAGCATCCCATTTGGCCCCCACCACTGAGCTCAGAGAATTATCAAACAGTCTGCCTCTGATACACCACTAAAGCTGTGCCTCCTTCCCAGAAAAGCCCACAGACGCTCAAAATTTTGCATCTACTTTCTTGCAACATCAGTTCATAGACCCTCAAAGCCAATCCATAGACCTTAAGATTCTGGGTCTGCCATTTTAACTTTTTCTAATTTCACATATAATCTATTTTAAATGGAATGTTTTCCTTAGAAAGATAAATAACCATTCCAGGGGACTTCCCTGGCGGTCCAGTGGTTAAGACTTCACCTTCTAATGCAGAGGGTGCAGGTTCAATCCCTGGTCGGGGAGCTAAGATCCCACATGCCTTGTGGCCAAAAAACCAAAACAAAACAGAAGCAATATTGTAACAAATTCAATAAAGACTTTAAAAATGGTCCACATCAAAAAAGAATCTTTAAAAATATATAAATAACCATTTCAAATAATGATCATGTAATTTCTTTACAGTAAGTTGCCATTCTGATATTTGTTAACGCGGTATGTTAGAACAAATTCTTCGTTGTCATATCTTCATCCCTTTTAGACTTTTATTTCCTACTAAGAAATTCTGATTCTGTGGGAATCATTATCCTATAGCCTTTCCACTGGGTAAACTTCAGGATTAGATCATTAGTTTTAACTTTACAAGCAATATGTATACATACATACAGTACATCTGAAATGTGTATACACACACTCATACACACATGACAAGCTTTGATTTTTAGATTTCTGAGATACCAGTGAACTTTGGACTTCTGTAGAGCTGTTTTCATCTTTTCAACTACTGTTTCAGCTAGGCTCTCTGAAGAAAAATCTGTTGAATGATATTAACACTTTTCTGCTATCTTCTCCCTAGTTTTGGATGCTCGAGCAGATGGTGGAGGTATTGGCAAGCTCAGGGTAACTGTCGAAGCACTCCATGCCCTACGGTCTGTCTACGAGCAATACAGAGATGACTTGGAGGCTTGAAAGAAACTGCTCCAGAGGCATCTCCTACTCCTGAGTAAATGCTCACATGAAAGCACTTAGATGAGATTTTCGTAATTACTCTGGTGTATGTAATCTATAATTCATGAGAAGCTGGGAGGGAGGAGGCCTGGGTTTGAAGTGTTCAAGTTTTGTATACTTTTTCCATTTGTTTATTTTTCTATTCCCTCCTTCCCATGACTGCCACCCCCTCAGGACTTAAGTTCTCCACAGTGGGCAACACCTTCTCAATAATTTATACCTACATGATAACATGAGAAAGTCTATTTGCATTTTCAACATTTTCTTATGAAGAACTGAAATGCAATTCCCATTTTTATTTTTAATAAGCAAAAAGCATAAATCTTAGAAAACCTATGAAAAAGAAATAGTTTTACGTTATCCCTAATTGTCCCACTAAATGGAATGTGTATGATTAGCCTCATTAAGAGTTTTGCACTGTGAAGATTTTATTAGAAGCAATATATGAAAATTACTTGGATTAATGTGTTAATCTTCCTCTTTAAAATGCTAATATCCATTTTATGCACATTAAAGCTCAGTATGCATTTTCTTTGATGCATGCCATTTCTATCAATTAAATATAAAGAATGAGACTTGGCACCAACTTATTAAATTACTGCAAGTTTTTTGTTTTTCTTTCTTAAAAAGTACAGTTCTTCTTATTTGTATTGTTTTCATGTATTTGTAATGGTAATATGGGATCCAGGAATGTGTGTATGTAAAGAAGAGACAGATACATGAAATTTACACTTTGAAAACTTAGCTTATGAGATAGAAAGAAAATATTAAAAATATGCCTGAAATTCTGATATGCTTAGTTAGACCTGAAAGGAGTATCTTTTTATCATTTTTTAAATTTACATCAAGCTTGTACAATGCGAGGGTGTATCTGGATAACCAGATCATCGAAAAGCAGCTCAGAAAGTTAATTTTCTAGCTTTTACTCAATCTCACTGAAGGATTTAATTGATATTTTTAATGGAGCTGTGAATCAATGCTGCAAAGGAATTGTCTCTAGAGGTCTAGGATATAATGCATTTCATTTTTTAATTTACTTTTTTATTTGTCATTTTCTTCAAAGGATTTTTATAGGCTGTGGGTTTTCACTGTTTGCAAACAGGCTATGTTCCTTCTTAAGCATATGTAAAGTATTCAGGGAGATAAGTAATTTATTAAAATCTACCTAATTTGCCGTGATATATTAAATCTCTGCTTCAGTGATCACAGACCATTTCATTTAGAGAATTAGGCATTCCCTCTTTGTGTGATTAAAGCTCTGGAAAATGAGTTCTTTGCTCCTATTTGTGAACATTCAAAGCCTGCTAATGGCAAGAAGATGGAATAGATTATGAGACAATTCATTACAGTTCAACAGAAAAAAAAAAAAAGCAGCTATAATGCAAAAATGCAAGTATGAATATCTGCATATAGTTTGAACCATCTGTGCTCTAATGGCTTCAATAATGACTCTCGTCTTTAGGAGGCTTTGAAATGACATCCGTACAATATTAATTTGTTGATGTACATTGTGGAACCAGTAGAGTATGATCTGACCACAGAAATCTATAAATTCTGTCTCTACCATTGGGCCTCCCTGTCTGGGGCCTGCCATCTCCAAGAAGAATCTTGCTCTCATCAAACTCTGCAAATCTTCATAACAACTCATTCCTCTGGAACCTTCTAGAGACCACAAACATCTGCAGACTAAACCTCTCCAATCCTAATAAACAGCCACATGTTTGTTGTCACTTCAGCTGGCTCTGAGCTCATCTTTTTGGCCTCTCTTTCTAGCTTTCTTTGGCTTTAAGCAGCTACAGTGTCATTAAGGCCCGTAATATTCCCTGCAGTAATTTAAAACAGCCGGATTATACCCTGGGATTAACTGAGTGGTTTTTGAGACATTTATTGTGGTATTCTCCCAGGAGGTTTGTATTATTGTTTTAAAACATTACATCCCAAACTAAATACCCTTTCAGCAGGGAGAAGACCAGATTGTGCTGACTTCTTATGATCTTTAAGTGGAAAGGGGAAGTTTTTATTATAAATCTTCTGAGATCTAGTCAACTGTATAGCATCTTTAAGTGGAAAGGGGAAGTTTTTATTATAAATCTTCTGAGATCTAGTCAACTGTATAGCATGTATAACGTTAGAGAATTAGCCACGTTTCTGTCACTTTCATGTGTACTGTAACAGATTATTTAAGATTCCTTTTCTAGTTTTAGAATACTCGGCCTCAAACTACATGAATTTTCACAAAACTCATTTTCATAAGTAGTTGAATAGCTGCTGACACGTTTTGAAGTGGATAAGTGGTCTTGGATGCTTCAAATGGTTTTCATAATCTGCCCGAGAACAGTTTTTTGTTTTGTGTCGTGTTGACCAGAGTTCGCTGAAAAGTTCCCCACCTTTTAGGATCAAGAGCAATGGTTTTCTCTTGGTGAGCTAAGCCTGATGCATTAAGTATGGCTTGGCGCTGGGCAGGGGGCCTGGCCAGACAAATACACCGGCTTAAGGTAAGGCTTGTATGAACTTACAGCTCTTGGTGTAAACGTACACAGTACACTCAGCACTTTTGGGGGCTGAAATGCTTTTAGTTTGGAAATATAAATAGAGATGTGATGTGGTATGTGGGAGAGTGTATTTTACATGTTTTTTTGCCTACTGTAGTAGAAATGTCAAATTCCTAGCCACTGTCATGAGAAGCAGTTGACAAAAATAAGTTTTATGGTTTACAGTGTGGTTTACGTAGAGAACATTTCTCTTCACTCTCAGTTTCAACATGTTTTCTAAATTATCATGGTTTATTGCCGTTTAACTTAAATTAGTTTTTTTAAGAATAAATAGAGAATATATTTAATCAAATAAAGAACAGCCACGTTGAAATTCTGCTGTTCCTGCCATTCAGTCGTTACCACAAAACACAAATAATTTCTGTGTATTATGAAGTGTGGGCTGAGAGCGTTCATGTGATTGGGGAGGTTCTGCGTGCACCCATGCTCCCACAACAAAACATAAGTTGTTTTAGTAATCTGACATCAAGAGCTGTGACAATGAAAACCACTTCTTACACATGTTCTAACAAGAATCCGATTAACATTCCGGTGGATATGGAAAATAACTTTTTTTTAGTCAAACTGGCACTATTGCTGAATTTAGAATGATTTCCTTATGCTCTAGATAGCAAAATGTGAATCACGTCTGTGAACAAATACGAGAATAAAATGTCATTTTTGGGGTAGTACAAAACAACCAAGGGAGAGCTTTGGGGATATAAAATTATTGAGTGATTGACAATACCAGGGTGATCATTCATCCCCAACTATGAGAGTACATTTTAATAAGTCACTCATGCCTGAAGGCCTCTGACTACCTTAACAAAGAAAAACTAAATCCATGATTTATTATAGTTTGGGCAACATGCCTAATTAGATCCATGAATGGGAGCAAATGCAGCTTTACATCCCCTTTGTTCAGAACAAAAACAACCTGCCGGTCAACCAGAAAGCTAAGAAGTATCAAAGCTATGGAAACAAGTGTTTTAAAAACCAAAAATACAGAATTAGAAAACATCTCCTCATCCTAATCTCTTTTATCTTGCAAGATAGAATCTTCACTTCCATTTCAAAATAAAGTACCACCAGTGGACTGCACCTTACAGTCTGACCTGCTGGGAAATTGGGCCCGTGTTCCTGATGCCATTACACCTTTTGTTCTTGCCCTTTCGTTTTCCATATACCATTGACTAATATGTTTAAACCTTGTTTCTCCTTCAGTTTTTCTGAAGTAAAATCTGGGTCCCTCAGACTTAGAACATGACCTCTTTTCAATGGTAGATACCTTTGGACATTTCCTCTGCTTTTTGCCCTCTCTCACTCTTTATTGAGATTCACCTTTCTCAGCCCTGTAACAGCATCACCTCTCTGTTCATTGAACATCATCAGTTTTCTTTTTAAATCAAATGTACATCTTGATCTTTATATTTCTGTCCTCTATTCTCTTCACACCTATATTCAGCTGCAACATCTCCTCCCACCTGTCTATCCCCCTACTCATTTTTAGTTATTAGTAAAGCACGTTTTTTCCTTCTTTTCTTGGTGCTATAACCACTTCTTTAGATACCAGCATCTATGACAATTTCCCAAATTTGGAAGGTCATCTATGACCTTCCCAAAATGTTCCTTTGTGTTAAGACTTCTCTTAATTTAACATGACAGGGGCACTCTTAGTCAGCCATCATGAAACTAAGGAAACAAACAGCAAACTAATTTTTGTGTCTTTGCTTCTTTTGTACCTTTTTACAGTGAAGTAACAGAGGCTGAAACTCAGAAAGCTCTCAGCGATCACTGGTAAGGAGCTGAAGCATAAGCGGTTTTTAAGAAATTTTAAGGAAATGTATCACTTTAAAATCAAGCTGTATTTTCTGTAAATGTGTTTTGTTGCAGTTTACACGGCCTCATTAACAATAGGGAAAATAAGAGAAATTTTGGAAGAAGACTTAAGAGACTACAATACAACCTAGAGGTTGGGGAGACTTTTCTAACCAAGAGAGGGAAGACAAGCTATAAAACAAGACATAGATGTATTAAATATGTAAACATTAAGGTAGGGTGACAGTTTTAATATCCGACAAAATCGAATCCAAGGTGGAAAACAAGGGACAAAGAAAGATTTTATACTCGTAAAGGGAGCAAGTGGTCAAAGATGTAGTGAACTTGAGTAAATGTATCTCACAGTATTGCCTCAAAATTCATGAAGCAACAACTGACAGAACTATAGTGACTATATGTTTTTTAATATAATTCTCAGAGAGTGAGAGATCAAAAGATAAGAAAAAGTCTAGAAGATTTGCTTCGTATGATCACTAAACTCAAATGGATATAGAACGCATGCAGGACATTCAAAGAAAAATTAACCATGTACGCAGCCACAAAGGAAGTCTCAATTTGCAAAGAATCAAAACCTTATAATTTGTTTCTCTGAGCAAAATGCAGTGAAATTAGAAATCAGTAGTAAAAGGCTAGCTAAAAAATAATTTTATCTAAATGTTAAAAATATGTGTTATCAGGCTTCCCTGGTGGCTCAGTGGTTGAGAGTCCGCCTGCCGATGCAGGGGACACGGGTTCGTGCCCCGGTCCGGGAAGATCTCACATGCCGCAGAGCGGCTGGGTCCGTGAGCCATGGCCGCTGAGCCTGCGCGTCCAGATCCTGTGCTCTGCAACAGGAGAGGCCACAACAGTGAGAGGCCCGCGAACCGCAAAAAAAAAAAAAAAAAAAAAAAAAAAATGTGTTATCGTCGTTTGGGGTTCTAATAGGACAAGGGATAACCCACTCTTACATCATAACCAGAAGACAGAAAATCCTACAAACTTCACTTTATGTGTAAGTGGGGAACATAATTAAACATCAGCTCAGAAGCCCACGCCAGGGGGTGAGAAAGGCAAGGGTTAAGCATAAGAGAGGAGCCTGTGACAAGATTTTAGTGGTGGCAGAACACAGATAATATATCACCTAAGTTTATCCCAGGAGACGGTCCACCCTGAGTGAGGAAATGCTGAGGATGGGTTTGTGGCCTGGTGGATCAGAGTACTGGCTACTGGGGAAGTGAATGGAAGGGGCTTGGAAATGCAGAGGACCAGAGGTAGCAGCCTTGGAAAGACACCTCTTCTGGAAGAGAAGGAGGCACTTTGGAAGGGGGAAGTCTCCCTTGGAGGCATAGTAGTAAAATAAAGAAGGAACCAGCTGAAACTGTGGGCCCCAGGGAAAGAAGATAGTATCATTAAATGGTGTCAATATTAATAGAAGGTCATTTATTTTAAAAACTGCACTTCACTGTAACAACAGAAGAGGACAGTCTTGAGCTAAGAAATCTTATAAGCCACCCAAACCCCTCCCCCACCCATATGATTATCTGCCCTGGCTGGTCCAGGAAAATCCAAAACAACTTTTAATTAAAAATAGAATCCTGCATCCATATTCCATAAGAGAACAAAAATGAGAAAACTTTTCAGCAGGATGGAGCTCTATGCCAGTAATTGTAAATTTGATAGTTTGGATCACCCTTCTTGTTAAGAACAACTTGGAAAGCTCATTTTACTTAGGCTGTAAGAAATTACAGGAACAAGGGGACTTCCCTGGTGGCACAGTGGATAAGACTCTGCGCTGCCCATGCCAAGGGCCCCGGTTAAATCCCTGGTCAGAGAACTAGATCCCACATGCATGCCACAACTAAGAGTTCACATGCCACAGCTAAGGAGCCCACCTGCTGCAACTAAGACCCGGTGCAACCAAATAAATACATAAATAAACAAATAAATACAATTACAGGAACAAAATCTGGGAAGGTGAGCCAGTCAGGAAGGCTGATTTTCTCCTAGATGCAACTGCAATCTAAAAGCATGGGTAAGAGGCTAAGAAGCTGAATAGAGCTTCCAACAGACTCTCAGGGCTTTGAAGAATAAAAGTTGCAATTTAGGGTCCACTGAGGACTAAGAGCCCCAGTAAATCCCCCAGGCTCAAATTATTTCTACGTTTTTTATGTATAGTGCTTGATACACTTATAAAATTAACTAGGCACGTAAGGAGACAAGACCACATGACCGAAGACTAAGACTAAGCAGACAAGTGAAACACCCATAAGTAATTCAGATAATGGAATCATCATCCAGGAGCTTCATCTATGAACTAAGAATTCATTAGGTCAGTATCCAACAGCAAATCAGACACGATTGAAGAGAGGAAACTCTAAAAAAAAAAAAAAAATCAAGAAAATATCAATTTGGATGCATGGGAAGAAAAATGGAAAATACTGAAGAAAAAAAGAGGGGGCAGTTCATAGACTTGGGATTGTGTGGAAAGTTATACAGGCATACCTTGGAGATACTTGCAAGTTTGATTCCAGACCACCACAGTAAAGTGAATATCGCAATAAGGTGAGTCACAAATTTTTTGATTTCCCAGTGCATATAAAAGTTATGTTTACGGTATACTGTAGTCTATTTAGTGTGCAATAGCATTATGTCTAAAAAAAAAAAAACATGTACATACCTTTTTAAAAAGACCTTATTACTAAAAAATGTTAACTATCATTTGAGCTTTCGGTGAGCCATAATCTTTTTGCAATAGTAACATCAAAGATCACAGATTAGAGATCATCATAACAAATATAATAATAATGAAAAAGCTTGAAATATGAAAATTACCAAAATGTGACACAGACATGAAATGAGAAGATGTTGTTGGGAAAATGGCACCAGTAGACTTGCTCAATACAGGGTTGCCACAAACCTTCAATTCGTTTAAAAAAAAAAATCTGCAAAGCACAGTAAAAAAAACTAAGTAGGCCTGTACACATAACTGAAGTCCCATAGAGGAAAAAGAGAATTAGAATCAATATTCCAACAAATAATAGCTAAGAATTTTCCAGACTACACAGTTACAAGAATGAATTAATCCTGTATACTCAAGCTGGATAAACAAAGTTACTTGAAGCACATCATAGAAAAACTGTTGAAAACCAAAGACAAAATCTTAAAAGTCAGAGACAAAAGACAACACTAAGACTGAGAGCTGACTTCTTAACTGAAAGAGTGGAAGCCATTAGAAAATAGTATGAAATATTTCTTGGGCCGTACTTCATGTTCTCATTCCCCATCTTTTATTCACAACCAAGGAAGTTAACTCCCCAGGGGAACTGTTGGCCAATAGCAGTCAGGAGCCAGTCAGGAGCCAATACTCCCCCTTTTCATCCTTCTGATGGAAAACCCTGAGGTGCATTCTATAGGGTTCCAGCAAGAATAAGCCCCATCACTCATAGAAGTGAACAACCCGATAATACAACTTCGCATTGGCTTTTCCTTCTATTTTACTCCTCCCAGACCCTCTCTCCTCTCACTGGGATCATTTCCCAAATAAAGTACCTGCATGCAAGCCCCTGTTTCAGACCCTGCTTTGGGGGAACCCAGGCTAAGGGTAGATACCAGAAATGGCCCTAGAAAGTGGAACATCATGATGGGACTCTGAAACTGGGTCACTCACTAATCAAATGGCAAAAAGGATGACATGATTTATGGTAAGTTGTGTTGTGATAAACCCTAGCATGTGATAGATTCTTAATGATGGTGGATTAAGATGGTGGGGAAAAAAGTGAAGCATGGTGATCAGCTATTGATATTTACTTTCTGAATTTATGTTATATTTCAATTTTTTTAAGTTTAAGAAAAATGTTTCAGTAGATGCAAAACTCCAGAAGAAATAAAACCAGGCCTGATGCAAAAGAAAATGTAATACAGTATTCCAACATGAATTAAATATAATTCAAAAAGCAGTTGCAGATAGGAAAAAAAACAGATCAGGAATATAAAAATAAACTAGACAAACTGGAACTTATAAAATGGGAACTGATGTTAGGAAAGAAATTGAAGAAAAAAAATTAACCTTGAAATGACTAAATTATAATGTACCTAAGAGAAAATAAATATGACTGAAAATAGACTAAGGATGACAGTGGATAGAAATGAAAGGAGCCAAGAAAATGAAATTAAAGAAATAGGTAGAATCAGTGAGAAAATGATAACTACAATATAGACAGGCAAACATAAGTAAGCTTTCCTGAAATAAAAGAAGACCTGAATCTACTTACTGAAAGGGTCCACCATGTGTGAAAATTGTTTCAAAACAGTCAACTCTGAAACATATCCTAACAAAACAAGGAGGCATTAAAGTTAAAGAAAGAATATCCTCTAGTTCTCCAGGCAAAAAAAAAGTCACTTATAAAGAAAACAAAATCTGGTTGGCATTAGATTTTGCAAGAGCAAATCACAAAAGCAAGAGTAGTGAAATACTCATCAAATAACTCAAATGAAGTGTGAACCAAGGATTTTTTTAGTCCAACTCTGCTATCCTTCAAATATCAAGGCTATAGAAAACCAATTTTTATTATGGTGAAATTCACGTAACATAAAATTATCTATTTTAAAGTGAACAATTCAGTGGCATTTAACACATTCACAGTGTTGTGCAACCACCACCTCTATAGAGTTTCAAAACGCTTCCATCAATATACAAACCCTGCATACGTTAAGCATTTATACCCTATTACCCTCTCCCCAGCCCTTGGCAACCCTTCATCTGCTTTCTGTTTCTATGGATTTACCTATTCTGGGTATTTCATGGAAATGGAATCATACAATATGTGACCTTTTGTGTCTGGCTTCTTTCACTTAGCATAGTGTTGTTGAGGTTCATCCACATTGTAACATGTATCAGTACTTTGTTCCTTTTTCGAGGCTGAATAATATTCCATTGTGTTAATAACCACTATTTGTCCATTTATCCATTGATGGACATTTGGGTTGTTTCTACCTTTTGGCTAAGTGAACATTGCTCCTATGAACATTTTGGTACAAACATTTGTTTGAGTACCTGCTGTCAACTCTTTGGGGTATAAATCTAGAAGTGCAATTGCTGGGTCATGTGACAATTCTACTTAATTTCTTGAGGAACTGACCAACTGCTTTTCATAACAACTGCACCACCCTACATTCCCACTAGCAACATTCAAGCATTCCAGTTTCTCCACATCCTTGCAACACTTGCAAAGATTTAAAATATTAAATTCTTAATAGTCATTCTTGTGAGGTGTGAGGTGGTATCTTATTATGGTTTTGATTTGTAGTTCCCTAGTGACTAATGATGTTGTACATCTTTTCATGTGCTTGTTTATAGAAAAAAACAATTTTAGACAAGAATTCACGAGCATTGTACTAATGAGTCCTTCCTGAGGAATCTACTGGAAGACCACTTTCGTCCAGCTAAGAGATGAATGAGGAAACTTTAAAAGACTGGTGGTAAGCACTGACTGTATTTAACTATAGATCTTAGACCAATGAAAGGTGGGGACAAGATGGAAGAATAGTATGTAGCAAATAATTATATGCTCTGGCAAAGTAGATATAACACCTTTTTTTTAAGAGGGGAAAAGGGAAAAAGAAATGGGAAAGTAGAATAATTCGTTTTGGTTTCACATAGATTATAGGTGAGAGTCAAAGATATCACTTAAAGCAGACATATCAGATAGTTGAAGCCTAAATAAAGAAAACATGGGCATTATATAAAGATATTAGTGGAAAGATACTAAAACAAGAACCACAAATCATTCTAATCACCAACATTTTTTTAAAACTAAAAAGCAAAAAACAAAACAAAACCCAGAGAATGAAAAACACATAGTAAACATAGCATAAAACAATAGAACAGAGATAAGATCAAGTATTTAAGTTGTAACAATAAATGTAAATGGTCTTAACTAACTTACGAGAAAAGATTTTCAGATTGTCCTTCAAGGCGAAATTCAACTCTATACTGTAAGAGACACTCCTAAAACAAAGTGTAATAAAATTAAAAGGGTAGGTAAAATTATAACCAGGCAAATGCACATAAAGAAATCAGAGATTGTGAACTTGTTATCTTGACAAGATGAAATTCATGGAGGGAATAGGGCTTAATGAGGCAAAGAAGGACACTTTATATAACTAAAGGCCATAATTCACAGTGAAGATATAAAAGTTACTCATAACTATGTATCAAAGAACATAGCAGCAGCCTTCATACAGAATACAGAAGAGAAACACATGGAAATACATTTAGAAGAGACTTGTAAGATCCATTCTTAGTTCAAGACAAAACAAATGGGCTAAATAAATAAATATATAGAAAATCTAAACAACATAATTCCAAGGTAGATCTTATAAACATATATTGAACTCTTCACCCTTATTAAAGAGAATATTTCTTCTTTTCAAATACACAAGAAACATTCATGAAAATTGACATGTGAGGTCACCAAGAAAACATCAGTAAGTTCTTTCAAATAAAAATAATGCAAACTAACAACATTATGTTATCACAATGCAATTAGACTGAAAATCAATAAAATCAAAAGGCACGAGGTCGTCTCCATCTGGAAAATCTTAAATTATCAAAAAATTCTTTAGTCAAAAGGGAAATATAAATGGAAACTGAACAATTTCTCTTAAAAATAATGATTATAAAAACACTATATGTCAGTCTTTGAGATACAATTAAAACAAAGGTAAAAAGAGAATGCAATTCTCTTTAAAATTTAATATTTAATCTATTTAAAATAGATTAAATATTTATAAGAATCAAAGTGAAAGTGTAACAATAAATGAATTAAATATCTATCTCAAAAATTAGAAAAGGAACAAAAAGGAAATCTAGAAAGTAGAGAGAAGGAAACAGCAAGGATAAAAGCAGAAATACTTGAGTTTAAAACCAAATAGTAGAAATAGATAAAAAGATCTTTCTTTGAAAAAAATCAGCAAAACAGATCTAATTATTATAAAAGAGAGAAAGCACAAGTACAGATTAAAACATGACAACTGGAGATTAACTACTGAATCAGTGGCTATTCTATTGGTAAAATGTCAGGAATCTTAAGTTGCACAATTCTATGCATATACATTTGAAAACCTAGATGAAGTGGATGATTTTCTAGAAAATACAGCTTAACAAAATTAACCCTAGTAGAGATAGAAAGCTTAAAAGATCAATTTCCATGGAAGAAATACAGTTATTAAAGAGTTAATCCAAAAAAGCACTAGCCCCAGAAGGTTTTACAGATGAATTCTCATAGGCCTTCAAAGACTAGATAATTTTAATGCTATTCAAACTGTTTTAGAGATGTAAAAAGAATGAAAATTTCCATAATCTTTTAAAGAAGTGAATATATCACTGTTTTGCAAACCCAATAAACACTGCACACACATACTCAAAAGAAAACTAGAAAGTAATCCCACATGAATATTGAAGCAAAAATCCCAAGTAAAATGTTACCAAATAGAACTGACCACCACATTTAACTATATATAAAATACACCATGATCAAGAGGTGTTTATTCCAGAAATGCAGTGTGGCTCAGAATGTCTAGAAACAGACCCAAATACATACAAGAAGTTGGCACAGCAAAGGTGGCTTATTAAATTAATGGAGAGAAGTAGGCTATTCAGTAATGATGTTGGAAGCAATGAAAGGGCATCTAGTAAAAAGAAATGATTGGATCCCTACTCATACATTAAAGCATAATAGATTCTACAAATATATACATGTAAAAAATGAAACCATATATGAACTAGAAGTAAATAAATAATTATTTTTACAATCTTCAGTGGGGATAGCCTCTATAAGTAGGACACAAAATCCAGGAGGTATGAAATGAAATAATAATAAATTTGCTACACAAAAATAAAATTTTCTTCATAGCCAAAGGAAAAACATCATAAAATCAAAAACAAATGAAAAACTTCGAAAAATATTTGCTAAAAATGGAGCAAATAGCTAATTTTCTTAATATATAAAGAGCTCCTAAAAACAGTAAGAAAAAGAACAACATTGTGTAGAAAAATGGGTAAAAATGTTATGAATAATTTACACAAAAGAAACTTCAACTGACTTAATGAAGTGAATATAACATTGTTGAATGTAATTATATTGATGATGGTATTAAACATGGAAAAGATACCCAACATGCTCATAATTAAAAAATGCAAATAAAAACCACAATGAGATATAATTTTTCAACTACCAGATTGACAAGATCAAAAATTTTATAGTGCTAGCAGGGCTATAGGGAACAGGCACATTCACATATTACTAGCAGGAGGGTAATTTCCCACAAATGCTGTGGTGATCAGTTTGGCAATTCTATCAAAATTTAACATACATGTCTTTTAATCCAGTAATTTCACTTTGAAGACATTATCCCAGAGATGTACTTGCAAATGTAAGAAATAATCTTGGACAACATTTTTATTTCATTATTTGTTTAAAAAGGAAAAATTGGAAATGCCCTAAATATCCAATTGGGAATTCATCCAATAAATTATGGATCTTATGGTCATGAAACTGAATATCATGCCACTATTTAAAAGATGACTTATATGGAATGCTCTCTAAGATATATTTTTGTTTGATTTTTGGCTTACAACAACAGAAACTTACTTAGAGTTCTAGAGGCTAGAAGTCTGAAACCAAGGTGTTGGCAGGGCCATAGTCCCCATGAAGACTTCAGGGAAGAATCTGTTCCATGCCTGTCTCCTAGCTTCCGGTGGTTACTGGTAAGTCCTTGGCATTCCTTGGCTTGTAGACCCATCACTCCAGTCTGCTCCTGTCTTAACAGGGCGTTCTCCTCTCTGTGTCTATGTGTTCCAAATACATTTTTAAGTGAAAACATAAGGTAAAGAACAGTTTATGCAATAAATTACGTAAAAACATATACGTTGCTTCCATGTCCTGGCTATTGTAAATAGAGCTGTAATGAACATTTTGGTACATGACTCTTTTTGAATTATGGTTTTCTCAGGGTATATGCCCAGTAGTGGGATTGCTGGGTCGTATGGTAGTTCTATTTTTAGTTTTTTAAGGAACCTCCATACTGTTCTCCATAGTGACTGCATGGATAAAGAAGATGTGGCACATGTATACAATGGAATATTACTTAGCCATAAAAAGAAATGAAACTGAGTTATTTGTAGTGAGGTGGATGGACCTAGAGTTTGTCATACAGAGTGAAGTAAGTCAGAAAGAGAAAAACAAATAGCGTATGCTAACACATATATATGGAATGTAAAAAAAAAAAAATTGGTCATGAAGAAACTAGGGGCAAGACGGGAATAAGTCATGAAGAACCTAGGGACAAGATGGGAATAAAGACTCAGACCTACCAGAGAATGGACTTGAGGGTACGGGGACGGGGAAGGGTAAGCTGGGACAAAGTGAGAGAGTGGCATGGACATATACACATATACACTACCAAATGTAAAAATAGATAGCTAGTGGGAAGCAGCCACATAGCAAAGGGAGATCAGCTAGGTGCTTTGTGACCACCTAGAGGGGTGGGATAGGGAGAGTGGGAGGGAGGGAGACGCAAGAGGGAAGAGATATGGGGACATATGTATATGTATAACTGATTCACTTTGTTATAAAGCAGAAACTAACACACCATTGTAAAGCAATTATACTCCAATAAAGATGTTAAAAAACACACATATGTAGGGCTTCCCTGGTGGCGCAGTGGTTGGGAGTCCGCCTGCCGATGCAGGGAACACGGGTTCGTGCCCCAGTCCGGGAGGATCCCGCGTGCCACGGAGCGGCTGGGCCGGTGAACCGTGGCCGCTGGGCCTGCGCGTCCGGAGCCTGTGCTCCGCAACGGGAGAGGCCACAACGGTGAGAGGCCCGCGTACCGCAAAACAAAAACAAACAAACAAACAAAAAAACACATATGTAAATGTGCTTGAATATAAATAAAATATCTTTGGAACTATAAGAAGTTGATAAGTGGTAGCTTCTGGGAAACGGAATTGGCAGCTAGGGGAAGAGGTAGGAAAAAACCTTACTTTTTACTTTGCTTCCATTTGTATATTACTTACAGCTATATTGAGATATATTTCACATACCATAAAGTTCATCCATTTAAAGTATACAGTTAAGTGATTTTTTTTTTTTAATTTTTTTTTTGGCTACGTCGAGTCTTAGTTGCGGCACGGGATCTTCATTGCAGCATGTGGGCTCTCCGTTGCGGCGCGTGGGCTTCTCTCTAGTTGTGGCTCATGGGCTCCAGAGTGCGTGGGCTCCATAGTTTGCGACACGCGGGCTCTCTAGTTGAAGCGCGCGGGCTCAGTAGCCCCGCCGCATGTGGGATCTTAGTTCCCCTACCAGGGATTGAACCCATGTCCCCTGCCTTGGAAGGCGGATTCTTAACCACTGGACCACAAGGGAAGTCCCTCAGTGATTTTTTTTTTTTTTTTTTTTTTTTTTTTTTTGCGATACGCGGGCCTCTCACTGTTGTGGCCTCTCCTGTTGCGGAGCACAGGCTCAGGACGCGCAGGCTCAGAGGCCATGGCTCACGGGCCCAGCCGCTCCGCGGCATGTGGGATCTTCCCTTACCGGGACACGAACCCGCGTCCCCTGCATCGGCAGGCGGACTCTCAACCACTGCGCCACCAGAGAAGCCCCCTAAGTGATTTTTAACATATTCCAGAGTTCTGCAATGATCACCAAAATCAAATTTTAGAACATTTTCAGCACTCCAAAAAGAAAACACATATATTGGCTTGGCCAAAAGGTTTGTTCGATTTTTTCTGTAAGATGGCTCTGGTAGCACGTAGTTGTCTTTAACTTCATTGAAACAATTCTGTTAGATTGTATGTGACAGCTGTCATATCAGCGTGCATTTTAAAAAAGAGATCAAAATTGGTGAATTTTTGTGTAGCCATTTTAATAATGAAGATGGAAGGAAAAAAAGCAACAATTTTCGGCATATTATGCTTTATTATTTCAAGAAAGGTAAAAACACAACCAAAACGCAAAACAAAGATTTGTGCAGTGTATGGAGAAGGTGCTGTGACTGATCGAACTTGTCAAAAGTGGTTTGTGAAGTTTCGTGCTGGAGATTTCTCGCTGGACGATGCTCCTTGGTCGGGTAGACAAGTTGAAGTTGATAGCAATCAAATCGAGACATTAATTGAGAATGGTCAGCGTTATACCACGCGGGAGATAGCCGACATACTCAAAATATCCAAATGAGGCATTGAAAATCATTTGCACCAGCTTGGTTACGTGAATCGCTTTGATGTTTGGGTTCAACGTAAGTTAAGCAAAGAAAAACCCTTCTTAACCGTATTTCTGCGTGTGATTCTCTACTTAAATGTAATGAAAACGTTCCATTTTTAAAACAAATTGTGACGGGCGATGAAAGGTGGATACCGTACAACAATGTGGAACAGAAGAGATCGTGGGGCGAGAGAAATGAACCATCACCAACCACACCAAAGGGCGGTCTTCATCCAAAGAAAGTGGTGTTGTGTATATGGTGGGACTGGAACGGAGTCCTCTATTATGAGCTCCTTCCGGAAAACCACACAATTAATTCCAACAAGAACTGCTGCCAATTAGACCATCTGAAAGCAGCACTCCACGAAAAGCATCCAGAATTAGTCAACAGAAAATGCATAATCTTCCATCAGGATAACGCAAGACCACATGTTTCTTTGATGACCAGGCAAAAACTGTTACAGCTTGGTTGGCAAGTTCTGATTCATCCACCATATTCACCAGACATTGTACCTTCGGATTTCCATTTACTTCGGTCTTTACAAAATTCTCTTAATGGAAAAAATTTCAATTCCCTGGAAGACTGTAAAAGGCATCTGGAACAGTTATTTGCTCAAAAAGATAAAAAATTTTGGGAAGATGGAATTATGAAGTTGCCTGAAAAATGGCAGAAGGTAGTAGAATAAAAGGGTGAATACGTTGTTCAATAAAGTTCTTGGTGAAAATGAAAGATGTGTCTTTTATTTTTAAAAACTGAAGGCACTTTTTGGCCAACCCAATACATAGCAATCATTCTCCATTCCCAGCTTCCCTACCCTCAGCCCCAGGTAACCACTAATCTACTTTCTGTCTCTATGGATTTGCCTGTTCTATATATTTCACATAAATGGAATCATAATATGTGGTTTTGTGACTGGCTTCTTTCATTAAATAACATTTTCAAGGTTCATTCACATTGTAGCATGCATTAATATTTCATTCATTTTTATTGCTAAATAATATTCCATTTTATGACTATAGTACACTTTGTTTATTCACTCATCAGTTGATAGATATTTTGGTTTTTTTCCCACTTCTGGGCAATTATGAATAATGCTGCTATGAACATTTGTGTACAAGTATTTCAGTGGAGGTATGTTTTCATTACTCTTGGGTATATACCTAGTTGTGGAATTTCTAGATTGTATGGTAACTATGTTTAACTTTTTGAGGAACTACCAGTTTTCCAAAGTGGCTACACCATTTTCCATTTATACATTTTGGATTTTTGAGACATGTGCTAATATTATCTATCTAAAATAATTAATAAAATGTTATTAAATAATAAATTAGAGCTATACCCATTGACTTAGAGAGATTTCTATTATGTTTATTTTTAAATATTTATTTATTTATTTATGCTGTGCCAGGTCTTAGTTGCAGCATGCGGGATATTCATTGGGCATGTGGGATCATTAGTTTCTGCGTGTGCAATCTTTTTAGTTGTGGCATACAGAATCTTTAGTTGCAGCATGCATGTGGGATCTAGTTCCCTGACCAGGAATCAAACCCAGGCTCCCTGCATTGGGAGCGTGGAATCTTAGCCACTGGACCACCACTAGGTGTGTTTGTTTGTTTATTGGCCATGCTGCATGGCATGTGGGATCTTAGTTTCCCAACCAGGAATCGAACCCATACCTGCAGTAGAAGTGAGGATTCCTAACCACTGGACTGCCAGGGAATTCTCAAAGAATTTATTTATATATTTATTTATTTATATTATGTGTTATGAAGGATCTAAAGCAAGATACCATAAAGTATGAGAAATATATATAATATGATCATACTTTTATAAATTGAAGAGCAAAAAATTTGTGTGTTCACCCATATGCAACTTGTATCAGTCATAAATGCTTTTGCATATAAGATAACAATAAACTAGACTAACAGTGGTTTAAACAAATAGTGTTTTATTTTTCTTCCATGATTGGTAGTCTAGATGTAGACAGCTTCTAGCATTGGCTTGGTAGCTTAGTATGGCCTTGAAAGACCCAGATCCTTTCCATATGTCTACTCCACCATCTTTAATATGTTGACGTATCACTGCAAGGCCACAAGATGCCAATAGCACCTACAGGCATCATATGCGCATTCTACACAGGGAGAAGGGCAAAAGAGCAAACGAGTCAGCAAAACCCACCTAACTTCCACTAACATTTCATTGGCCAAAACTGGGTCACATGGCTACCTCTAGCTCCAAGGTAAGCCAGGAAATATGAGGAAAGGATTATCATGATTGCGTTGGGCCAATCATGACCCATTGCCAGACTAAGCACCTTGTATCACAAATAGAATCAGGATTCTACTAGCAAAGAAGAATGGGAACATTGTCTGACACTATGTGTACATAAATACAGGATTATAGGAGAAGGGACAAACGTATGGAAGGATGCACGTCAGAGTGCTAACAACGATTTGGAAGGGTGGAGGGAGAAGACAAGGGCAGGCGGGTGGGTGGGAGTATAAGAGTGATGCGTTAGTTAAAACCGCAACTAGGAATCAGAAACTAAACCCAGAAACCAGGACACATTCTAGCATACATTGAGTAGAACAAGGCCAACGTGAGAAACACTAAAGGAGGATGTATAACTTACCTCTTGGTAACATTGGTTTAGAGTTATCAGTTTCTTAAGAATGAGGAATTGGACACTTGCAGACTGATGTCAGGAACCAACTGAATGTCTTTGGGTTTTATATTGATAAGTATAGTGATCTACAGTGAATGGAACAGATTTCTCGATTCAAAGAAAAATCAGTAGGAACTGCAAAAGAGTATGCTTTGGAGCTCCAAAATCATTCTACAGGAATACAAAAGGGGATAAAATCGGGCATTCATATAGAAATAAAAGCTTCACAGGTTGGGAACTACAAACAACAAAGTAAAACTTGACATGAAGTGTTTTAACAGAAGGGAATGTATGATGGGTGTCATGTAGTTTTTCAATGGCTAGAGATCCTCCGAGATCTCTTGCTCTGCTTTCCCCATCTGACCAAAAATTGATAGAGTCAGGGGCAGAGAATTTAAATCAGAACCAAAGCAGATGGGGTGCAAAGACATTGGATGCCTCTGGGGCCCCATCTCACATCCGTGCTGCCACATCTCAGATTCCAGCTGTGGCTTTGGTGGCCAGTTCTGTGACAGCTTCAACTCACTCCACTGTAACAACATTTTGCCTGAGGTGTATACTGTGTTCTTTGCTGTGTGCTCTGCGACTTCTCTAAAGCTGTGAACACCTGTAGGAGTTTACTTAGCCTGTACACATGCTACAGCAATCCACTGCATGATTGAAATGATGATACCTTTGGGATCAGGCAATCCAGAGAGTGCTCATAAGATCTACAAACAAATGGCCCAAACTCCCATGCCACCTGACTGGGTTACACCAATGCCATGTCCTTGACTCACACCTATGGTCTCATGGGTCAGGAAGGCCCTTTGCTACTACCAGATATCAGGGAGAAAAAAATCTTGAGTTTGATTTATGGATCAGTAGGCCCAGTTTGTTGATGTGAGCTCAAAATGGATTGCTGCCACACCAAGCCTCACTTAAGGATGCCCCAAAGGACAGGGATGGATGTGTGTGGGCTCAGATGATGGCCTCCCTTCACCACAGCTGGTCCTGGCAACTGCTCAGGCTGCCGGTAGCACAGACTAACACTGAGCCCTCTATATGGTACCATCTCTCAAGGAGACCAGCCAGCCACTGATAGCAGCTTGCTTATGGTGGACCTTTTCCACTTTGGAGGGGGCAGGAATTTGTTCTTCCTTGAATTGCTGTCTCCTCTGGATATGTGTTTGTCTTCCCTGTCCACAATGCCTCCACCAGTACCACCATTGGAGGGATAACAGAATTTCTGATTTACCAAGATAACTAATGGGAACCTGCTGTATAGCACAGGGAGCTCAGCTCAGTATTCTGTGATGACCTAGGTGGGTGGGATGGGGGTGGAGGTGGGGCGTTGAGGGAGGTCCAAGAGGGAGGGTATCTATGTACGCATATAGCTGATTCACTTCATTGTACAGCGGAAACTAACACAACATTGTAAAGCAATTACACTCCAATTAAAAAAGAAAAAACAGAATGTCTGATTTACCAGATGAGATCCCACATCGCATTGCCTCCGCTCAAGGGATTCCTTTCACAGAAGAGGAGGGGTGACTGCTTCTACCAAATATTGCAGTGCCCAGAGGCAGCCACCCTCCGAGAACGAAGGAATGCCCTATTGCAGGCCCAGCTGAAGTTCCTTCTTAGAGACAACTGAGCAAGTTGAGGTACTGTCCTCCGGGATACAAATTATGTACTGAACCTCTAGCTAGCGTGGCCCTCTGTCCCCAATGGCTAAAATATATGACTCCAGAAACCAAAAGGTAGAAGCAGGAGTGTCCCCTTCACCACCACTCCCCATAACCCGATTGCAGAATATGTACTTCCCATGTCCGCAGTCTTAGGTTCTGTGAGGTCCTGTTTCCTGAGAGGGGAACCATTTCACCCAACACAGTAAGAGTCCCTCTGAAGCCACAAGTGTGCCATTATTTTGGGCTCTTCTTAATAGGCAGAAAAAAAAAAAAGAAATTACTAAATGTGGTGGATTAATGAGAGCCACAAACTCCCCCCATAAAGATAGGATCTATTTTTCCTCCCCCTTGTATCTGGGCTGTGCCCGTGACTACTTTGACCAGGAGAATACTGTGAAGGTGCTGCTGTGGAGGTTCCTGATGTCACCTTTAAGAAGTCCCCCATTTCCTTGGAGTTCTTCTTCACTTAACTGATCCATCTGAGCTCACTGGCTGATAAACACCCGGGCTGTGGTACCTCTTGGATCAGGAATGCCAACCTCTCTTCCCAAAGTTCTCCTTGACATGTGTTTCACCGGAGGCCAACTCCTTGGCATGTGACTCTCTTGTCACTATCACCGTCATTTCTTGCCATGGCATAGCCACTCCTAGTACACATCCTCACGATTAACATGTCTGCAGAGTATAGTCATTAGCAGCTGTGGTTTCTGCTGCTGGGAACAGTGAAGGAGGGCATCATTCTATAGAACACTATTACTAGTTTCCAAGGGAATGGAAAAACACCTGTGTTGCTAACTACCTGGCTTTCAGTTCAAGCAAAATGTCAGGGACGGCAGCTCAAAGAGTGGTTTCTGCCTGCTAATCCCAAGTCAGGACTCACGTATGCAGCCTAATCTATTTCTACTGCAGACATCTCACTTGAAATAGCTTCAGTATTTACAAAGTAATCGTAAATATATATGTTTTCATATTACATGTCCATGGGAATGATTTGCATGGAAGGATTCTCAAATGCCAAGTAAAACATTACCATGGAGCTCTAGCTGATATAAAATGATTGCTTTTATGGCAGTTGACATCCCACTTTGGGTTAGTCTTATTATTGTCATTGTTTTTGTTACTAAAACCAGTGACACAGCATCAAAGGCATGATCCATGAAAGAAATAACTGATAAGCTGGATTTCATTAAAATTTAAAACTTCTGCTCTGAGAAAGACACTGTCAAGAGAATGAAAAGATAAACCACAGACTGGGAGAAAATATTTGCAAAAGAGATATCTGATAAAGGACTGTTATCCAAAATATACAAAGAACTCTTCAAACTCAACAATAAGGAAATAAACCACCCAATTTAAAAATGGGCCAGAGATCTGAACAGACACCTCACCGAAGAAGATAGACAGATAGGTGGTAAGCATATAAAAAGATGCTCTACATCATATGTTACTATAAAACAACAAATTAAAATAACAGCAAGTTACCACTATACACTTGCTAGAATGGCCAAAATCTGGAAAACTGACAGCACCTAATGCTGACAAGAATGTGACACAACAACTCTCAAGCATTTGCTGGTGGAATGTTCGCAAGACAGTGTGGCAGTTTCTTACAAAGCTAAACGTATTCTTACCATACAACCCAGCAATCAAGCTCCTTGATATTTACCCAAGTGAGTTGAAAACATATGTCCACACAAAAACCCATATACGGATGTTTATAGGAGCTTTATTGATAAATGCCAAAACTTGGAACAACCAAGATGTCCTCAATGGATGAATGGATAAATAAACTGTGGTACATTCAGACAATGGAAAGTTATTCGGTACTAAAAAGAAATGAACCATGAAAGCCTTGAAAAGACACAAAGAAAACTTAAATGCATATTACTAAGTGAAAGAAACCCATCTGAAAAGGCTACATACTGTTCGATTCCAACTATATGGTATCCTATAAAAGGCAAAACTATGGAGACAGAGAAAAGATCTGTAGCTGCCAGGAGTTAGCGGGGGAAGGAGGGATGAATAGGTGGAGCACAGAGGATTTTAAGGGCAGTGAAACTACTCTGTATGATACTATAATTGTGGACACATGTCATTATACATTTGTCCAAATCCATAGAATGTACAACACCAAGAGTGAACCCTAATGTAAACTATGGACTTAATGATGTGTCAATGTAAGTTCACCGAACGTAATAAATGTACCACTCAGGGGCTAAATGTTGATGGCAGGGGAGACTGTGCATGTGCAGGGGGAATGGGGGAAGACAATTTTGTACTCTCTGTACTTAGCACTCAATTTTGCTATGAACCCAAAACTGCTCTAAAAAATAAAGTCTATTTTTAAAACTACGGAATAGCCTACCATTTTTTCCTCACATTCTGCTTCTTTGAAGCCCTGGAGCTGTTTAGTTATTAAGAAGCTCTTTCATATAAGAGTCTTGGGTGACAGTAGAAAAGTGTAGCTTCAATCTGTATGAAAACACAGACAGCTGAGTCCACTGAACGAGGTTCACCACTTCTGCTCCTAACTGACCACATGTCCATAATTAGGCCAACTTCCTGGACATTTCACCTCCACCTGAATATGAGCATATTTGACTAAATGGTTCTAAAATCACCTGCACCTTGAAAGTGTGATTCTTTTATTTTTATTTTCCATTTTTTATTTCCACAATCAGAAGCTGGTAAGGTTTCAGGGCCATTGTCACACTGGACCCAATTAATCTAGAGAGAACTTAACTTTGGAAGTCAGGCAGTAACTTGTAGTGGATAAATAAGAGGAAAGATGTTGCAGGACCAGAGACATCAGCCAGCAAACCTGGCAGCACCCTGTCCTCCGCAGAGGAGAGACTCAGAGCTGACAGAAGATCCCTTGTGATTTACACAGAGAGGTTCTCAAGCACACATTCCTCCCCAGTAAGGGAAGAATCGAATGATTCAGTATGGATATTCTGAAGGGACACAGCTAGAACACAAGACACACAGAGAAAGTCTTTATGAAATGGAAGGAAAAAGAACTGTGAATGTTTATCAGATTTTATATTCTTAAAAAGTAAAAAGAGGATTACACTGTGGTAATGGCAGAATAACAACTAAACTGACCTCTGGATAAATATATTAAAAAAACCAAATATATGAATGCGCTGGAGAAAGTCCCAAAGCAGGTAAAAGCTAGAGAAATATCTCTCTCTCTTCTCTGTCTCGCTCTCTGTCTCACTCTGTCTCTCTGTCTCTCTGTCTCTGTCTCTGTCTCTCTCTGTCTCTCTCTCTCTCTCACACACATACACACACACACACACACACACACACACACACACACACACACACACACACACACACACACACACACACACACACAGCTCTTTGCCTGAGGGCAGACCTTAGTCAGCTACCATGCATCTGGCTAAACCTCAAACGCTTAGTCTCACAGGCATGAATAATCAGAGGAGTTTAGGGTGACCACAGCAGTTAGAAAGCGGGAAGCTGGGGGAACATCATGAAAAGAAGAGACCCACGGAGGGGGAGCCCTAAATTTAGTGTATAAACTCTGCTCAGATCTCTGGCTGCCTCTGACCTACATGCGCATGGGACAGATTTCAAGCAGTCCAACTAAGGATAAAAGAACCAAACTGAGATTTCAGTTGCTGTCCACCACAGAAGACGTACAATTTGGAGTTTGAATTCACCCAAATTAACTGCTCATTAAGTAGACACACAAACAAAAAAGAAATCAAGAATCTTCAGAGGAATATGATGAATTCACAGTCTTTACAACATATCATTCATAATATTCAGGATATTATCCAAAATTACCAGACCTACAAAGACATAGGAAAATGTGATCCATACTCAAGAGAGAAGGTAACCAATTGGAGACACTAACCCTAAAATGACCCAGAAGTTGGGATTCTCAGACAGGGTTTTAAAGCAGCTATTATAACTATGCTCAGTAATGTAAAGAAAAGTGTGCTTGTGTAACAAAGGAACAAATAGGAAATCTAGGCAGAGAAATAGAAACAATTAAAAAGAACCAAGTGGAAATTCTAGAACCAAGAATTAAAATCCAAAATTAAAAATGGACAGCTGATTGTAGATAACAAAAGAGAGTTAGATTAAAAATGTATCAGTAGACACTACTCTATGGAGCACAGTGAAAAAATTTTCAAAAGTGAACAAAGCCTCAGTGATCTGTGGGAAAATATGATAAAAAAATCTAGTATACATGTAATTGGAATCCTAAAAATAGAGGAGAGATGAAATGGAAAAAATATTTGAAGAAACCAAACCAGGATATATAAAGGTAAACCACACCTATCATTATCATAGTCAATCTGCTGAAAACTAAACCTACAGAGAGAACCTTGAGCGGCCAAAGATAAATGACATATTACATGTAGGGGAAGAATGCTACAAATGATCTCTGGCTTATCATTAGAAAAAAATGGAGGCCAGAAAACAGGGAAATCACATCTTTAAAATGCTGAGAGAAAAAAATGCCAACTCATAATTCTACATCAACAAATATCCTTCAAGAATAAGGCAAAGTGAAAATATTTTCTATAAATAAAAGGTAAGAGAATTTGCTACCAGCAGACCTGTACTACAAAAGGAAGTTCTTCAGGCCCGAGGGAAGCAATACTGAATAGAAAGTAGCCATTAAACTTGCCATTAATAATGTAAAAGACTTCTGACTGAACATCACCATCATGGAGGTAATGAAATATTACATAATTGTTGGTGCTCTTCACCAAATATTTCTGATTTTCCTCCTTTAGGCATATGGTAGAATTGCCAATTCCACTTACTGTAGTTGAGTGTGGTCATAGAACTTGCTTTAGTCTACAGCATGTGGCAGAAACTTTATCGAACTGTACAGTATGCTTCATTTTCTGTTTTTCCAGCCCTAGCAGTCATGAAAACACAGAGATAGCATAGACTAGGTCTTGAGTCTTCCCACAAATCATCTCTTAGACAATAATTCATTTCCACCACCAGTCAACTGTGAGATCCTGCCTGGACCCCTTCCCCTCAGTCTCATTTTCCTTACAGTAAATGGAGTTGGTGTAGGGAAGCGGTCCCCAACCTTTCTGGCACCAGGGACCAGTTTTGCGGAAGACAATTTTTCCACGGAAGGGGGACGGGGGTGGGGGTGGGGAATAGTTCAGGCGGTAACGCGAGCAATGGGGAGCGGCAGATGAAGCTTTGCTCACTCGCCGCTCACCTCCTGCTGTTCAGCCCGGTTCCTAACAGGCCAAGGACCAGTACCGGGCCACGGCCCAAGGGTTGGAGAGCCCTGGTATAGGGCAACGAAGATGGGGATTGTAACCTCCAAGATCCCGTCTGGCTCCAGCGCTCTGTAATTGCAGGACTCTGAGAATAGGTACACATCCCTCTAGTCACAAATCCTGGAATTCTGTCTATTTCTTGGTTTGCTGACTGAAGAGGTTTCAAAAAGCTGCAATATGTGATGGCACCCAACGCAAGCTTTAATAATTAAAAAGCGGGGCGGAGCTGGTGTTGACCAAGATGCAAAACAAAATACATAAAAGAAATGGGCCCCACTCAAAGACATAAATCACGCTTCCTGCTCATATATTTCCCTCTGTACTTTCCCTGAAGCTTTGTTGTTCATTTTTCTCACCATCAGTAAGTAAAAGTTGTTTGTTACATGTGTAACGACTTAGTGTTTTCCCTTCTGAACCATGGTGCTCTCTAGTTAAGGGGCACATATTCTTTGCACCTGTTTTGATTGTCACTGGTGTTATTAAAGAAAAAGCCTTTCCACTTGGGTTTATTCAGAGAGGGTTAACATCTGATTTTACATGGAACTATTTAAAAGAAAAAAAAAGCAGCGTGTCCTGAAGCGCTTCTAGCATAGGGTGTGGAAGTATTTGATGTCCTGGTTCTTGTTCATAAAAGAATGTTGTTTTGAAATGTGCAGTGAAGTCAGGGAACAGAGACCCAAAGAAAGTTCCCATAGACATCAAATCAAATCAACCCCCTCCCCAAAATACTTCCCTCTCGGACCACAGGGCCCCTTGGCTCTGTGCCCACCATCTGTGCTCAGGGAGGCCCCAGCCTGGCTGCCTGGAGGGATGTGTGAATATGGGCTTGTCCTAGTCAGGGCACTGATAAAGGTCATTCGTGTACCAGGACCCACAGTACCGAGGCCGCCCCAGTGGCCTGGAAGACACCTCACTGTCAAGGAAACCAAACATACACCAACCACAATCCTCCAACTCAGCTTTAGTCAGCTCACCTTCCCCTACAAAATAAGACCCACGCACCTTGTAAGGAAAGCCCCGACCAGCCAATCAGGCACTGCTTCTGCATCGCCTCTTCTAACATCTATAGAACTCCCTGTTGCCCAAAATCCCTTGGGAAGAGTGCCCCACTGCTTGTGAGGCACGGTACTCCCCCAGTCCATGGATTATTTTCCCTTGAATAAAGGAATCAAACTTGTTACTAAATTGTTTAATTTTTGTCACTTCACAGCACGAACGGGCAGGAAGAGAGACATTTGTCAATGGTGAACCAGTCTCTGAAGGTGGTCTGCAAGAATGTATCACCCAGGTAGCAGCCCTTCCCCATGAACCCATGGTTCGTGGATTACACAGGCTCCGGACGCGCAGGCTCAGCTGCCATGGCTCACGGGCCCAGCCACTCCGCGGCATGTGGGATCTTCCCGAACCGGGGCACGAACCCGTGTCCCCTGCATCGGCAGGCGGACTCCCAACCACTGCGCCACCAGGGAAGCCCAAGGTAAGTCATATTTTAATGCAAGTATTTAAGAACCATAGATTAATGCAAAAAAACCATGATGAATGAATTATCAACATTTTAAGTAAAGACAGGATCCGTAACAATGCATTGCTCGGTCATACTGCAGCCTGAGGCAAAAGGAATACACTGGCTCTGTCTTTATTTAAAATTTTGATATTTCGTTCATCATAGACCTCTGTATTTTGATTGTTTAAATGTTGAATTAAAATATGATTTATCTTTAGGGCGTGCCCTGAAATGTGCCCGAGGCAGTGCCTCACCTGCCTCACCCTGTCCCAGCCCTGACCCACACACTCTGCAGTGACAGGATCGGCCTCCCATCCACCCTCCCACACTTTCAAAAGTCACCTTTCCCAGGTGGTGGAGGAAGACAGGGTTTGTTAAGAATCTGTTCCCTGTCAGTGGTCACTGCAGCCCGACCCTCTGTTGTCATTCATCTCCTCATGTCTGTCCGTTCCGGCCTTGGGCCTCTCCGGTGTGTCAGGAGTTGCACCAGCATCTCCCAAGCACACTATTGTATGTGACCAACTTTTACTTACTTAAGGTCTTGGGCAGAGCAGATCAGAGAGGCAGCAGGTGATGACAGTCCATAATTACTGCACTAAGAAGAAACAGCTCTAAGTTGGAAGTTGCTAGTCCTCAGTTTTCCTAGATCCCATCAGCCATTGCCTCCCAGCAACACAAGACATTACTGGGGGTGGGGGACTCTTCACTCCCATCTCTTTTTCTAGGACCCCAAACTCCTCGAGGTCTCAACAAGGTAAGTCCATAAATCCTTTCACTTGTGCACAACCGAACTCTTCTTTGTCTAAACCTCCTCATCTAGCTTGTGGCCCTGGTCACACCTTTCTCAGTCCCGCAGGCCCATGAAAGGGGTCTCTCCAAATACCAGAAGCGTTTTACCTCTGTGTGGAACTCTCCCAAGGGGCCAAGGGGCTGCAAAAGTGGCAACTTTTGCACCAACCTTTCTTCTCCTCCTGTATTAAATCAAATACAGGATTTAATGGCCCATGCACAGGTCTGAGAGTCACTGTAGTAAGGGCTGTCTCTTTCATCGCGGTCCTCAGCTCCACGACCTGGGCCTGGCACAGGGCAAATGCTGGATGGAGCTGTCATGTCCATCAGGCGGTGGAGGGTGGGGGTGGAATCACTCCCAAGCACGCGGCCGCCATGCTGCTCATTCTAAGACTCCTTTGGTTCCAGAGTCCCAAGAGGCTTTCAGGAAGGATCTAGTCCACCCCCTCTTCCCTGAGTACTGCTTGTGCCCCAGCTCCCTCTCTCTCCCCCACATTAAGGCTCCTCCCCAGAAGATGCTCAGCTCCTGATGCCACAGCACAGAGCCAAAGCCCCCGAGTCTGAGACAGGAGAAGAGCCTGGGTTCGCATCCCAGCTCCCCCTGCGCCCTGGCAGCACGACCCGTGCCCATTTCATCGTCTCTCTGGGCGTCAGTTTCCACCTCTGCAGACTGAGGATCATAAATAGTACTACCTCCGGTCACCATGGCTGGGGGGCTTAACCAAGCTATCCCACGCTGCACGCTCAGGAGAGCGCCTGGCACACGGTAAGCGCGCGTGCACATCAGCCACTCCTGCGACCTCCTGGCCTGGGGGGGACTTTATTTTTCAGGGTGAAGGAGGCAGACAGAGCAGCAGGTCGTCTTAGCGTGCCTGAGACCCTGGGCTGGGGTGCTCTCCCATTCACCCTTAGTTGCATGGGGTCTTTCCATTCCCAGCAGCACTAGAAGACCGGGAGGCCCCTGGAAAAAGATCCCTCTGCTCCAGAGGAGAAGAATCTTGAGGTTTTCAAGTGTAAACGACCTTTAAGGCTGGAGCAAGGGGAGTCAAGTGTGCACACACATCACTTGAAACAGATCCCTGGCTTCAGAGACAAACCCCAAACTCCCTGGCCGCAGGCCGGGCCTGGAATGGAGTCTGTCTAATGATAGCAATGCAAAGAGGCAGAAAGCCTGCCTTCTTAAGTGTTCGCATAAAACTTGGGCTTTAGAGCATTTTTTTATTTCCAGAGAAGAAGTCTTTGTGGGTGTACTGGGTCAAGGATGGCTTTTCAAAGCGTGCCCCACACCCCATATGGAAGAGCGCCTCAGGGAGGGCTAGGTTCCTGCAGAATACTTCACAGTAGGAGGGAAAAGGGGAACACCCCCTGTCTGTCCTCCAGGTCAGTGAGAATTCCTCAGCTTGCTTAAGCCCCAGAGACCAGCTTCAGCTGTTGGACCCACCCCATGTTCTACCCCCAGCCCTACCTTCCTGCCCCCCATCCTTTACTGGCTTGAAAGATGCTATCAGAGTCCAGAGCCTCCATGTGGGCCCCAAAGGAACAGCTGGGACTCAGCCAGCCAGCACCATCACCTCCCAGGCAGCAAACAGGAACCCAAGACGCAGACTGACATAAGCTTTTTACAAACCTCTCTGGAGCCAGCTGGCCTTCCCTACTTCAGAACCAAATGCCAGGAAACTCCGGCTGGCCCGCCAAGCCCCCAGGACTGCGGGATGAAGGACTTGCTGACATGTGCCTTTGTCCTTCACTGCTCCGCTCCCCCGCCCTCCCTGCCTGCACCGTGCACCACAGCTCAGCAGAGCCAACTGAGTCCACGCAGCCCTTAACGCAAGGCTGAGAAAGCCAGCCAGCAGATCGCTGGTTTCCCGCAATGCCCATTCTCCAACACATTGCTGGGAATACACTGGATGGTCCTGGATCCAAGCAGCCATCCCAGACCCACTCCTGGTCAAAAAAGGAGACGGGTCAAGTCTTCCAACCAAAGGCCACCGCTCATTTCTTGGTGAAAGCTGTGCTCCGCAGTCTCCCAGGATGCTCTCTGCTTTTCTCCCCTCTTCTTCTCCTCAAGGGGCATTATCACAATTGCTGGGACCCAACAGACCTGGACCACCTTAGGCCCCAGGCTTCCATCGGTATCACAGCCCGTCAGTGTCACGTGCAACAAATGAGAGCAATTGAGAAGAAAGCAAGATCTTCATCGGGGTTCTTGGGAAAAAACAGCTGACGAGATCCCAGGCTTACCCACCGCAGAACTGCTTGCTATCCATTCCTCCACCTCTCCCGTCCCTCCCCGCTTCTCCCACAGGCTCCAGGCACCAAAACAGGCTTAAGTCTCTTCTTTCTCCTCTCTCTCTCAAAACCTCTCTCCCTACCTCGCCAGATCTGCTTCCACCCCAGAAATCTTGCCTTTAAACTCTCCCTACTGCGGGCTGCTTCTGCAGCCCATTCTAATCCCCATATCAAAAGGCCCAACAGCCTTGGCAAGCACCGCATTTCCCAGCTCCCCACCCCATGACTCCCAACTTCTATGATTTTGCCTGTCTTTACTGCTGTCATCCCTTAACCTGTCACGTGCAAGCACGTCTCCTAATGATGCAAAAAGACCCAAACACCTCAATTCTGGAAGCTTACCAAAGGTCAAGCATTTACTTATCCATTAAAACTCTCTGTGCTAGAGCAATTTACATTTGTATTTGCAAGGAAAACATAACTAGCCCAGCAGATAGCAATTTATGGCTTTTCTCTATTAACTCAAGCAGGCAAAAAGGAAGCCCCACCGGCCATGCAAAACAAGTCCCCCTGGTCTTTCTCCCTCTACCAAAGAAAACAAAGAAAAGAAACCCTGCATCGCCGCCACTCCCCACCCCCAGTTCGGGCCGATCTCACTTTAAGAGTTTTGGGAGGCCTGGGCTCTGTGAGGAGGGAGCACACTTCAGGACTGAAAGTTTCCATGGCTTGGATCGTCAAAGTCCAGCGTTCCTGTAGGTTTTGACTTGAGCAGAGGTCAGTGCAGGACGAGGGAGGGAAATGGGCTTAAATGCTGACTTCCTGGAAGGTCTTTTCCATTTTGTAATGTCGGCCGTGGGTCAGACCGTCTCAGGGAATAAGCTGTAAGTGGAGGTGAGTCTTTCCATATGTCTCACATGAAAATTGAAAACGATCAGCTAATGTAGTCCAGAATCCCTTCGAAACATTTGTATTGTTTCAAGAAAAGAAAAGGAAAAATGTAAGCCCAGCTGAACTTCACGGGGTTTCTAATTAAAAGGTACAAAGCAGGAGGAAAACTCACCCCCGAAATTAAGTCAAAGGGAGACCTCAGTGTGCAACAGGTGGGACTGTGAGTCCAAGTGGACATTTAATAAGCACAGTCTGATAAGGGTGGTGGCATACTATAGCCAAGGAATTCTAAAATTGTTTGATGGGAGAAGAGAGGCTGGTGAACTCCTGAGAGATCATTTAAAGTAATTTTCTCAGTACTTACTATGGGATTTGACATATACAGTGCAAGAAAGGTTGGGGAAGATAATGGACAGCCATTCCCTCCCAGGACTGGCACTACACAGTGGAGTAGCAGACAATAGTCCCCTATTCCCTGCCCCTCAATACAGTCCCTCCCACAGATATATGAAATCCACTATTAGACATTCTTTCCTTTGGATTAAACATTGTTAACAATCATGGGTAGAGAACACATTTCTTCCAAATCCCCCAAAGACTAAGAGTTACATTTTATTTCCATTCTGTTGTGGTGCTTCTACAGGAGAGCGTGGAGGTATTTAGTTTCAGAATGACTCAGGTAATTTTTTTTTTTATTTCTAATTACCAAAGTGATACATGCTATATTGAGTGAAATGCTGTAATGTCTTGGGTTTGCTTTAAAATAAGACAGAAGGTGAGGGAGTAGGTGGGGATACAGATGAAATAAGACTGAGCTGATCACGGTTGAAGTTGAGTGATGGGTGCATGGGAGTATGTTAGCCCATACTCTCTACTCTTATATATGTTTGAAATTTTCCATAACAGAAAGCATATTTTTAAGAAAGGAAAACAATAAGACTGCAATAAAATAGTAATATGTCTTGTTGCATAATATCCACAAATTATTAAAAATTATTTTTAAAAATTTAATCTGGAGGGACTTCCCTGGCGGTCCAGTGGTTAAGACTCTGAGCTCCCAATGCAGGGGGCACAGGTTCAATCCCTCACCAGGGAACTAAGATCCCACCTCCCGAACGATGTGTCCCCCAAAATTAATTTAATTAATTAAAAGTCTTATTAAAAAAATTTAACCTGGAAAGTTAGTCATGTATAATACTATTCCCCATCCCCACCCAGAGATTACTGCTGTCAACAGCTAGTGTCTGTTCTACCAGATTTTTTTTTCAATCCTAGACTTCTAAAGTCAAAAAGAACCTTAGAAGCTGTCTAAGGCCCAGTGTCTTCACCTGTGAGGGAGCCGAGGGCCAGAGAGGGCAGCTGAGTGTGAGGCGGGCTCCAAACTGGAGTCCACATCCCCTGCCCCACGGTCAGTCTCCCCTGAACCTCGGCAGAGGTGTTTTTCCAAAGCCCACACTTGGTTACTTCCCTAGTTCACAGTCTTTCTAGATAGAGCGGCAAGAGACCCGACAGTCAAGCCAAAAGGACGAGGGCTTACCATCCCAGACAGGAAGTCGATCCCACAGAGCTCCGTGATGAAGACAGGAAACCAGCTCCCACTTCCTCCATTTGGGGACTGAAAATGCTGTTTACATTCTTTGCAGAGATCAAAGCGTGAACTCCTGTCCCTACCA
The DNA here is from genome assembly GCF_003676395.1 of Aethalodelphis obliquidens. Lineage (NCBI taxonomy): Eukaryota > Metazoa > Chordata > Mammalia > Artiodactyla > Delphinidae > Aethalodelphis > Aethalodelphis obliquidens. The sequence continues at coordinate 6,686,490 of NW_020838019.1, read as the reverse complement.
CAACCCCCGGGACATATATGCACAGCTCCAGTTGGCAGCTATAGCGACCATTAGCTTAAAACCTGTCAAAACAGAGTTTAATTGGGAAGGAAAAGCAGATCCCAACCCTGTCTCCAGGTACCCTGTTCTTGGGTGCAGAAGAGCAAGAGAGCTTAAGTAAAGTTGAAGGTAAACCTCCGGGCGTCATCCCTCCTGGACGGCGAGATGAACTGGCCGGGGTGCTGTCAGTCTTGCACCCGGGCCACTTCTTATGCCCATGCAATCAGACTTCCCGGCACATCCCAGGGCTGTATCTGCCAAAAACCCCGAGGAAGTTAATAAAGTCAGAATAGAGTCATCAAGCTCTACGATACAAAGGCCACTGCAGATACGTATCCACGGCTCCCTTCTTAAGGCCCAAAGGAGCCTGCAACTTTCTTCATTCACTTATTATCCTTAACAAGCCATCCTCACAGGAAGTGCACATGTGACCTACAGGCTTTGTAGGATGGACAGAAGCACAAAGAACATTGCTATCGAGATTGCATTTCAGTGTTTCAATCAGAGCTGCCACAGACAGTAGCACTCACCGGTCGTAATAATCTATTGATTAGTTTCCTGTCGCTGCTGCAACAAACTACTCCAAACACAGTAGCTTAAAACAACCCAAATTTATTATCTCAGAGTTGTAGTTATCACAGTTTCAGGTGGGCTTGATTGGTTCTTCGGCTCTGTGTCTCCCGAGGCCAAAGTCAAGGTGTCAGTTGGCCTGGGTTCTCATCTGGGGACTCTGGGAAGAATCCACTTCCAAGCTCATTCAGTTGTTGGCAGCATTCAGTTCCTTGGGGCTCTAGGGCTGAGGTCCCCACCTCCTTGCTGGCCGTCAGCTGGGGGCTGCTCTCAGCTCCTCAAGGCCATCTGCACTTCTTGTCACACTGCCAGGTGGACTGAATCTGGCTCAACAAGCCTTCCTGGCAGGAGACACTGGTGGATGGAGCCCCACAAGCTGAGCAAGGCCCATTCCCTGCCTTCAAGCAGTTAAACAGAGAGGGAAGCAGACGAAGAGACAGAGGAGGCACCCACAAACTCAGATGAAAAGAACATGCAATTTTCCTCTTCCAACAAGTCAATTTAATTGAAGGCACAAACCCCTATTCCCTTTCTTCCTGGTTGCTCTGAAGTTTTTTGTGGGGAGAAGGGGCTTATGAGACATAGGCTCTGGGAAAGGGGGCATCTCTGGCCCAGGGCGTTACCCGCCTGTGATGGAATCATTTAGGAGAGTTCCACTCCCACGCTGGTGACCGTTCCTGTGGCTTCCTCCTGTAGCATTCTTTGTTCCTTCTCAAGAGCCTCTTTTGAGCTTGTATGAGTTTGGGTTCCTCCAGAATCAGACCACAAGACAGTTTATTTGGAGGTGATACCCAAAGCTACTAGGGGAGTACGGGAGTGAGACAGGGAAGGGAAGGAAGCTGACACCGAGCATGTTATCACAGTCCCTCGTGGGCAGGTGGAGCTCAGTCTCGCCTGGGAACTCTGGGAAACAATGTAGAGTGATTCCACGTGAGGGGAAAGAGCTGGGCTATTGATCCACCAGCTCCATCAGTCATGAGGTCAGGGCTGCTGTGGTGTCAGTTTCCCGGCACAATGACCTGCCATGTGCATGGCGGTCAGGCAGAAGGCAAGGAGAAGGTACAGCCCAAGGGCCACAGGAGCTGGAGGACACCAACTGCTTCTGCTGCAAGGCCTGACTCTGTGTGTCCCCAAGTCTCTCCTGTGCCAGGCTGGGAGACTGGAAACTAACTCTGCAAGGCGGTCTAAGGCCTTTTCTGCCCAGATCCGTCCTATAGCTGGTTTGCCTCTAGACTCTTCAAGGTTCCCCAGCAAGTCAAGCTCAGGGGCCCTCTGTTCTCAAACCCAACAAAGCTGTCTAGTTTCCCACCTACTGTGGGGCAAGGACACGGCCCCTTCTCAAGCCCCCAGCAGCTTCTACACTCCCATCTTCTTCACCTCTCCCTCTGCCCTCCCCCCACCTGGCCTGAGGACCTGTCATCTCACCTCAGGGATGCGAAGACCGTCCTCTTTTGCCAGCACATAGTGACCTGAAGCTACTGTTTTTGACAGGGACCTCCCCATCCCCTACAGGGCGCAGTACGTCACCTTGGCAGCCTATCACCCTGGTATACAGCTCTCCTTCTCTTGCAACGATGAGTCTGGGAAGAGTGTACAAGGGAATACAAGAAACCCCTTTAAAGGCTTATCTTATCACCCAGACGTGCACCCCAGTAGCCAGAATCCAAGGCAAACGTAATATGTGCCACCATGAAGCGCTTTCACGGGAGAGAGAAGAATCCCACTGGAGGCAAGCAAAGAAGGCTGCGTGAAAGAGGCGAGAGCATGTGCTGTGCGCCTGGAGGGATGAGTGAGAGCCCAGCCAGTGGAGGTGGGCTGTGAATCAAGGCAGACGCATGGGGGGCCCAGGTCGGCCTCGCCTCCCGTGGTCTGTGCTTACGGCACTGGGGCCGGGGAGGGAGAGCAATACGCCTGGGAATGTCAGGCCAAGGTGGGACTTCCCAGAATGACAGCAGGGCGGGAGCCATGGAATATTTGGGAGGAAAGAAGTGACGTGAGAAGATGTGGCAGGCCAGTGGGATGACACAGTGCGGCGAATGTGAAATGGCCTTTGTCTCGAGACCCTGGCTTCCAGGATCTGTGTGTGTGGAGAGAAAGGGAGAGAGAAGGGGCAGAGAAGGCAGGAAAGGGAGAGGAGGAAGGCAGAGGGGGATGAAGAAGAGAGGAGGAGAAAGAAAGCGGGGAGGGGTGTTGTGAAGAGAGAAAAGACAGGAGTGGGAAGAGAAAGAAATCTGAGAGGTTAACCAAAAGCTAGGGAGGCTTTTGAAGCCAGACCCTTTAGGGATCCTCCAGTTCATCAGATTTGGGCCTTTCGGTGGGAAAGGGGAGGTGGCGCCCACCCAGCTCACGGAGGCCCCGTCTGTAGCTGTGAAACCCGCCGCTGAGACCCACTCTGCCCAGGATGCCGGGTGAGGCCAGGTGTAAGCAGGTGAGGCCAGCTGAGACCCGGGCCCCTCGGGTGAGTGGCTCTTGTGAGAAGAAGACAAGAGATTGTGAGGAGCAGGACTCGGTCTGCTGTTCTCAACGAACTCAGCAGCCCAGGTGGGACTGACAGCCCCGGCCTGCCCTCAAGCAGAGAAAGTGTCAGAGAGGGAGGTGCACGTAGGTGATAATTGCTGGGAGAATGGAAGCTGAATCCACCCCAAAGCCAGCATCTTGGCTTCGACCAGCGCAGTCAGCTTCGGAGGAAAGAAGAAGGTCTGAGTTTACTGGTTGTTCACACTCAGAAACGAAAGCCAAAAGCCGAAAAACTTCCAAACGTCTGGCTCTCACAGCACAAAGCACCCACCCCGCGCGCTGGGACGCTCTTTAGTAATGTTATGGCTCCATCTACAGCCTGCAGAAGGTTTATTGCCACGAGGTTTCTCTCTGAGCAACAGCCGGGCCTGCACTGCAATTAATGCTAATAAAGCCCTTTCCCCCCCGCCCCCCGTCTGTGCATTTATTCAACACAGACCTGGAACTACGCTAAGAAGTTTTATTTCAGGCTGCGTCTACAACAGCAGCTGTTCATATTATTCTAGAACCCTTTCGGCCAAAATTGGTTTGGAGTTCTATTTTAAACCACTGTTTGTTATGAATTGAGTTAAATGGCTTTTTTTTCCCACTTTTCCCCCTATTTTAATGATGGAACGAATAAAAGCCCTCAAAAGAGCAAGATGGTATTTTCTTTCATTCATTCAACAAACACTCAGCACCTTCCATGTGTCAGGTTCCATGGTAAGCACAAGGATAAGTCAGCTCTGAATACATCCCATAACTGACTCATCAGAGAGAACTTTGCTACTTCCTCTTGTTGGCTGCAATGTTTCCACATGGGTCAAGAAAGAGAAAAAGGAGAAAGTCCAAGGTCACCAGTGGATGCAGAGCTCGATACACAGTGAACATAAAATCCTTTGACTCATGACATAATGGAAGCTGGAAGTCAGTTCCCTAAGGGTCAGTAAGATTTTTGTCCTGTTCAATTTTTTTCCCCTCCGAAGTGTCATAAGCTTTTTCCCAATTTAAAACAATACAAAAATAATTATTAGCCTTGTGCAGAAAACTTGGAAAACAAGAAAAAAAGGAATACAGAATCGAAAGCATTCATAATCCAATCAACCAGAGATGACCACTGTTAACTGTTTATAAAGTGGCCCTGCACGACTTTTGTCTTTATAAAACTGGTACCGTATTTCCACCAAACCATAGGAGATGAACGTTCTTGCATGCCCCTGCGTGCTCTTCTACGTGATTTGGAATGGCTGAAGGGTGTTCTTTCTTAGGAATGAGCCATAATTTACTCGATACAAGATTCCCAGTTTTCCACAATTGTAAGCTTTATACACATATTCCTTAAGATGAGCCCCTAGCCGTGGAACTTCTGGATCAAAGAGGGTGGACACCTTTGAGGCCTCTGAGACCCATCCCACAGCAACCTCCCAGAATTTCACATCACATCTGAACCAAAATCTAACTTTAGGGGCCCTGAGTGTTCACCATTCCAGAAAGAGCTTGCTGTGATGCGGAGTGGTCCTCCTTGGGAGCTTGGCCAAGCAGCACAACTGGAAGGAGCAGAGCGGGTCAGAACAGTTTTTGAAAAATTCCTTACCTCGTGGGCGATTTACACTGAGATGCCTCTGGAAGACAGGCAGTAAGACATTGCAGACCTGGTGAGTACGTAGTCGATAGAACATTACCAAAGGCTCAGATTAGGAAGATAGGATAATTCTATTCATCTTCATCACCCAAACCCCACCACTTGCCATGATTATTATCACCCCCAGTTTGTTTTTCCTTCTTCCACAGCCTGTACACAGCTTGTTCCCATGGCTGCTTTGCCTTGTCCTGCACATCTCATCAGGTTGAGCTGGGTTCCTCTGGAGGCCACAGTGTAAGACGCAACTGCATGCATCAGGTCTTTGGAAAAATCCTGACACCCCTCAAACATGAGGTATGATCTGCAGCATCAGTGCACTGGCTTAGGGAGGACTTGCAGATCATTTTTTTTTAGAACTGAAACATTTTCCTTATTACCCCTTTGTTGGTCTCCTATAGGGTGGAAACAATTTGAGGGATGGTGAAACAGCAGATCTTACAAGATAGGAGTGCACAGCAAAAGTCATTTAGGGGTTAATGTTGGAAAGAGAAGGGGCAGAAATAACTAGCTTTGGGTGAAAAGGAGGAATTAAACTTCGTTCCTTTGATCTTAAGGGCTGCCTAATTGGCTCTCATCAGTTACCAATAAAAGGGAAGATATAGCAGAGAACTCCAGAACCTTAGACCCAAATGTAATCTGAGTGGAAGGCAAGGCAGAGACAAGGGTTGCCCGAGGTCATGGCAGGAGATGGGGTGGAGGGAGACCCGCCTTTCTGGCTGCTGGCCCAGTGGTCATTCCATGCTGACCTAAAAGAGAGTGCTTTTACTATGGAAGTAAAATGTGACCGCCTTGGTTTTTGGGGAGCAAGAAGACACCCAAAACGGGAGGTGGAAGAGGGCAGCCAGGAGAAGGAGAAACCGGATCCGGTTCTTTTGTGTTGATTCATGCTTCTGCTGGTGAACAGGAGGAGATAAATGGTTGACTTCAAACCCACCGTTCCTGCCCTGGAGATAACTGCGCAGAGCAGGGCAGCACGGGCGTGACCCAAGGTCCTCTCTGTTTTTTTTGTTGTTGTTTTTTTGTTTTTTTGTTTTTTTGCGGTACTCGGGCCTCTCACTGCTGTGGCCTCTCCCGTTGCGGAGCACAGGCTCCGGACGCACAGGCTCAGCGGCCATGGCTCACGGGCCCAGCCGCTCCGCATGTGGGATCCTCCCAGACCGGGGCAGGAACCTGTGTCCCCTGCATCGGCAGGCGGACTCCCAACCACTGCGCCGCCAGGGAAGCCCCCTCTCTGTTTTTATTGAACGTCCTCATCACCTTGACATCCTTACAGTTTCTCTTTTACATAATTACAGTGTCATGCAGAGAGTGAGGGTGAGTGAGACTCAGGTTCTGGTTCACACTGAAACGGTGCAGTGTTGGCCAGCATCTTCCATGTGTCCCTGTAGCGTGCGGTGGAGAAGGGGCTAGAGGGGCCCCTGGGGGACAGAGATGCTCACCTGTGTGATGCACCCCTCCACCCTCACGCTGGGGGCAGGACCCTGATGGAGATTTTCGCAGGCTTTCCGTTCATCTCTCTCTCTCTCTCTGTGTTTTTTGTCCTAGTGGTAAAACCGTGGGGGAGGCTTGAGGCGGGGAAGGTGTTCTCATTACAGATGAAAAAGCCAAGGCAGACACCATAGATGTCCCACACTTAGGTAACTCACAGAAGGACACTTGAGTGCGCCAGACAAAACAGCAAAGATCCTAATTACACAGATAGAACCAACTTACGTGGTCACACACCTTCTGCTGTCCATCTCTAAGCCAAATGACCTTTACTTTATGCCACAATGAAATAAAATATTTTGAAGCTGGCTCTTCGATAGGTCCAAGGTTCTGAAGACAGCCGAGCACTCCCCGTACTTTTCTGGGCCATGATTTCCCCAGCTGGAAGTGAAAATGAACCATTCTGTCCTACCTCCTGTACTCCATTACCACCTGCTTCTCAGGGATGTTGTGACGAGATACTCGCAGCGTTTTCCAAACTTGTCGATGCCAAGAATCACCTGGGAAACTTGTCAAAGTACACACTCCCAGGCCAAACCCTGGACTTAGTGAATCGGCTTTTCTAGGATGGGTCTGGGCAACTGTAGTTTTAAAAAACTCCTAGCTGATCCTTGTGATTGGGTGATCCGGCCAGTTTGGGAAATGTTGAGGGAATCCCCAAGAAATCCTTTTAATTTTTTAGAAGGTGCCAAGCTTTATTATCATTACAGACTAGGATCATCAGAGTTTGTGAATAAAAATAAGGGGTGTCCAGTTACATTTGAATTTCAGATAAACAAGGAATGAATTTCTTTAGCAGAAGTATGTCCCAAGCAATAATTGGGATATACTTACGCTAAAAATTAATTTTTAATCTGGCAACCCGGTCAGGTGCTATGCACCTCATTTATTGTGTAATATGGAAAAGCTCAAGAAAAGTCTAATTTTTAGAAAGAGAAACCATGTCAGTGGTACAAGGCTGTCCTTTCTGCATCCCTCTCTCGGTGCCTCTCAGCTCATCAGTCTTTTTCCTTGGTCCCAGCTTGCCTGCCTGCCGGGAAGAGGACGCCCCAGAAGATGGCTCTTCATCATTCTGACCCCCCAGCCCCCCAAAAATCTGTTACTGATGAAGACAAGAAACTGCTGGTTTTAAAGTTAAAGTACAGAGGTTTTAAATCACAACTTTGCGTTCTTCTTGTTCATAGTTAATCAGACAAGGAGGCAGGTGTGGGGTTAATGCCATTCACTTGCCAATGGATTGGTTGATTTCAAAACAATTTAAATATTGCTAAGCTAAACACATTTTTTTTCCTTTGGCAAAATTTCCGAGGTGAACCAGCCCCATGGTGTGATGCTGCCTCTGTCAGATGACACCTGACACCGGGTCAGGGTTCTTTCCAACACAGATAGATATGTACTCACCCCGCAGTTGGAAAGGTTTACAACAGCGCCAATTTGGAAATCCTGTTGTCAATTATAAAAGAGACCTCCCCTGAGGTGAGAGGGGGAGGGAAAGGCAGAGATGAGTATGAAAATCCAAAGGACTGTATGATCTGAGAATGAAATGTTTTCTAAATCAAATTAAGCTACACGGTGAAAATTGAGGAGAAAGTCCTTAAGGTGACTTTTAAATGAAAATGAAATGTCTGCTAGTAAGTTACAGAGGTGCATTGATACCAAGTGGCAGCCCTGTATCTCATTAATTTCAAACATAGATTTTTATGTGAGGCTATTTGATTATAATTTGATTATCTGACCCTGTAATTAAAGTTTATTGCCAATTTGGAAGCTTACATGTAAAATGAACTGGTTTTCTTCAAAGCAATATACAATCCTTCGGACTCACTGACTTCTGGTTTTGCATTTAAATGGAAAAGTCAGTTATAACTTGACAAACAGGTTGGAGTTTTGATCATTAATCCTGCTAAAGCAATATTCATAAATTCAATTCTGAATCAGTTGGAATACTTTTCTTTTATTAGTTTCTGTGTTATTAAATGAGATTGTTTCTGACTAATATATTTCTAGACTCAAACTGTAGCTCCGAGCTGTTATTCAAATCAAATAACATGCCCCTTACTTGTGCCTCACACTAATAAATGCCAGTTTGTGATACATTTGCAAGAGACTGTCAGCAATATTAAAGGAGGCAATAATGCCATGGAGGTCTCAAAGTGAGCTGGTTTTTCTAAGGGCTGATATCCATCATTTTTCTTAAAAAAAAAAAAGATACTCAAATCTTTTAGTCTTAAAGCCAAAAACCTGCTTTGATTCATAGAAAGATAATTCTCTAACACTTAAATAGCCAAGACATTGGAATTAGAAAATTCGTAACTTTGGAGTCCTGAGTAAGAGACGTAGGGAGCTGATTTCAGAGCAGAATCAAAGTTATCTTTGGTGGGGGGGAAACCGTGCCACTTAACTTGGGAAACAGATGGGTCTTTCTTTCCAATACTTAGGTGAGAAGGAGAGGCAACATTGCTTTTCAAATTAGAAAAGCTATTCACAAATCCTTGCTGGGTTCTCGGAGCAAAAAGAGGTCTTGGAGACCCTTTTTTGCTGGCCCCATTTTACAGATGAGGAAACTAAGGCCCAAAGAGATGTCAGCTGGTCAGTTACACAGCAAGTTGGGGGCAAATCCCAAATGGAAACACTCCCTGTAATTTTTTCCAACACTTTCCCCACCATCCGGTGAACAAAAGGCTTATAAATATATATATTTTTATAGAATTTTACTTATTTATTTATTTTTGGCTGCGTTGGGTGTTCATTGCTGTGTGCAGGCTTTCTCTAGCTGCGGCGAGTAGGGGCTTCACTTGTTGTGGAGCACAGGCTCTAAACATGTGGGCTCAGTAGTTGTGGCTCACGGGCTCTAGAACGCAGGCTCAGTAGTTGTAGCGCAAGGGCTTAGTTACTCTGTGGCAGGTGGGATCTTGCCGGACCAGGGCTCGAACCCGTGTCCCCTGCATTAGGCAGGTGAATTCTTAACCACTGCGCCACCAGGAAAGTCCAGGCTCATAAGTATTTGTGGATACTTCATAGGGGCTGGAATCAGAGGCCCGGCCCCGCCACCTGGCTCTTTGACCTCTAACAGATCACCCGAATACCATGAGTCTCAGACCTCAAGTGCAGCTTACATCTGCCCTTTCACTCTGTTTTGAGAAGGAAATGAGATTTGATAAGTAAACTACAAGGGTGAGGTGATTTTGAACCTCTTAAGGTTCAAATGCTTTATTGAGATGTGATAGGCATACAAAGAATGTGCATATTTAAAGCATACTATAATTGCTTTCCTAAGTAATCATAAGAAAATTGAATTTTTCATTGTTTTGGACCATTTTCCCTCGTTCCTATTTCTGGACCTCCAGACTGAACAGACTGTTGGCTGTTCTCTCTCCTCCTCTCTCCTGAGACTCCGCACATTGGCTTTGTTACTACAGTTTGCACGTTTTCCATCCGTTGTTTCCCGGGTGGACTCGGGGTGGGTGTTGCTAGGTTTCCACCTTATCACACAATCATCACGGCAGGAATTGTCTTTCCTGCCCCAAAAGGAAATTGTTCAAGCCAGTTCGTAGGATTCCAGAGTCTGAGTTTCGAGAAACCTGAGAATGCGCCCTCTACTTCCAGCGCCCCTCTTCCCACAGCTCGCCACGTGTTTGAATCCGAATCCTCGCTCCAGCTGGGCTCTCGGATCCCAGGTTGGGGCCGCTGCATCTTGCAGGAGGGAATTACCTTGCCAGCAGGTGGAGGCGCTGACCACATAGGCGTGGCCCCCGGGGAGGACCCGCTGCTGAAGCAGGCGCTGCTACTTAACATCACGAAGCAGGTGCTGCTTCTGAGCATTTATCTGGGGCCTGCCCCCTCTGCTACGGATCTGCGTCATCTCTCCTCCTCCCAACAGGCTCTCAAGGCCAGTGTTGTTAGCTTCTGGTCAGTAACAAGGAAGCCGCGGCTGGGAGAGCTGGTTATCGACATCTTCCTCCATCCCTTCTGCCCTGCAGTTTTTGTCCTGATGGCCAAGGTGAAGACAGCTTCCAGGAAGGAGGCAGCAGGAACGCTGCAGGAGGTAGGTGTGACGTGGGAAAGGGCACAGGTTGAGGATTTGGGCTGTCTTTCAGCGCGAGCTCCATTCCCCAGGGTGTCTGCCTTAGCTTTGCCCCCAAGGGCCCAGAATCCTCCCTTCCTGCTCAGCGTGCCTCTCAGGAGCCAGACCCCAGGCCCCTAGGCTGTGACGGGGCAGCTCTAGAGAGAACAGAGGTGTCTGAGGTCCCGAGCTCCAGCCCCAGCTGGTCACTAATACCAGGGAGCGGGGGCTCTTCCCAAACAGCAGCTCAAGTATTTATTTCTCTGCCATGTGGTCCTGACTTTGCCCTTAGCAAGTACGCATTTCCTACACTCAGTTGTGTGTCTACGTTACTACATGATTATACACCCTGCTCTGTTTTATATATAGAATTTACAATCTGTAAAAAGTCGCCATTTTACAGTGTACAATTTAGTAGTTTTTAGTATATTTACAAGATCGTGCAACCGTCACCAATAATTCCGGAGCATTTTCATTACCCCCAAAATACACTCTGTCTCTGAATGGAGGTCAGAGTCAAGGTAGACACATCGATGTGGGTCTGGATTACGATGATGATGGTGGTGGTGATACCACTAGCCATCACTGAGCACTTACCTCTGGGCTGAGTGCTTTACCTATTATTTCATTCAATCTGCACCACACCCCAAACAGGTGGCCCTTATTGTTATCCTGCTTTGGTGGATGAGGGACCCGAGGTGCAGAGAGATGGAGCTGGCAGCCCACCATCGCAGGGTCCGACTCCAGGGTGGTGCATGCCCTTCCCCTCCACTGCTTTTAATGGGTCTGTTCCCTGTGGGGTTCGGAAAGCTTTCCCTATGCCTGCCATGGTAGCTGACTCTTTTTTTTTTTTTTCAGTTCCTAATTCTTTAATTGTAGTAAAATAGACATAACACATTTATCATTTTAACCTTTTTAATGGATACGATTCAGTGGCATTCACAGTTTTGTGCAACCATCACCACTACCCGTCTCAAGAACTTTTTCATCATCCCAAACAGAAATTCTGTGCCCATTCAAAAATAACTCCCCATTCCCTCCTTTCCCCAGCCTCTAGTAACCTATTCTACATTCAACCTCTACGAAATTGCTTCTTCTAAGTATCTCAGATATGTGGAATCATGCAATATCTGTCCTTTTATGTCTGGCTAATTTTCCTTAGCGTAATGTCAAGGTTCATCCATGTGGTAGCATGTATCAGAATCTCATTCCTTTTTATGGCTGAATCATATTCCATGGTATGTATATGCTATGTTTTGTTTATCCATTCATTGCTGGTAGACAATTGGGTTGTTTCTACCTCTTGGCTATTATGAATAATGCTGCTATGAACATGTGTATACTTGCTTAACTGTTTTCAGTTATTGTGGATATATACCCAGGAGTGGAATTGCAAAGTTACATAGGAATCTAAGTTTAACTTTTTGAGGAGCCGCCATACTGTTTTCCACAGTGGCTGCGCCATTTTCCATTCCCACCAACATTGCGCGAGGGTTCCAATTTCTCTACCACCTTGCCAACACTTTTGCGCCTTTTGATAATAGCCATACTAATGGGTGTGAAGTGGTATCTCTGTGGTTTTGGTTTGTGTTTCCCTAATGACTGATGAATGTTGAGCATGTAGCTTCTCAGGTAACTGACTTATTTTTAAAGGTCACAAAATGGAAAAGAGGGGGTTTGGGGGAGGACGGGGCATTATCTGGGACAAAGGGAGCCAATCTGGTAATGAGCAAGGGCATGCACCTGGGTCGAGTCTACCTCTTTATTTGCCAGTTTCCTGAGCCAGTGTTCTAGCCTCAGCTGCCTCTCAGAATCACCTGGGGAGATTTCAAAACTACAAAGGCCATTTGTACCCCCAGAGCTTCTGATGTGAGCAGTCCAAGCGGGGCCGGCATCGGTAGTTCCTGACGCTCCCCTTGGTGATTCTCATGGGCAGCCAGGGCTGAGGACCGCAGCTCTAAGCAAACCTCATCAGCAGGCAACACCCGTCACCCTTCCAGCTGGTTTACAAACCTGTGCTCCTCTGAGACTTTTTTTTTTTTGCTTTATTGTGATAAAGCAAATAAAGCTTTATTGTGATATCATTCACATACCACATCGATTTTAGAACATATTCATCACCTCCAAAGGAAACTCCATCACCCTTCAGTCCTGTCCTATCCTCCCAGCTCCTGGCGACCATTAATCTGCGCTCTGTCTCTATGAATTTGTCTCTTCTGGACATTTCATATAAATGGAATCATACAATATGTGAGACCTTTTGTGTCTGACTTCTTTCATCTAACACAGTGCTTTCAAAGTTTGCCCATGGTGTATTGATAGAATGTTTTGGTGCTGTGTTCCTTTTTACAGTTGAGTAATATTCTAGCATATGCCTGTTTATCAGTTGACGGTCATTTGGGTTGTTTCTATTTCTTGGCTATGGTGAATGGTGCTGCTATGAGCACCGGTGTACAAGTTATCATGTGGACCTTCAAGACTTTTAAGGCACCTCTCACCTGTGTTTTCCCACGGCAGGGGAGGCTCAGCTTTAATATTTCAAGAAAAAAATTAAAACCCCTAAACCCCATGTCTTTTCATTTGAAAAAATTTCACTCCAAAATGTTCACTGCTTTTAGGGGTTAGTTCTGTGCATCTATTGTTTCGTAGCCTTAATCCCACGAAAATCACCTCAAATCCATACCTGAACTTGGGCCAACTCCTCCTTTGGTGTGCTAATTTCCCCTCTTTAGAACTTCAGATAAAGCTCTTGATGGGACTCAAATACCACCCTGGTGATGGTGGCTGCCCTCATCTCATTCCCTCCTCACACCCCATGAGGGCTTGACCCTGTGCCAGGTGCCGTAAGCCCTCTGAAGGAGCTAACGGGGATGTCTGGTAAGGGCACAGATATGGATAAACCAGAACCCACCTGGTCTCCGGGAGCTCAGTCAAGGGAAGCAAGGAAACCAACTCTGAAATAATTATAATGCATGCCAATTTCAACACTTCCCAAAGTGTGGAGGGCACACCAGTGTGCAGTGGTGTTAGATGGTATATAGACATGGCGTTAGATAACACTGACTCACCAAAGGACAAAGTTATTCCCTTTTCAATTATCTTTTAAGCCTTTAGATAAAACACAGAGGACGTCTCGGTTTGGTGCTCTCTTCAATCACTTTAAAAGTTGAGCAGACATAAACCCCCCATTTAAAAAAAAAAAAAAGACTTAGACACAAGTTTCCAGCTGCGATTGGCAACATCACTTTGCCATCATTGTATTCGTTTTACAATTGGCTTCAAATTGACTAGTCTCACTGATTTTCTTCCACTTGCTGTTGTGACATAAAGTTTACTTTTAAAATAAACATACTCAAATTTAAGTTTTTAAAAAGTGAGTTCATTTGACAGAAAATATCAAGTAAACGGTAGAGCAGGTGGCCAGACGATGTAGCAGGAATTGTGCAGGTGGTACCCAAATAGCCCTAGGAAGTCTCACAGATGTGCTAAAGGGATTCAGGAGCCCCCATTTCTGCCTGGGAATGCAGGAGAGAGCATCATACATAAAGCAGTGTGTCATTAAATCACAGAATGATGGCTGATCATTTATAGAGAAGGAGCCTTAGAGGTTAGGTCTCAGCCACAACTTCTGCGGGTGAGGGAAACTGAGGCTCTGAAGCATTGAAGGTCTGGGGTCCCACAGGTGTCAGCAGGGAACCAGCACTGGGCTCTGCAGCTGTGTACCTGCTGCCACAGACCACGTCGGCCACATGCTGTCTCATGCGTATCACAGCTATGTCACGTCACGGGATGTTCTCTTTCCCCCGCTGACCCAACAAAATAGTACATTTTGCTTCCAGTAATGTGACTAACAAGAACCACGAATTACATGGTTCTATCTCTACCACACTGCAAACGTCCATGGATGAGGCTCACTTGTGAAGAATGATACAACCTTCTCTTTCTCTCTAGAAGTGAAGCACCCTAGCTCCAACTTTTATAATGGGCTGTTGTCCCACTCATTCCAATACTTACAATTTTCCTTTCCAATATGTGGTAAGATTATATTTCCCTGCCCCTGCTGAGTTTGGGGGTAATTTGTTATGCAGCGTAGACAACAGATACACTTGGTATAATGCATCTGAAATGCACCCATCTTGTTGCATGTATTGGCCGTTTGTTCCTTCTTATTGCTGAGTAAATGGCTGTGCCGCAGTTTATCTATCCATTTAGTAGTTGAGGAATATGTGAGTTTTTCCCTCTTTGGGGGCAATTATGAATAGAGACAAAGAAGAGTGATCTTTGACTTCAAAATGCTCTTAACATAAAATGGATTTCTCACTGTGGTCCTCAGGCCCTGGGTGATCTGGCTGCCGCTGACCACTCCCACCTCTTCTCAAGGTGCTTCCAGCCTGCTCACCTGATCTGTCAACAGGCCAGGTGTTCCCCTCCACAAAGCCTTGCACTTTCTCTCCTCTTAGCTTTTACCTGACCCTCTGGTAGCTGGCTCTCAGATCCAAGGCCTCCCTCTCCAGCGCCTCCCCTGACACCTCCACCTAAAGTCACCATCCAGTGCATTTCCTTCATATCACCTCTTACAATCCATAATTACGTTTGTTTACTTTTTTCTCTTCTCTACTGGAATGTAAATTCTAGGAGGAGAAAGGCTTGATCTTGCCAAGGTCTTAGCACATATTCTGGTACTTTCTAGGTATTTTCTGATGAAAGATTGTATGAATGAGTAAGTAAGATTGGGAGAGCCTTGTAGGCTCGGCTTATATAAGGCTTGAGAGCCAGGTTACAAAGGTGGCTCTGTGTGTCAGCTGTGGGAAAATAGTGTGGAAAATGGTAACTTGGGAATATTTTCTTCATTCAAAATAAAGTTTTGCTTTCAGTGGGCCATAAAGGAAGCAGGAATTAGTACACACATATCTTATAGACACTGCATATCCGATGGTGGTGGTTTCCAATTCTGTTAACAGAAGAACACAGGGAAATGGCAGTTAGCATTTAAGAGCTATCTGACTGATTTTACCGCTTGGAATTTCTTAGAATTTAAAGACCTATTATTCCAAAAAATATATAGCCTTGTTTATTTTTCCCTCAGACCAGTATTCAAAATTAAACAGGGAATGATGTTATCATTGTGTGTATTCTTTTTTTTCATAAATTTATTTATTTATTTTTGGCTGTGTTGGGTCTTTGTTTCTGTGCGAGGGTTTTCTCTAGTTGTGGCAAGCGGGGGCCACTCTTCATCGCGGTGCACAGGCCTCTCACTGTCGCGGCCTCTCTTGCTGCGGAGCACAGGCTCCAGACGTGCAGGCTCAGTAGTTGTGGCTCACGGGCCCAGTTGCTCCGCGGCATGTGGGATCTTCCCGGACCAGGGCTCGAACCCGTGTCCGCTGCATTGGCAGGCAGATTCTCAACCACTGCGCCACCAGGGAAGCCCAATTGTGTATATTCTTGAACGGAAGGGCATAAAATATATTGATGGGTGTGTATCTCACTTTTACTAGCAGTAACAGTAAGTGTGTAAAGACCCCGAGAATGAGCATATAATACTCTGCTGTATCACACTGAGAGCTGTACATTTATTTTAAATGATGAGCCCTTAAGATAGACTCTTTTGGAATAACAACAAACAGCAGTGATAACGGTTTATTAAAAGATTAATAGACAAACCAGAAAGCACTTGATTTGTCGCTAAGATTTCTGCCTGATTAGCATATCCATCAAAGAGCACACACAAGGTGTTTTTGACTATCTTAATACAGTGACGTGACATGGTCATTAACAATATTCCCTGAAACCCGTGATGGAGGTGCTTTCAAGAATTATAGGAAGTTTGGCATTTCTCCCATGTAAGTTCACACTCACTTACTTTACACAGCTTTATCAAGGGCCTGCCTTGTGCCCCAGATACTCTGCTAGGACCAGAGTATGGGACCAGCCCTGAGTAAAGAGGGTATGTTCTCTGTCCTCCTAAAGCTTAGTCTACAGTAATGGCAAGGGCAGCCCCAGCCTAGTCCTGGTGGCAGGGACCTCCAAGGCTTTGCTTTGGTTTGGCTTTTTCATAATCTCACATGGATTTGCTCATCGAAGCTAAGCGTGGCTCGCTAGGCTTCCAAAACCAGGAAGTATCACAGAGGCTTCTCAGAAGGATCAGTCTAGCACTGAGTAACTCTTGAAAAGTATGTAGCTCAGGGCCCATCACTACCCACGGGCCAGTGGTTGGCTAAGTGATGGGAGGACCCAGTGGATGGGAGTCAAAGCAAAATAACCTCTTAGGCAATTAGCATGTGACAGGAGAAGTGTCTTACTACTACTCAAGTGTCTTATTACTGATCAATTTGGCCTTTCCAAATGTGTTTTCTCCCTAGGAGGCTGGAGGCATCAGTCTTCCTTAGGGAGAGAGGGGAGGTCACAATTGTTTACAGAAGGAAGCAAGAGAAAGATTCATCCTCAGGGTCTGACATTCAAAAATAGTTTTGCATGGCCAGCCAGACTTGTCTTGGGAAGATTTTCTGGGTTGTTTTATCTTTTCAGTTAGCTTATCAAGAGACAAGCTTAGAAGTGGCAGTGTTTGGCGATCTCCCAGTGTGGAGAGGACATCCCTATGGGCCTTGGGATGTGCAACCTATTGCCCTGGGGAAGGAGAACATGAGGCAGAAATGTGGCTGCCAAACGTGTTCTTCAGGGACCCACAGCACGAATTCATTTTACATTTTTTTAATTGAAGTATAGTTGATTTTCAATGTTGTGTTACTTTCAGGTGTACAGCAAAGTGATTCAGTTATACATATACATATATACACATAGATATGTATATACTTTTTCACATTCTTTTCCCTTATAGATTATTACAAAATATTGAGTAGAGTTCCCTTTGCTATACTTGTTGTTTATCTATTTTATATATAGTAGTGTGTTTATCTATTTTATATATATGTTATCTATTTTATATATATGTGTGTATATGTTAATCCCAAACCCCTAATTTATCCCACCCCCCAACTTTCCCCTTTGGTAACCATAAGTTTGCTCTCTATGTCTGTGGGTCTGGTTCTGTTTCATAAAGAAGTTCATTTGTGTCATTTTTTTTAGATTCCACATAAAAGCGATATCGTATGGTATTTGTCTTTCTCAGTCTGACTTCACTCAGTATGGTAATCTCTAGGTCCATCCCTGTTGCTGCAAATGGCATTATTTCATTCTTTTTTTGTGGCTGAGTAGTATTCCGCTGTATATATATATACCACATTTCTTTATCCATTCATCTGTCAATGGACATCTAGGTTGCTTCCATGTCCTGGCTATTGTAAATAGTGCTGCAATGAACATTGGGGTGCATGTATCTTTTCAAATTAGAGTTTTCTACAGATATATGTCCAGTAGTGGGATTGCAGGATCATATGGTAGTTCTATTTTTAGTTTTTTAAGGAACCTCCATACTGTTCTCCATAGTAGCCGTACCACTTTACATTCCCACCAACAGTGTAGGATGGTTCCTTTTTCTCCACACCCTCTTCAGCATTTATTATTTGTAGACCTTTTTTTAACATCTTTATTGGAATATAATTGCTTTACAATGGAATTTGTAGACTTTTTGATGATGGCCATTCTGACCGGTGTGAGGCGATACCTCATTGTAGTTTTGATTTGCATTTCTCTACTAATTAGCGATGATGAGCATCTTTTCATTTTACATTTTAACCAGAACACCCATGCGTGCACACACGTTAGCCTTGTTACACGTGGTATTTTCTCACTTTTAAAATTCTGTTTTTGCTTTTGCCTTTTTGATTGATGCTGGTCACGACCCACTTACGTTATTTCAAGGACACTGAGGTAGAGGCACTGGCCTTGGCAGGTACGGGAGGGAGAAGGCAGGAGAGACAGAGCAGGGAGGAGAGCAGTCAGATGTGTGTCCTTCTTCCCCTGTTCCATACTTTGGCCTGGAGAGGGACCGGAATGCGAGAAGCCAAAGGAAGAGGTATGTCTGCCCCAGCTCCCCTTAGGACCCTAGAAATGCATCCCCTGACTCTGCACCAGCCTGGCTGAGGCCACAGCAAGGGGACATGGGTGGTATGTGGTCAGGCAGAGGACCACACTTTCCCAGAGCTGCCGTCCATTCCATCCCCTCCTGGCGTGGATGCACCAGGAGCTTGCCTCGTCCAGGAGGGGCAAGGAGGCGCCACAGCAGAAGATGAGAGGCCTACTTAGGCCAGAAGGCAGGCTCTACCTGCCCAAGATGATGCTGTCGGGGGAGATTGAGCAGACCGAGGGAGACCAGATCTCCAGTTCCTACACTTGAAAACGCCAGCCAGGTGAGCAGAAGCCAGTGGTCAAGGGACACCTTCAGAGAGACACAGACACTCAAGACACCTGCCACAGCCCATGCCATTCACTCAAGTGCCACCTGGGAGAGGAGCCAGCCGGGCAGGTGGAAGACTAAGAAGTCAAGAGGCCCAAATTCTTTTCTCAACACAGGCAGGAAACTACCTAGAGAAGTTGTTAGAATCATCACGTTAGGTGGGACTTCATTTAGTCTTTCCCCCACTCTTGCTTTGCACCAAATGTGGCTTCACAAAGACTAGATATTTTCTACGTTAAAGAAACTATGTTGAGGGGATATATGTATATGTATAGCTGATTCACTTTGCTGTACAGTAGAAACTAACACAACATTGTAAAGCAACTATACTCCAAAAAAGATTAAAAAGAAAAAAGAAAGGAACTATGTTGTACTACTCAGCCATAAAAGAGAACAGAATTTTGCCATTTGCAGCAACATGGGTGAACTTGGAGGGCATTATGCTCAGAGAAATAAGTCAGACAGAGAAACGCAAATACTGGATGATCTCACTGATGTCTTATATATGGAGTCTAAAGAATACAACAAACCAGTGAACATAACAAAAAAGCCGACTCACAGATATTGAGAACTAGGGGTTACAGTGGGGAGGCGGAGGGTGGAGGGGCAGTACAGAAGTAGGGGACTAAGAGATACAAATTATTATGTATAAAATAAGCTACAAGGGTATATTGTACAACACCGGGAATATAGCCCATATTTGATAATAACTCTAAATGGACTATAGCCTTCAAAAATTGTGAATCACTATATTGTACACCTGTAACTTAAAGAATACTGTACTATGGGCTTCCCTGGTGGCGCAGTGGTTGAGAGTCCGCCTGCCGATGCAGGGGACACGGGTTCGTGCCCCGGTCCGGGAAGATCCCACATGCCGCAGAGCAGCTGGGCCCGTGAGCCATGGCCGCTGAGCCTGTGCGTCCGGAGCCTGTGCTCCGCAACAGGAGAAGCCACAACAGTGAGAGGCCCGCGTACCGCAAAAAAAAAAAAAGAATACCGTACTATACTTCAATAAATATAAATTAATTTTTCTTAAAAAAATCTATGTTCGATGCCCATGTGAGCCAGTAAACGTGGCAACAACCCAGCTACTTGTGGGAAGTGAAATCTCCCCCATATGTTGCCCTGAGTCAGCCAGCAGAGCGCGGCTAAAATGTTTACAAACTGGCTGGTGGAGGGGGAGCCCCGATTTAAAGAGTTTACCAACTTCTGCAGTGGAAAGACTCCACCAATTTCAAGCTGCCAGCGAGGTCATTTGATGGTGAGCCTGAGCCATCAGGATCTCTGTCCTCCTGTCTAAGCTGCCCAGACCTGTGCATCTGCCCATGTGACCAAGGGCTGGATAAACTTTCCAGCAACAAACACTCCTTTCTCTGGACAGACAGGCTTAACCTCGCTCTATGGAGAGATGATGCGCTACCCCATGTCAATAGCCCCTCCGTTTAGCAGATGTCCGTTTTCTTCTCTTCCAAGAAAAGTTCAGAGTCCATCCAGGCACCCACCCACCTACCCAGCCACCCAGCCAGGAAGCTCTTGCTGGAACCAGCCGGGCTGACAGAATCAGAGCAAACCACCCCCTGGAGGGCGCTCCAGAGGTCATCGCAGCCAGCCCCCTGCCTCCAGGCAGGTCTCCTGTAAGTCGTCCTCGACAGAGCCTGCCTCGTTTGGGGCCCTTTGCTCAGAGCGCCCTGAGCAGCCGAGTAAAGTTTTGTGCTGACTCTGTGGGGCCCCGTCGGTGGTAACGCGTGTCGCCAGCTCATAAGGGAATCATTAGCGGAACACAGCCGTGTGCGAGGGCCCGAAGGCCTGTGGCAATTAATCACCTCTCCTCCCCGGCAGCCCCAGCTGTCTCCGATGCAGCCATCCTCCAGGTAGCCCTTTAATTGTCCCCGGAGAAGGCAGGTGGGTGAGGGGCTACCTGAGCTAACGTTAGCCCAGCAATCTTCCCAAATAAAAAAAAAAAATTTTTTTAGAGTATTCAAATATCTCTCACTTACTTTCCAGAGTCTGTTACTGGTATAAAGGTTGAAGCTCAGGCAGCTTAACTGTTATGTGGAATGACCTTTAGTTTTAATATTAATATATTATCGTAAAGTCTGCGAATCATGAATGCAATTTTGGTATTCATATAAAATGCCATACGCTGAACCCACTGCAACTTTTTTTCCCCCTCCCGTCCTCCAGCAGGCTGCAAACTGGGTGAATTAATATGCGTCATCTTCTTCTCCCCTTTATTTACTTAGAGAGGGTGGCCGGGCAACTTTATCAAGAGTAACATTATCAAGAGCTTTTCTGCAAGCTTCTTTATCACATTCACATCCGCGTCTGCTCGACACTTGTCAGTGTCAATCAAATCGCAATAATACGCAGATGATTTGCTCATTTGGTTTAATAAAATCTTTCTGCTTATTTGCGCTGTCTCCATTACACCACATAATTGCTGTGCCGCGGAGGTGAAAGGCAGCCAGTTGCCTGGGGGATAAGAGGAGACGATTGCTCTATGAAGGATTTGTTTCTTTGCCTCTGTCTCTCCCCAGTCACTCATATTCCTAAAATTAATATTGTATTTGAATCCGGCTCTGCTATTCTTATGCAGCCTAACATTGTTATTACTTATTATTTGGATGTGAAGTCATTTATTTTTAGTTTTATGTCCAAGCTGTCAAGCTAAATTTCATTGTGAACTGCCACATACAATTTTTAACTGCCATTTAAAACGAGATTCCAGCTCTAAATTATGGAGTGAGCTTGTTCAAAGGGCTGGCCTGACAGCAAGTGCATTAAGAAGCCTCGATTTCCTTGCAAATCAAAGGGGCTCTCGGTGATTATTTTGGTGGAAAGGAAAGCGCACAGCCTTAGTACTTCCCGATCACCTCGATGGTGGCTGGACACCCAGGCGGGTGTGCAGAGCACAGAGTCTCCTGGGTACCTGCCCTGGAGAGATGCGGTAGGGCCCCGGGTGGCCGGCCGAGGCAGGTTTGCAGGGAGGACACCCCAGCTGAAGCCATGGAGTGACTTGATGTGGGGCTGGGGGCTGCTGTGTAACCCCTGAAGAGGCAGGGCTCTGCCAGGCTGTGGCAGAGGAGAAGCCACCGTTAAAGCTGTGCACGCGTATGCTTTGGTACTTCCGCAGAGGACACCGTTTTTCACGGAGCACAAACGTGCGTTCGGCAGCTTTATCTGGCTGATGTAGCTAGAGCCTGGTCACGTGGGCAGCTGTCATCCTCAGGACCATATTCCCCTCTGCACGTGCCCGTGTTCAGTATTAACGGTTAGGAAGGAACAAACTGCCCACGAATAGCCTCGCAAGGGCGAGCACTTCTTAAGCCCCTACGGTTGGTGCTTTACGTGACTCTGCTCATTAAATGTCCGTGAAGACAGCATCTGGGATAAGTATCATGTTTGTCCTGCTGATAAAAAGTGAAGGTGCCGAGGTGTATGGCGGCTGTGATGATGAAGGCTCTGGAAGCAGCAGGTCTAGCCCACAGGGGGCAAAAGAAGGGGCTTTGCCAGGAGGAGGCCCGAGGGCAAGCAGTGCTGGGAGAAAGAGGCAGCTGCCATCAGCTGCTCTGGGACCACAGCCTTCCCACCAGGTCGCCACCAAGGACCTGGGCTTTCTTTGTCCTCCACGAAGGTCCAGCATTCAGGGAAGCCAGGTGTAGACCAGTCCCCGGGGAGAGCAAGCCATCGCCCCAGTCAGTAGCACTTGAAGTTTCAAAGGCAAGGCTGGGACTCCAACAGGCTTTATCTGCCATTTGTTAAAAAGTTTCAGGGGCTTCCCTGGTGGCGCAGTGGTTGAGAGTCCGCTTGCCGATGCAGGGGACACGGGTTCGTGCCCCGGTCCAGGAAGATCCCACATGCCGCGGAGCAGCTGGGCCCGTGAGCCATGGCCGCTGAGCCTGCGCGTCCGGAGCCTGTGCTCCGCAATGGGAGAGGCCACAACAGTAAGAGGCCCGTGTACCGCAAAAAAAAAAAAAAAAAAAAAGTTTCAGTGCTTAGAAATAGACCCAAAAGATCCTGACCCTGCATTGGTCCCTGCTAAGCTGGGCCGTCCCAGCCAGACCATGCACAGCCCTAGCCACTCTGATGCCCATCCCAGGTTTCAAGTCACACTGCAAGGAGAGAAGAGGGAGCCTTTGAGTCCCTCCTCCCTCTCCTCTTGGTTGATCTCCCTAGTCTCTAATATTAAAAGTGTCTTAATTCTAAACACACACACTTTGTCTTGGGTGATGCCTCCCGTTTATGAAATACAGCACATTTGCAGAGGACAGAGATGCTGCAGTCGACGGGGAAGGGCCGAGAGGGGGTTGCCCCGCAGGAGAGGGTACTGGTGACTTTCCTGTTCCTCCATCCTTCCCTCCTTTGGTGTGGCAAAGAGGCTGGTGTTCTTTTCACACATCACAATGGGGGTCTTTAAGGGAACTTCTAGTCCAACCCCTGGCCCTGCCCCATTGTCCAGGCCCTCCTTCCTGCCTGAGCACGTCTCAGGCTGTGGTTTTTGTAGGTGAGTCATGGTACCTTATATATTGTGAATCTTCCACAGATGTGCCACCAGCTTTATCTATTTTTAAATAAATTTATTGAACTGTAATTCATGTACCATACAGTCCTCCCATTAAAGTGTCCTCTTTAATGATTTTAGTATATTCAGAGTTGTGCAGCCATCACCATAGTCAATTTGAGAATTTTTTTTTTTTTTTTTTTTTCAATTTGAGAATTTTGTCATCGTCTGAGAAAGAGTCTTCGTACCTTTAAGCCTTCACCTCCATAGGTTCCCCGCTCCCTAAGCAACCACTAATCTACTTCATGTTTCTGTAGATTTGCCTGTTCTGGCCATTGTAGATGTGTGGAATCGTATACCATGTGGTCCTTTGTGACTGGCTTCCTTCACTTGGCATAACGGTTTCAAGCTTCATCAAATCGTAGTGTGTATCAGTACTGCATTCCTTTCTAGGACCAAATAATGCTCCACTGTAGGAATAGACCACATTTTGTTCATCATTCATTCATTCAAGGGAACCTTGAATGTTGTTTCCATCTTTAGCTATTGGAGATAGTGCTGCCATGAACATCCGTGTACAAGTTTCTGTTGGAATACTCATTTTCAATTCTTCTGAATACATGTAACCCTAGGATTAGAATCACCGGGTCATCGCCACCAACTTTTGATCGATCTATCTATCTATCTATCTATCTCTCTCTCTCTCTCTCTATATATATATATATTTTTTTTTTTTTTTTTTTTTTTTTTTTTGCAGTACGCGGGCCTCTCACTGTTGTGGCCTCTCCCATTGCGGAGCACAGGCTCTGGACGCGCAGGCTCAGCGGCCATGGCTCACGGGCCCAGCCGCTCCGCGTCACGTGGGATCTTCCCAGACTGGGGCACGAACCCGTGTCCCCTGCATCGGCAAGCAGACTCTCAGCCACTGCACCACCAGGGAAGCCCTTGATCAATATTTAAAATTAATCTTGTCCACGGTGATTCATACGTCAATTGTATCCTTCCCTCCTTTTTCAAACTCCTCCCCCACTCAATGACAAATTCCGTCGGCACGAACACATGGAGTCGGCCGTGTATGTTTTACTAAAGGTTGTGTACACAGAGCAAGGAAGGGGCCGCTGTGAACACCCGCAGTGCTTGATGAACGAAAGTCTCCATTTGGCCTCCTTGTTCTTATTCTCTCTCCTCTCGTCCCTCCAAGCCTTCCTCCATCCATCTTTGTTTTCTCCCCTCATTCTGCTCCTTTCATATGCATGTGAGCTCATACTCAGCTCCTTCAAGCCTGCTGCCCACATGAACTTAATGTTCTCTGTAAGCAGAGAACAGGCCATTGAAGGATTGATGGCCTTACGACGACGAGGAGGCTAAGCCTGAACTCAGTGAACAAGATTCTTCAGTTACTGGGATCCACCCTCCCTAGAAAACAACGAGAGAGACAGTACGCGTCCCAGCACATTACAACTGCCGATAGACCCTATCCCTCTCCACCCTGTCTCCTGGGTTCGGCTTTCTACAGGGTCCAAGGTTTATGCAGAGGTCTCCAACCAGTGACCCCTAGGGTGGGTGGATCAAACCCTCCATGTTTGAGCGTTTTTAAACCTTCTGCTTTTAAAATTAGGAGATCTCTTGTGTGTGTGTGTGTGTGTGTATGTGTGTTTGCATATATACACAATGGAATATTACTCAGCCATAAAAAAGAATGAAATAATGCCATTTACAACAGTGCGGGTGGACCTAGAGATTATCATACTAAGTGAAGTAAGCCAGACAGAGAAAGACAAATATATGATATCACTTATATGTGGAATCTAAAATATGACAAAAGTGAACTTATTTACAAAACAGAACTGGACTCACAGACATAGAGAACAGACTTGAGATTACCAAAGGGAAAAGGGGTGGGGGGGAGGGGTAAATTAGGAGTTTGGTATTAGCATATACACACCACTACATATAAAATAGATAACCAACAAGGACCTACTTTAAAGCACAGAGAACTATACTCAATATCTTGTAATAACCTATAAGGGAATAGAATCTGAAAAAGAATATATGTGTATGACTGAATCACTTTGCTGTACACCTGAAACAAATACAACATTGTAAATCAACTATACTTCAGTAGGGACTTCCCTGGTGGTTCAGTGGTTGAGACTCCGCACTCCCAATGCAAGGGGCCTGGGTTCAATCCCTGGTCGGAACTAGAGCCTGCATGCCACAACTAAAAAAGATCCTGCATGCCACAACTAAAGATCCCGCATGCCACAACTAAGACCCGGTGTAGCCATTTAAATAAATAAATAAATATTTTTAAAAACTATACTTCAATAAAAGAATTCTAAATGAAAGGAAAAAAATAAAGTTAGGAGATCTCCCGTTTTAAAAAATATCCATATTTCCAGTTTCTCTGAAAAATCAGAAGTCCTGACGATGGTAAAGGCTGTCCTTGCCTGGCAGCAGTAGGGAGAGCTGGGCAGGGCTTGCCCCTTAGGCTGGGCCTCTACCTCACCCCAGCCTGAGCTTGGCTCAAGTGCCTCACTTCTGTGTCCCATCCAGTCTCTGTGGATTTCTGGCCAATGCTCTACAGCAGGGGTCCCCAACCCCCAGGCCACGGACTGGAACCAGTCCGTGGCCTGTTAGGAACGGGACTGCAGAGCAGGAGGTGAGCAGCGGGCGAGCGAGCGAAGCTTCATCTGTATTTAGAGCCGCTCCCCATCGCTCACATAACCACCTGAGCTCCCCCTCCTGTCAGATCAGCGGCGGCATTAGATTCTAATAGGAGTGGGAATGCTACTGTGAACTGCGCGTGTGAGGGATCTGGGTTGTGTGCTCCTTATGAGAATCTAATGCCTGATGATCTGAGATGGAGCCGAGGTGGTCCCATCACCCCCAGATGGGACCATCTAATTGCAGGAAAACAAGTTCAGGTTTCCCACTGAATCTGCATTATGGCAAGTTGCATAATTATTTCATTATATGTTACAATGTAATGATAATAGAAATTAAGTGCACAATAAATGTAATGCGCTTGAATCATTCCAAAACCATCCCCCTGCCGCTGGCCCGTGGAACAATTGTCTTCCGTGAAACTGGTCCCTGGTGCCAAAAAGGTTGGGGACCGCTGCTCTACAGTATCCTTAATGCAGCACCAAAAAGAGCAGATATTAGGAATATACAGGACTCTGCCTGCTGAGTGTGGTCAGGGTGGTCGATGGTGATGTAGGTGATGTACAGGTGACCAGCGTGATAAGCAGGGATGCAGCTTAAGTCCGTCACGGTTGCTGCTCAGAATTCTGTCTTTAGACAGTGAAACACAAACTCAAGGAGGTTGACGCTCACTGCCCAGACAGCCGAGCAAGTGGATGATTCATCATTCAACACATATTTATTGAGCATCTACTATGTGTCAGGCACTGTTCTAAATTCTGGGGACATAGCCATGAGGAAAACAGACAAATATCTCTGCCCTTGTGGAGTGGATATCCATGAGCAGGAAACAGATAATATACAAGACAGATCAGTAAAACACATGGTTCAGTAGATGGTGAGAAGGGCAATGGCCAAGCAGGGGAAAGGAGGGTGTTGGTGGACGTGGGGGGAGAAGGGTTGCAATTGTAGATAAAGTGGCCAGGGTAGACCTCACTGAGGAGGTGACATTTGAGTAAAGCCCTGAAGGAAGTGAGGGGGTGAGCCATACAGTTATCTGGAAGAAGAATTTTCCAGGCAGAGGAAAGGGCAAGTGCAAAGGCCCTGTGCTTGGCAGATCTGAGGAAGAGCAAGGAGGCTGCCATGGCTGGAGCAGCACAGACGAGGGGGGAGAATGCTAGGAGGCGAGGTCACAGTGGTGGGGTGAGGACAGGCGATGGTCTAAGTCTTAAGGGACCCTGCAAGGACTTTGGATTTTACTCTGAGATGGGAAAGCGTCAAGAGTTTGAGTCAGAAGAGTGACATGGTCTGAGTTAGATTTTAACAGGATCACATTGGCTGTGTTTGCAGAGCAAACGGGGAGAGATCGATTAGGAGGCATTGCCAACAGCCCAGGCGAACAGTAAGAGTGGCGTCAGCCAGGATAGACCAGGTTAATGGTGAGAAGCGGTTGGATTCAGCATATAGTTGAAACAGGGGCGACCCAGACGTGCTGACAGGTGAGAGGAGGGCTGACTGTAAGGTTCTGACCATTTATAACAGGAGAAGCCCATGGAGGACTCGTGTGTCACAGTAGATGAGATGACCGCATCTGGGTAAAGACGCAGAGTAGGCATTTGGTGGCAGGAGTCTGTAGTTCAGGCACAGAGATCCAGGCTGGAGACTCAGATTGGGAGGCACCAGTGTGTCAACTGGATGAGGTCACCAAGCGAGTGAGTGTAGAAGAAGAGAGGTCCCGGGCCTGAGGCCAGGAACACATGGCAAAACCAGCAAAGAAGACAGCATCAGGTCAGTTGCCAGCGGGGTTAGAAGTTGTTCCCCATCTGGATCACTTTTACAGGGAGGAAATTTGGGTGGAAAAGTTCTGCTGACTTACTAACATGACTGAAGTACAGAATGTTCTCTCAACTGCTCTGGTGCCGAATCTATAGCTTAAATTTATTTATTTATCTATCTATCTATTTATTTATTTATCATAGGAAATATAGTTACATGGTTCAGATTCAAAAAGCAGAGTGAAAAGGCTCCCTCTTACCCTTGCCCCTCAGCCACTTGACTCCTTACCCAGAGCCCCCCAGGTCCCCCATTTCTTTTTTTTAAAATAAATTTATTTATTTATTCATTTTTTTATTTTTGGCTGTGTTGGGTCTTCATTGCTGAGCACGGGCTTCTCTCTAGTTGTGGAGAGCAGGGGCTACTCTTCGTTGCGGTGCACAGGCTTCTCATTGCGGTGGCTTCTCTTGTTGTGGAGCACAGGCTCTAGGCATGTGGACTTCAGTAGTTGTGGCACGCAGGCTTCAGTAGTTGTGGCTCGCGAGCTCTAGAGCACAGGCTCAGTAGTTGTGGCGCACGGGCTTAGTTGCTCTGTGGCATGTGGGATCTTCCTGGACCAGGGCTCAAACTCGTGTCTCCTGCATTGGCAGGCAGATTCTTAACCACTGTTCCACTAGGGAAGTCCAGTCCCCAGTTTCTTGTACCTTCTTTCTGAGAGCTTCTTAGCATATACAAGCATCAGTGTGTCCATGTGGACACCCACTTCTCCCTTTGCTCATTTTTACACAAATGGTATCATAGGCCTATTGTTCTTCATTTAGTGTATCTTGAAGATTGTTCCCTATTAGTACATAAAGAACTTCATGATTCTTTTTATTTCTGTAGTATTTCATTTTCTGGATGTACTGTCATTTGTCTAACCAGGCCCCCAGTCAGGGACTTTTACATTGTTTCCAATCTTTTTCCGCAATTAATAACCTTATATGCTTGGAATTTTGCACCCGTGTGAACATAAATCTTTTGGGTAAATTCCTGGATGTGGAATTGTTAGGTCAAAGGGCATATGCATTTGGATTTCTAATAGATATTGCCAAAGGTGGTACCAATTTAAGCTCCTACAGGCCGTATATATGAGAGTGTTTGACACATTTTCCAACAGTCTGTAAGCAAATTATTCAATCTTTTCCAGTCTGAGTTTTTAAAAATGGACTTTTAGTTTGCATTTCTCTTAGTACAGGTGAGATTGCCTGTGGCTCTCAACACAGCCCCCAGAAATGTCACTCAGCAGAAGAATTATATGAGCAAAGTCTGTGTTTGGTGCCCTTTCCTTTGCTTGGCCTCTTCCAAAGGTCCAAGCTGCTCTGGGCCCCTTTGCCCAGGAGGAAATAACTCGAGAAACTTATTCCCTCAAGGGTTTTAGTGACTAGAAGTGGGATTGTCCCTGAAATGATTTACGTTCAGAACAGTAATCAAGGAGCCATACTTACCAAAAAAGGATGTCTGGTCCATAGTGGCATTGGAGGCTCTGTGCTATTCATTCATTCATTATTCAACTCAGCCACTATTGACCGAGAGCCTGGAATGAATGTATGAGGCACTGGGCTGGACTCTGAGGACATGAGAAAGTTAGGATCACCACACTTAAGGAAGCTTATGTCCTAGCAGGAGCCCGGATGAAAACTAGGCAAACAAATGAGGATTTTAGGAAGTAGTGAATTCTGCAAAAAAAGATAAAATAGGATGCTGTAACAGTGAGTGAAGAGGATAAGGTCAGAGAAGGCCTCTGGGGAGGTGACATCTCAGCTGAGGCCTGAAGAAGGATCTGGGGAAGGAGCTTTCCACGCAGAGGAGACAGGCTATCCAGGGAACATCTGAGGAGTAGGTGTAAGGCTCGTGGGCTGACGCAGAGCAGGTGAAAGGGGGAGGAATACCAGCTGACGGTGGAGAGGTGAGCCCCCGAGACCACAGTGAAGGACTGGATTGTCTCTGGTTGCAGTTTAAAGCGTAAGGAGGGTTCTTAGCAATGGTGCACTGGTAAATGGGCAACAGTCAGCTGGACGCGTGGGCTGATTTGTACTGTTGGCAGATTTCAATGGTGGAAATACTCCCATCATGACCAATTTCAAGCTACTAAAGCGAGGTCCCTGGACCCGAGGCTGGGAAGAGCTGTGTGTCCAAAAGACCATCCTTTGGGTGAAAATGATAACTCTTTGCATCTCAGGATTCATTTTATTGAAAGTACTAAAGGGCATTTTACAAAACAAAACATTCCAAGCTGGAAAGAAGGGGCCCCAGCGCACCACTGGTTTAAGCTGGGAAGTGAGATGCTTTGATCCATGTCAAGATCATGCCGGCTGCCGTATGGACCTTCTGGAGTCCCTGAAATCACACATGCCTCCACGCCACCTTTGCTACAGGGCCAAGCCGATCACTTCCTCACATTTCCTTCTTACATCCCACCTTCCTTTTCTGCTAAGGTGACTTACATCTTTTTGTTGTTGTTGTTGAGCTTAGAAAATTAGATATTTCCAACAGGGTCTAAGAATATACACTTCTGAAATTACAGATTTCAAAGACAATGACAGTTTATCTTAATGCTGTGTAAAACTAGTATATCCACTTGTATAAAACTAGTTATTCACACTTTCACTTCATTCTACTGACAACAAAAGTATTGAATATTCCTTATGAAGATGGCAAGGGAATTTTTGGCCTGTTTCAGCCATATCCACAGAGCAGTACATAAGCAGATATTACTTGGCAATAAACACTGAGTTTAGATTCTTTTTCTAATCAATCTTTTTAAATAGAAGTGTAGCTGATTTCCAGTGTTGTGTTAATTTCTGCTGTACAGCCAAGTGATTCAGTTATATATATATATTCTTTTTTATATTCTGTTCCGTTATGGTTTATTACAGGATATTGAATATAGTTCTCTGTGCTATACGGTAAGACCTTGTTGTTTATCCATTCTATATAGAAAAGCTAGCCTTAGGTCTTAATTTTATTTCAGCAGTGGATTTCATCTTATTTTTTGGAGGCTGATTCATTCCAGGGCCAAAAGCTACTTCTCTTCAACTATTGTGTGGAGAAAGTCCAGAGCAGAAGAGAAAGCCCTTTCTGACTTTCCATGTTGATTTCCCTCCTGCCGTACGCACAGATATTGGTTCAGTGTGGCCCGATGTGGGATGCTACCCACCCCCTCGCCCCCGCTCCTGGAGCCATCAGATGCTCCTCTAAACAGTAGCTGACTGCCTCTGTGCTTGGAATATCATGTGTGGGGATGGAGAGGCTCATTTCTCTTTCATTTCTATGTCTAATTTCAGGAGGGGGTGAAAAATGTAAACAATTTTATGATGTCTCGCCATCCTTAAAATTCTGAAATTACTTTGGTCTTTGTTGGTCAGTATATAAATTAATTTTCACTTGAAGAAACATCATTTTTAATGCCTTTCGCTCGGCCTGGCCTCATCCCACGGTCCAATTACCAAGGTAACTATCACCAGCAAGGAGACCATGGGGGCCATAGATCAGAAATTGTTTATCAGATTTGCAGGCATCGATTTATTCGAGCTACCTGACACAGTTGGCCATATTTTATTCTCCCAAATCTTCTCTCTCAAATTGATTTTTCAGAAAGTTTTTAATACAGGTTTATTCATCTGGCTAATCCATTTATCTTCAGTTCCACCTGTAAAGTCAGGAAAATCTCTGGGGTGATCTGTGAAAGGAAAGAGACATTCCCTCTCTGCTTCGCTCGCCACCTCTCACCCTCTCTGCCCCTTCTCTGCACTCACACTGCACATACATTGCACACACGTGCCCGGGCACACATACTCCACCAGGCTTACACACCACCACACGTGCCACTGATGAGCTGGGAGACACTAAACCTCACTTCCTAGGTCCCCATTTCTTCTGCAAAATCGGAGGATTGCACTATTTTATCTTTAAAGTCCTTTCTGATTTGAGATCTTTAACACCGACAAGCTGAGAGCTGGGAGGGGCGAGGGAATTGAAACCAGTCTTCTTGGTTCCCAGTGTGGGAAGCAGAGGCTCCTCCTGCAAGAGAGGGAACCCATGTCCCAGCTGATAGTGACAATCGTGGCAGGATAGTGATGGGGATGGACTTCTTGACCACAGCTCCACCAGCCCCAACTTCCCTGCAGCCGAGGGTTATTTTTCTCTTTCTCAGGAGCAGAAAGACTCTAAGTTGTAGAAGCACAAAGACCTTTCTCTGGGGACACTCAGGCAAGTGGCCACGTTGTCAGGTGTCCTGTCGTTGCCAGAGCAAGGGGCTGGGTGGAGAGACACGAATAAGAAGCAGCGTGTCTTGGAAAATAATGCAAATGACATGTGAGGATGTAGGCAGCTGTGGGTGCTCTCAGGAAGGGCTGACCATGGAAGAATCTGAAGCATGGCTCCAACTCTGCCAGGCTCCTGCAAGGGTGGGTGTGCCAGAAAACACCTCTGAGCCTGGAGTCCCCAACCTTCAGTCGGTCAAGCTGCAAAGTTACGAACTTGTGGACACAGCCCGGCTAAAGCAGCAGCTGGGCCTGAATTATGCAGAAATCATGTGTGACGCTCCACCTAGGGTCCTCTGGAGCCAGGATGTATGTGGTCTGTCCTGATCCTGTTTCAGATGGGGTTGCTCCTTTGACGCACGGCCCTGCCCCTTCCTCTACTGTTGGGTGGGCTTCTTGGGTGTGTAGTTAGCAAAAGGGAGGGGACAAGCAGAAGTATTTGCTGTCACTGGAAAATCCTCAGTGTCTAACTAATAAGAACCTGTTGTATAGCACAGGGAACTCTACTCAATACTGTGTAATGGCCTTAATGGGAAAAGAATCTAAAAAAGAGTGGGTATATGTATGACTGATTCACTTTACTGTACAATGAAATTAACACAACATTGTAAATCAACTCTACTCCAATAAAACTTAAAAGAAAAAAAAAAAAGAAAATCTCAGTGTCTCCGAGACTGTCAAGCCAAACAAGGGGTTTATTGCGACCACTGTTTTGTGCTGAGATCCATGTCTTTCATGTCCCCTTTCCGCAACATGCAGTCAGCTGTCTCCTGTGTAAGCAGAGGTAAGGGTAGTGATCTACCCAACCAGAGGAAGGCTCTGGCAGGTGGAGGCCTCCCTCCGGCATCACTAAATTTCGCCCAGGCACCACTGTGCTCCCATTCACTCCTCCCAAGCACAGACTCTGAGAGAACCATTCATCGAGATTCTCCCTCAGATCTGGAAGAGGTGACAGAACTGAAGGAAAATGTGTATAGATGCACAGAAGGCCACAGCTGATGGACAGATCCTCTTATTCTTTTTTTTTTCATCTTTATTGGAGTACAGTTGCTTTACAATGGTGTGTTAGTTTCTGCTTTATAACAAAGTGAATCAGTTATACATATACATATGTTCCCATATCTCCTCCCTCTTGAGTCTCCCTCTCACCCTCCCTATCCCACCCTTCTAGGTGGTCACAAAGCACCGAGCTGATCTCCCCGTGCTATGCGGCTGCTTCCCACTAGCTATCTATTTTATGTTTGGTAGTGTATGTATGTCCATGCCACTCTCTCACTTTGTCACAGCTTACCCTTCCCCCTCCCAATATCCTCAAGTCCATTCTCTAGTAGGTCTGTGTCTTTATTCCCATCTTACCCCTAGGTCCTTCATGACATTTTTTTCCCTTAGATTCCATATATATGTGTTAGCATACAGTACCTGTCTTTCTCTTTCTGACTTAGTTCACTCTGTATGACAGACTCTAGGTCAATCCACCTCACTACAAATAACTCAATTTCATTTCTTTTTATGACTGAGTAATATTCCATTGTATATACGTGCCACATCTTCTTTATCCATTCATCCGATGATGCACACTTAGGTTGTTTCCATCTCCTGGCTATTGTACATAGAGCTGCAATGAACATTTTGGTACATGACTCTTTTAGAATTATGGTTTTCTCAGGGTATATGCCCAGTAGTGGGATTGCTGGGTCATATGGTAGTTCTATTTGTAGTTTTTTAAGGAACCTTCATACTATTCTCCATAGTGAGTATACCAATTCACATTCCCACCAGCAGTGCAAGAGTGTTCCCTTTTCTCCACACCCTCTCTAGCATTTATTGTTTCTAGATTTTTTGATGATGGCCATTCTGACCGGTGTGAGATGATATTTCATTGTAGTTTTGACTTGTATTTCTCTAATGATTAATGATGTTGAGCATTCTTTCATGTGTTTGCTGGCAGTCTGTATATCTTCTTTGGAAAAATGTCTATTTAGGTCTTCTGCCCATTTCTGGATTGGGTTGTTTGTTTTTTTGGTATTGAGCTGCATGAGCTGCTTGTAAATTTAGGAGACTAATCCTTTGGCATTTGCTTCATTTGCAAATATTTCCCATTCTGAGGGTTGTCTTTTGGTTTTGTTTATGGTTTCCTTTGCTGTGGAAAAGCTTTTAAGTTTCATTAGGTTCCATTTGTTTATTTTTGTTTTGATTTCCATTTCTCTAGGAGATGGGTCAAAAAGGATCTTGCTGTGATTTATGTCATAGAGTGTTCTGCCTATGTTTTCCTCTAAGAGTTTGATAGTTTCTGACCTTACATTTAGGTCTTTAATCCATTTTGAGCTTATTTTTGTGTATGGTGTTAGGGAGTAGTCTAATCTCATACTTTTACATGTACCTGTCCAGTTTTCCCAGCACCACTTATTGAAAAGGCTGTCCTTTCTCCATTGTACATTCCTCCCTCCTTTATGAAAGGTAAGGTGACCATATGTGCATGGGTTTATCTCTGGGCTTTCTCTCCTGTTCCATTGATCTATCTTTCTTTTTTTTGCCAGTACCATATTGTCTTGATTACTGTAGCTTTGTAGTATAGTCTGAAGTCAGGGAGCCTGATTCCTCCAGCTCCGTTTTTTTCCCTCAAGACTGCTTTGGCTATTCGGGGTCTTTTGTGTCTCCATACAGATTTTAAGATTTTTTGTTCTAGTTCCATAAAAAATGCCATTGATAATGTGATAGAGAATCTGTAGATTGAATCTGTAGATTGCTTTGTGTAGTAGAGTCATTTTCACAATGTTGATTTTTCCAATCCAAGGACATGGTATATCTCTCCATCTATTTGTATCATCTTTAATTTCTTTCATCTGTGTCTTATAATTTTCTGCATACAGGTCTTTTGTCTCCTTAGGTAGGTTTATTCCTAGATATTTTATTTGTTTTGTTGCAATGGTACATGGGAGTGTTTTCTTGATTTCACTTTCAGATTTTTCATCATTAGTGTATAGGAATGCCAGAGATTTCTGTGCATTAATTTTCTATCCTGCTACTTTACCAAATTCATTGATTAGCTTTAGTAGTTTTTTGGTAGCATCTTTAGGATTCTCTATGTATAGTATCATGTCATCTGCAAACAGTGACAGTTTTACTTCTTCTTTTCCGATTTGGATTCCTTTTTTCTCTGATTGCTGTGACTAAAACTTCCAAAATTATGTTGGATAAGAGTGGTGAGAGTGGGCAAACTTGTCTTGTTCCTGATCTTAGTGGAAATGGTTTCAGTTTTTCACCATTGAGGATGACGTTGGCTGAGGGTTTGTCATATATGGCCTTTATTATGTTGAGGAAAGTTCCCTCTATGCCTACTTTCTGCAGGGTTTTTATCATAAATGGGTGTTGAATTTTCTCTAAAGCTTTCTCTGCATCTATTGAGATGATCATATGGTTTTTCTCCTTCAATTTGTTAATATGGTGTATCACGTTGATTGATTTGCGTATATTGAAGAATCCTTTCATTCCTGGAATAAACCCCACTTGATCATGGTGTATGATCCTTTTAATGTGCTGTTGGATTCTGTTTGCTTGTATTTTGTTGAGGATTTTTGCATCTATGTTCATCAGTGATATTGGCCTGTAGTTTTCTTTCTTTGTGACATCCTTGTCTGATTTTGGTATCAGGGTGATGGTGGCCTCGTAGAATGAGTTTGGGAGTGTTCCTCCCTCTGCTATATTTTGGAAGAGTTTGAGAAGGATAGGTGTTAGCTCTTCTCTAAATGTTTGATAGAATTCAGCTGTGAAGCCATCTGGTCCTGGGCTTTTGTTTGTTGGAAGATTTTTAATCACAGTTTCAATTTCAGTGCTTGTGATTGGTCTGTTCATATTTTCTATTTCTTCCTGATTCAGTCTTGGCAGGTTGTGCATTTCTAAGAATTTGTCTATTTCTTCCAGGTTGTCCATTTTATTGGCATAGGGTTGCTTGTAGTAATCTCTCATGATCTTTTGTATTTCTGCAGTGTTAGCTGTTACTTCTCCTTTTTCATTTCTAATTCTATTGATTTGAGTCTTCTCCCTTTTTTTCTTGATGAGTCTGGCTAATGGTTTATCAATTTTGTTTATCTTCTCAAAGAACCAGCTTTTAGTTTTATTGATCTTTGCTATCATTTCCTTCATTTCTTTTTCATTTGTTTCTGATCTGATCTTTATGGTTTCTTTCCTTCTGCTAACTTTGGGGTTTTTTTGTTCTTCTTTCTCTAATTGATTTAGGTGCAAGTTTAGGTTGTTTATTCGAGATGTTTCCTGTTTCTTAAGGTAGGATTGTATTGCTATAAACTTCCCTCTTAGAACTGCTTTTGCTGCATCCCATAGGTGTTGGGCCGTCGTGTCTCCATTGTCATTTGTTTCTAGGTACTTTTTAATTTCCTCTTTGATTTCTTCAGTGATCTCTTGGTTATTTAGTAGTGTATTGTTTAGACTCCATGTGTTTGTATTTTTTACAGATCTTTTCCTGTAATTGATATCTAGTCTCATAGCGCTGTGGTCAGAAAAGATACTTGATACAATTTCAATTTTCTTAAATTTACCAAGGCTTGATTTGTGACCCAAGATATGATCTATCCTGGAGAATGTTCCATGAGCACTTGTGAAAAATGTGTATTCTGTTGTTTTTGGATGGAATGTCCTATAAATATCAATTAAGTCCACCTTGTTTAGTGTATCATTTAAAGCTTGTGTTTCGTTATTTATTTTCATTTTGGATGATCTGTCCATTGGTGAAACTGGGGAGTTAAAGTCCCCTAGTATGTATGTGTTACTGTCGATTTCCCCTTTTATGGCTGTTAGTTTTTGCCTTATGTATTGAGGTGCTCCTATGTTGGGTGCACAAATATTTACAATTGTTATATCTTCTTCTTGGATCGATCCTTTGATCATTATGTACTGTCCTTCTTTGTCTCTTGTAATAGTCTTTATTTTAAAGTCTATTTTGCCTGATATGAGAATTGCTACTCCAGCTTTCTTTTGGTTTCCATTTGCATGGAATATCTTTTTCCATCCCCTCACTTTCAGTCTATATGTGTCCCTAGGTCTGAAGTGGGTCTCCTGTAGACAGCATATATATGGGTCTTGTTTTTGTATCCATTCAGCCAGTCTGTCTTTTGGTGGGAGCATTTAATAAATTTACATTTAAGGTAATTATCGATATGTATGTCCGTATTCCCATTTTCTTAATTGTTTTGGGTTTGTTATTGTAGGTCTTTTCCTTCTATTGTGTTTCTTGCCTAGAGAAGTTCCTTTAGCATTTGTTGTAAAGCTGGTTTGGTGGTGCTGAACTCTCTCAGCTTTTGCTTGTCTGTAAAGGTTTTAATTTCTCCATCAAATCTGAATGAGATCCTTGCTGGGTAGAGTAATCTCGGTTGTAGCTTTTTCTCCTTCATCACTTTAAATATGTCCTGCCAGTCCCTTCTGGCTTGCAGAGTTTCTGCTGAAAGATCAGCTGTTAACCTTATGGGGATTCCCTTGTGTGTTATTTGTTTTTTTTTCCCTTGCTGCCTTTAATATGTTTTCTTTGTATTTGATTTTTGACAGTTTGATTAATATACGTCTTGACGTGTTTCTCCTTGGATTTATCCTGTATGGGACTCTCTGTGCTTCCTGGACTTCATTAACTATTTCCTTTCCCTTATTAGGGAAGTTTTCAACTATAATCTCTTCAAATATTTTCTCACTCCCTTTATTTTTTTCTTCTTCTGGGACCCCTATAATTCGAATGTTGGTGCATTTAATGTTGTCCCAGAGGTCTCTGAGACTGTCCTCAGTTCTTTTCATTCTTTTTTCTTTATTCTGCTCTGCAGTAGTTATTTCCACTATTTTATCTTCCAGGTCACTTATCCGTTCTTCTGCCTCAGTTATTCTGCTATTGATCCCCTCTAGAGTATTTTTAATTTCATTTATTGTGTTGTTCATCGTTGCTTGTTTCCTCTTTAGTTCTTCTAGGTCCTTGTTAAATGTTTCTTGCATTTTCTCTATTCTATATCCAAGATTTTGGATCATCTTTACTATCATTATTTTGAATTCTTTTTCAGGTAGACTGCCTATTTCCTCTTCATTTGTTAGGTCTTGTGGGGGTTTACCTTGCTCCTTCATCTGCTGTGTTTTTTTCTGTCTTCTCATTTTGCTTAACTTACTGTGTTTGGGGTCTGCTTTTTGCAGGCTGCAGATTCATAGTTCCCATTGTTTTTGGTGTCTGTCCCCAGCGGCTAAGGTTGGTTCAGTGGTTTGTGTAGGCTTCCTGGTGGAGGGGACTAGTGCCTGTGTTCTGGTGGATGAGGCTGGATCTTGTCTTTCTGGTGGGCAGGTCCACATAACGTCAGCTGGGCTGCAGTCCCTCTGGAAGCTTTGGGGAAGAATTAATTTCCTTCATTTTTCCAGTTACTAGAGCTGTATTTTTGCACCCACGGCTGCAGGGTTCCTGGCTGTTCTTTCATCTCTGTGTGAAAATTTATCTCTGTGATTTCTCCTTCTTTGGACGCTCTCTCATGGTCCCTTCACTGGTCACTGGAATCCCTAAGGCTGCCCATTCTTTGTGCGCAGATAGAAGGACCATAGGAGGGGACAGTGATCAGGGTTTGGTCAGCTGCCCCAGGGGCCCAGGTGGCAATCTGCGTATCCAGATGTTCATTTGCATGCAGCCTCCTTTCTCCTCACAGTTATCAACTTGACCCTCTTATTCTTGAGTGGGATGTTCTCTCACTTTTATAAGTTGTGGTGTAGATACTGACAGTGGAAACTTTCCCATGGCTTTGCTGTGCTAAATAAAAATAAAATTTGATCCTTCTCCTGAATAAATGAGACAGAAGTCAGGATGCCTTTGGGAGCCACTCAGCCAAACCAAGAGGGCTGTGGAAGAGAGAGTTTTTCCTAATCAAAGAGATGTCTCTCTTTCCTGACCTGGGTTTCTCACCAAGGTTCCCATGTCAAACTATTAAAGTTGTGGCCATCTGCCTCTGGTACCTCTTGTGCTGCCGACAGACAGAGCCCTGCTTGGGCCCATCCAAGGAACGGACTTACGTGTGAACCACTTTCTTTTGCATTTTTCATGGGAGTCAGTCCCATCTGAGTTGCCTGGACAAAGAACAAGTTAGGGAGGGTGCTTTCTCAAGGGAAATTTGGGTGCTGTTATCAGGAGGAGGAGCAGAGCTTGGTAAGAGGGGGAAATAAAAACAAATTCCATTTCTGCTTATTCTCACTGACTGTGGCCTCATTCTCCAATCCGCAGTTACCTTCTCTGTGAAGTAGGGACAGTACAAGCTCCCATCTCACTGGATTATCACAAGTATTAAAGAGCTAAGATTTATAGAGTGCTTACCATATTGACTCAGAGTAAAATCTCACTAAATGTCAGAAACAACAGTAGTTATAGCTGCTATTACTGCCACAGCTGCTACTACTATTACAGGGATCTTTA
The DNA here is from genome assembly GCF_003676395.1 of Aethalodelphis obliquidens. Lineage (NCBI taxonomy): Eukaryota > Metazoa > Chordata > Mammalia > Artiodactyla > Delphinidae > Aethalodelphis > Aethalodelphis obliquidens. The sequence continues at coordinate 6,647,180 of NW_020838019.1, read as the reverse complement.
CCGCCCTTTCCGGTTTATAGGGTTTTCTGATTTTAAGTGTGGTCAGAGCGTCATCGTAGGAGACGGCCAATTCTACTGACCCACACTGCAGGCCATTGGGGAAAGCATCATTAGAAGCACCTCTGTACAGTTACCTCCTGAGAACCTCCAGTGTGGCCCACCCCACATGTTGGTACAGATGTGGGGAAACCTTAATCACAGGCCAACTTTCCCTGGGGCCAACAGATCCCTCCAGGAGTGAAAGATATATAGTGGACGCTTATCTTAATATGGGAAGGAGAAAAACATTGAAGCCATTCCACAGCTGGAAGCAACTATTTTAGGCCTTCTAAAGACATTGATTCAGCCAACAAATATTTCATGCTGTATCAGTTTGCTCAGGCTGCCATAACAAAATACCACAGGCTAGGTAGCATAAACAGCAGACATTTATTTTCTCAGAGTCTGGAGGCTGGAAGTCCAGGATCAAGATGCTAGTAGGGTTCATTTTCTCTGAGGCCTCCACCTTTGGCTTGTGGATAGCCACCCTCTTACTGCCTGTTCACATGGTTGTCCCTCTAAGAGTGTGAATCGGGTGTCTCCTTGTGTGTCCAAATTTTCTCTTCTTACCAAGACACTAGTCAGATTAGGGCTCATGCATATGACCTCATGTTAACTTAATCAACACTTTGAGACCCTACCTCAAAATATAGTCACAGTCTGAGGTTCTAGGAATTAGGGCTTCAACATAAAAATTGGGGGAGGACACAATTCAACCCATATTATTTGTCTGCTGTGTGCCACACTTTTTTTTTTATAGGCAAAAGAACTATAGAAGTGACCAAACAGACAAAAAATAAAAATCCCTGCCTTTACTGGCTTTACATGGGTCAGAGAAGGAGGTGGGGGAGACAGACCATAAATAAACATGTGAAGTATGTTTGGTGATAAACGTTAAGGGGAAAAATAGAGCAGGTGCTAGAGGGTGGAGAGGAGTTGCTATTTTAAATATGGTGGCCAGGAAAGAGCTCACTGATGAGGGGTGTTTGAGAAGAAAACTGAAACGATTGATGAAGATAGATGCAAAAATCCTCAACAAAATAGGAGCAAATTGAATTCAACAGCACAATAAAAGCATCATACACCATGACCAAGTGGAATTTATCCCTGGGATGCAAGGAGGGTTCCACATATGTGAATTAATCAATATGATACACCACATTAACAAAATGAAGAATAAAAGTCACATGATCATCTCAATAGATGCAGAAAAGCATTTAACAAAATTCAACACCCTTTTATGATATAAACTCTCAACAGATTAGGTATAGAAGGAATTTACCTGAACAAGATAAAGGCCATATGTGAAAAGCCTATAGCTAATCTCATACTCAATGGTGAAAAACTAAAAGGTTTTCCTGTTAGATGGGGAACAAGGCAGGGATGTTCACTTGCCACTTCTACTCAACATAGTACTAGAAGTCCTAGCCAGAGTAATTAGGCAAAAATAAATAAATGGCAACCAAACTGGAAAGGAAGAAGTAAAATTATCTCTGTTTGAGATGACATGATCTTATGTGTAGAAAATGCTGAAGACTCCATAAAAAACAACTGTTAGAAATAAATGAATTCAGTAAAGTTGCAGAATATAAATCCAACGTATAAAAATCAGTTGTATTTCTGTACACTAACAACAAACAATCTTAAAAGGAAATCAAGAAATCAATCCCATTTACAACAGCATCAAAAAGAATAAAATACTTAGGAATAAACTTAACCAAGGAGGTGAAAGACTGAAAACTATAAAATGTTGATGAAAGAAATTTAACAAAACACAAATAAATGGAAAGATGTCCTGTGCTCATGCAATGAATTAATACTGTTAAAATATCCATACTAAAAAAAAAAAAAAAAAAAATCCATACTACCCAAAGTGACCTACAGATTCAATTCACTCCATATCAAAATCTCAAAGACAATTTTTATAAAATAGAAGAAACAATCCTAAAATTCATATGGAACCACAAAAACCCCAAATAGACAAAGCAATCCTGAGAAAAAAAGAACAAAACTGGAGGCATCACACTTCCTGATTTCAAAATAGATGACAAAACTACAGTATTCAAAACAGCATGGCACTGGCATAAAAACAGATGTACAGACCAGTGGAACAGAATAGAGACGTCAGAAATAAATGGACACGTATACAGTCAACTGATATCTGATAAGGGAGCCAAGAAAACACAATGGGAAAAGGACAATTTCTTCAATAACTGGTGTTGGGAAAACTGGATATTCACATGCAAAAGAACAAAATTGGACCTTAAAAACATGATACACAAAAATCAATTCAAAGTAAAGACTTAAAAGTAAGACCTGGGGCTTCCCTGGTGGCACAGTGGTTGAGAGTCCGCCTGCCGATGCAGGGGACACGGGTTCGTGCCCCGATCCAGGAAGATCCCACATGCCGCGGAGCAGCTAGGCCCGTGAGCCATGGCCACTGAGCCTGCGCATCTGGAGCCTGTGCTCCGCAAAGGGAGAGGCCACAACAGTGAGAGGCCCACGTATCACAAAAAAAAAGTAAGACCTGAAACCATAAAACTCTTAGAAGAAAACATCAGGAAAAACAAAGGTCCTTGACATTGGTTTTGGCAATGATTTTTTAAATATGACACCAAAAGCCCAGGTGACAAAAGCAAAAATAAACGTGGATTACATCAAATTAAAAAGCTTCTGCACAACAAAGGAAACCACCAACAAAATGAAAAGGCAATGTACTCTATGGGAGAAAATATTTGCAAATCATATAGACGATAAAAGGTTAATATACAAAACATGGAACTCCTACAATTCAATAGCAAAATACCCCCCAAATAACCCAATTACAAAATGGACAAAAGACCTGAGTAGACATTTCTCCAAAGAAGACATATAAATATGTATCTGGCCAACAGATATATGAAAAATTATCAGGGAAATGCAAATCAAAATGACAGTGAGGTAGCCTTACACCTGTTGGGAGGGCTATTATCAAAAAATAAATAAGAAGTGTGGCCAAGGATGTGGAGAAAAGGGAACCCTTTTACACTGTTGATGTGAATGTAAATTGGTGCAGCCATTACGGAAAACAGTATGGAGGTTCCTCAAAAGATTAAAAATAGAACCACCATGTGATCCAACAATTCCACTTCTGGGTATATGTCCAAAGGAATTGAAATCAGGATCTTGAAGAGATATCTGCAGTCCCACGTTCACTGCAGCATTACTCACAACAACCAAGACATAGAAGAAACTTAAATGTCCGTTGATAGATGAGTGGATAAAGAAAATGTGGTATTTAAATACAAAGGAGTGTTATTCAGCCATTAAAAAAGAAAGAAATCTTGCCATTTTCAACAACATGGATGAACCTAGAAGACATTATGCTAAGTGAAATAAGCCAGACACTGAAGAACAAATACTACACAATACCATTTATATTACAAATCTAAAATAGTCAAATTCATAGAATCTGAGAGTAGAATGGTGGTTACCAGGGGAGGAGGGAGAATAAGGAGGTGTTGATAAAGGGTACAAAGTTTCAGTTATTCACAATGAATAAGTCGTAGATATCTACTGTACACATAGTGCATGTAGTTAGCAATAGAGTTGTAAGTATAAAACTTGTACACTTAAAATTTTTGCTAAGGGAGTTCCCTGGTGGCCTGGTGGTTGGGATATGGCGCTGTCACTGCTGTGGTCCAGGTTCAATCCCTGGTCGGGGAACTGAGATCCCACAAGCTGTGCAGTGTGGCCAAAATATTAAAAAAAAATTTTTTTTTTGTTAAGAGGGTAGATATTAAGTGTTGATTATGACAGATAAGAGAGAGGATGGGAGGATATATTTATGGCATAGATTGTGGTGATGGTTTCACAGATGTATACTTACCTCCAAACTCATCAAGTTGTTTAATTTAAATATGTACAGCTTGGGACTTCCCTGGTGGTGCAGTGGTTAAGAATCTGCCTGCCAATGCAGGGGACACGGGTTCTAAGCCCTGATTTGGGAAGATCCCACATGCTTTGGAGCAGTTAAGCCCGTGTGCCGCAACTACTGAGCATGCGCTCTAGAGCCCACGGGCCACAACTACTGAAGCCCACGTGCTTATTAGAGCCCATGCTCCACAACAAGAGAAGCCACCAAAATGAGAAGCCCGCGCACCGCAATGAAGAGTGGCCCCTGCTCTCTGCAACTAGAGAAAGCCGGCGCAAGCAACAGACCCGATGCAGCCAAAAAAAAATAAATAAATATGTACGACTTTTTGTGTGTACCTTAATAAAGTAAGAAAGGAAACCATGTAACATAAAGAAAAAAGAAATCACAGAACTACTTTTCCTGCATATGTGTTCATGGAAATTTTAATATACCAATTTCTAGTTCCCTGATATAATGAAATCCTACACTGAAAAAAATCCAGTTACTCACAATTATGTCTTGGCTGACTAAACATTTTACCATTTTAAAATGAAATACAGTATTGCAAAAATAATTGTAGTGTTCTGAACAATTGTATTTTGGTAACTGTTGTACTCTGGTATCAGCAGAGATTAGGCAGATTTTTAGCACAGTCCTTTGTAATATTTAAGAACAAAATAACTAGCCATACCATTCCCCTTGTATCTTCATTGAAAGCCCACAATGTAATAGGGTTAGGGCTAGGGCTAGGGCTAGGGCTAGGGTTAGGGTATGGATAGGAAAAAAAATTGAAATGGTAAGAGAATGAACTGTGTAGATATTTGGGGGAAGAGCATTCCAGGTAGAGGGAAACCAGGAAGTGCAAAGGCCCTGAGGCAGGCACATGCCTGGAAATTTCCAGGAACAGCTGAGTCCATCAAGGCTGGAGTAGGGTGAGGAGGAGAAATGTGGTAGGGGATTAAGTCAGAGAAGGAGCTGGGGACAGGTGAGTGGGTCACGGTGGCTAGATTACCTAGAATCTCTTAGGCCTTTAGTTGGTATGAGATGGGAAACCATTGGAAGGTTTGAGCAGAGAGTGACATGGCCTGACTTGAGACTTAACATGCTCACTCTACCCGCCATGTTGAGGACAGACTAAGGGGAGGTGGAGGAAGCCAGAGCCCAGCAAGGAGGCTGGTGCTGTCATCCAAGTCAGAGGTCAGAGGTCATGGTGGCTTGGACAAGGGTGATAGCAGTGGAGGCATATGAATGACTTAGGGATGGTCTGTACTGTGGCGTAATTCTTTGCTCCCCTTCCTCTCCGTGTGCGACCTTGCATGTTACTGCTGAGTGATATTTCTGGTCAGGAAGCAGTAGCGACACACATTCTAATCAGCCAAAGAGCTGCATTTGGGACAGTGGCTGGGTTGAGTCACTGTGGCTCTTCCAGAAGGGAAGAGAAAGGGGAGGACTCCCACAGCGGGGGTAGGCAGGGCCTCCTACTGCACCCCATGCTGGGATTTAAGATAGAAAGACCCCAGTAAACCCAGTTACTGGTTGTGAAGATGTGGCTGGATGGTGGTTTGGGGCTTCGGGCTTTCTCCCAAACCCTCCTGGAAGTTGGGATTTCCCCAGCTGACCCCAGAGGACTCATCATCTGGGTTAATCTGCCCATACCAGTAGAACAGGGCAACCAGTGCAGCTTCCAGTCATTAGTGATTAACGTAAATATTTGTCCTTAGAAGCTGGATCACATGACCCTCAGGCGACGGCCTAACTCTTAAGTGACTCGTATTCCCGGGGAACACCTCTGTCCCTGCGTTTCTACCTAAACGCAAACCTGGTCAGAGACGCCCAGTTGACCGCCCTCATCCTTTGTCACGTGGGCATATTCGAGGCTGGCCTTTTCCTCGACTGTGTCGCAACCATCTAACAGCTTGAGTGTGGAGCCTTGGGGAGGGGGATGCAGCGGTCGCCTGCTCATCCCAGCCCCGTTTCTCCTAATCCCTTCCCCCGTCCCTTCATTCCCCAGACCACCTCCAGCGGTGGATAGAATTGGTCAACCGTGCTCTGGGTCAGTGCTGGAAACGCCCCGTTCGCATTTCATCTCTTTAACTTCGGGCTTTGGGTCCTAGAGTGTGCGGGAGGGTTCAGCTTTCATTAGTCATTCATGTTTTAGGGAATGAAGATTCCGAGTTCTGGTTTTGATGGGGGTAGGAGGAGGGTAGTTGTAGAGGGATAAAGTCAAGTGCGAGAACCAACGGGGAGACGCTGGGGGTTAAAGGCATGAACTTTCTTAGGTGGGGCAGCCCTGGAAAATGGCTTCTGGGATAATACTTACAGCGTGTTTAAGGCGTCTTCAGTGAAAGATTCAGTAAAAACCTCTCTCTTGAACCCGTCCCTCATCTCTGGGTACTTAAACCCCTGGTGGAGATGCTGTCGTGCTTGAGACTATTAAGCATTTTGTGTAAGGGAAATATAACTCTTTTAGCTGTGGATTTTTTCAAGAATGCAAGTGTAGGTGCAGGATTTTAAGAGCAGGGGTCTATTTAAAATGTACATATAATATTCTCTATGAGAAACATCCTTAGGTAAATTAATTCCTGCTTTGCTGCACGCATTCTTCCCATTGCCCACCAGAGGGCACTCGACCCTCCACCAGGAGGCGTTAAGGTCGACGTCCCCTTGGGTAATTTACTCGCCCTGCGCTTTCCCGGGCGTCGAGCCATATTAGACGCAGCAGGGCAAGGTTTGCCAGTTAGTGTCAATTGAAAGGGAAGGGCCATATAAATGGTGTCAGGAAAAACTGCTGCCTGTTACTGGGGAAATACAAATACATTCACATGAGCCCGTCAGGATATACAGTAACGGTCTCTGCCGTCACCTTTGTTTAGAGTCACATTGCCAAAGGAAGCAACAGTGCACCAGGCTTTAATATTCCTTCAAGCAGTCTTTATTTTCTCTGCTCTACACGTTAAGGAATGTTTGGTACCTTGTCATATCCAGAGAGAGAGAAAAAAGTGAGCGTCGTTCAGGTTTACAGGGTACCCCTTAGTGGGGACCTGAGGCCCAGGCTTGGCTGCAGGTGGGACGTAAGAAACGTTCAAGCGCAAAATGCATGACCATCGTCCTTAAGACGCCCGCCGGCCCCACTTCTCCTCGCTCACATTCGCTAACACAGCAACCACCCTTCTCCGCCTAGTGTCTTCCGAGCCGCATTCAGTTAATTTTTCAACTGGATTCAACGTGGCTGGCATTAAGTGCTCAGCAAGTGGCCATGAGTAGCAAGTCCAATTTATGGTCTCATTGATTCCTGTGAGAACAAAGTCATTTACAGTAAGTCAGCCTTAAAAGTGGGAAGTAGCAAAGGCCAAATTATCCAACTGGAAACTTCAAAATTTACTACTGTTTACAGTGTCAGATAGTCAAGTAACTTGTGTCAGCACAGACAATGTTTCTGTTTTTAATTGTTCATCCATCATCATTAGGATGCAATTCTATGAAATCAATAGTTCAAGGAGTCAAAATAAGCTCCTCCCCCACGAAGTACTCCTGCCGGAAATGCTAAATCTAATCAAGTGTTCAGCCCTTACTGTATACCAGAAATACAGGGATAGATGATCAAGCTAAACAACATCACAGGAAATCCATCCTGGTCTGTTCAAGTGGTCCATGTTATGGGGGTGGAGGGAAGGATTGTTCTATAACAGAGATTAAAGCGACATCACAACCAAATGCAATGAATGGATCTTGATTGGATGGTGGTTTTGAAAAATAGTAACAATAAAAGCTTTTTTTATGCTGTGTGAAAATAAGGGCAATTTAAATAGGTGTAGGCATGCAATGAGGCTAGGAATTTAGACCATTTTCTCAGGTGTGTCAGTGGCCCTGTAGGTAGTGTAATGTCCTAGACCTTAGGAGATACATGCTGAAGTATCTAGGAGTGAAGTTCATGATGTCCCCAACTTACTTTTTTAAATTGAATTATAGTTGATTTTCACTATAAAAGTTTCAGGTGTACAACATATTCGACATTTTTATAGATTATATTCCATTTAAAGTGGTTATAAAATAGTGGCTATATTTCCCTGTGCTGCATAATACATCCTTGTTGTTTATTTAATTTATACATAGTAGTTTGTACCTCTTAATCCCCTATCCCTATCTTGCCTCCCCCTTTCCTCTCCCCACTGGTAACCACAGTTTGGTCTCTATATCTGTGAATCTGCTTCTGTTTTGTTATATTCATTCATTTATTTTATTTTTTTTAATTCCACATGTAAGTGATATCATACAGTATTTTTCTTTCTCTGTCTGATGTAGTTCACTAAGCATAATACCCTCTAGGTCCATCCATGTTGTTGCAAATGGAAGAATTTCATTATTTTTTATGGCTGAGTAATATTTCATTGTATATATATACACCACATCTTCTTTATCCATTCATCTGTTGATGGGCACTTGGACTGCTTCCATGTCTCGGCTATTGTAAGTAATGCTGCCATGAACATTGGGGTGCATGTATCTTTTCAAATAGGTGTTTTCATTTTCTTCAGATATATACCCAGGAGTGGAGTTGCTGGATCATATGGTAGTTTTATATTTTCAGTTGTTTGAGGAACCTCCATACCGTTCTCCACAGTGGCTGCACCAATTTACATTCCCACCAACAGTGCCCTATGGTTCCCTTTTCTCCACATCTTTGCCAACATTTGTTATTTGTAGATTTTTTGATGATAGCCATTCTGACAGGTGTGAGGTAATACCTTATGGTGGTTTTGATTTGCATTTCTCTGATGATTAGCGATGGTAAGCATATTTTCATGTGCCTGTTGGCCACCTGTAGATCTTCTTTGGAAAAATGTCTATTCAGGTCTTCTGCCCATATTTTAATCAGGTTGTTTGTTTTTCTGATATTGAGTTGTATGAACTGTTTATATATTTTGGATATTAACCCCTTGTCCATCTCATCTACAAATATTTTCTCCCATTGAGTATGTTGCCTTTTGTTTTGTTGATGGTTTCCTTTGATGAGCAAAAGCTTTCAAATATAACAAATTCAGGACCCATTCATTTAGTTTTGCTTTTGTTTCTTTTGCCTTAAGAGACAGATCCAAAAAATTATTGCTACAATTTACGTCAAAGAGTGTTCTGCCTATGTTCTCTTCTAGGAGTTTTATGGTTTCCTGTCTTACATTTAGGTCTTTAATCCATTTTGAGTTTATTTTTGTATATGGTGTGAGAAAGTGTTCTAATATCAGTCTTTTACATGTAGCTGCCCAGTTTTCCCAGCACCACATATTGAAGAGATTTTCTTTTCTCCAATGTGTATTCTTGCCCCCTTTGTCATAGATTAGTTGACTGTAAGTGTGTGGGTTTATTTATGGGCTCTCTATTCTGTCCCATTGATCTATGTGTCTGTTTTTGTGCCAGTAACAGGCTGTTTTGATTACTGTAGCTTTGTTGTATAGTCTGAAGTCAGGGAGCATGATACCTCCAGCTATCTTCTTTTTTCTAACAATTGTTTTGGCAATTTGGAGTCTTTTGTGGTTCCATATAAATTTTAGGATTATTTGTCCAGTTCTGTGGAAAACGTCATGGGTATTTTGATAGAGATTGCATTAAATCTGTAGATTGCTTTGGATAGTATAGACATTTTAACAATATTAATTCCTCCAATCCATGAGTGTGGAATACCTTTCCATTTCTTTGTATCATCTTCAATTCCCTTCATCAATGTTTTATAGTTTTCAGAGTATAGGTCTTTCACCTTCTTCGTCAAGTTTATTCCTATGTATTTTATCCTTTTTGATGTGATTTTAAATGGGAACTCCATCCATTTTTTCTTTGTTTGTTTGTTTTAGTTGCATGTTGTTTAGTCTCCACATGTTTGTGTTTTTCCCATTTTTCTTCCTGTAATTTATTTCTAGCTTCATACCATTGTGGTATTAAAAAATGCTTGATATAATTTCTATCCTCTTAAATTTGTTGAAACTTGTTTTGTGGCCTAGCATGTGATCTATCCTGGAGAACGTTCCATGTGCACTTTAAAAGAATGTGTATTCTCCTGTTTGGGGATGGAATGTCCTGTAGATATCTATCAAGTCCAACTGGTCTAATGTTTCATTTAAGACCACTGTTTCCTTATTGATTTTATATCTGGATCATCTGTCCATTGGGATGTTAAAGACCTCTACTATTTTTGTATTATTGTCAATTTCTCCCTTGATATATGTTAATATTTGCTTTACACATTTAGGTGCTCCTGTATTAGATGTACATATGTTAATAACTATTATATCCTTTTCTTGTATTGATCCCTTCATCATTCCATAATGACCTTCTTTGTCTTTTGTTATAGAATTTGTCTTAAAGTCTATTTTGTCTGATATGTGTATTGCTACCCCCACTGTCTTATTGTTTCCATTTGCATGAAATATATTTTCCCATCCCCTCACTTTCAGTCTGTGTGTGTCTTTAGCTCCAAAATGAGTCTCTTTGTAAGCAGCATATAGATGTGTCTAGGTTTTTTATCCATTAAGCCATCCTATGTCTTTTGACTGGAGCATTTCAGTCCATTGACACAGTGATTATTGATAGTTATGTACTTATTGCCCTTTTTGTTACTTGTTTTCTGGTTGTTTTTGTAGTTCCTCTCTATTCTTTTCTACTTTTAGTTTCTTCCCTTGTGGTTTGATGATTTTCTTTAGTGGTATGCTTGTGTTACTTTCTTTCTAGTTTTTGTGTATCTATTGTAGGGCTTTTTTAAAGTTAATTTTTATTGGAGTATAGTTGATTTACAATTTTGTGTTAGTTTCTGCTGTACAGCAAAGTGACTCATTTATACAAATACATATATACACTCTTTTTTAGATTATTTTCCCATACAGGTCATTACAGAGTATTGAGTAGAGTTCCCTGTGGTATACAGTAGGTTCTAATTAGTTATCTATTTTATATATAGTAGTGTGTATATGTTAATCCCAATCTCCCAGCTTATCCCTCCCCCCCTCCCCCTTGATAACCATGTTTATTTTCTACATCAGTGACTCTATTTCTGCTTTGTAAATAAGTTCATTTGTACCATTTTTGTTTTAGATTCCACATATAAGTGATATCATATGATATTTGTCTTTGTTTATCTTACTTTACTCAGTATGACAATCTCTAGGTCCATCCATGTCGCTGCAAATGGCATTATTTCATTCTCTTTTATGGCTGTGTAATATTCCATTGTATGTATGTACCACATCTTCTTTATGTCCATCGATGGACATTTAGGTGGCTTCCATGTCCTGGCTATTGTAAATGGTGCTGCAATGAACACTGGGGTGCATGTATCTTTTTGAATTATGGTTTTCTCTGGATATATGCCCAGGAGTGGGATTGCTGGGTCATATGGTAGCTCTATTTTTAGTTTTTTAGGAACCTCCCTACTGTTCTCCATAGTGGCTGTACCGATTTACATTCCCGCCAACAGTGTACAAGGGTTCCCTTTTCTCCACACCCTCTCCAGCATTTATTATTTGTAGATTTTTTTTTTTTTGGTAGATTATTTTGATGATGGCCATTCTGACTGGTGTGAGGTGATACCTCATTATAGTTTTGATTTGCATTTCTCTAATAATTAGTGATGTTGAGCATCTTTTCATGTGCTTTTTGTCATCTGTATGTCTTCTTTGGAGAAATCTCTACTTAGATCTTAGGACCATTTTTTGATTGGGTTGTTTGTTTTTTTGATATTGAGCTGCATGAGCTGCTTCTATATTTTAGAGATTAATGCCTTGTCAGTCTCTTCATTTGAAAGCATTTTCTCCCACTATGTGGGTTGTCTTTTCATGTTGTTTATGGTTTCCTTTGCTGTGCAAGAGCTTTTGAGTTTAATTAAGTCCCATTTGTTTACTTTTGTTTTTCTATTGTAGGTTTTTGATTTTTGGTTACCGTGTGGTTCATATATGTTGACCTAAAACTATATCTACTTGTTTAAGCACATTCATTTAAGTTCAAGCACATTCCAAAAGATCTACACTTTTTGCTCCCCTCCCAAACATTTTGTGTTTTTGATGTCATATTTTACATCTTTATGTTTATCCCTTTACTGATTATTGTAGTATAATTGATTTTACAATATTTTGTCTTTCAATCTTTGTACTAGCTTATTTAAGAGGTTGATCCTTTACGATATATTTGCCTTTACTAGTGGGATTTTTCCTTTCCTATACTTACTTCTTGTTATAGCCCTTTCTTTTCTACTTAAAGAAGAGCCTTATCATTTCTTTTAGGGTAGATTTAGTATTGATGAGCTCTTTTAGTTTTCACTTGTCTGAGAAGCTCTTTATCTCTCTTTCAATTCTAAATGATATTATTGCTAGGCTAGGTTGCAGGATTTTCCCTTCTAGCCCTTTGAATATATGTCACTCCCTTCCGGCCTGCAAAGTTTCTGCAGAGAAAATCATTTATAGCTTTATGTGGAGGTTCCCTTGTATATGACTCTTTGTCCTCTTGCTGCCTTTAGAATTCTCTGTATTTTACCTTTGCTATTTTAATTATGATTTGTCTTGGTGTGGGTGTGTTTGGCTTCATCTTGTTTGGGAACCTCTGTGCTTCCTGTACTTGGATATCTGTTTCCTTCTTCAGGTTTAGAAAGTTTTCAGCCATAATTTCATCAAATACATTTTTGACCCCTTTCTCCAGGGTGTTCTGGCAGCTATCACCTTGGTAGGAAGTGGGGCTGGAGATGAAGGGGCTAGAGCCAGCACCAAGTGTGAGCCAGGGCTTCTCCTCTGTTCAGTGGCCAACACCACTATTTTGAGGGTGGAGGCAAGTTCCAAGCTGCTGGAGCAGAAGCCCTGACGGTCAGGTCTGACCTGGCTCTGTTCCCTTTAAGGGTGTGCTCTCCTCCCACCCCAGCACTGGCTCCCCTGTCCCAGAGGTGAGCAGTGTTGGAGCCAGAGGGGCTGGTGCTGGTGCTTGGCCTGGGTCTGGGTACAGGTGTGGTGGTCCTGGCTGCAGTCAGGGTCCCTGATCGCTTCTGATGTACTGTCTCCATGAGCACCCATAGTGGCTGCCCCCACCCCACTCAGAGGCCACTCTGAGTCAGAGCCACCTTTGTTCCTCACAACGGAGCTCTCCCCTTGGCCCCTGAAGCCCTCACTGTAGTGTGGAGCTGTGCTGCAGAGCAGGCAGGGCTGATGTAGGCACTCACCTCAGGCTGGGTTGAGTGCCAGGGTGGTCGCAAGAACCCAGCATCCCAGGCAGTTTCAATCTGCCCTTTCCCCGCTGTCTGGGAAGTAAGCAAGCATTTATGCATGCCTCACAGGTGGAGTCCAGGCTTCCTACAGTCCTCCTGTTAGTCCTACCAGCCTTCCAGCCAGCCAAGCAGACGCCTTTCCTGGAGTCAGATCCCCCAGGGCTGGTGTGGCCAGTATGTGGCTCAAAGTGCTTACTCCCCAGGGAGGAGCCCCACCTGTGTAAAAGGAGCTGAGGGAATTCCTCTGAGTCCCCTCCCAGGGGCACAGGTCCCGACCTGATGGCTTCTCTTCCCTTCCTACCCAATTCCGTGTGGAACTTTCTTTCAGCCTTGGTTATACAAGAGCCTTTCTGCCAGTCTCCAGTTGGTCTTCAGTGAGAATTTCTCCACATGTAGATGTATTTGATGTATTCATGGGGGGAAGTGAGTTCCCCATCCTCCTTCTCTGCCATCTTGTCTCTCTCTGCAACTTCTTTTGAAATGATTCAGGAATAAAAAAGTAGACAGGGAAAGGAAATATAGCAAAACGATTACACCATTAAACGCTGTTGAAACTGGGTGGTGAGTATAAGATGGTCATTGTACTCTACTTTTCTGTATGACTGAAAATTTTTACATTAAAAAGTTGGAATAAATGATGGTGACAATGTCATTTGCTTTGGGTAGCAGACTCTCAAAATCATTGGGACTTCTTGTCTTCCACAAATCACTATTTACCTGTGTAAGAAAGGAAGGTGTCTATGTCAGGAACAGTGTCCTACCCACAGCAGACCCTGAATTATTTATCAATGAATGAATATTTCTTTCTCTCTTTTTGGTTTTCCCTTTCTAAATCTGCCACTCTAGTTAAAGCTAACCTTAAGCCTTTATCATCTTTCCAAATGCTTTAAAACTGCAGAGTGAGGTGATTTTGCAAAGAATGCCAATTAAAGAGAAGATAGCTCTTGTGGCTAGTGGAATAGTTAGCAGCATGCTGAGAGTGGGTGGTTATTTGTAGTGTCATGCCATGTTCAAAGTACTGTTTGATTGTGTTCTGTTTTGGGTTTTTTAAGTATTCTATTTATTTTGGCTGTGCTGGGTCTCAATTGTGGCACCCAGGATGTTCATTGCAGCATGCGGGATCTTTTAGTTGCGGCACGCGGGCTTCTCAGTTGTGGCATGTAAACTCTTAGCTGCGGCAGGAATGCGGGATCTAGTTCCCCGACCAGGGATCAAACGTGGGTCACCTGCATTGGGAGCATGGGGTCTTACCCACCAGACCACCAGTAAAGTCCCCAAAGCGCTGTTTGTTTATAAAAGAAAATCATTTCTATTCTGGCCCTCTATGAGCTGCAATGTTGTATACTGGTTGCTTTTCCTTAAGGCATAAATACAGTGGTCCATCGGCTACTCTGATTTAGACTTGAAATACTGTATTCTGTAAAATTCATCCTTTCATCTGTCTATCCAATCATCCAACCATCCACTCACTAATTTATTCAAGAATCAGGAGTTACAGGAACTAGGTCAGGGAAGAAAATGTGATGCACCCCAAAACTGGAAGCCCATTTGTGATGTTATAAGCAAGAATTATAATGATCAGTGAGGATGTAGAAAGGATAAAAGCCACATCATCCTCTATAGCAGTGTTTCTCAAACTTCAATCATTGACAGAAATTCATGATTTCTGCCATATCTGAGGATCATTAACTGTAATACTTAATATCCTCTCTTAAATCCATTCACTTAAAAAAAAAAAACAACTTAAATGCCTACTGTGGTCTCATCCTAAACATTACTATCCATAAAGTTATGGTTGTGATGTGTTGTTGAGTTTTTCTCTGATGTATTAAAATAAATGCATAGCTATACAATCATCACATGTATCTTTAACAATGGGTGTAATCAGTGATACACATACCATACTATATAGGAATCTACCTTTCAGAAAAGGATTTAGGAGGCAAATGAATTGAGCTTAACGTACTGGCTCATATGTGTCCACATGGATGAAACACATATACATTCCAACTAACCATCATTTGGTCCCTTCCTTCTGTTCAGGCCTTCCTTTAGTAGTAAATCAGTGATCTAAACTGCTTTGTACAGTTAATTTCCCAAAGACCAAAAGAAGAATGGATTCAATGAATATTTTGCTGATTAGAAAATGAGCACGAGTCTTGAATACTTATACAGATCACACATCTACTAAGTCCTGATGCAAGAAGAATTCATCTTTTTAAAAAAATTTATTTTCTATTTATTTTTTTTTGCTGCACGGCATGTGGGATCCTAGTTCCCCAACCAGGGATTGAAACTGCGCCCCCTGCGTTGGGAGCGCAGAGTCCTAACCACTGGACTGCCAGGGAAGTCCCAAGAATTCATCTTTTATTTATTTATTTTTTTAACATCTCTTTTGGGGTATAATTGCTTTACAATGGTGTGTTAGTTTCTGCTTTATAACAAAGTGAATCAGTTATACATATACATATGTTCCCATACCTCTTCCCTCTTGCATGTCCCTCCCTCCCACCCTCCCTATCCCACCCCTCCAGGCGGTCACAAAGAACCGAGCCGATATCCCTGTGCCATGCGGCTGCTTCCCACTAGCTATCTACCTTACGTTTGTTAGTGTATATATGTCCATACCTCTCTCTCACCCTGTCACAGCTCACCCTTCCCCCTCCCCATATCCTCAAGTCCATTCTCCAGTAGGTCTGTGTCTTTATTCCTGTCTTACCCCTAGGTTCTTCATGACATTTTTTTTCTTAAATTCCATATATATGTGTTAGCATATGGTATTTGTCTTTCTCTTTCTGACTTACTTCACTCTGTATGACAGACTCTAGGTGTATCCATCTCATTACAAATAGCTCAATTTCGTTTCTTTTTATGGCTGAGTAATATTCCATTGTATATATGTGCCACATCTTCTTTATCCATTCATCCGATGATGGACACTTAGGTTGTTTCCATGTCCTGGCTATTGTAAATAGAGCTGCAATGAGCATTTTGGTACATGACTCTTTTTGAATTATGGTTTTCTCAAGGTATATGCCCAGTAGTGGGATTGCTGGGTCATATGGCAGTTCTATTTGTAGTTTTTTAAGGAACCTCCATACTGTTCTCCATAGTGGCTGTACCAATTCACATTTCCACCAGCAGTGCAGGAGTGTTCCCTTTTCTCCACACCCTCTCCAGCATTTATTGTTTCTAGATTTTTTGATGATGGCCATTCTGACTGGTGTGAGATGATCTCATTGTAGTTTTGATTTGCATTTCCCTAATGATTAATGATGTTGAGCATTCTTTCATGTGTTTGTTGGCAGTCTGTATATCTTCTTTGGAGAAATGTCTATTTAGGTCTTCTGCCCATTTTTGGATTGGGTTGTTTGTTTTTTTGTTATTGAGCTGCATGAGCTGCTTGTAAATTTTGGAAATTAATCCTTTGTCAGTTGCTTCATTTGCAAATATCTTCTCCCATTCTGAGGGTTGTCTTTTGTTCTTGTTTATGGTTTTCTTTGCTGTGCAAAAGCTTTGCAGTTTCATTAGGTCCCATTTGTTTATTTTTGTTTTTATTTCCATTTCTCTAGGAGGTGGGTCAAAAAGGATCTTGCTATGATTTATGTCATAGAGTGTTCTGTCTGTGCTTTCCTCTAAGAGTTTGATAGTTTCTGGCCTTACATTTAGGTCTTTAATCCATTTTGAGCTTATTTTTGTGTATGGTGTTAGGGAGTGATCTAATCTCATACTTTTACATGTACCTGTCCAGTTTTCCCAGCACCACTTATTGAAGAGGTTGTCCTTTCTCCACTGTACATTCCTGCCTCCTTTATCAAAGATAAGGTGACCATATGTGCATGGGTTTATCTCTGGGCTTTCTATCCTGTTCCATTGATCTATCTTTCTGTTTTTGTGCCAGTACCATACTGTCTTGATTACTGTAGCTTTGTAGTATATTCTGAAGTCAGGGAGCCTGATTCCTCCAGCTCCGCTTTTCATTCTCAAGATTGCTTTGGCTATTCAGGGTCTTTTGTGTTTCCATACAAATTGTGAAATATTTTGTTCTAGTTCTGTGAAAAATGCCAGTGGTAGTTTGATAGGGATTGCATTGACTCTGTAGATTGCTTTGTGTAGTAGAGTCATTTTCACAATGTTGATTCTTCCAATCCAAGAACATGGTATATCTCTCCATCTATTTGTATCATCTTTAATTTCTTTCATCAGTGTCTTATAATTTTCTGCATACAGGTCTTTTGTCTCCTTAGGTAGGTTTATTCCTAGATATTTTATTCTTTTTGTTGCAGTGGTACATGGGAGTGTTTTCTTGGTTTCACTTTCAGATTTTTCATCATTAGTGTATAGGATTGCAAGAGATTTCTGTGCATTAATTTTTGTATCCTGCTGCTTTACCAAATTCATTGATTAGCTTTAGTAGTTTTCTGGTAGCATCTTTAGGATTCTCTATGTATAGTATCATGTCATCTGCAAACAGTGACAGCTTTACTTCTTTTCCGATTTGGATTCCTTTTATTTCCTTTTCTTCTCTGATTGCTGTGGCTAAAACTTCCAAAACTATATTGAATAAGAGTGGTGAGAGTGGGCAACCTTGTCTTGTTCCTGATCTTAGTGGAAATGCTTTCAGTTTTTCACCAGTGAGGATGATGTTGGCTGTGGGTTTGTCATATATGGCCTTTATTATGTCAAGGAAAGTTCCCTCTATGCAGAATTCATCTTTTGACACAAATATCAGATATGCTCCCAAAACTTACAATAATGAATGTAATATGAAGTGATTAAAAATGTTTTACAGGTAATGTTTAGGGCCAATAGTTTTCTTTTTCTTAGTACTTTACATTTTAGTCTTAAAGAAATGGTACCTCAAGGCTGCCTCCTCATTTCCGTTTAAATAAATCATCCTCATTTTCATAATGAGGTCCCCTCTTGGTGCAGAGCTGGGGGCATGCAGGTAGGCAGGTGTTTTAAATATACTTTAGTTGCTTCTGTCCTTCATTTGTCAAGTATTTGTTGCATACCTACTACATCCAGGCATTGGACTGGATGCTGCAGAGACCAGAAAGAATGAAACAGACATGGTTCCTGCCTGGTGGAGCTTACTGTGTAGTATGGAGAGAGCTACTAATAAGTCATCCCCCAAATAGACAGAAAATTGCCCTGAGGAAGTGGTGTTTGAGCAGAGGTCTGTATAGGGGGAGAGAAAAGAAAGGTCCAGGCAAAGGGAACATCCAGTGCAAAGGCCCCCTATTGTGGTGGGGCAGAGAGGGAGAGCATCACACCTCCAAGGAATTAAAAGGATGTAAGTGGTTGGAACCTGGGGCCTGTGGGGCTGGACAGGTGTTGGCCCTGCCATGCTGGGCCCTCGGTGATGGTAAGGAGTTTGGTCTTTGTCCCAAGAGCAACAGGAAACCACTGAAGTGGGGGGGGGGCTCCTCAATAAAAACCAAGGCTCTGTTAGCAATGAAGAAGGGGGAAATGGTTACCAGGTACGCAAGCAACAGTACTTACAGAAACACCCCAAATGTTGCCTATCCCAAAAAGAACTATTTCCCCATCTCCCCCACCCCTGTAAACAGTATGGCTTACTGTTTCTCATCTCAGTGAGTGGCCTCACTATTCACCCAGTAGCTCAAGTCAAAATCTAGGCTCCATCCATGATACTCCCCCTTGTCTTCAACCCCTTACCCTCCATATCTAATCCATGGCCAAGTCCTGTCCATTCTACCTCTTAAATATCTGAACTCATTCACTTCTCCATCTCCACCGTCAAATTCATGCAATGGTGTCTTGCTGAGCCACCGCAGTGGTTCCCCACACGCTCTTGTATTTGCACAATCTGTTCTCCATACAAAATGGCCTTTTCAAACTACAAATCCAATCATATCACTTCTCTATCTGAAGGCCGGGGATCTGGGGTAAATCTCGCTGAGCCCTAGCCAATCATGACAGACTCATTCCACCTGCCCTTGACTGGTTTCATTGAGGGCAGAGACCCAGTGACTCATTTCTGGTAAGCATCGCTTGGGGGGAGCTTCTGGGAAAGGGTTTCTTGTTCTTCGAAAAAGACCTTTGGGAGAAAAGGATGCTTTTTATTTTGCTAGGCATTGTCACATCTGGGTGTGTCTGGAATGGCAGCAGCCATCTTGCGACCAGCCTGAAAGCAGTGCCTAAAGCCCAGAGTGCCACCGCTGGAAACTGCCCTACATGTGAGGCAAATCCCCTGGCTATGCAAGCCGATTTGAGTTGGGTTTTCTGGCATGTGCGGCTGTAAGGATTCTGATATGTGTCTGAAGCATCTGGTGCCAAATGGGCAGTTGGATACGTGCAGCTGAAGCTCAGTGGAGAGGTCCGAGCTGGAGAAATATATGTGAGTCCTTGGTGAAGCTGAGGGAAGGGATAGATTGCCAAGGAGGAGGGTAGAAGGTGAGATCAGAAAAAAGTTTAGGAGAGGATGAGACTGCCAAGTTTAGGAGGGATTGGGTCAGAGAGAGGTGCCAAGGGAGACCACCTGTGGCCAGGAGAAAGGACTTCCTGTTTATCTTCCTCTTTATATTGATTGAGACTAATATTAAGGAAGGGCATTATAACATTCCTAAGTGTATTCAAACTGGACAAAAGGAAGTGGCTCAGGAATGTTTTCGCTAGAGGAGGAAGTTGGATTTCAGAACCAACCCTTGGGATTAGGGGATTTTGGCTGTCTGCCATTTTACAAGGAGGTCATTTTACCAGAATTTCAAAGGCAACCAAAAATTGAACAAACAACCTGATCAGGGAATACTCCTCCTCTTCTGAGTGTAAGATACTGAGTTAGGTGGAGATTGGAAGGGCATCCCAAGAGGAGGCACCATCGTAATAAAAGGCTCGGAGGGTGTAAGCCAAGGGCATCCGTCACAGAATGAGGCTGGAGAAAAACGTGGGAAATGAGATGGGAATATGGGAACGAGGTCAGCATAGGGTGTGCCTTGTAAATCAGGCTAAGTTTACATTTTATGCAGTCTGAAACGGTTCCCGTGGAAGGTTTTTGAACAGTAAGGAGTTAGATGTGGTAAAGGTGTTCCAGATCACCTTTGTTAGGTTAAAAAAAAAAAAATCAGAGGACCAGGCGCTACGTTACCATGAGAGGTTCTCAAACTTCAGTCCGTACCAGAATTACCAGAGGAATTTGTGGAAAATGTAAATTCCTGGTACTCACCACCCCCCGGATTGGGATTCTATAGGTTGAGTCCGATACGTACACTTTTAAAAAAGCCTTCTGGCAGCGCTACTGCCAAGGGATGAGTTGGGAGTTTAGCTCCCATCCTCTGTATCCCTTCGCTCCTCCATTCTTTGACACAGAAAATGGGCGTTTCTCAATGTTACACCAGAAGTTCTTCCAGGGTCTATCAACCTGACAGCGGCCCCAGCCCCTCCCACGTCGGGCGGACCCGACGTGGCGGTCTCCGGCCCCGCAGCGACGCCAGGGACTGAGGACCGAGCAGGGGCGGGCACCAGGCGGTCGGGCGGCGACCGGGCTCCTCTCTCGGGCTCCTGCCCCGAGCCCGGCCCCGCCCTGCCTCGCGTTTGGAAAACCCGCAGCCATAGCCTGCCTGAACAACAGCGGTGGCCACGCACAAACCTGTGGGCGGGTCTCCATGGTGACTGGCGGACGCTGTGACCAATTATGTACCGGCGTTTGTTTCCGCCCCATCCCTCCCCCGGGGCCGATACTTCCGTGACTGACAGTTCCCTCTGGACGCTGTTACGTAAGGGGAGGGTCAAGTGCGGCCCCACCCGAACCGAGCAGATTTGATTGGCAGGACCTAGTGTTGCCGCCCCACCGCCCCCGGAAGAACGTCCTTGACGGACAGGTGTAGGAGCCACTCGGCACCGCGAGGCTGGGCGGAAGCGTCCGGGTCCAAGGGAGGGGGGCAGTGGGCGGAGCCGGAGGCTGGGAGCCGGGCTGGGCGGGGCGGGGAGTAGGTAGGGGCTGGGCTGGCTCTGCGGCCAGAGATGCTGAGGGGCCGCGACGGCGCTCTGCAGCCGGGAGCACTGCATTAAAAACACCGAGGTGGGGTGCGCTGCCAGGCCGGTGGTAGGTACGCGAGGGCTGTCGAGTCCTCAAACGCGGACCGCCAGCGTCCTCGGGGCCGGCATTTGTATACCCTACCAGGGGCCCTCGACTCCGTAGCGACGGCGGCCGCACTGGGACACGGGGGCGGGGCTGGGCACCTGTCCGCGTTCGTAGGCACCTGCTGCACCGGCCGCCGCGGGGCCCGGGGCCTGGCGCTGGGGGCTGCCCGGGAGCGGGGCCGGGCCGGCCTGAGGAGGGGAGGTGGGCCGGACCGGTTCGCCCCGTCCGGGGCCCGCACTCCTCGGCCCGCTCCCCACTCCCGGCTCTGTCCCCGCTCCCAGGTTGAGGGGGGCGTCCGAGGCTCGCAGCCCCCCACCAGAGGGTCTCGCGGGCCTGGCCGGCCTCGAGCTATCTGCGAGGTCGGGATTTGGCTCCTGCCTTGCATCATCCCGAGACAGGTTTGTCCAGATTCCCTGCGTGCGCCGAGATGGGTTTCCGCCCCGGGCGCGGGTGCCTGTCCCGGCTGTCCCCAGAGAGACGGGGCCGAGGCTGTTTTCATCTTTTCCCTGGGCCCTGCTCCGTCGCCTCTTAACGTGGAATTTAAGGCTGTTCGGGGTGATGTGCCTATTTAGGAACTATGGTACATAGGAGGTAAGCACCGCCCGTCTCTTAAGTTTTGGCTCAGGACAGGTGCGGATCATTCTTATAGGGCCGAGCTACGACTTCTCAGCTGTATGATATAAAGAGACAATCATGTGTTGTTTGTACGACCAGACCAGCAGAAATTCTAAAGTTGTTTCGGAATGAGTAGGACGTGCCTTGTGTTTTCTTCCATCTATGTCACTCCTGTTGGAAAAATGCTGTACTGTGCCTGGGTAAAGTAGATAGCTATTAAAGAGTGTAGTTGCTCATGAAAAGCGTGCTACAATTTCTCGATTATGTCGTCGCTGGAAACAAAGGCAGCAGTAGACAATACCTCCTTCTTAAAGACAGGAGGAACTGGGACTAAGTTTTATTTGATTCTTAAGGGCAAAGTCATAGAATCTTTACGTGTTAGACTTGGAAGGGACCTTACAGGTGACTGATCCACCCCAGTAAATTTACATGGTGGTGAGCGCTGTATCCCAGGGGGACAGGATTCCCTGTTAAATCAGGTCTGTTCTAGATGATGGTTGGGTGCTGCACATCACTCTGGATCTGAAAACCAGTGTTTTTCTTATTTGCACCAAACAGGAACATACACACCCACACAGTTTCGATGTCCCAGCCATTTTGGCTTGTATCATAGCTACCTTTAAAGGCAGATTTGCAGAGAGCTCAGCAATAAGTTGCTACTTACTGGATGTAAGTCATCAGGTAGGTGGGAGAACCAGAATCCTCATTACTTGGATTCAGTTATTGGGTGGCATTGTATCTTGGAAAGCAAAGCAGCAGTAATGGGCACTGGTAGGGTATGGGACCCACCTGTGGATGTCATAGGCTCGGCAGAAGACAAATTTTTGCTGATTAGGGACATTTGGTACATGCTTCTCTAATGATTTGCTTCTTACAAATTTTGTAAAATGTTGCTTTAAATTTTTACCCTTTTCACCTTCAGCTTGTTGACTGGTGCAAGTAGGAATTTAGCAGAGCTCTGTTTTAAACATGACCAAGCCTGGGGGAAGTCACCAGAGCAGACAAATTACTGTTCTTACGCTCCGCTTGCTGCTTGTCCTTTGCCTCTTCCTTTGTATTTTTAGTAAATGACCCACTGACTTGGTGACTTTTGAGACATGCTTTCTTATCCACTTCGCATAATTCTGCTGTTTCCACACTTGAAGCAGTTGGGAAAGGTCGTTTTTTGTTTGTTTGTTTTGTGGATGGTCCAGACAGGACCCAGTTCTCCCTCCCGCTCTGTCTCGTATGCTCTGCCTTTGGTTGCTAGTTTTGTGGGAGAGAATCATTCTGTACTTAAGACACTCTCAAATCAGCTCCCTTGGATCTTTAATTCCCATAACCCTGAGAACTGTGATAGACCTTTTGTGTCAGTGGGTACAGTGCATTCTGAACCTGGCTTTCCCAGTAGTTAAATGCCTAGACATTATGCTAGTAGCAGCTGCTGTAGTCCATATCTTTTGCACTTCTGGCACCAGAGCTGAACTGTGTCACTGAATATTCTGAATCCTGGCCAAGGACTTGGTACACAGATTCCTGTCGGCATTTAAAGATGGGAAAGAAATTGGAGTCAGGAGAGGGAGGGGGTATAGAAGGAAACTATTTCTAAAGATTTTTCCCCCTAGGTTTTTATAACTACATGTTATATAACATTATACTGTATTTCTGCTTAGAGATACAGATTTAGTTCTTAACTATTTCAGAAGTCTTAACTGTTGGTGTTGGTCTGTTTCTCTGTTTTCCCATCTCATTTTAAGGTAAAGTGAATTCTGCAGACGGAAGAGTTTGATGACACAGACCACTGAATTTCTTTGTTTGGAGTACACGTTATGAACCCTTTCTGGAGCATGTCTACAAGCTCTGTACGCAAAGTAGGTATAGTTGATAAATTTACTGAGGAAACCCATTTGTGTCAGAACAGAGGCCAAAATAATTCATACCAAGGTTGCCTATAATCTTAACAAAATTACCTTGTTTTTCTAGTTCAGGTTTTACTTTTGGGAAACAGTTATTTGGTTGATTAAAGTCAGTTTCTGAGACCAAGATCACATCTCAAATAGAAATCATTCTAGTAATCAAAATTCTGTTATTTTGACTTAGGTTATATTTACACATGATGAAATTTGTGACACTTTATTGTAGTAGTCTTTTGACAAACTGCAAGATTTCATGGTTAGAGAAGTGTTGGTTGGGCAAGACCAGTCCAATATGGTCAAGTCAGACTTGAGGGCACTGGTTTAAGTTTTCTAAATAAAATACATTTTAGGGAAGCTTAAAATACACAAACAAAAAGAAAATGAATGTCACCCATAATTCCACGTGTAAGAGAACACCGCTATTAATCTTTTTTCCTGTACACGATGCCGTGTACGCTTTTAATACAGCTAACTCCGCAGGCTTTGACTGCGCTCGAGCCGAGGAGATGCCTGTGAGACGGCAGTTTAGCCTCTGACTCATTTACCCCTCTGTCTTTGACTAAGAATGACAGTTTATACTGATGATAGTCCAGATGTGGAAACGTGTCCATTAGGGACAAGATCAAAATCAGACCCGTGCAAGTGAGAGAACAGCTTCATTCTTAGTTTCTAACCGAAGTGGTGGCATCAGGTAGTGACTGCTTTCAGTCCTCTATACTATTTATTTTGAGATGCTTAGCACCCGACTTTCTACAGCTAAATGCTAGGGGACCTTTCTAGTCTTGTCTAATTGTGTAGTAACCCCTTGCCCTCTTTCTGGGGCCGCCAGGAGAAACCATTTCTTTCTCCGTTTCAAGTAAATCCTGTAAATATTGGCCTTATTGTCTTTATAGGCTGCAGCTGATGCATGAATTTTCTTACGATTTAGCCTTGCTTCAGCTTTGCTCTGCTCTCTGTAATAGCCTGCCTGCTCAACAGACTTTCAGGTCATCTTGATCATGGTGCTAGAATGTCCTTGTAAAAGAGTAACTCCAGCTTTTCAGTCAAAGACTAAAGGACATCACATGTAGTCTTGTGATTTAAGAATCATCCTAACAAATGTTCTCACCGCTTCATCTTGAATAGCGATCTGATGGTGAAGAAAAGACATTAACAGGGGATGTGAAAACCAGTCCTCCACGCACTGCTCCAAAGAAACAGCTGCCTTCTATTCCCAAAAATGCTTTGCCCATAACTAAGCCTTCATCTCCTGCCCCAGCAACACAGTCAGCAAATGGCACGCATGCTTCTTACGGACCTTTCTACCTGGAATACTCCCTTCTTGCGGAATTGTAAGTTCTGAAACTAACTGGTTAACTTTTGAATGACCCTTGAAGGTGAAGAATGAAACTTATTCTAAAGGACTCAGTAAACAGCAGCCATTTAATCTTAAAGCTCAAACCCATCCCCCTCCAGTATTAGCCTTAATGTATATAGGATGGACTCTATTGCTAGCAAAATCACCTTTCTTCACCAAGGCCTAAGTGGTGTTATATAAATATCCTCTTCTAAAAGTAATGATTCTTATTGAGAGCTTGGCTAAGTAAGATTTAAAGGCAAATGTGTGCTTTAATTTCCATGTCTGTTTTGGAGAGCAAGAGGAGGGGGAAACAGATTTATTAAGCAACCAGGAACTTAATTTTGGTCTACCTTTATATGAGGTGAGGAACTCACCTCTGAAGAGGTTGTTGTAGAGGGTGGGACAGTGGGAGGGTGGTGATCTATTCTTTCTTGGGTCAAACCCAGCTGGAGGTTTGTGCTCCATTCTGGTGATCACCCTGTAAGAGGCATCTATCCTGACAGACTGAGGAGAGGGTCCCCAAAAGAGATGGTCCCAGGAGGAGATGGTCCCAGTAGGCGGAGGTCAGGAAGCCTGACCTTGGCAGTCAGCAGTTGAAGGAACGGGAACCACTGACTTGGAGAAAACCTGGAAAGTACTTATTAAAGCTGTCTTCACCTGAAGGTCCGTCATTAGAAAGGGGATTTGACTTATTCTGTATGACCCCCAGGGGCAAAACTAGGCCATTATGGGGAAGTTTTAAAGATGTGGGCTCCATGTAAGTAAGAACTTGACTGGTCACAGAAGTCAAAAATTGGACCGAAGTTGCACATATCAGTAGAGTGTGAGGAGACGGGCACTTCCGCAGAGTCTAGTAGTGGTACCACAGTGCTTGGCCCATCAGAGGGGCTCAAATAGTGATTGAGTGCAGATGGCCTTTGATTTGATCATTTGTTATATGGGCAGAACGTCTGGAGAATTAATTCTGAATTTCAGTCATGTAAAACTTCCTTCGTACATGAAGTTTAATTTTAAAAGCATCCTCCAGCCGTCCCTCACTGTGCTAACGTTGTATAATGGTCAGAGGGTCTGAGGCCCCAGTGTAAATGGCGAGTGTGATTTGGTAGCACAGGTCCCTTTAGCTTTATAATGGAAGCCTGTGTTTGAGGCGAGGCAGTGAGTTGGACAGGCTTCTGTTGTGGCATTAAATCTGCTGTCTGTATTAGGACACAAAATTGCCTTTTTGGCAAACCTCACTGCAGTAGATACATCTGCCAACCATGCTGCTGTTGACATGCTGAATTACAGTGAGTTACAAATGGGATAACTACTTTAAAATGATTGAAATATAAGTGTGGTAGCAAATAGGTCATAAATAAAAACAGTCAGCTGAGGTCCAGTAAGCTGCTTCGCAGTAACATTCAGGATTGGCAGGTTAATGTGTCTTAAGACCCTCAGTCAACATTGTTCTTTTCAAGGTCTGGTCACAGTGTTACTTGTTTAGGCTCATAGCTCAGCTAAAACAGGAACAGAGCAGAATGGCTGTCAGGTGACCAGGTCCCAGAAGAGCCAGTGCAGCCTCTGTCTTCCCTTGTTTCAGCACCCACCGTTTCCCACGCCACGGCCCACAGAGTTCAAGTGTCTGAGTTGGGGGTAAATTCAGGAGCAGAGTACAGTGTGAGCGCCTCAGGCTGCCTGCCTTCTACCAGGAACACTGCCGCACCGACTGGTGTTCAAACTTAAAATGACCCCCAAATGAGGGTAATTCCATGGAATTTTAATGTCTTAATTACCTAAAGTTGTATTTTAAAAAGGCTTTTAAATGTGTGTGGGTAAGATGTGTTGTTCATGGTCACAAAAGCAATAATCGTACAGATACTCGCACTGACCTAAAATCTGATGTCCAGAATTACCTACAGGTTGGTTTCCAAGGTGGTGTTTTGGGGAAGCTGATTTCTGGGTGGAAAACTTGATTGTGTATCCCTGTTCGGCTTTAATTTCTTAATCTGGGGCCCTTATTTGGCTGTGTTTCTCTGTAAGCATGTGTTATGAAACCAGTAAACAGGCAGCAGTCAGGGCCAGGTGAGAGATTGTGATGACTCTGTCTGTATGGTTAGAGTATCAGCTGCCCTTCAAGGGACTATTCCTTCTTTCAAAAAATGAACGTGGGTGGTTTGGTCTGTATGTCGTTTCCATCCGTGCAATCTCACTGTTCTGCTGCTTCTGTTTTAGTACCTTGGTTGTGAAGCAGAAGTTACCTGGTGTCTATGTGCAGCCATCTTATCGATCTGCATTAAGTAAGAAGGATTCGCTCTTTTTATAGCATATTTGGTTCCTCTGACACAAACTTAGCCTGTAACTGTTTTTATTTTTTCCTACAGTGTGGTTTGGAGTAATATTCATACGGCATGGACTTTATCAAGATGGTGTATTTAAGTTTACAGTTTACATCCCCGATAACTACCCAGATGGTGACTGTCCGGTAAGTTGGGGATACAGTCTGGCTTCTTTTCTTTCTTGGACCCTCCTCACCCTCCTTACTGCAGGAAGAGGGGTTTAAGGGTCTTTAAAGATTTCTTGGTTCTTTTCCTGGCCTAATACTTTTATGATTTCAGTTTCCCGAAATGTTTTGTCTACTCAGTAGTCTTTCAGGGGGATTTTTTGCTTTGTTGCATCTTTTGCCATGCTAGCCTCTGCCTTCAGCTTTACTTGTTTCTCTGCTCAGGGTGTGCAAGTGAGGCTGGAAGCTGTAGTACAGCTCTCACTACGTGAATTGCGATTGTTATGCTGTGGTAGAGAAGGGCGACTTTTCCCCTGCTTCACTGCAAAATTTAGTCTTACAGGAAAATGGTGAAAGTAGTTAGGTGTCCCTCTTGAGGCAGCTCTTTGACTTTAAGCAACAAAACTGCCTTGTCCTGAAGCTTCTTTTACAACTTATCCGCGTGGGTTTAATATGCTCCATTGCTTCCATTAAAGGATGTGTCTCTCTTTCAATGTAGCGTTTGGTGTTTGATATTCCCGTCTTTCACCCGCTAGTTGATCCCACCTCAGGTGAACTGGATGTGAAGAGAGCATTTGCAAAATGGAGGTTAGTAAATAAAAGTTTCGTGTGGTGACATAAGCCAGCAAGAGGAAGCCTCAGTAATCCTGCCATATTTCCCTTTAGGCGGAACTATAATCATATTTGGCAAGTATTGATGTATGCAAGGAGAGTTTTCTACAAGATTGATACAGCAAGCCCCCTAAACCCAGAGGCTGCAGTACTGTATGTTACTTTGCTTTGTTATGTAAGATAAATTTGAAAAGATAGCAAAGTAGATTATGTTGGTAACCTTTTGATTTAAACTTTTAACACAGGTACGAAAAAGATATTCAGCTTTTTAAAAGTAAAGTGGTTGACAGTGTTAAGGTGTGCACTGCTCATTTGTTTGACCAACCTAAAATAGAAGACCCCTATGCAATTAGGTAAGTGGTACATTATCAAGATAAACTACACTTTGCAGTACTGTGCTGCTGTTTTCCAGGTGGCCTTAGAATGGGGATTTAAAAGGAAAGTGTATAATCTGTTAGCCTACAACCTTTCTAACTTGGTATCAGCTTGATTTCTGCTTTCAACGTGGACTGACACATTGTGCCAATAGCAAGCTATTTAATGACTTTGGTTTCCTAAGGATCCTTGTAATGTGCTCATTCAAATGTAAGGACTTTTCTTTCCAGTTGGAGCCCCTCTTAAACTCCCATACCCCAACCAACTTACAGATGTGGTGAAAGGAGGGAAGCTGAACAGTGTGAGAGTGAATAGTGTGAATGATGGTTCCTTGAGCATTGTATTAGTTTATGTTGAGGAAGGGTGTCTGCAGGAGTATTGAAAACGGAAGCGATTGAGCTCTTGGGCAGCACTGGTGTTGCTGTGCATAGTGGGAGTGGTCAAGGGCTTGGGCTCTACGGTTAGACTGAGTGACTTTTGCACTTACTGGCTTTGGTGACCCAGAGCGATTACGTAATTTTACTGTGCCTCACTTTCTTCAAGTAATAGGACTTCAGGGGTGGTTGTGAGGCTTAAATGAGCTAACCCATGTAAAGTGCTAAGGGATAGTTATTGTGAGAAAATCATTTAGATAATGTCTAAAACTTACATATTGACAACTGATTAAAGATTGTTCCTTGTTAACTTTTGTTAGGGCAACTGGGTTAAAAATGTAAAAAACAATGGATGTTAAACAAATTTAGTAAGCTATTTTTTAATATTTTTCTCTTCCCGAAGCTTTTCTCCATGGAATCCTTCTGTACATGATGAAGCCAGAGAGAAGATGCTAACTCAGAAAGTAAGTAGATTACCAGTTTGGAAATCGTTAACTCACTGTTTCCTTTCTAAAATATCTTCACTGGAGACTACTCAGTATATACAAATAACTTTTGAGGAAACAAATTTGCACAGTGCTGAAATCCCCTCATCAGTCATTTTTTAATGTCTGTTTTTCATTGTGCCTAGAAGAAGCCTGAAGAACAGCACAATAAAAGTGTTCACGTTGCTGGCCTGTCATGGGTAAAGCCTGGCTCAGTACAACCTTTCAGTAAAGAAGAGAAAACGGTAGCAACTTAAGAGCTGGCGAATCTGGTGCACCGTGCACTTTCCTGCTGGACTTGGGCTAGTAGAGCTGACCAATGGCAAAGGACTGCCTGCAGAGTAAAACGGTGTGCGCAGTGACTGGTGTCAGTGTTGTCCGTGTATGCTTAGGTTCTAACAGCAAGTTCTGGAAACCTCTCTTTACGTAATGCATTACTTCTGTCAGAAGTATCTTCAGGGTGGTTATCTAGTTCAGTACTCCAAATTCTTGGGGACCTGGAGGCTTATGCATTTTTCTGAATATAATGCTAAAGGTAAGTTGCATTCATTTAAACTAATGAAGTAGGCGGAGTTCAGCACTATCTAATGATTTTTAAATCAGTGGTTTCAGGTGTACATATATTAGGATATGGAGAGGAGATGTATAGAGAGAGCAGTTTCCATAGCTTATTAGCACTTTTAAGTGGAAGAGCATTTGAACCTCAGTCTTCAGCCTACTGTGTTACTGATATACAAACTGCTGTCACTGAGGTACATATTAGGTGAGTGAGAAGAAACCAGAACACTTGTTCATAGTTTTTTTTTAAGCAAATTACTTATTGTATTTTTATGGCAGGAGGGAGAAAAAGTGTTAAAACGGTTTCTAATGAAGTCAGATATTTAAATGATGAATGACTAATGTGTTTCGTAGAGACAATAAACCAATAAATGATTGTTCTTTGTCATTTATGCAGGACATTAAATACCCTTTTCTCAATATAACTAAACAAAGATTAATTTATAAGTGCTTTATTGAAAAATACTTATTTATTTTCATATAAAATTACAGTAGCAGTAAGTATCTTGAGAGGTTTTATAAATATTTTTGCAGAACACTATTCTAATTGAACAGTGTAAGTAAGTTCCATATTTCTTTCAGAGCAATATGAAGTTACCTAGTAACTTTGTTTATACTGATTCAATTTACAATTGAATTTTCTCCCTAATAAGATTATTCATTCAACTTTAAAACTGCTGGAACAATAGTGATTAATAAAGGTATATATAGATAATTCAGTAGCTGTTAAATTAACATTTTCTAATTTGTATAAATGGTACTATGTACTAATAAAAACCTAAATTCTCCAATCTATTTTTTAAACTTCCAGGAACACACCCAAAGATATTTAAAATATATCACCTTAATAAAGACACACGTCTTTTGGATAACTACCTCCTAAAGGAAGAGGTCATAATTTTTCATAATCTCTTAATTCAACTTGATTTAAACTCTTTACTAGCCAGCTGATCCCTATCAACAAAAAATGGAGAATTTAAAACACATGCCCAAAACCAAAAGGTAGCTATTGGGGCTTTAACAATTTTTAAAAAGTACAAAAGCATCAAAGAAGATACTGAATTAAGTTCAGCCTAGAAGTTTTGTACTTAATGAAGTTCACATCGTAGAAAGTGCCATTGCAAATATACAGCAAAATCTGGGTTCCAAAATCATGCTTTATACAGCCCTAAAGTGCCACTTCTTATACAGGTTCACTCACACACTGCACACCAGTCAAGCACTTGTCACACTGCACCACACCTAATGGGGAGAGGGAAAAATTACACAAAGGGAATGGGAGACTGGACTAATAACCTAGGACCTTCAAATCTGGGCGCTCTACCTTGTCACCTTTTAGGAATGCAAAAATCTTACACTCCTACCAAGTGTTTTAGGACAAAAATACCTACTTTTGCTTTTCATGAGGGCCAGGTAGGAATGAATTGAAATACAGTTCCTCTGCTGGAACACGCTAACAGAGACCTCTTATACACACGTTTGAGTGCGCTCTGTTCTCTGCAATTCTTGTAGTAGCTTTGCCAAAGAGTTAAAAAAAAAAATCCAAGTTTGGATTCTAAGCAGCCTTGATGGCAAGCACTGAAAGGTAGGGAAAAAGGCAGTTGGGATAAGTAAAAATATCCTAAGGATACTGGAAGGATTAAGGAAAAGACCCCCATAATCCAGCATGCATTACATGATGCTGCTAAACAGAGTTTGTGAAAAGACAGTTTCAGTACAACAGACTAACCTCAGTGGGAACCTCGGTCATTAGCTACATCTTGGAGACGGCGTAATAAGGCAGAATGATTTTCTGGGCAAATTCTTTTTGCAGGTGATTCACTTCCATCTTCCAGAAGAATCCCTCTCTTTTTGGTTGGCGTTTCTCCTGTCCGTATCATACTGTTAATTTCTCTCAGTCTCTGGGGGGGCAGGGGGTTAAAAATAAATATAAAAACTTTAAAATTCTAATACACATAGTTCAGTGTTAAGTCAAAGAACCTCAAATAAGTTAAGCAGTTTATCTTGAAGAGTTTGAACATCTTTATAAAGAAACGTACTACCAAATTTTATGTCCTTTCAATTTCACTTCTCAGCTGCCTGACATTGATGACTATCTGGGATAGAGGCAGAGTATTTCTATTTTTTAACAAGCTCCAGAGGTGATTTTGATGTAAGCTTTTCCACAATGTAAGAGTTCACAAATTTATGATTTTTTTTTTATAAAAGTTATAGAGCATCACATTGTTATGCCACATTTAATCAGTTTCATACATTTCCATTTTCTTTTTAAAAAAAATAGCATGACTTTACACAGTATTAGGCCATTTTTCCCCCAGTCTAGTGTTACTCATTTTTTAACAGCCATGGAATTTCACAAGAGAAGCCTTAATTCCCTAAGGCATCCACTGTAGGTAATTTATTAGTATGATCTAGAATTCTAGAATGTATTGATACTAGTTACATGTCATCCTTGGGAGAACTGAGAAAAATTCAGGCCAATTATTTTCTGCATTCTCTGGTTCACATGAAGAACTCGGATTGAGAAAAACTTCGCCAGAGGGCTAGAGAGACTGGATTTATTTATAGGTGCCTTCAGCACTAAGTTTCTCCAAAGCCCCAAAAGTTAGCTATTGCATTATTTTCTGGTAGTTAAAAAAATTTTTTTTCATGTGCTGCTAATGTCATTGTCCATGTTTCCTAGTGGAAAGCATACTGAGCACATTTCATATGCATTTATTATAGGAAATTTCAAATATATACGGGAAAGTAGAAGTGTATAGTGAACGCTCACATGACCATCACCCTACTTCAATAATTTTGGCCAGTCTTATTTGATCTATACCCCTCATTCATTTCTCACCCCCCAGATTGTTTTAAACCAAATCCTAGATATTTATTTTACTTTTATTTTGAAATAATACGCTTTTCTGAGGTTTTAAATAAAACCACCAGTTTTTCATTATCAGTATATGCACCTTCTCAAATTTCAACCGTCTTAAGAAAGCTTTCCTCTGACTGACTCTTCTACTCTTTGCCTCCCTAAGTCTGCTCTGCACTTCCTATCTCTAGTCTCCCATTTACTTGAATATTCCTTAAATTGTTAATTGTATACACTAATTGTATAAATGTTATTTGTATATAATGTGTATACATCATTATATTATGAATATACTGTGCAGTGTATAATTGTGTACCTTACTATACATAACACATTAATATACATTAATGTAGAACATACATTTATACATTGTACATTAATATGTATAAATTTACAGTACAGTCTGTATAATCTAGTACCATCATCAATACCAAAGACATTTAATAGAAATTTAAAGATAAACATTAATGTTAAAGTCAGTATTCAGTTTTCCCACTTGTCCCCCAAATATCCTTTATAGCTGTGCTTTTCTATGCAGGATCCAATCAATCATCATGCCTTGCATTTGGTTGTCATGTCTGTTTAGTCTCCTTTACTCTAGATCAGTACTCTCCCTACCATCTATCTATCATCTATCTCTTCATGATACTGGCATTTTCTTGAGAGTCTAGGCAATGTGTTATATATGTGTTTTTCCTAAGCAATCTTTATAAATACAAATATCACTTAAGGACCTTTAAGATGCAGGTGCACTCCTTAACATAGCATATGATTCCTAGGGATCTAGCCTTACTGCCTCAAGAACTTTGTTTCCCTTCCCTTATCTGCTTCATCCTGGATGCCCTTCCTTCTACCCCTCAGCAATCTGCTAACTTTTCATCCATTAAGGCTTCACTCAAGCTTCCCTCCCCATTGCAGACTGAGGAAGATGCTACCACTTAAATCTGTGCTAATGTAACACTGTCCAAGTGTCCAAAATGCCCATTTCTCCCCTTAGACTGAGACACTTCCTGTCCCAGAAGGAGGCACTTAGTAAATAAATCAGTTAAGGGATCCAAATTTTCCTTCCCTAACTGAAATTTGGAATTTTAAAAGTTTTACAAATGGAATAAAAAAATAAAATTCCAGATTTATAGCAGAACATTCAAATGTACAAATAGGAAATGGGAGGAATGAAAATCCAGATCCCTTACCCTATCTCCAGCTCTAAAGTTCTCCCCCAAAACCCTTGTTTTTTTGCTGCTTTGGGACTTACTGGTCACTCTTCCTTGACAGATCCCATCACTCATGTGAGTACTGAGGGTTTCCCAAAAACCCTGTTTCTAGAATCCTAAGCATTTTGGGGTTAATAAAGGCCAAGATTTATATTAGGCTCACCTTTGAAGGACTGTTGCTGAAGTAGTAGAAAATCTTTTCTCGAGGAGAAAGCATTGCTTCATTTTTATGCGGGGATATGTACACAGGATGATTTTGAGAAAACTGTATTCGGCGAGGAGAGCCTGTTCTTACAAACGGATAGGGAGAGAGTGGAGGAGCATCCATCTGTTTAACAAAAAAAATTTCTAAGAAAGGTAAACGAAATTTCTAACCAGGTGCTTTTTTTTGAAAATGGTTATTTTTATTGAAAGAGTGAAGAGGTATAATAAACCAGTAGCTTTATGAATGGTAGATAGTGATGTATTAGCGGCAAAAATTTAACCTAAAGAAAACCATACAAATAGCAAACATCTAAGTGCTTTCTTTGTGCCAGTCACTGTTTTAAGCATTTTAAATACATTATGTAATTTAATCCTCACAACAACCCTATAAGCGAGGGACTACTTCTAGTCCCATTTTATATATAAGGAAACAAGATACAGAGGAAGTTAAATAACTTGCAGGGTCACCACAACTGGTAAGTTTTGGATAATTTGAACCTATGCAATCTGTCTCATATTACTATACTTTGTAGGGAATCCAAATATCATCTTGTTTAATGCTTCACAACAGTAGAAATTATGTTGGTTAAGCCCATTATTTGTTAGAGACTTCCTTAGTCTTACTTAACAAAAAGAATTATTTGTAAAACTAGTTTACACAGAAGCAGCTCAAACATAAGTGATTCCTCATTCCTCACAAGTGAAAAAAGTGTGAAATGATCCTCATCAAACTTACTGCATTTGCCTGTGAGTACTTCATGGCAAATGTTTTAATTTGTTTTATGTAGATGTTGTTGTAGAACTGAATAAGGTCTCCCCTCTCCTCCTCTTCCACATCACTGTTGGCACCTGTGAGACGAGTAGGTGTAGGAGGGGCACTGCTAGGCTGTGGAACTGGCAAGGTGCTGCTTGACCTCATGACAGGACTGGAGTCTCTACTGGCTATAACCGGTGGAACAAAAAGTGTTAAACAGGAAGACTGCTAGTGCAGATTGCTTTTAAAAAGAAAATTCAGTAAGATAAGGTTGAATGGCTACCTGCTCTACTTACTGAACAGCAGCAAATGGGCACTCTTATTCTTCATACCAAGGAGCAAAGCACAGATAAGATATTAAATACTAACTTCAGGGCTTCCCTGGCGGCACAGTGGTTAAGAATCCGCCTGCCAAAGCAGGGGACACGGGTTCAAGCCCTGGTCCAGGAAGATCCCACATGCCACAGAGCAACCAAGCCCGTGCACCACAACTACTGAGCCTGCGCTCTAGAGCCTGTGAGCCATAACTACTGAGCCCACACACCACAACTACTGAAGCCCACGCGCCTAGAGCCCGTGCTCCGCAACAAGAGAAGCCACCACAATGAGAAGGCCACACACTGCAACGAAGAGTAGCCCCAGCTTGCCGCAACTAGAGAAGGCCCATGCGCAGCAACAAAGACCCAATGCAGCCAAAAAGAAATTAATTAATAAAAAAAAAATACTAACTGTACTACCATGCTATTAATGTAGCAAGGGCTTACTGAGTAGTTTTCATTAATTTACACCAAGCTTTCTAGGACCTGAGCCCTGCATTAAGTGGTATAAACCAACAATTAAGGATAGTGTTTCCATAGCATGGTTTCTGTTGACATGCCACATTTTTCTCGAACTCAAGTCAACAAACGCCTGCCTTCTCCATCCTGTGCTAATCCCTCTAGAGAAAAGTGTTATGCACAATGTGCCTCAGAGCCACGGGATAAAGGACAAACAGCTCTGTGACTAAATTTAGAATTTGGTTTATTGTCCAACAAATCTTTTGCCAATAAAATATTTTCATAGTTTCTACAACAGTAATTTATTAATCCTTAGTCCTAGGCCTAAAAAATAAGAGAAGCTTTTAATTTCATTTTGTAAGTTCATAAAGATCCCACTTACTTCTGTCTTTGTTTAGTTCTGTTGGAGAATTCTGATGACTTCTGCTGTCACTGCTGCCAGAATTTCTTCTTTTCCTTTTCCCTTTTATCAGAACACTTCTATACACCTTTAGACAGGTCATGAGGAGGGAACAGAAACGAGTTATTTATTGAGCACATCCTAGACTATGTGACTTTGACATGTTATTTAATTCTCACAACTCCATATAGTAGTAGTTTTCCTACTCAGGGGAGGTTAATAAATGCAGCCAAGGTTACATATCTATTAAATAACAGATACAGGATATATACATCAGGGCCTGTCAGGCTTCAACTTCCAAGTACTGCCTACAATACTACAGAGCAGTAATAATATGCAATTGTAAAATCAAGTCATTCTAAGTCAAATATCAATACAAAGATCTCACATACCTACCTACCTCTTGAAACAAATGAATAGCATTAAAGGTAAAATGAGTTTTAAATTTTCACTTAATGCCGTTCTGGTTAAATGTACAGCATTATGTTTCCTAAACCAGACTGAATTCAAGGTGACACAGAATCCAAACACCTTCCTAATTTACATCTATCTTGTGATTACCTGAATTAAAAAGGAATCAGTTATTTCACATCATTACCTTTTGGTGAAAAGAGAACTTAAACTAATCAAGATGTGTAGCTGTCTGTTAATCAAGATGCGTTGCTATCTGTCAATAATTAAATAAGATTAAAATAAAGACTTCCCTTAAAGTAGAACGTTAGTTTTTTATCCTGGAGAAAAGGCCACAGAATCAACTGTAGTTAACTTTTTTGTATGCCTCAAAGACTGATCTTTATTTTCAGCCATGAGAGAAAATGTAGTAAGTTACCTGGCTCCGGGCCTGTGGCTGAGTCCTATAGCAACGCATAATATTCTGGAAGGACTTGTCTTCTTTTGTGACCTGGCAAAGAATAAGAGTTCTCTGAGAGAGAATTTGACTTCCAGCATAATACTATGAGATGGTCCGTGAACCTGCTCCCCAGTGAAACTGGTGAAAATTATATTTAAAAACATCATTTAAAGCCTCTGGAAATGGCCCTAAAAGGCATATAACAAATGAAGAAATATATATTCAAGAAAATCTACTGAAATTCAGTAACAACAGAGGGAATAAATGGTATTTGAGCCAAGACCTAGAATAAAAAATTATAGTAACAAAAAATTCATCAGAGGAATGAAACACTAGATTTGAACTGGCAAAAAACATTTAGCAAACCTGAAGATGGAGTTGTGCAATCCAAAGAACAGAGAAAAAAAAAGAATGAGGAAAAATTAACAGAGCTTCAGAGAAATGTGGCACACCAAGAGAGTGTGGGAGTACCAGGAGGAGGGGAGGGAGAGGAGTTGAAAGAAATGTTCAAAGAAATAAAGGCTGAAACATTCCCAAATTTATTTTAAAAACAATCTATATATCCACGAATTTTAACAAATTCCAAGTAGGACAAATGCAAAGAGCTCCATACCAAGACATAGAGTAAAAAAGCTGAATGCCAAAGAAAGGGAGAATATCTTGAAAGCATCAAGAGAAAAGCAACTTTTTGCTTACTAGGAAACTCCGATAAAGTAACAGAAAACTTCTCATTAGAAACCATGGAAGCTATGAGACGATGGACAAAGTAAAAACTAAGGATCCAGTATCCAACAAGGTTATCTTTCATAAATGAAAGTGAAATAAATACAATCTCACATAAACATAAAGAAAGAAAATATGCTGCTAGCAGAACCATCTTACATGAAAATACTAAGGAAAGTTCTTCATAATAAAAGTAAGTGACCCCAGGACTTCCCTGGTGGCACACTGGTTAAGAATCCACCTGCCAATGCAGGGGACACGCGTTCAAGCCCCAGTCCAAGAAGATTCCACATGCTGCGGAGCAACTAAACCCGTGCACCACAACTACTGAGCCCACGCGCCTAGAGCCTGTGCTCCACAACAAGAGAAGCCACCGCAATGAGAAGCCCGTGCACTGCAATGAAGAGCAGCCCCCACTTGTCGCAACTAGAGAAAGCCTGTGCACAGCAACGAAGACCCAACACAGCCAAATAAATAGATTAAATAAATAAAATAAAATAAATAAAAGTTAAGTGACCCCACACAAATTCAAATACAAGTGAAAAAACAAAGAGCAATGGTAAAGATTGTTATGTAACTGGAAAGGCAGTACAAAATGCACATTTCTTAACTGATTTTTTAAAAATTGTATAAAACAACATACATACATGAAGAAACATGATATATATATTTGCCAAAAACAGCACAAAGGAGGAGATTAGGAGGAAAGCTATTCTAGGCTGAGGAAATGACTCCAGATGACAACTCAAATCCCCAGGAACCAACAGAGAGAAAAAAGGTAAATAAGTAAATAGTGAATAAGGTTAATATGATAAAAGCTATAAATAAATACTTGCACTCCTTTCTTGTCTCAGCTCCTTTAAAAGTCATAAAAATATTAAAATAACAATGTTTTTGAATTTATAACATCATAGATATAATATGTATAACAATACTACCACTGTAAACAGTTACATAGAAGTAACACTTCTATATCTCACTGGCATTCAGTTACTATAAATTTGAAGCTGGTTTTCATAAGTAAAGATGTATATGTGGGGGTTGGAGGAAGTGGGGAGATGCTGATCGAAGGGTACAGATTTCCAGTTATAAGATGAATAAATTTTGGGGAACTAATTTGCAGCATGATGACTATAGTTAACAAACTGAATTGTATACTTGAGAGTTGCTAAGAGAGTTGATCTTAAATATTCTTACTACCAAGAAAAAGTAGCTGGGTGGTAATCATAATGCAATATATACATGTATCAAATCATCACACTGTACATTCTATACTTATACAATGTGATATGTCAATTATATATCAATAAAGATGGGGCAAAAAAATGGGGGGGGATAGAGCAAAAAGAAAAAGAAAAGTATATGGTAAGCCTCAAAGAAACCACTAAGAAAAATAAAGTTTAAAAGTCATCACTGAGGGCTTCCCTGGTGGCGCAGTGGTTGGAAGTCCGCCTGCCGGTGTGGGGGATGTGGGTTCGTGCCCCGGTCCGGGAGGATCCCATGTGCCACAAAGCGGCTGAGCCCGTGAGCCATGGCTGCTGGGCCTGCACGTCCGGAGCCTGTGCTCCGTGGCGGGAGAGGCCACGGCAGTGAGAGGCCTGCATACCGCAAAAAAAAAAAAAAGTCATCACTGAAATTAAAATGCCATGAATGCACATGAAAATGAAAGCAGTAAAGGAGGAAGAGAGTATCTGAAAGACATGAGACATATATAAAAAACAAAAAGTAAAATGATAGATGTAAATCCAGTTATAACAATTATGTTAAAATATGAATGGATTAAACAACAAAATCAAAGGCAGATATTGTCCGACTAGATAAAAAAAGAGATCCAACTCCCTATGTAAGAGACACACTTTACATTAAAACAAACAAACAGATATGAAAGAAAATGATGGAAAGAAGGTATATCATGCAAACAGCAACCCTAAGAAAGCTGGGTGGCTATACAAATATCACACTATAAAACTGACTTTAAAACAAAAAATAAAAGTTACTAGAGATAAAAAGGGACACTTCATAATGATGAAGGGTCAATCCATCAGAAAGGTACAACAATTAAAAACACACATGCAAAAAAACAAAAAACACACGCACCTAATAACAGAGTACCAAAATATATGAAGTAAAAACTGACAGAAATGAAGGGAGAAATAGGCAATTCAATAATAATATTTAGAGAGCTCAATACCCCACTTTCAATAACGGATGGGTACTAGATAGAAGATCAACAAAGAAACAGAAGACTTTAACACTATAAAAAACACTAAAAAACCTCACAGACATCTATAGAACACTCCACCCAACAATAAAATACACATTCTTCTCAAGTGCATATTGAACATTCTCCAGGATAGACCATATGCTAGGCTACGAAACTTCAATAAATTTAAAAGGATTGAAGTAATTAATACAAAGTGTGTTTTTTGACCACAATGGATTGAAACTAGAAATCATTAACAGAAATTTGGGAAACTCATAAATATGTTGAAATTAACACACACCTAGATAACCAGTAAGTCAAATCAAAAGAGAAATCAGAAAACACTTTGAGATGAATGAAAATGAAGACACAACATACCATAACTTATGAGATGCAGCTAAAGCAGTGCTTAGAGGGAAATTTATAGCTCTTAATGCCTATAGTAAAAAAGAAGAAAGATTAATTACCTAACCATTCATCTTAAGACACTGAAAAAAGAAGAGCAAAAACTAAGCCTAGGGAATTCCCTGACGGTCCAGGGGTTAGGACTTGGCGCTTTCACTGCTGACGGCCTGGGTTCGATCCCTGATCAGGGAACTAAGATCCCACCAGCCGTGCAGCACAGCCAGGAAAAACAAAACAAAACTAAGCCTAAAGCAAGCAAAAAGAAGGGAATAATAAAGATTAGAGCATATAATAATAAATGAAACCAAAATCTCGTTCTTTGACAAAATCAACAAAATTGATAAACCTTCAGCTACACTAAGATAAAAAGAGAGATTGTTAAATTACTACTGACAAAGAATAAAAAGGACTAAAAGGAATATTATGAACAACTGTGTGCCAACAAATTAGAAAGCCCAGAGGAAACAGACAAATTCCTAGGAAGACATACACTACCAAAATTGATTCTAGAAGAAAGAGACAATCTGAATAGACTCATAACAAGAAAAAGAACCATCCATCAATAAACTACCCATAAAGAAAAGCATAGGTCCCGAACGTTCATTGATCAGAAAGTGAAATATGGTTAAGATAGCAATATTCCCCACACTGATCTACAGACTCAACATAATCTCTATCTGAACCTCACCTGACTTCTTTGTGACAAGAAGTCAGAACTGACAAATTCATAAAGAATTTCAAGGGATTTAGACTAGCCAAACAAACCTTGAAAAAGAAGAAAAAAGTTACCAATGTTAAAACTTGAAACATTTGTTTTAAAATGGGTAATGTTATGTGAGTTTCGCCTCAATAAATTATTTTAAAAAACAAAGTCAGATAATAAAAAGTGTTGATGAGAATGTGGAGAAATAAGGACCTTCATATACTATCAGTGGAAATGTAAAATGGTGCAATGACTTTGGAAGACAGTCTGGCAGTTCCTCAAATAAACATAGAGTTTACCCTATGACCCAGCAATCCACCGTAAGGTATATACAGAAGCGAAATGAAAAGATGTCCACACAGAAACTTGTATACAAATGTTCATAGCAGCGTTATTTATAATAGCCCCAAAGTAGAAATAATCTAAATGTCCATTACTGATGAATGGTAAACAAAATATTATATATGCATACAATGGAATACCATGTTCCAACATTGACTGTGGTGATTGTCACACATACCTATGAATGTACTAAAATCCACTGAGCTGTGCGTTTTAAATGAGTGAATTATACGGTATGTGAATTTTATCTCAATAAAGCTGTTAAAAGTGTTCTGAGAGTAAGGAAGTAGCATCTTTACTTTTTCCTTTAAATTCCTAATGGTACTCACCTTTGCCATCACATAAATGGCACACATTAACAACTGGTCCAGATGTCTGTCCATCATAAGTTCAGGACACTGAATTATGGAGAATTCAAAGCAGGTCCAGATTTTTTTCCTCAGTTCATCTGAAATATCCAATTTAGCACAAAGGTCCCGAAGACGGACACCTGCTAAGTGATAAACCTAGTAGATAAACAAAAATATCTCAAACTTTGTTTATCTAACCCTTGTATTTCCCAAGCTCTAG
This sequence comes from Aethalodelphis obliquidens, assembly GCF_003676395.1. NCBI lineage: Eukaryota > Metazoa > Chordata > Mammalia > Artiodactyla > Delphinidae > Aethalodelphis > Aethalodelphis obliquidens. The sequence continues at coordinate 6,605,174 of NW_020838019.1, read as the reverse complement.
AACTGGTAAGGGTACATTTTTCTTTAGAAAAATTACCTTTCTAAAGAAAAGCGATAAAGAGCTGGTCTTCCTGGGTCTAATATTGCTGCTGGTTAAAGGTAGGCCTTGTTTCTGCTGTTGTCCACCTGGGGAAATCTGTTGAATGGCCACCTGACCAGGGACTTGCAAGGTCGTTCCTGTCACCTGTTGAGAGCTTAAACTTCCAGCCAGGGCCTGAGCACTGAGGGGCTGGATGGAGCCAGTCACAGCTTGTGCCTGCCCCCCAACATTGACTTGGACTGGGAAGAATGTTATTCCTCCATTTTCATTGGCAATGCCTAAAATTGGTTTCAGAGAAAAAAAGCATGAAGAAAATGTTGATACTATAAGATTCTCCAGGCGGAGGTTTTCAATTATTTCCCCTCCCAACCCCTTTCCCCCACTCTTCTCTCATATCATCATTCCAGCCAAATTTCGAGTAACTTTCTAATAAGTGCCACAGAGAAGGAACGCAATATTCAACTCTGCCTTCCTTACCTTGTACAGGAATAGTCACTGTTTGTCCATTGTTGGCTGTGACAGTGGCTGTTGCCATGGTGACCAAAGTCTGTCCAGGAACTGGTGTGACAGAAACAGCTTCCCCAGATACATTCTGCACAGGGACAGCATTGACTAGAGGCTGTGGGGGGATGCGGCCAGGTGTCCCTCCATCAGTGGGGCTATCATTCTCAACAAATAGCCGCCTTCTGGTAGAGCTGGCTGTTGGGGAGCTGTACCTATCGTATAATGTGGTTGGAGACGTTATGCCTAGGGTTAAGAAAAAAAAAATCATTTAACTCAAGGAGACAGATCTGACTTCCATCCTAGAAGTGATGTTCACAACTAATTAGTGTTTGAAATACTATATAATCAAAAAACAAAAATTACAGGAGTCACATCATAGCTACATTCAATGAATGAAAATTCAACTGAATACTATTAAGAGCAAAATTTAAAGGAAGGATTTTTCTCTATGTGTCTCACAGTGTTCCCTTCTTCACTCCACCTTTTGCTAAATCAAACTAGACTTTGCCCTCCACTACCACAGGGTCCTGAGGACTGAGGGGCAATTTAAATAATTTTCTATTTTTCTACCATATTCAATTTCTACAGAACACTCATGTAAGATGTGATTTCACTGTAAAGATACTACTTGATAAGACTTGATGGATTTGATATTACTCTGTATCATCTGGGAGCATTTACCCCCTGTTTTATGCATTTTCATCTTTGTCATTTTTCACATGTAGAAAGTTACTAAAATTCAATTCGGTTCTTTAGCAAGAATGGACATACATGTTTTGGATTCAATTAAGCTTAGTTTATTTTTTTTTTAAACAACTTTACTGAGATATGATTCACACATATTTCACCCACTTAAATTGTACAATTCAGTGGTTCTGGGTATATTACTAGCTTTCTAAAATTGTGGTAAAATACGTATAGCATAGGACTTGGCATTTCAGCCGCTGTTAAGTGTACAGCTCAGCGGCACTGCAGTCACAGTGCTGTGCAAACACCAACACCATCTTTTCCAAAGCTTTTTCAACATCCCACACAGAAACCCTGTTAACCATTACAGTTAAGTATTCACACCACTGTCTGAATTTTTGAGAGGCATCCCTTTCCCTCTTCCATGTCCAGCTGTAAAAACTGCACATCAATGGGTTTTCAATATTAAAATCTATGTAGGGAGTTCATAAGAGGACTGACAGGAGCAGTTCTGACAGACTGCGGCTTAACATTATAATTTCCTGGTGATACAAAAGCAAATAAATGTACTAGATTTATATTTGGAACAAAGCTGCAGAGTTAGAAAGAATACACTAATTATGATCATTATCTCTGGATAAACAACAAGGTCCTATTGTATAGCGCAGGGAACTATATTCAATATCCTTTGATAATCCATTATGAAAAAGAATATGTATAACTGAGTCACTTTGCTATATAGCAGAAATTAACACAACATTGTAAATCAACTATACTTCAATAAATTTTTTTTTAAAGTGTTTCAAGGACTTCCCTAGCGGTCCAGTGGTTAAGACTCCATGCTTCCAACGCAGGGGACACAGGTTTGATCCCTGGGTGGGGAACTAGGATCCCACATACCGCGGGGCATGGCCAAAAAAAAAAAGTGTTTCAAATTATGATCATTATCTCGTAAAATATTAAAAGACCTCATGAAAATGGAGAAGTGATAAGTACAAAAAAATGAAGTTTAAAGTCAAGTCCTAATCCATTGATTAGGGAAGGAAAAACTCTACAGAAATAGGACTGAGGAAGACCAGCTATCAGATCTATGGGTCTGAGTGGATAATAAGCAGAAAAATAAACCATTAAGTCTTTATGCCTCCTCTTTCAAAAATGAGTAAGTTTTCATATAGATCATCCATATTCATTGAGTATGCACTGACACAGAGTGATTCCTCATTTTAAAACTGATCTTTCTTCTATAGCCAGTGCTTATCAATTACATTAAAAAGTTGATCTAAAAAAAAATTAAAAAAAATAAAAAAAAATAAATAAAAAAAAAAAAAAAAAAAAAAAAGTTGATCTAGAAACAAGAATGTCCTTCTAATGGAATCCAAGGATTTAGAACTCTCTGGATTTACAGAATTGCTTTTTTTAAAAAGTAGTTTTATCTGATGTAAACTTAAACGTTGCACCTGGCAGATGTTATAAAGAACTGACTAAAATGTAACCAGATGAAAAGCAAAATTTCCCTTTTCTGTACCTCAGGGCCAGCAATGCTGTTGTATTAACCAGGTAGCACTGCTCAACTGACAAGAATCAAAGCTGAACATGCTTGGGAATTCCCTGGCAGTCCAGTGGTTAGGACTTGCTTTCACTTCCACGGCCCGGGTTCAATCCCTGGTCAGGGAACTATGATCCCATAAGCTGCAAGGCGCAGCCAAAAAAAAAAAAAAAATGCTGAACATGCTCAGGCCATTCAGTCCTCTTAACTCAGTGGCTCATCTGTACCTAATTAGATCATACACTCTACCTTTAAGAAGATTTTTCTGTTTCTTCCGATTTTAAAAGTAATACATATTCATCTTAAAAAATTTACAGAAATCACCTAGAATTCTATTACCCAACAATAATCATTAATAGTTTGGTTTTTCCATTTCAGCCCTTTTGCATGCTTATAGAAAAAAGATACACTTAATAAATAGGAATCACATTACTATACAGCATTCTATCTATTTTAAAAGACACTTGACTTTTCACGCATTTTCCTGTGTTCTTTAATATTTTTCAATAGCATTAAAGTGATCCATGTGGTACTATAATATACAGAATATTTTCTTCTATATACACCCTACTAACTTCACTTGTAGTTTTAGATGGAATTTAAATCTCCAGATGCTAGGCCCCAAAATACTTCCCTTAATATTTTAAACTTACTTCTTCCAAGTCCTCCAGCATCAGCACGAACTTCACTCACCCTTCTGGGAGTCAAAGGGGAGCCAGCAATACAAATTTCATCTGCTCTTTCCAGGTTCTGAGGTGGCATGACCTATTAGGGAATGTTTACACAGAATGCCATTATTCAAAAGAGTATTTTAATTAGAAATATAATAATAATCTAAGGCAAAAGAAAACTATCTTGGCTCATCAGTTATTCCACCTAAATAAAATCCCATCTTTTCCACTTTCATACTGAAGTTAAAAAAAATTCTGGCAGGCTTAAAAAATTCAAATCTAATAATTGGATACTAAATATAAATTAACCTTCATTACTGATTTAGAGAATTAGACAACCATTTTAAGGTATTGAAACTTGATTAGAAAATCAAGAAAGAACACTGAACTCTTACTCTGTCACTGAAACCTTGGGGCAGTCACAAGTTATTTCTGACTCTTGGTTCCTCTTAGATATAGGGGTGATTGTACCAAATTAAACCCAGCTATTACCCTCCCATACTTATGAGGAAGATGCTAAGTTTAACTGTGGTCGGTGAAAGAGAATTATGAATAGACTATATATTGATATACTTTTATCATAGAAAGATGTTAACATCTTTTCACAAACCTCTTCACATGTAGGAACTCTGTTTTCATTGTCTCTAATTCTGTCCCAGAGTGGAGACTCTGGTTTCCATGCCAAATGATCCAAGATCTGTTCTTCAATCTGATTAAGGTGTTTTACCACCTCTCTACAAAGGCCATCTTCTGCTCTAATGAATACTTCTATCACCTGAAATTTTTAAAAATGTCTTGGTTTGTTTAGTAACAATAATTTTTTAACAAAAAAAATTGTTCAAGTGCAAAAGCAAAATTGGTAAACTTATTTAAGTTTTTTTACATATTTATAGAAACAAAAAAGCCAATTTATCAAAAATTACAAGTTTAAAGAATAGTACTATTTTGAAACAGGTGCTCTTCCTTTCACTATCTTTATAAATAATTATTTAAACTGCATGTATGAATTATATAAAATCTTTTGTATAGTGATACATTTCAAAAATCTTTAAAAATTTCAAAAATCTTTAAAAAACATGCCTTGTCTATTGAGATTAAAAAACATTACTCAAAATTTCATATTTATTTTTTTAATATATTTATTTATTTATTATTTTATTTTTGGCTGCATTGGGTCTTTGTTGCTGCTCATGGGCTTTCTCTAGTTGTGGTGAGGAGGGGTTACTCTTCACTGTGATGCACGGGCTTCTCATCGTGGTGGCGTCTCTTGTTGCGGAGCACGGGCTCTAGGCGCACGGGCTTCAGTAGTTGTGGCATGCGGGCTCAGTAGTTGTGTCTTGCTGGCTTAGCTGCTCTGCGGCAGGTGGGATCTTCCCGGACCAGGGCTCGAACCCGTGTCCCCTGCATTCACAGGCAGATTCTTAACCACTGCACCACCAGGGAAGTCCCAAAATTTCACATTTAAAAACTCTGGGGCTTCCCTGGTGGCACAGTGGTTGAGTACCTGCCTGCCAATGCAGGGGACAGGGGTTCAAGCCCTGGTCTGGGAAGATCCCACATGCCGCGGAGCAACTGGGCCCGTGCGCCACAACTACTGAGCCTGCGCGTCTGGAGCCTGTGCTCCGCAACATGAGAGGCCACGACAGTGAAAGGCCTGCGCACCGCGATGAAGAGTGGCCCCCGCTCGCCGCAACTAGAGAAAGCCCTCGCACAGAAACGAAGACCCAACACAGCCAAAAATAAATAAATAAATAAATTAAAAAAAAACTCTGAACATTCAGTTTATGCCACTATAAAAATTAGTTTTGACTACTGTAGGAGAATTAAATCCATACACTAAATCAATATTAAGAGGGAAACCAAATCAATGCTATAACTCTGTGCCTCTATATAATATGTGAAAAGGAGTTGTTTTCTTTTTTGAAAGACACTTTCATTTAATTTTCATAAAATAAAAAAGAAGGTTGTGGGGATTTCCCTGGTGGTCCAGTGGTTAAGAATCTGCCTTCCAATGCAGGGGACGCAGGTTCCATCCCTGGTCGGGGAATTAAGATCCCACGTGCCGCAGGGCAACTAAGCCTGTGCACCACAACTACTGAGCCTGCGCGCCTCAATGAAAGATCTCTCATGCCACAACGAAGATCCCACGTGTCGCAACTAAGCCCTGACACAGCCAAATAAATAAGTCAAAATTTTTTTTAAAAAAAGAAGGTTGCTATCACGACTAGCTAGTGATATGTTTGCTACTTTTCTAAAACCTTCTTAGCTCATAAAATGAAAGTATTCTAAAAGACTTTATCAGACAAAAGGAGGAATTATATGAAACTTTTACACAAAATAGGTCTATACAATACATTGAAAGAATATATATAGTTCTTAAGACTCCTATTTCTTCTCTGCTCCCCATTTAGAGTGGAAATTATTAAATATGTAATTAAAAATAGAAGAAATGTACTCATATATTAAAATGAATTAGATGGCTAACCACAGGAAGTGGATCTCATCCACAATTTCCTCATCAGTTTCAGATTTTTAAAAATACCTTGTAAAAATGATAAAGTGGTACATCAAATATTTCAGTAATACATGGAAAATTCCCAGGAGGCTTATAAGAAAAAGTGACGACCTCAAGGCAGCAGGCCAAGAGCGATCTGTGGAATGCATCTTGTTCCAGAATGCCCTATTAAAAAAAACAAAGCTTGAACATTTAGAAACCTTTATATACCCTTCTGTATGTTTTCAAAATAAAAAAAACTGTCCTAAAACAGCCTTTTAAATTCCTACAACCATATACAGCCATATAATATTTTTATTGAAGTACAGCTGATTTACAATATTATATTAGTTTCAGGTATACAGCCTAGTGATTCAGTATTTCTGCAGATTATACTCTAAATAAAGTTATTACAAGATAATGGCTATAATTGACTGTGTTATACAATATATCCTTGTTGCTTACCTATTTTTATACACAGTAGTTAGTATATGTTAATCCCATACGCCTAATTTGCCCCTTCCCCCTCCCCTTTGATAACCCAAGTTTGTTTTCAATATATGTGAGTCTGTTTCTGTTTTGCATAGTTTTTAGATTCCATATGTAAGTGATATCATACTGTATTTTTCTTTCTCTGTCTGATTTATTTCACTAAGCATAATAATCTCTAGGTCCATCCATGTTGCTGCAAATGGCAGAATTTCACTCTATTTTATGGCTCAGTAACATTCCATTGTATACACAGCCATATTTTTATATAGAATAAGAGAAGTGTAAATAGTTACAAGGAGTTAGAACAATTATTTGTCAATTTTACAATTTTCTCTAAAATTTATTTAAAAATTAATTTTAAAAAAATTTTTATTGATGTCATTAAAAGTAATATCACTTGTACAATCTAGAAAAATTATCTTAGCCAAAGATCAATGGTTGAATGTTTATGTTAAATTCCTATATAGTCAATACTCAATTTATTCTATACATGGCTTGAATTAAAACTCTATGTTATTTAAAAACCTCAATTAAGGTTAAGTCTGAATGTTTTAATCCTTGACTACAGAGTCTTACTACCCACAGAAACTGCTGCAATGAGAAACACTAAGTGGGGGACTGGAGGTAAGAGGACTCAGAACACAAGTTTTCTTAGATGCCAATCTTATTCCCTCAAAGCCATATATTATTTTTTCAATAATGGCTTTTTTTTTGGTGGGTGGGGCTGAAAGGAAACTACATTTTATTGTGGTGCTCAGTACATTAGCTATTTACTCACAGATAAATCCATGTCTCCCAGTCTTTTTTGTTCCTGCTCAATAACAGATTCTAACACTTTATAGTAAAGCATCTCTGCAAAACGAAAATGTTTGCTGGCAATTTCTGCATAAATAATAAAAAACACAAAAATCACATGCAAAGAACATAAATATTGGGGAAAATGAGGATCCATCCCATTCCCTACAGCAGAATAAAATTTAAAAACCAACCCAACACTTCATATACATGCACTTCCTACAGTTGCTATTTCAATCATCCCTAAGATTCCTTAATTTCATCTTCATGGTAACACTGAAATTTTTCTAAAATTGTGAAATGAAGTTTGCACATAAAAACTGCAATAGCATTCCATCAAGATTCACACTTTTTTTTTTTTTTTGTATTTTGAATAGAGCAGCTCTATGCTAAGACATATGTAATTGGTTTATTATTCCACTCCTACTTGGTATTCATACTTCATGACATCAAACAACTCCAATGGGTCTGGGCATGTAACAACTATTATATTCCGTCCTTGTTCTTATCATTTTGAAGAATCACTATAGTTCTATACTGAAAATCCAGCCTACAAATGAAAACCAAAGATTTTTTTAAAGTGCCAGAAGTCCAACATAATAAAGATTATCAGTCTAAAATTTCTCTCTTATTGAGAATGGCCCAGAAATCAGTTGGTTGACAGAAAAATTGGACATCCATATTCTGGCCCTCAGTCTAAAGTCAAATTTTTTCTTCATATTTCTGACTCGGTTTCCAAGAAAGGAATGCATGTAGTTAAAGTTCAAAGATGAGAGCAATATAGATAATATTAAGCCTTACCTTTAGCACAATTACTGATATCCTCATCTGGCTGGGAATGCTGAGAATATATTTCATACATTTCTTTCAATCTGTTGGCTATAGCCTGGGTTGGATCTCTGGAACATGTCCTAAAAAAATAAGAAGAAATTATCTGAGTTAAAGGTTTTGTCAAGTCACAAAGTGATAAACTATTTACAACTCTGTAATTTCAGAGTAATTTTAACCTGTAAATATAAAATACTTCAAATAGAAACTATACACTTCCCTATTAATCCAGGAGATCCCATAATTCCTTATCAAAGGTGTTAGTATTACCATTTGAATGAAAAAATATTTCTTTCATGGAGCTGTACCTTTTACTGCAGTTAAGTTTAGGAACTTTGACCGGTGCCTATTTGATGTGCATGACCCACCTAGCCTACACATCTGCAATCACTGATGACAAACAAAACTGCCCTCAACTGTTTCCCTAGAGGGCAGTACAACTCTTATTAAGAACTCCTAGAAAAAAACAGAATGAAGGGGTATATGATCTATACTACAACAAACTTATATAAATCATTATTGGCATTCTACATTTTTTCCTCTAAAATGAAGTTTATTTCATTGATTTTTTTTTTTTACTAGAAAGGCAATATATGTTCAATGCAGAAGCATAATACAGATGATCACCATGTGGGCTTCTGTAACAACTATGTCTTTATCTCGATCATAAACATAAATATTCTCTATAAAAATGCAGCAAGTTTAGAAAATTATAAAGGAAATATAATCAATTATAATCCTGGTAGAGATGGCTACTGAATATCATATGCAAGCAGAATTTTATTTATGAACATACACAGAGGTTACAAAAACAGGACCCTTTGGTTTTACCTAGTAGCTACTGGCAATATTTAACTCCACTAATGGTTATTTAAGATTAAAGAAGCTGCTACTCCTAGTTAGAGACTGTAAAGAGATCTGGAAGACATAACAGTTAAGACAGGCTTCTAAAATGTATTTATAAAATGCTTCTGAATTCTAGGTAAACAAGGTCCATCTGAGAAATATGACTTAGGAAGAGGCCATACAGACAAACCCTGTTGGGTGTCAATCACAATCAAGTTTATGAATAAAGTAGACTTCATGAAAATGTACAGGAAAATTAGTCAGCCTTGGTATTTGATGAGTCTAGCTATGAGTGGGAAATTATTTTATGTTTATACAGAGCTTTCTTACACCACATCACCAGAAATCAAATTGGCTCCTATAGAGTCTACATCATTAAATCATAAATTTTTAGGAACAGGAGCAGTCTTGGAGGTAATTTTGTCAAATAAATTTGCCAAAAATTATGCACAGGTAATGAAATTCAGTCTATTGTGTTTTTCACTAATGCTCCCTGATATTCCTACTAGTATCAGACAGATCAAAGGAACTAAAGGTAGTTGACTTCCTTCTCAGGCTAAGGGTGTTTTATAAAACTTAGAAAGTTACAGTGGTTTTACATTGGTTATGAATCTAACTGGCTATCTTTTCAAATCTGACCAACCCTTCAGAAATTTGCTCAGGTCCAATCCTCTTCCTGAAGCCCTTTGACAAACACCCATCTTTACAGATCCCCTGCTTCCCTGAAATCTTAAGAGAGAACTGGTAATAGATAGTTTGGTGCTTTATTCTACACTGTCTAGTGTTATTAGTTACTATCTCCTGAACTATGTTAAAAAATAATCGAGAGCTATGGACTGAATGTTTGTGTTGCCCCCCTCCTTACCCCCTGCCCCAAATTTATATGTTGAAATCTAATCCCCAATGTGATGGTGTATGGAGGTGGGGCATTTGGGAGGGATTAGGTCATGAGGGTGGAGTCCTCATGAATGGAATTAGAGCCCTTATAAAGGAGACCCTAGAGAGCTCCTTTGCCTCCTTCTGCTACATGAGGACACAGCAAAAGACAGCTATCTATGAACCAGGAAGCGGTCCTCACCAGACACTGAATCCGTTAGCACCCTGATCTTGGACTTCCAGCCTCTAGAACTGTGAGAAATTTATTTCTGTTGTTTATAAGCAGTCTACCATATTCTGTTATAGCAGCCCAAGAAGACTAAGATACTGAGAAAAAAAGGGTCATTTTCTATTCATACGTTTTATATTGCTATGTCCTCTAAGGACTAACAACAGAACTGAGTATGCAATTGATATAAAATTATCAATGGGTGAATTAAGGCACAAAGGGTGAAAAATTAAAATAGAAAATTGGAAAATAGTCAACAACCAAATCTTAGAAGACAAGAATGGCTCAAACTAACCTTAGAATCTGTTCCAGTTTCTCACTTGGTGCATTCCTGAGGCCTGTGAGCATGGTGTGGAGACGACTCAAGCTATGTGTAGCTGTAGAAACTGGAGTCACACAAGGGCTGTTACCCTTAATGTACCTCACACCAGTAAGTGGGGTAGAGATCCTAAGTGCTTTAGACTAAAGAGGAGGAAAAAGAACATTATTTTAGGTCAAAAAGACCTAAACTTTCAATTACTTCATGAATGGGAATTTCAAGCTAATCAGAACTTTATATTATCAATAAATATTAGTGATTTCTGTCATTATTCTTGGAATTTAAACATTACACCACTAAGAGCCATGACTATCCATGTGAAATTGTGTGAAAGGACAATCTGCACTTTAGACCACTAAGAAGTTTGTCCCTTAAAAGTTAAATGTTTATGGGAATTCCCTGGCAGTCCAGTGGTTAGGACTCCACACTTTCACTGCTGAGGGCCCAGGTTCAATCCCTGGTCAGGGAACTAAGATCCCACCAACCACTCCATGTGGCACAGCCAAAAAAAAAAAGTAAAAATTAAAAAAAAGGTTAAATGTTTAAGATAAGGCATAGTTCCCTATTATTCCTCCTTCAAAACTTAAGCTTGGGGCTTCCCTGGTGGCACAGTGGTTGAGAGTCCGCGGGCCGATGCAGGGGACACAGGTTCGTGCCCCAGTCTGGGAGGATCCCACATGCCACGGAGTGGCTGGGCCCGTGAGCCATGGCCGCTGAGCCTGTGCGTCTGGAGGCTGTGCTCCGCAACAGGAGAGGCCACAACAGTGAGAAGCCCGCGTACCGCAAAAAAAAAAAGGACAACCTGGAGAAATGGACAAATTCTTAGAAATGCACAACCTTCTGAGACTGAACCAGGAAGAAATAGAAAATATGAAACAGACCAATCACAAGCACTGAAATTTAAACTGTGATTAAACATCTTCCAACAAACAAAAGCCCAAGACCAGATGACTTTACAGGCAAATTCTATCATTTAGAGAAGAGCTAACACCCATCCTTCTCAAAATCTTCCAAAATATAGCAGAGGGAGGAACACTCCCAAACTCATTCTACGAGGCCACCATCACCCTAATACCAAAACCAGACAAAGATGTCACAAAGAAAGAAAACTACAGGCCAATAACACTGATGAACATAGATGTAAAAATCCTCAACAAAATACTAGCAAACAGAATCCAACAGCACATTAAAAGGATCATACACCGTGATCAAGTGGGGTTTATCCCAGGAATACAAGGAGTCTTCAATATATGCAAATCAATCAACGTGATACACCATATTAACAAACTGAAGGAGAAAAACTATATGAACATCTCAATAAATGCAGAGAAAGCTTTCAACAAAATTCAACACCCATTTATGGTAAAAACCCTCCAGAAAGCAGGCACAGAGGGAACTTTCCTCAACATAATAAAGGCCATATATGACAAATCCACAGCCAACATCATCCTCAATGGTGAAAAACTGAAAGCATTTCCACTAAGATCAGGAACAAGACAAGGCTGCACACTCTCACCACTCTTATTCAACATAGTTGTGGATGTTTTAGCCACAGCAATCAGAGAAGAAAAAGAAACAAAAGGAATCCAAATTGGAAAAGAAGAAGTAAAGCGGTCACTGTTTGCAGATGACATGATACTATACATAGAGAATCCTAAAGATGCCACCAGAAAACTACTAGAGCTAATCAATGAATTTGGTAAAGTAGCAGGATACAAAAACTAATGCACAGAAATCTCTGGCATTCCTATACACTAATGATGAAAAATCTGAAAGTGAAATTAAGAAAACACTCCCATTTACCATCGCAACAAAAAGAATAAAATATCTAGGAATAAACCTACCTAAGGAGACAAGAGGCCTGCATGCAGAAAATTATAAGACACTGATGAAAGAAATTAAAGATGATACAAATAGATGGAGAGATGTACCATGTTCTTGGATTGGAAGAATCACCATTGTGAAAATGACCATACTACCCAAAGCAATCTACAGATTCAATGCAATCCCTATCAAACTACCAATGGCATTTTCACAGAACTAGAACAAAAAATTTCACAATTTGTATGGAAACACAGAAGACTCCGAAGAGCCAAAGCAACCTTGGGAACGAAAAATGGAGCTGGAGGAATCAGGCTCCCTGACTTCAGACTATACTACAAAGCTACAGTAATCAAGACAGTATGGTACTGGCACCAAAACAGAAAGATAGATCAATGGAACAGGAGAGAAAGCCCAGAGATAAACCCATGCACATATGGTCACCTTATCTTTGATAAAGGAGGCAGGAATGTACAGTGGAGAAAGGACAGCCTCTTCAATAAGTGGTGCTGGGAAAACTGGACAGGTACATGTAAAGGTATGAGATTAGTATATTCCCTAACATCATACACAAAAATAAGCTCAAAATGGATTAAAGACCTAAATGTAAGGCCAGAAACTATCAAACTCTTAGAGGAAAACATAGGCAGAACACTCTATGACATAAATCACAGCAAGATCCTTTCTGACCCACCTCCTAGAGAAATGGAAAACAAAAATAAACAAATGGGACCTAATGAAACTTAAAAGCTTTTGCATAGCAAAGGAAACCATAAACAAGATGAAAAGAAAACCCTCAGAATGGGAGAAAATATTTGCAAATGAAGCAACTGACAAAGGACTAATCTCCAAAATGTACAAGCAGCTCATGCAGCTCAATATCAGAAAAACAAATAACCCAATCCAAAATTAGGCAGAAGACCATATAGACATTTCTCCAAAGAAGATATACAGATTGCCAACAAACACATAAAAGAATGCTCAACATCATTAATCATTAGAGAAATGCAAGTCAAAACTACAATGAGATATCATCTTACACTGGACAGAATGGCCACCATCAAAAAACCTACAAACAATAAATGCTGGAGAGGGTGTGGAGAAAAGGGAACCCTCCTGCACTGTTGGTGGGAATATAAATTGATACAGCCACTATGAAGAACAGTATGGAGGTTCCTTAAAAAACTAAAAATAGAACTACCGTATGACCCAGCAATCCCACTACTGGGCATATACCCTGAGAAAACCAAAATTCAAAAAGAGTCATGTACCAAAATGTTCATTGCAGCTCTATTTACAATAGCCAGGACATGGAAGCAACCTAAGTGTCCACTGACAGATGAATGGATAAAGAAGATGTGGCACATATATAGAATGGAATATTACTCAGCCATAAAAAGAAACAAAATTGAGTTATTTGTAGTGTGGTGGATGGACCTGGAGTCTGTCATACAGAGTGGCAGTCAGAAAGAGAAAAACAAATACCATACGCTAACACATATATATGGAATACGAAAAAAAAAAAAGAAAATGGTCATGAAGAACCTAGGGGCAAGACAGAAATAAAGACACAGACCTACTAGAGAATGGACTTGAGGATATGGGGAGGGGGAAGGGTAAGCTGTGACAAAGTGAGAGAGTGGCATGGACATATATTTACTACCAAACGTAAAATAGATAGCTAGTGGGAAGCAGCCGCATTGCACACGGAGATCTGCTCGGTGCTTTGTGACCACCTAGAGGGGTGGGATAGGGAGGGTCGGAGGGAGGGAGATGCAAGAGGGAAGAGATATGGGGACATATGTATACGTATAATTGATTCACTTTGTTATACAGCAGAAAGTAACACACCATTGTAAAGCAATTATACTCCAATAAAGATGTTAAAAAAAATACATAGGCTAATAAAATATCTTTTCTAATTTTTCCAACAAACTCTGAAAGGTTAAGATAGCTAAAGAGTTTTTTACTATTCAAGATAGACTATATTTCCCTATGTATTAAATGTGCTTATTCTAGAGATAGTTGTAAAAACACCCAGTAAAATTTTTACCTGGCAACAGAACTATTCAAGTTTCATGAGATACAGAAAAACACAGTAATTCGCCACACAGAAATAAATCTATATGTGTTTTCTCTGTGAATTAAACAAGAGTAGAGCCAAGACTTTCACTTTGTTTCAAAGAAATTAATTCTGTAATTTTTTTTAGGTCAATAAGATGATCTACATAGATTAACTACATTCAGAAGATTTCTCCCTATATTTAACACCTTTTCTTACAGCCACCTTCTTCCCTGTTTATGAACCAGTGCATTGCTGGGAGAAGCAACAGCAGCCAGCAGCATCTCACCACGGGGCCCACAGGTAGCAGCACTTCCACAAAGGAAATGACATACGACGACCACAAACAACTTCCTGCCTGTAGTCCTCAAGGTCAGCATGGGGCTTCTTGGTAGCCCTGTTTAAGTTCTTGGTTTAAAGCTTCCTGTGCATTCTGATCAAGAAGAGTCTCTCTTTAACTTCTTAGACCTCTTTTATTGTCTATCAACTCATACTACTAGGTAACCTCTCTTAATTCCATGGCTTTAAAAGCCATCCGTTTCCTAATGACACTATATATATCCTAAGGGTGTGTATATATATATATATATATACACATACACATATGTATATACAGCCCTTACTTTTGCTGTGAGCTCTAGTCTTGTATCTCTAAACGGCCTATTTAACTCCTCTACTAGAATATTTAAAAGACATCTCACCCTTAATGTGCTCATAACTCTAATTCTTGACTTTTTCCCCGCTAGACTTGTTCTTTCCCCTCAATAAATGTCAATAGTAAATATTTATGGAATGCCTACAAGCACTGAATACAACACTGGTCATAGACCTCATAAAGTTTATATTCTAATGCAGGGAGACAGATAATAAACAATCCATCTATCCTTCCTTCCTTTCTTCCTCTCTCCCTCTCTTCCTCCCTCTCTTTCTCTCCTTCTCTCTCTCTTTCTATGTATTTATTACCTTGAGACAAACAATTCTTTATTTCTACCTACCTACCTACCAACCATCAGACACTGATAAATACTAACAGGAATACTAATGGCAAAGTAAGGGGGAAAGCAAGTCCTGAGGTAGGGGAGGATGCTAGTGGTTATTATTTTATATAGTAGTCAGGTTATCAGAGATCTGAAGGAAGCGAGGAAGTAAACCACATGAGCATCTTGAAGAAACATGCTCTAGGCTGAGAAAACAGCAAGAGCAAAGGCTTTGAGTTGGGAGTATGCTTGGCATATCTGAAGAATGAAAAAGGAGGTTAATGTGGCATGAGTGGAAAGGGTGAGGAGGAAAGTGGTGGGAGATGAATTCAGAGAGGTAGCACGGCTAGATCACTGAAGACTTTTTAGGCATTTGTAAGGACTTTAGCTTTTATACCATTCACCCAACTGGAGTCATCACTGTTTTCTTTTTTTTCACACCCTAGATCCAAGCCATCAGTAAATTCCAGGATATTCATAGCTGTTTTGTTCACTGACATAGCCCCAGTGTCCAGGACACAATCTGACATACAGCATACCTTGAGAATATTCGTTGAATGAGAAAGCAAACCAGTCTTAAGTCTGGTCTTACAGGTGAGTAACCCCTTGGAATTAGCTACACTGCCTCTGGAAGCACCTGTCAAAAGATGCTTATTTTCTGTTGTATGAACACCACACAACAGAAGGGAAACTCCTAGTCGCCATCATCCTAAGTGTCTGCATGAAATATACACATGATCCTGAAACTCAGTTTAACAGAACTTTCTTGAAGACTACAGATTCTCAGTTTCTCTAGTCTCTTAGATGAAGGTACCAATTTGGGTCAATCAACATTTTCTAAACACTTACTATGTTCAATATGGGCTGTATATTACTGGCCCATCTTCTCAAAACCAACAATCATCAGCATGATACATTCATTTACATTTATATTAAATTCTTTTCCCCAGATCTAACCAAAAATTTTGAAAGTCAAGGTTGACAAAATTTAAAACAGTAAACATACAGATAACTTTTTTTTTTGGTCCTCAAAAGTGTTTTGTTTTGTTTTGTTTTGTTTTTTGCAGTACACAGACCTCTCACTGTTGTGGCCTCTCCCGTTGTGGAGCACAGGCTCTGGACGCGCAGGCTTGGCGGCCATGGCTCACGGGCCCAGCCGCTCCGCGGCACGTGGGATCTTCCCGGACCGGGGCATGAGCCCATGTCCCCTGCATCGGCAGGCAGGCTCTCAACCACTGCGCCACCAGGGAAGCCCCAAAAGTGTTGTTTGTTTGTTTGTTTTGTTTTACATCTTTATTGGAGTATAATTGCTTTACAATGGTGTGTTAGTTTCTGCTTTATAACAAAGTGAATCAGTTATACATATACATATGCTCCCATATCTCTTCCCTCTTGCGTCTCCCTCCCTCCCACCCTCCCTATCCCACCCCTCTACGTGGTCAAAAAGCACCGAGCTGATCTCCCTGTGCCATGCGGCTGCTTCCCACTAGCTATCTATTTTATGTTTGGTAGTGTATATATGTCCATGCCACTCTCTCACTTTGTCACAGCTCACCCTTCCCCCTCCCCATATCCTCAAGTCCATTCTCTAGTAGGTCTGTGTCTTTATTCCTGTCCTACCCCTAGGCTCTTCATGACATTTTTTTTCTTAAATTCCATACATATGTGTTAGCATACGGTATTTGTCTTTCTCTTTCTGACTTACTTCACTCTGTATGACAGACTCTAGGTCCATCCACCTCATTACAAATAGCTCAATTTCGTTTCTTTTTATGGCTGAGTAATATTCCACTGTATATATGTGCCACATCTTCTTTATCCATTCATCCGATGATGGACACTTAGGTTGTTTCCATCTCCTGGGAGATAACTTTTTCAATTAAGATAAGTAGGATGTGAATTTTCTTTTTCACACTGGAAGCAAGTAAAACGCATCTACACACACAATTACCAAAATAAAATAGAACCTCTGGCATGTCTGCTCCTGTATTTCCACTCTTCTGGCATGGCTCAACTCACCTTGTCAAAGTGCTGCTGCAAGATGCTTTTCATCTGCACCCTTTCAGCAGTCTCTGTTCCTGAACCAGTATTCAAACACCTTGAGAGGGTCCCAATTTCCTCTTCAGCATCCTCTCCAAGAAAAATCCGCTCATCTAAATTCCCAACAGATAAAACATACTCCTCATAGGCCTTATTGATGGCTTTACTATAGGGGAAAAAAAATAGGCAAAATGTATACTCACGGAACTGCCATTTCAGTTGTTTTAGGCTACTTGTTTCATTTTTTTCATTTACTAAAAATTCTAATAATTTTGTAAAAGTTAAGTTTTAGTGGGATCACTGTTAATTATAAAAACTGAGGAGTATAAAATGCACGCTTGCTCCATTATGCTCATGCATTGTACAGTAAGTATATTTTGGTGACAGTATTTCAGGATGGGTATCCTGTACCAAGCTGCCTGGTAGGTACAGCTTCTGGTGAGAAGCCTAATTATCTTTCTTAGCTGCTCCAGGCAAGTTTGAAGACCTAAGTACTTCCACATCATCATTCTTCCCCTGTGTAGTTCCAAAAGAATTTCTTTATTTCAAAAATCACGATCCAAAAGCTTAACTATTAAAGCTTTAAAGAACGGCCATACAGTTTTCAATAAATCTAAAACATGTGCTTCGAGTAATAGTTGACAGAATTTTTTACTGCATCCCTATATTCTGCCACAAGACATATTCTAAATTTCCAGGACACAAACAATAAAAACATGAAACTCGGGCTTCCTTGGTGGCACAGTTGTTAAGAATCCGCCTGCCAATGCAGGGGACACGGGTTCGAGCCCTGGTCCGGGAGGATCCCACATGCCGCGGAGCAAGTAGGCCCGTGAGCCGCAGCTGCTGAGCCTGAGCTCTGGAGCCCGTGAGCCACGGCTGCTGAGGCCTGCGCGCCTAGAGCCCATGCTCCGCAACAAGAGAAGCCACCACAATGGGAAGCCTGCACACCACAATGAAGACCATCCCCTGCTCGGCACAACCGCGCGCAGCAATGAAGACCCAGCGCAGCCAAAATAAATAAATTAAATAAATTAAAAAAAAACAAAAAAACATGAAACTCTGAGGTTTCCTCGGTACATAATTTAAAACATTAAAGTACGTTTATAACAGAAGTACTCACAAACTCTCTCCAAAATTCCCAGGTTCTAGAAAACCAGTAAGATTTTCTTCTTTTCCCTTAAGGAGCTATGATGAAAGAAAAGATCCTTAAGTCATCGTATTAAATCAAGTCTTTGCCCAGAAGATATTTTCAAATTACTTCTTTACTACTTACAAACCTTTTTTTCATAAAGTTTCCTAATATAGGGTTTCCAGAAATGTTCCTTTATTCCCTTTGCTTCCAAAACTAGGCCGTCATGTAAGGAACAGAGTTTCTCAATGACACAAGGTGGGTCGGAAGAAGGTTTAGAATCCTTAGCGTGAAAATCTTCAGATAGACCTGTGATGGGTAAAATCATAGAGATAGCAGGTAGCACTCCATAAACCAAACTGTAATAAACTAAACTATAAATAATAGAGAGTCTAATCAGCACTTGAGTTAGCATATGAGTGTACAGGAAATAGTGTAAGGGCCTAATTTGACTCTATTTAAATATACTTCAAAAATAGCAAATAGAGGTAAAGCGTATCACTGCTCAAAAGATTTCAGTTATTCAGTTATCTACCTGGAGACGGTTAAAAAAGAAAAACTAAAAAAATAATTTAGTATATTGCTATAAGATCTAAAAACCAGAAAAATAAAACTTTTGCCAATAAGCGTTACATTCAAATAAAAAATAGCACTTTGAAAAAAATTACTGTTCAAAGTACACACTCTTTATATACTTTGATTTAATTATATGTATTTATCATGTTAATTTACAGCCCTTGTTCTAGATTCAATGCAAGAGAAATAAAGAAGAGGGGATAAAATGAAGGGAAGCAGCTATATAGAAATATAAAAGGGAGTTAGGAAAGAAATAAAAGAAAGGACAGAATACAGAGAACATTAAACTTACCAAACCAGAAGCAACTGAAGTAATTAACTCCACTGACTTTAAAAATCTACCTTGAGATTCAGACAAGCTGAAATTCTAATTGTAACCACCCCACAACTAACAATCACTCAGAATCCTACCAAGTTATTATTCAAATAGCAGCAGCATTATATAATAGCTCAATAAATACTTTTTTTTTTTTTTGTGGTACGCGGGCCTCTCACTGTTGTGGCCTCTCCCGTTGAGGAGCACAGGCTCCGGACGTGCAGGCTCAGTGGCCATGGCTCACAGGCCCAGCCGCTCCGCAGCACGCGGGATCCTCCCGGACCCGGGCACGAACCCGCGTTCCCTGCATTGGCAGGCGGACTCCTAACCACTGCGCCACCAGGGAAGCCCAATAAATACTTTTTAATATTTGCTTTATACATAATTGGTCTCTTACTGTATATCATTCATAGAAATTATATACCTTAAAGCCTACTAAATGGATAGCCAAAATAACTATCATTTCCAAACACCTTTTAGTTTAGAGTTGAAAATTCATTTTACTTATTTTAGAACCATAGCTACTCCTCTTCTATAGAAAAGATCTGAAATGGAGATTCTTTCAATAAATCTGCTTTGACCTCCTCCTGTGTGTCAGCCATGAAACTTGCCAATGTAGAAAACCACCGTCAGCTCTAATGTCATCTTCGCTACTCCAGGTTTTTAAATTCCTTCTTCTTGTTGAATATATATTTCAGAAACTTCTAAAGTTGTCATCTAAGACTTTAAACTTTGTGATATTTGCAATTTCTTTTTCCATAAATATTTTTACAGAGAGCTCAACTCCTAGTTGTAAGTACTCTGGTGATGAAGCTTTGAAAAGCATTTATGTTCTCTGATGCTAGGAAAGCTGTAGTATGTGTACAACTCCCAACAGTAAACATAATGTAGAAATGTGAGTTGTCTGATAGTCTTTGATTTACAAACTTACCTTTAAAATTAGGGTTCACAAGTTCTTTACGATTGGAACATTGAAGGGCATTTCCATAAACTAAGTCCAAAGCACACAGCAGAAGATGATAAGAATTAACCAGATCATCACTAATCATGGGGAAATTACCTACAGGATTATAAACAATTATAGAGTTAAATTTGCATCAACTTCACAATATTTTTAAAATAATTTCTTCCTTTAGTTAAAATGACATTATACAACAGTGTACAAAGCTGACTCAAGAGCTACAGAAAGTGTTTTGGCAAATTCACAGTTTGAAATATTAAACTCTTAGAAATTTATTAAACTAGATAGATAAGAGTAAGACTAAGAAGCCCGCCGGCCACAACTAAGACCTGGCACAACCAAATAAATAAATTTTAAAAATAAGTATTTTTAAAAAAAGAGTTTAAGAAAAACCAAAACTTTACTATAAATGCCATTCATTAATATTCATTAAATAAGCATTTATTAAATGCCTAATAGCTGATCAAAATTTTATCATAATTGGTTTTTCTTTTGAAAATTCTGAACACAAACAACTTCATAAATTATCTCAAGCTGTTAAGAAATTGTTTGGTATGAAAATATTTTTCTGTCAAGAAAACTGGTAGAAATGCTTAGATGGGAAAAGCTGAAAAAATGATTAATGTAATTATTTTTTCATGTATGTATTTTAAAAAGACCAGAAACTATAATCAGACTCCTAACAGTAATATTTTAAATACTTTTTGATGTAGTAATACAAGCTCATATAAATTAATGCAACAGGACCACAATAAAAGATATTTCAGTTCTAGAGCTAGTATCCCAGGAATAATTGTTGATGCTTGGTAACAAAAAAATAAACCAAAACCTAAACCTAAAGAAACATGTCATTTCTGTAGTTCTGGTTTAACTCTAACATTGAAAAGAGTTTTTATAGGCAGTTAAAACAGTTTTATTATTCTTAGAAATTAAGGAATATTTCTAGATTTTTTTTGTATCTTTAAGCATTAAACACTGCATATATATGCTTCATATTGATTTTACACTCTTATAACATTAGATGAATTCAACTTAAATAGCTAACATACATCTGAAGAATTATTTCTAAACCTTGACATTTTCACACTAAATGACTACCCAAATGCATACACACACACACTCACACTACTCTGTTTCAGGCTGTTTTCTCTCCTTTCCTCTAAAGAAAGTTACCACTTACCTCAGCATAGCAGGATAAGCAATTCTTTTTTTTTTTTAATAGATGGAAATATTTCAACAAATCAATTTAAATGGATTAAAGAGAAAAAATAGTTTTCTGCTGCCAAAAAGACAAATGATAATTAATAGGCTAAACTTTGCATTGATATAACCAAACTAACTTGCATGGTTTCACAAAAAAGATGCTTAATATTAAAATATACTCAATTCCTCAGATGTAAAACAGGAAGTGGTACCTACCAGTTTCAAGCTACAAAGCCCTACACACTGACAAGCCTAAACTTGTCACTGGTGTTGTACCTGCCACGGAAGGAAATAACTGGCAGCACAGTGACTTCTAACAAAAATCTGAAATGCCCCTAAAGATCAGAACCTAAACTCCAGGACTCTCCCATCATGACATACTCTACATTTCAAATCCTGACTTTAGAAATAAATCTCACTTCGTGAGATATTTTATCTTTCAATCAACAAAGATAATCTGACTGAAGACTTGGGATAACATGTAAAACAGGAAGTGGCACCTAACAGTCTTCAGTCCACAAAGCCCTTCATGACAACAAGCCCAAACTTGTCACTCGTGTGTACTTGCCATTGGAAGTCAACAAAGATAACAGGCAAAAGTTAGCTTGTTTATCAGGAATGAGATAATCTGGGATGCCCACTGTTGCAGACAAAGTCATGAAAAAGGTGTCTATAAGAGTACACCATCCCCCAAATAACTAAATCAAGAACTGAATAAAACCAACTAAACTACTCTATTGGAAAAGATCCTAGTGAATCATAAACGATCATAGTGCTGGATCGTGGGTAGACAAAGGCTCTTTAGACCAAATAATTATATCGGAATTAATAACAGTAAGGTAAAACTCAAACACTGAGTTAATTGTAGAGACAAAAGCTATGCCACCCCAGTTGATCAAGTGAGACCAAAACCTAAATAAATACACTTCTCTTCCAATAATTTATATAGTACCAAATACTTACCTCCAAGTATACATATGTCATAAGACATAAAACAGATATAAATCCTAGAAGTCAGATATACCTGCCCACAATCTACTGTCAAGACTAATATCATAACACCAGCCACAGTAAGCCAAGTGGTAGCAAATGTTCCAACCATCATGAAAACAGTTTATATGCTCTTATTAAGCCTTTCTAAATTTCATGCCACTGATCACACCACCTTCATCTCTGCTAAAGAAACATCCAGTGTGATGGAAAGCAAAAATAACCAAGAGCTCATTTTTGACAAAAGAAAGATTTTTCTTTTCAATAAAGCATGCAACTCAGGGAAGGAAGGATAAGTTCTAACCTAACTAGCTAGAAAGGACCAGCTACAATCAGACAAATTGAACTGACACCAAGGGACACATCCCTGCTAGAGGGCCTACACATGCAGCATGAAACCAAGAGCTAGGAGATGTGGATTCAAATCCTAGCTCTGTTTCTAGCAGCTAGTTTCTGGGCCTCAGTTACTGACTCTTTAAATAAGTTGGACAAATGGATCTAATAATGAGAACCTCTTATATTTATGAAATACCTGCCAGCTCTAATAATTCTTTGATTTTAACTTTGCATTTTATTGGCATATCTTAATGGCAAAGGCATTCTATATAATCTATAGAAAAAGCTGTGTAACTGTACTTTCTGCTCTTCTATATATTAGTAAGAATCATTTCTACATAGAAATACAGAGAGGTAAGAACCTGCTGTATAGCACAGGGAACTCCACTTCGCTGTACAGTAGAAACTAACACAACATTGTAAAACAACTATACCTCAATTAAAAAAAAAAAGACACTATGCCTAGGAATAAGCTGCATAAATTTTACACATATTTTATATTTCATTTCAATAAACTTACTGATAGTCAATTCATTCCTGATTAAAAAAATACAGAGAGGACAATAATAAGAATAAAAATGTATTTCACTGAATGCAGACCTTGGACAGGTTAAGTGAAAAGAGGAGGTAGAGAAAATAAGTTGTATCTAAAGGTATTTGATCAAGCATATTTATCTGAACAAGATGTAAAAAGTAATCTGAACTACTCTGAAAACGATCAGTCCCACTCAATTAAATAAGACATGTCTCGTGAAAAATACAGCCCAAGATATAAGCACAGACACACTAATGTGTTTCAGTCCATAATTCAGAGATAATGTGCTTTGCAAAAAATGTTGTGTAAGAACAAAACAAAGGATTTTCCATTTAATGAAGGAAGTTTGGGATACTGTAAAGAATTTCAAAAGACTCTTATGAAAAGGCAATACTTAAAAAAGAACCTGGGACTAAAAGCCTTGAGAAATTTTTCAGTGAGAATCTTTTCCTGATACACATTATAGGTTGATAATAGTAGTACCTGAACTTTTAAATAAACTAATATTTAAATAAATATCACTCTTTCCTTACCTTTTGCATATATAAAAAGCACCCAACAAAAATGGAAAACTTCAGACACGGTACAGGGCTGTCGCCTTTGGGGGAGAAAAAAGTCATGAGATAACAGAAGAATCAGAAAAAGACATGACAAATGACTGTAAACTAGGTGAGAAACAAAACCCACAGTTAGAGGGAGTGACAGCAGATTCATTTCACATGGAAAATGTGCAAGAAGTTCTGCTCCAACCAAATACTGGTAAGGGAATAGCTGGGAGCAAGGGAAAGCACTCAGAAGAAAATTCTGAAGAGGTGTAAAAGCTTTTGCAGGTCAAGATAAGTAAGGTAGAAAATAAAACGAGTAACAATAGTTCTTCTGATGACATCAGCAAGGCTAATGCTGCTTTAAGACCCATGTATGCAGGCAGATATTCCTCCAACTTTTTTTCCCCTCCACCATAGTTGATGAAATGTAAACCCTCCCTCCCTAAAGACATTCCAGATTATATATCGAGTCACAAATGGATTTTTTTTTTTTTTGGCTGTGCTGCATGGCATGCGGGATCTTACCCCGACCAGGGACCGAACCCGTGCCCCCTGCAGTGGGAGCTCGGAGTCTTAACCAATGGACCGCCAGGGAAGTCCCACAAAAGGACTTTTTAATGTAAATTCGGGGCTCCTCATAATTCCTTATATTTCTATCATTAGGAGTACCTGTTGCAGGGAGGAGGAAGGGGGAAAATAAAAGTGTACCTGTTATATTTGCTAAGATGTCTGCTACAGGGAGTTTCAGACCTGTTTTAAACTTGGCTTTTCTACCAAATCCTCTGCCAATGTTTAGGTAAGACATCTGTTGGCTCCATATCCCAATAGCCTTATTCTACCAAGGTGCTTTGAAGAGAAGAATCTGAAGACTGGGGTTTAGTTCCCGCACTGTCATTAGCTAAGTACACTTGCTCTCCATGTGCCTTAGTCTCTCCATCTGCTAAAAGATCATTCTACTTGGGTATAATACTGTATTTCATTCACCAGTCGATGGCAAGGATTAAACGTCATTGCCCTGCTTTAAAAAGTAGCCTCCCCACAATAGGCATGTGATAAACTACCTAGTTTTGATACCTAGCAAGATAAAAGTCAAACATTTTAGAAGCCATTCTAACTTACAGTTATAAGAAAAATAAGTCCTAGCGATGTAATGTACAACATAAATATAATTAACACTGCTGTATGCTATATATGAAAGTTAAGAGAATAAATCTTAAGAGTTGTGATCACAAAGAAAAATTTTTTTTCTATTTAGTTTTGTATTTCTAAGTGAGATGATGGCTGTTCACTAAACTTACTGTGGTCATCATTTCATGATGTATGTAAGTCAGATCATTATGCTGTACACCTTAAATTTATATAGTGCTGCATGTTAATTATACCACAGTAAAACTGGAAGAAAAAAACAACACTCAAGCCACTCCAAAAACTGGCTCTAGAACTCTAGAACAAACTTAACCTGCTTAGCCAAATTTCCTCCTACTTTGCTGCTTCGGTGTCTTCATTCTTCATCCTCTGCATAGAAGGCTACCTGTATCTCCAAATTCACCTATCAAAATCCTACCCATCCTTCCAGTCCTATTTCTGCCTACTCCATGGAACCTTACCTAACTGTCTTATACAGAGTGGCTTATTTTTGCCCCCAAAGTCCTACATTTCTATTATCTTTTGCACTTATACATGCCTCTCCCTGACTATACTTACTGTAAGCTCTCAAAAGACAGTGACTCTGGGTTTTGGGTTTTTTTTGTTTTTTTTTTTTTAACATTTGTATCCTACATACAGTAAGCTCTCAATAAATACTCAGTGAGAAATTTTCAAAGACCAGTGTGTGAGATGCAATACCGAGTCGTGGTGAAATACACGGGTTCTGCAGGCAGACTACTTAAGTTTCAATAAGAGCTCCACACTTACTGTGTGACCTTGGCCAAATTACTTAACCTCTCAAAGGCTTGTTTCCCCCCACGTGTAACAACAGTATCAACCTCATAAAGCCATCGTAATGATTAACTGAAGTAATACATGCTTAAGTCTTAGAAGAGTCCCTGCCCCATAATAAATACTCAGTAAATGGTATACATTACTATTACTAATATTAGCCAAAAGTACTAATAAAAAGTATACAGGGTGATATAGATGTAAAATTTTTAGGTAAACTTATTAGAATTTTCTGAATTAGAATTAAGTAGTCCATACACCCTAATAAATATCAAAGCAAATACAATCTGAAATCATTTTTACAACACTTCAGAGAAAGAAGATATTCTATATCTTTCTATAAATGATCATATCAGCCTCACTTAGACTCAGAAACAAGCTTCTATCCAAACTTTAGAATACTTAATTATAAATAGACAATTCCCTAAAACTGCAAGCAAACTAGACCAGCTGCTTCCGTATCAGTGGGGTCAAGTATATAAAAATGAACATCGTTTTATTTTTTAAAGCTGCTCACTTACTGTAAACATCCTTCACAGTTTGGGAACATTTTTATATTGAAAGAGAAGCAAACATTATTCATTCAATTACAATAACTTCTTTTCCCCTACTTTTCTTGTCAACATTTTTCTAGTTCTATTTTAAGAACAAATTTTCATTTCTACTTTATGAAAAAAACTTTTGTGATAAAAGTAGAGAATTTGTATCCCATAATTGCCCTTATCTACCAGGAAAGATGGAAAACGTCGAGCCAGAATAAGTTTACAGATTTGCACACATAGTCAGAAGCAGAATTTCATAATAGTTTCAGTTTTCAGTTCCACTATTCTCCCCCCAATCCAGTTTCTCTACTTTTCACAGGTTGTAAACATCAAAATACATAGAGAAGCCTTTTCAGGGGGATTTTTTTACTATTCAGTTTGACATAAAAGTCAAATAAAGAAATAGTCTATATGTATTATAATATGTAGAAAATAATAGAAATAGTCAATATCATCGATAATAGAAAATTAAGTAGTCATATTCTATACCCAAGATTGCTAACTGGTGAGAGTATCTAAGGTCTGATTTTTGCATTTTCGGTTGCTTAAATGAACAGGGAAAGTTTATAGAAACAGAGATTCCACACATTTTGCAACGTGAAAGAAGCCAAACTCTTCAGAGCTAACATACAATGAAAAGCAAGAAATTATTATTGGAAAGAAAGATTACTTATGAAATCACATTTGTTTCTTAAGACCAGCAAAATAAACTGAGGGACACAAACTAAGGGATCAAAACTGTAGTACAGACAAATGTGTATTCCTGCTTAACAAATATAAAAACATACCGCTGTTTTCTTCCTCTTTGTTGACGAGGCTGCTCCTCTTGAGGATATTTAAAAATGTCCTGAAAAATGGGTTCATATTTCTTAAAGATTACAGCAGAAACAGTGAAGTTTCTTTCTAATCTCTCAGTCCGTTCTCTGAACTGTGCGGGTAGGTTTGCCATGTCTTCCCATTTCTTCATCTTGTGAAAAAATTCAATTAAGCTGATATTAAAAATAAAAAATGAGATTTTTTTTTTGTAATTAACACAGGGTAAAATATACAAATTAGATAATTAAAAGTAATTGAAATTAACTCATTAAATTATATTACTTTTAGACAGTGATATAAAATCACAACTCATGCCTCTCTGGCTAATCTCACAGATTGGTTTATTTCTCTCATCTTCCAAATCTAATTTCCCTAATCTCTTTTCCTGAGATTACCTAAAAGTTTAAAAAAAATATGAAATACATATCAATACAAAAGAAGTGGAAAATAAGTAGTTAACCAGAGAACATAACCAACATTCATGTAACAATTGCCAGATTTAACAAATATAAACATATCAAATACATTTTGCCATGTTTGCTTCAGATTCTACAGAAACAGCCAGTTCCCTTTGGACTCTTCTTCCCCAAAGATAAGCACCACTGTATAGTCTGAGTCTTCCCATCCGAGTTTTTACACTGTGTGATTATATATGTACCCATAAACAGTTTAGTAGTATCTTTTGTATGTGTGGTTTTAAATTTTTATATAAATGGTATCATACTGTAAGTAGCATTCTACAACTTGTTTTTTCATTCAATATGTTTATGAGATTAATGTTGCTACGTGTAGATCTAATTTTTAATTGCTAAAAATATTCCTTCATATGAACTACCATGTCTTGCGTTCATTCCCCAACCAATGGAAATTGAGGTTTCTAATTTTTCACTATAACAAAAATGCTGTAATGAACACATTTCTGTACTTGTACGCTGAAGTTTCTTTAAGAACTACCCTGAGAAGCAGAATTGCTGAGTCAGAGAATATGCATCTTCAACTTTACTAGATACTGCCAAATTTCCCACTAGAGTGACTGTGCCAATTTATACTCTCTCCAATGTACACCAGCAATACAGAGTTCCTATTTCCCTACATAATGACCAAACTTGGTATCGTGAGACTCCAAATTTCCCCAATCTGATGAGAATGAAATATTACCTTATTTTTACTTCGAACTTCCTTGATTACTTGTGAGACTGAACATCTTTACCTACATGTATTAGCTATGTGAGTTTAGGCCTTTGTGAAATCATATACTTTTCCCATTTTTTAGTAGCTATTTGTCAATTATTTAACTATTTGTTAGTAGTCCTTTATGTAATTCTGGATACTAATCTTTTGTTACACTGTAAATATCTTTTCCCAATCTGCTCTTTCTTTTTAATTCATTTAGTCCATTGCTGCAGAGAAGTAAATAATCTGAACCCATAGGTAAAAATTTAAAAACAAAAATTGAGCTTTCGAATTGGAAATAAAACTGAAGTCTGAGATATTACTTGCATTAAAATATTAGGTAAGCTTAGTTTACTAGAGTTTATAATGATGATTCCATAATTTGACCTTTGCTTCTAAAGTCCCTTGTCTGTCATTTAACTGGATGAGTCTGACTCCACTTTTCTTCTTTGTAATGATTATACTTTGCACCTTATTTAAGCACACTTCTGCAGGTTTACAGCCCAGGTGTTCAACTCTTTACACGCTGCCTCTTGTTCCTAGGCCTAAATATAACTCAGGATGGAGTTCAAGGTTAATAAATAGACTCCAGCTAAAAGATTACATTTGTTGTTATTTTAATAGTAAGTGATTTTTTTTTAAACCACTAGGTCCATAAATTTTGACAGTGGCACTTCCTCCAAAATGCCAAACATCCTTTTCCACCAATCTTTAATAAGCCAAGAGAAAATTAACCCAAAGGGCACAAATAATAAATGTAATCAATTCAATTATACAACAGATAGAAAAAGCAATTTCTGCCTCCTCTTTAGATACAAGTCCAGTACATGTAGTTCTCAGTTTAATACCATATAATATTTAGTTTTTCAATTTAGAGTATCTTTACTTAGAGTTCTCCCAATAGTACACAATGATAAGTCATTGTGTAATATTAACCTAGTAGGAATGAAAATGTAATTGATTATCTTAATGTAATTAAATGTAATGATAACCTAATAGTAAACGCTTCATACAAGTACCAAATACGTTAAAATTTAATTATTTTTCACCAAAGAAATAAAATATAATGGACACTAACTTAGATGTGGTAAAGAAAAACCATGACCTAACTTCTAAATTTAGCACTCCATAGGTACAAATGCTTGGAAAATGATAAAGAGAAATTCCTACTGTCACTATGCGTTTATCTTAGTCACACTCTACAAACTCTGACATAGTTACCTCTGCTCTGAACATCTCAGGATTCTAGTTAAAGATACATAGTTTCCTTCAACTGTCCCTTTGCTTACAGTTGGCACAGATTTTCTGCAAGCCACATATAAGGCACATGCTAACCAATGAAGATCATTTCCCTGTAAAATAAAAGAAAATTGATTTTTAGCTAATGAACTATATATATTTCAGTATGAAAAACTCGTTTAAATTCAAAGTGTTATTTATATGTTTGTGGGAAATTGCATTTTCAGTGATGTCCCTGTCCCAAATGCTCTTCGTATAATGTGACACTGACATTCTTCCACGGAGAGGTTGAAGTCTGTGTTCTCTCACTTTGAATTGTCTCAACCAGTACCACAGGTGAAAGTGATGCTATGTAACTTTCAAGATCATAAAAGGCAATACAATTCCACCTGGTGCTCTCTCTCAGGACATACACCGTGGAAGTCCCAGCATGGGAGTAGATCACCTTGGGCAAATTACTTAACAATTGTAGAGGCTCAATTTTCTTACCTGAGGACTGTGAGAATTGAGAAAATACAAGAAATCAAAAGATAAAATTCTATAACCACTATTCTATATTAAATATCATACGAGCTTTATTTTCCAGGGTACACTTCCACGAGACTGACACCCGACATTATTTTACAGCATACCTGACTACTAGTTCCACAAGGGCAGGGATTTTATGTTTTGTGCCTTGCTCTATCCCCAGCACCTACGTAACAGTGTCTGGCCATGAACAGGTGATCAAAAAATATTTGGGAAATGAATGAACATCATTCACTTACTGGGTAAACTGAGCTAAGAATCTGAGATCGAAGTCTTTAAAAAACTGAGAAATCAAACAGTTATTTTTAAAAATAATTTACTAACCATCTATTATTTGTCACTTGCTTATATAACCCTGGGCTTCACACAACTTAACCACTGTGAGTTGAAATAATGCTTTTTCTATCGAATTTACAGGGTTATCCTGAGGGTAAAATAAGAGCTTATTTGGAGGCACTTATGCCCATCACCAAAAAAGAGTCCTTCTCTTTGTCTGCCTACAGGAACCACTAGGAAAGAAACAAGAACATGGCCTATTCAGCCAGATCACCAAAGCATGTGAAAGAGCTTTGTAAACTCCAAAGCGCTATCCATATGAGTGCTTCATGTTCCAGAAACTCGACGTTACCTTATTTAACCATCAGAACAGCTTTGTAAGGTAGGTACAAATATCTCAAAGTAACATACCACAAAATTGAGTTTGGAATGGTTAAGTAAATTGCCCAAAGTCACCTAGGTCTGTCAGGTTCCAAAGCCAGTATATTACTAGCTTCCCCCCCAACCCCGCCCTGCTGCAGATGTAAAAATGGGAATAAGGAACTGAATTAAAATTCTATTAATGCAAGAATAAAAAAATAATCTTAGTGAGTGCCACACAGGCAAAAACACCCTCTTATAGTTAAATAACACCTCGGTTAGGCCTTCCCATTCTAAGCCTATTTGCCCTACTCTTTCCACAAACTATTCAACAACTTAAAATCGTATGGCCTGCAGTTTAAATACCACTCACACAGGCAGTCAAACAGCGGATAAACAATGCAGACTTCCGTGTCACTTCCCATTGGCCCATAAAGGGGAGGTGCCTACAGGGTTGAGCCTCACTGGCTAGAATGGCCATTTTCTCCGCTGCAAGCCCCGTCGGAAGAAAGGGACAAAACATGCCTAGATCGCAGCGACTATAAGAGTCCTGGGCAATGTCTGGAGAGACCAATAGGTCCTCAAGGTCGTCGCAGTCCTGACTTCCTAGAGACAAATGCGTGTCTTTATCCAGGCGGGCAGAAAGCCCGTTTCATTTGCGCAGGGGAAAGATTCGTCTTTGTTCACACATACATAAACACAGCTCGAAACGTAACGCTTTTACTCAAACGGAGGCAATGGCCTGGACAAAGGCAATTTGGTACAGTTCAAAAAGAACTGAAGAAGCCCGGAAACGCAGGCGCTAACATCGGGTTAATTTCAGAGCTAATGCAGGCAAGCCCCCGCCCCACCCCCTTCTGCGTATGGTCTTGACAACTACACCTGTTCATCCTGCCAACAAGGTGCTTGTTTTTGTAATCGGACCGCAGCACGACCTCAGCCTCGCGGTGCTACTTTAGGGCAAGGGCTGTTCCCGCTTCGGAACCGGAGGGGGAAGAGCAGCGAGACAGAGTTCACTTTCAGGGCCGCTACAGAGCTTTTCAAAAGCCAGGTTTCCAGGACGAAGGTTCGCAAAGAGGATTCCCTCCCCGCTCCAGGCTGGGGACCCAGAGAGCCGGGGCCGGCAGGGGCGGAGGGGTCCCCCCTACCCCCCAACCGCGGGGCGCCCGAGCCGGGGAGACAAGGGGCCCCATTCCCGGAGGCGGGGCGGGACCACTAGGCCCGGAAAGCCGCTGGTCTCCTCCCCCCGGGCGCACCTCCAGCGTGTAGCTCTCGCTCATGCTCCTGTAGCTGTCCCAGGCCTCGGCCCGAGCCGCCTCGTCCATGTTCAGGCGGCTGCACAGCTCGTCGAACCGCTGTTGGGTCTGAGGGGCCGGCGACCGGGCCGACTGCGCTGCGTCCTCCGCCTCGGCATCCTCCTCCTCCTCTTCATCTGAGGCCGCCGCCGCCGGAAGAGGAGGAGGGGGCGGCGGCGGCGATTGGTTGCCTCCCGACGGCATAGCGCACACCTGGGCGGCGGGGCCTCAGGTGAGCCGAGGGCCTGGGCCCCCAGCCATTCAAACCGCGAAGCGCCCGCCAGTCGGCCGACTGATTGCCGACTGCGCCGCGGCCAACGGCGCTGGGTCACACATCGGTGCCCGTAGTTCCGAGCACGGGTTGATGGGAAATGTAGTCCAGGCCGGGGGCCCACGGGGATCAAAACTCATATGTAGAAAAATCATCTCGCGTCGTCTCCCTCGGGTGGAAATAAAAGCGACTTCTCTCCGTTTCAAGTACCTCCTCATCGGGAGACCATTCAGCAGGGCTGTACTGAAGAGAAAACATCCAAGAAACGTTGACATGTGAAGGTTTAGTGTCCAAAGTGTCCCCAGAAATAACACTCATCACCTGCGTGTCCTTATCTAAAAAATAAAGATAATAGAAAGGGCCTGTCTGCCTAAATTCAAATTTCGGCGTCATTCCTAATTCTAGTTCTTTCCTATGTTTTAATTTTATTTGCGACTTTCAAATAATTATTGGATTTTTTTTTAAAGTAGTAATTCTTTTTTTCCCCATAGGGTGAATTTACATTCACTATAAGTGACATATTTGTCCTACTCTAAGTCACCCAATTGGCTTAAATTTACATTTCCTTTATTTTTATTTTCATTTTGCTTTCTCTTTTCAAATTTATATGAATCACTTTGTTTCCAGTCGTCTTTGATTTCTTAAAGGGGTATGGTATAAAACGTTTTCATGCACGAGGAGCCCTAAGGCATTTCTGGTTTGCTATGGGGTCATTTTCTGTCTTCATTGATCATTTGAACCCAGCCACCATACCGTGAGGAAGCCCAGGTCACTTAGAGAAGCCTGTTGTCAAAGATAAACAAAGCTAGACATCAGTGAAAGGGATGAAAACATTTTATGCAGTCATTCCTGACAGTAGGGGAAAGTGCTGGACTCCTTTCTGAATTGTGCAGAGATAATTGGGGATTTAAAGGGAAAAGGAAAGAGTAGAGATGGGGAGGGAGCAGAGCTCAAGCAAAAAGTTACAGAGGGTTGGTGACTATATATGTGATTAGGCCAAGTGGACCTGCTAGTTATCAATTTGTTGAAGTTAGGATTGTATCCTGCCACAGAGACTGGGAGTCAGAGACTCTGTACTTCCTGATGATTACATATCAAAGGAATGGCTTTCAGGTCACTGAGAAAGACACTCCTGATTTGTAGGATATACAGTTGGTCTGCAGTATACACAGGTTGTGCATCCGCAGGTTCAACCAACTGTGGATCAAAAATATTAAGAAAAACAAAAACAGGGACTTCCCTGGTGGCGCAGTGGTTAAGAATCCACCTGCTAATGAGGGGACATGGGTTCGAGCCCTGGTCTGGAAAGATCCCACCTACCGTGGAGCAACTAAGCCCGTGCTCCACAACTACTGAGCCTGTGCTCTAGAGCCCACAAGCCACAACTACTGAGCCCACGTACCACAACTACTGAAGCCCACACACCTAGAGCCCATGCTCCACAACAAGAGAAGCCACCACAATGAGGAGCCTGCACACCACAACTAGAGAGAAAGTCTGTGCGCCCCAGTGAAGACCCAGCACAGCCAAAAATAAATAAATACGTAAATTTAATTAAAGAAAAAGAAAAGAAAAGAAAAAACACCTCACTGAAAACAAGACTTTCCCTTTTTTTTAAAAAAAGAACAAAAACAAAACAAACAAACAAAATACATACAACCATTCCAGGAAGTTCCAAAAAGCAAAGCTTGAATTTGTCACGTACCCTAGCAACTACTTACTTAGCATTTACATTTACATCCCACTTACATTTTATTAGGTATTATAAGTAATCTAGAGATGATTTAAAGTTTACAAGAGGATGTGCATAGCTTATATGGAAATACTATGACATTTTATATAAGAGACTTGGGCATCAGCAGTTATTGGTATCTGCAGGGCTCCTGGAACCAATCCCTGCATATACCAGGGACAACTGTACATCTCAAAAGGACAGAGGAAGGTATCACAATTGTAAGCCCTATTTAGTAAATGCTGTAAGAAAGGGAAGGCTGAGACCTTTCCTCAGGTGTTGGCAAGAACAATCTTTAAATTCTGGAAGCATTGAGGTTTCTCAGGCAGGCATTTTATCAATAATAGGGGCTGGAGTCACCCTAGGACACAGCCTTATGCTGCTAGAAGCCATGCTAGAGTTATGGCATCTCAGTGCAGGGGTTTGGACGAGAGTTTTGCTGTTCTAACCATGCACATAGGACATGAGACCCCTGGCCCTCAGTCCCAGCCATGTTGAATGAGCCCGTTTACAAGCAGATTCTCCAGCTTCCAGTCAAGCTGTCCCAGCTAATGCTGTATGAAGCAGAGATGAACCTTCCCGCTGATTCCTGCCCAACTGCATATCTGTGGGCAAAAGCAATAATTATTTTGTTTCAAATCACAAAGTTTTAGGACAGTTTGTTATGCAGCAATAAATAATTAAACACCTGTTAAGTGTAAGACATGTATCTATCAATTATCATGAAAGAAAAAAAAATCACTTAATAATTGAATTTTTTCTTGGTAATTTTTTATGCCTCCACTAGTCTTACCAATAGATTAAATTTTTTAACTTTGAAAAGCTAAAATTACTTAATAATTGACATTAACATTCCTTAAAAAAAAAAAAAAGAAAAAAGAGGCACTTTTGATGATGGAGATTAACTGACTTAGACATAGCTAAGAAAAGAGTTGAAACTGAATCTCTAGACTATGGGTACAAAACATTTCTACCCCTTATCTTATCTCCTTCTCCTCCAGAAGTTAGGGTGGCCGTCTTAAAACACAAATCTGGGGCTTCCCTGGTGGCGCATGCAGGGGACACGGGTTCGTGCCCCGGTCCGGGAAGATCCCACATGCCGCGGAGCGGCTGGGCCCATGAGCCATGGCCGCTGAGCCTGCACGTCCGGAGCCTGTGCTTTGCAATGGGAGAGGCCACAACAGTGAGAGGCCCGCGTACTGCAAAAAAAACAAAACAAAACACAAATCTGATCACCTCTTTCCCCTAGTAAAATAGTTTCTCACTGATCTTAGAAGTCAACATCCTCCATGGCCTACAGGTTCCCTCCCACCTGCCTCTGTATTCTCTTTGAAAATCGCTTTCCATCAGTCAAGTACCACCTTCAATGTCAATTTCTCGAATTTCCCTATTAAATGTTCTCATGACACATTATAGTCATAGTGAATTATTTACATGTTTATCTTTCATGTCTATTGTCCTCATTATGTGTTAAGTGCTATGAGAGTAGCAACTGTGTCTGTTTAGTTCCATCCTGTGACCTCAGAGTCTAACATGGTTCTGGGCATCTAGTTGACTCGCCAAAATATTTATTGAATAAATGACTGATTATGATAATCAAGATATATCTTGTTCTTATTGGAGTCTCAGGTTTTGTGCACGTAAAATCCTTACTCTGGCTGTGATCTGATAGTCCAATAGAATGTCAAAGACCATAAATGGCAGTCATCTAAAAATAAATTTTACCTTTACATTATTTATATCACCCTAAAATATATGACTTAACCGTGAAACATCACATAAACATTTCTACAATGAAACACAGTGGTCTTCACACGCTTTGGTATGTCCTCCTAAAAAAAATCACCTTCTAGCATACTTTAAAGTTGACATCTAAAAGGTTTCATTAAAAGTTTGATCAAGAGCAAAGGATGTAACATCCAGCATGTAACTACAGACCTTTTAAAGTGAAACTGTTACTAAACTTGAAATATTTCCATTGGACCTTAAATATCATAGCAGATACTCACTATCATTCATTTAAAAAATACATGAACAGGAAATTCCCTGGTGGTCCAGTGGTTAGGACTCTGCACTTTCACTGCTGAGGGTGCAGGTTTGATCCCTGGTCAGGGAACTAAAATCTGGCAAGCTGTGCAGTGCAGGAAAAAAAGAAAGAAAGAAAGAAAAAAAGAAATCAAACTTGCACACAAAAGACCCTGAATAACCAAAGCAATCTTGAGAAAGAAGAACAAAGCTGGAGGCATCACACTTCCTGATTTCAAACTATATCACAATATTACAAAGCTATAGTAATCAAAACAGTATGCTATTGGCATAAAACAGACACACAGATCAATGGAACAGGATGGAGAGCCCAGAAATAAACTCACACGTATATGGTCAATTAATTTACAACAAAGGAGCCAAGAATATACAATGGGAAAAAGATAGTCTCTTCAATAAATTGTGTTGAGAAAACTAGACAGCCACATGCAAAAGAATGAAACTGGACCACTATTTTACACCATACACAAACATGATTTCAAAATAGATTAAAAACTTGAACATAAGACCTGAAACCATAAAGCTCCTAGAAGAAAACACAGGTGGTAAGCTCCTTAAC
This sequence comes from Aethalodelphis obliquidens, assembly GCF_003676395.1. Taxonomy (NCBI): domain Eukaryota; kingdom Metazoa; phylum Chordata; class Mammalia; order Artiodactyla; family Delphinidae; genus Aethalodelphis; species Aethalodelphis obliquidens. The sequence goes on along the minus strand of NW_020838019.1, from coordinate 6,568,579 downwards.
AATGAATTTTTTGGATTTGACACCAAGAGCAAAAGCAACAAAATCAAAACAAACATGAAGAACTACATCAAGGGACTTCCCTGGTGGAGCAGTGGTTAAGAATCTGCCTGCCAATGCAGGGGACATGGGTTCAATTCCTGGTCTGGGAAGATCCCACATGCCGCGGGGCAACTAGCCCCGTACACCACAACTACTGAGCCTGTGCTCTAGAGCCTGCGACATAAATCATAGCAATATTTTTCTGGCTCTGTCTCTTAAGGTAAAGGAAACAAAAGCAAAAGTAAACAAATGGGGTCTGATTTAACTGTAAAGATTTTACACTGCAAAGGAAACCACTGACAAAATGAAAGGACAATCTACCGAATGGGACATGACTGATAAGTGGTTAATATCAAAACCACATAAACAGCTCATGCAACTCAATATCAAAAAAACAAGCAACCCAGGAATTCCCTGGCAGTCCAGTGGTTAGGATTCAGAGCTTTCACTGCCGTGGGCCCAGGTTCAATCCCTGTTTGAGGAACTAAGTACCCACAAGAAGCACCATGCAGCCAAAAAACAAAACAAAACAAAAACGAATACAAACAAAAACAAGCAACCTGATTTAAAAAATCAGCAGAAGACCTGAATAGACATTTTTCCAAAGAAGACATACAAATGGCCAAGAGGCACATGAAAAGATGCTCAGCATTGCTAATCATCAGGGAAATGCAAATCAAAACCACAGTAAGCTCTCACCTCACACCTGTCAGAAAAGCTGTCATCAAAAAGACTACAAATAACAAATGTTGGCAAGGATGTGGAGAAAAGGAAAACCTAGTACACTGTTGATGGGAACGTAAATTGGTGCAGCCATTATGGAAAACAGTATGGAGTTTCCTCAAAAACAGCAACAACAACAACAACAATAACAACAACAAAAACAAATAGAACTACCATATCATCCAGCAATTCCACTTCTGGGTATTTACTGGAAGGAAATGAAATCACTAACTCAAAAAGATATCTGCACCTCTATATTCATAGCAGCATTACTTACAGTATCCAAGACATGGAAATAACCTAAGTGCTCATTGATAGATGAGTGGATAAAGACATTTGTATATAATTGAATATTATTCAGCCATAAAAGAAGGAAAGCCTGCCATTTGTGACGACATGGATGGAACTTGAGGGTATTATGCTAAGTGAAATAAGTCAGACAAAGAAAGACAAATACTGTATGATATCACTAATATGTGAAATCTAAAAAAAAAAACCCACCAAAAACCAAACTCCTAGATACAGAGAACAGACTGGTGGTTGCCAGATGTGGGCAATAGTGGGTAGGTGAAATGGGTGAAAAAAATGGGTGGACAAACGGTACAAACGTCCAGTTATAAAATAGATAAGTTATGGGATATAATGCACAACATGGTGACTATAGTTAACTATACCATATTGTGTATTTGAAAGTTGCCAAGAGAATAAATCTTAAAATTTCATGTCACACACACAAAAAATTTGTACCCATGTGTGGTTGTAGATGTTAACTAAACTTCTTGTGATAATTATATATATATATATATACACACACACACACACACAACACATATATTAAATCACTATGTTGTCCACCTAAAACTAATACAATGTTGTATATCAATTTTATCTCAATTTTAAAAAGAATTTTAAAAAAAGAGAAATCAATCTCGGTTATTCCAGAGGTTTGGTTCTTGGGGTCTGATTACTCTTTCACTCATTTATTCATTAATTCATTTAGCCAGAGATCTTGTCATCCATCCACTCAAATATTCAGCAAATGTTTAGTGAGTGCCTACTATGTGTCAAGTACTTTGCCAAACACTGAAGATATAGTAGTGAATGGTATATGCATGGTCTCTGCCCTCAAGAGCTTATGATCTCATGGGAAAAACAGACCTAGAACAAGTAATTATCAAGTGTGAATATATTACAAAAAAAAAGAAAGTCAGGGAACTATAGGATTGCATCCCAGAAGACCTTTCTCAGGCACAGGGGCAGGAGTGCCTGGGTGGTTGGAGGTGGACAAAGGCTTTCCCTTCTTCCCCTTCACTTCCCCGAGGAGAAGTCTAAAAGTCATAACTAGAAGAAGGAAAGGGTTCATTTCAGGTAGAGGAAAAAGCTTTTTCAAAGACCTCGAATTGGGAAAAAGCATGGGTGGTTCAGGGAGTTGTAGGAATATGAATGTGGTTGAAGTGTAAAAAGCAAGAGGAACAGGAGGTATGGATAGAGATGAGGTCAAAGCTCTGGTTAAGATTTTGGACTTGATGCTAAAGGTGATTGGATGCCACTTAAGGTTTTAGGGTAAGGAGAACAGTGTCACTCTGTCTCCAAAACCTAGAACAGTGTTTATCACTTAACAGTAGTTCAATTAATATTCATTTAACTAAACACCTAGTTTGACTTCAAGGCCACCACTGAATTCTGTGAGGCCCAGTGTTCCTGAGATGAAATTGACCAGGCGGATCAGACTGATTTCCTCAGTTTTCATTAAAAAAATGCAAACCCTTGCACAGTACAGGGAACTATACTAAATATTTTGTAATAATCTGTAAGGGAAAAGAATCTGAAAAAGAACATATATATATATATATATGTGTGTGTGTGTATATGTGTGTGTGTGTGTGTGTATAAAAAAACTTAATCACTTTGTTGTACACATGAAACTACCACAATATTGTAAATCAACTATACTTCAATTTAAAAAAAGAAAAAAAATAAAAACCCTTCCAGTCATTTCTCTCCTGAGTTACTGTGGTCAGGATGAAATATCCTTCTCCTCCATGACCACCGAATCCTTGTGTGCTCTGGAACTCCCAGCATTTCCTCATATCCCCCAGGCTTCAAGGCCAGGAGCAGGAGCTGTGTCCTCTCTGCTACCCCCTGTGCCCACTGAACCCTTACTCTTCCATCCTCAGGTCATCAAAGCCCATCCCCTAACCCCATGGTCTCCATTTTTCCCCTCTCAGGAAAAGGCAACATCATTCTTCCAGTTGACTAGGCCAAAAAACTTTGGAGTCATCCCTGATTCCTCTTTCTCTCACCTTCTCCATCCAATCCACCAGCTCAGTCTTCACTTACTCAAAATCCATCCACCTCTCAGCTCCTCCATTGCCAGTCCTCTGATCCAAGCTTCCATCTTCTCTTACCAGCATCCTTGCAATGTCCTTCCATCTGGCCTTCCTGCTTCTGTCTTTCCTTTTACCACAATTTCTTCTTAACATAGAAGCTGTGATGGTTAAGTTTATGTGTTAACGTGGCTGGGCCACTGTGCCTAGATATTTGGTCAAACACTATTTAGGATGATTCTGTGAGGGTGTTTATGAATGAGATTTACATTTAAATTGGTGGACTTTAGGTAAAGCAGATTGCTCTCCATAAGAAAACCACATTTCCAAAAGATACCTGCACCCCAATGTTCATTGCAGCACTATCTACAATAGCCAAGATATGGAAGCAACCGAAATGGCCACTGACAGATGAACAGATAAAGAAGACGTGGTATGTACATACAATGGAATGTTACTCAGCCCTAAAAAAGAATGAAATAATGCCATTTGTAGCAACATGGATGGACGTAGAGATTTTCATACTAAGTAAAGTAAGTTAGACAGAGAAAGACAAATATCATGATATCACTTACATGTGGAATCTAAAAATAAAAGATGATACAAACGAACTTATACACAAAACAGAAATAGATCCACAGACATAGAAAACAAATTTATGGTTACCAAAGGGGAAGGGGGAGGGAGGGATAAATTATGAGTTTGGGATTAACATATACACACTACTCCATGTAAAACAGATAATCAGTAAGGACCTACTGTATAGCACAGGGAACTGTACTCAATATTTTATAATAACCTATAAGGGAAAAGAATCTGAAAAAGAACTTATATACAAAACTTATATAACTAAATCACTTTGCTGTACACCTGAAACTAACACAACATTGTAAATCAACTATATTTCAACAAAAATTTTTTTAAAAAGGAAAAAAATAATTTAAAAAAAGACTGGATGAGATCACTTTGGGAGTAAATGCACAGAGGAGGAGAAGAGGTTCCAGAACTCTTGCTTTTCCTCTTGGTCCCCAGGGAGTGCTCTTAGTAGCAGGAGCTGCTAGCTAGTTTGAGCCTCATGGATCAGCAAAAGGGGTAGGTGGAGGGGGGCAGAGGTTTCCACATGTCAGTAGGAGCTCCAGTAGAGGGACAAAGTGGGTACTTATTAAGGATAAAAATTTAAAGATTTTACATTGAGTTTGTACATTTTACTTTCTGTCAGTTTTTAAAAGCAACTTTATTGAGATACAATCCATATACCATACAATTCACCCATTTAAAGTATACAGTTCAGTTGTTTTCAGTATATTCACAGTTATGCAACAAACCAAAATCTGTTTAGAGCATTTTCATCATCCCACGAAGAAACCCCATACCCAGGAGCAGTCCAACGCCTCCAGCCCTAGGCAACAACTAATTTACTTTCTTTTTTTTAAAAAATTATTTAATTAATTTATTTTTGACTGCATTGGGTCTTTGTTGATGCATGCAGGCTTTCTCTAGTTGTGGTGAGTGGGGGCTACTCTTTGTTGCAGTGCACGGGCTCTAGGTGCACGGGCTCAGTAGTTGTGGCGCACGGGCTTCATTGCTCTGCAGCATGTGGGATCTTCCTAGACCAGGGCTCGAACCCATGTCCCCTGCATTGACAAGCGGATTCTTAACCATTGCACCACCAAGGAAGTCCCTCTATTTCTTCTTGATTCAGTTTCACTAGTTTGTGTCTTTCTTGAAATTTGTCCACTTCATCTAATTTATTGGCATAAAATTATTCATAATATTCCCTTATAATGATTTTTATTTCTGTAATATTGGTAGGAATGATGTTCCCTTTTGATTCTAGTAATTTTTTTTTTTTTTTGGCTGCACTACTCAGCTTGCAGGATCTCAATTCTCCAGTCAGGGATTGAACCCAGGCCCTCGGCAGTGAAAGCATAGAATTCCAACCACTGGACCACCAGTGAATTCCCTGGTTCTAGAAATTTGAGTCTTCTCTTTTTTTGTTGATCAGTCTAGCTAAAGGTTTGTCAGTTTTGTTGATCTTTTTAAAGAATTACCTTTTGGTTTCATTCATTTTCTCTATTTTCTATTTCAGTAATTATGCTCTAATCTTTATTTCCTTACTTCTTGCTTTGGGTTTAGTTTGAGATTTTCCTAGTTTCTTAAAGTGCAAAGTTAGGTTGATTTGTGATTTTTTTTTCTTAATGTAGATATTTACAGCTATACATTTCCCTTTGTGCACTGCTTTGGTTATATCTCATATGTTTTGGTATATTACTTGTTTGTTTCCATTCATCACAAAATATTTTTTAACTTCTTTTGAGATTTCTTCTTTGACTACTTATTTATGAGTATGTTGTTTAATTTTCACATATTTGTAAATTTCCAAGCTTTGTTACTGATTTCTAATTTCATTCCTTTGTGGTTGCAGAACATACTTTGTATGATTGAATCTTTTTAAATTTGAGACTTGTTTTATGACCTACCATGTGGTCTATCCTGCAGAATGGTCCTTGTGTGCTTTAAGAATGTGCATTCTGCTACTGTTGGGTGGTGTCCAATAGATGTTTCTTAGGTCTAGTTGATTTATAGTGTTGTTCAAATCTGTTTTCTTGTTGACCTTTGGCCTGCTTGCTCTATTCATTATTGAAAGTGAGCTATTATTCTCCAAATATTAGTGTTGAATTATATATTTTTCCTTTCAATTTTGTTAGGTTTTGCTTCATGTATTTTGTGGCCCTGTTGTTAGATGCACATATGTCTATAATTGTTATATTTTCCTGATAGATTGACCCTTTAATCATTGTAAAATGTTCTCCTTTATTTCTAGTAACACTTTTTTTCTGGTTTTTTCTAAAGTCTATTACTCTTTTATTAGCATAGCTACTTCACTTTTCTTATGGTTACTCCTTACATGATATATTACTGATATATCATGTGTATCTATGATAGATATGGTCTATATCAAAAATACCTAAATAATTCACATATACATATACATGTATGAATTACTTAGATTATGACTAATGCAGGCATGTCAAATCAGTGGAGAGATTATATACTACATGATGCTGGGACATTGCATAACTCTTTGGAAAAATTCAAATTAAGATTCCTATTTTATACTATATGTTACCAAAATAGACTAAAAAAAGAGTCTATTTTTTTATCTATCAAATTGACAGAGACTTTTAAAAAGTTATAATGCCCAGTACTGCTAAGGAGACATAGAGAAGAAAGTAGTTTTATACTCTACTGTTGGGGAATAAAATGATAACAATCAAACTGGTCTTAAAATTTGAACATTATTATATCATGCCTAGGTATTTATTCTAATGAAAAAAATCATTAGTGTATGCAAAGATTTGATTACAAACACATTACTGTTTAAATAGCCCCAAACTGAAAAAAAAAAAAAATAGCCCCAAACTGAAAAATATCTAAATGCTCAATAATTGGGTATTAAATAAATTATGATGCATCTACATATATATAAATGTGGAATGAGAAACCCCTTGAAAATGTGAAAGAGAGGGCAGACAGCAGAAGCAAGAAGAACTACAATCCTTCAGCCTGTGGATCAAAAACCACATTCACAGAGATACACAAGATGAAAAGGCAGACGGCTATGTACCAGATGAAGGAACAAGATAAATCCCCTGAAAAACAACTAAATGAAGTGGAGATAGTCAACCTTCCACATAAAGAATTCAGAATAATGATAGTGAAGATGATCCAGGACCTCGGAAAAAGAATGGAGGCAAAGATCAAGAAGATGCAAGAAATGTTTAACAAAGACCTAGAAGAATTAAAGAACAAACAAACAGAGATGAACAATACAATAACTGAAATGAAAACTACACTAGAAGGAATCAATAGCAGAATAACTGAGGCAGAAGAACGGATAAGTGACCTGGAAGACAGAATGGTGGAATTCACTGCTGCGGAACAGAATAAAGAAAAAAGAATGAAAAGAAATGAAGACAGCCTAAGAGACCTCTGGGACAACATTAAACGCAACAACATTCACATTATAGGGGTCCCAGAAGGAGAAGAGAGAAAGGACCTGAGAAAATATTTGAAGAGATTATAGTCGAAAACTTCCCTAACATGGGAAAGGAAATAGCCACCGAAGTCCAGGAAGCACAGCGAGTCCCATACAGGAGAAACCCAAGGAGAAACATGCAGAGACACACAGTAATCAAACTGGCAAAAATTAAAAACAAAGAAAAAATATTGAAAGCAGCAAGGGAAAAATGACAACATACAAGGGAACTCCCATAAGGTTAACAGCTGATTTCTCAGCAGAAACTCTACAAGTCAGAAGGATTGGCATGATATACTTAAAGTGATGAAAGGGAAGAACCGACAACCAAGATTACTCTACCTGGCAAGGATCTCATTGAGATTCGATAGAGAAATCAAAAGCTTTACAGACAAGCAAAAGCTAAGAGAATTCAGCACCACCAAACCAGTTCTACAACAAATGCTAAAGGAACTTCTCTAAGTGGGAAACACAAGAGAAGAAAAAGAAAGACCTACAAAAACAAACCCAAAACAATTAAGAAAATGGTCATAAGAACATACATATCAATAATTACCTTAAACGTGAATGGATTAAATGCTCCAACCAAAAGACACAGGCTTGCTGAATGGATACAAAAACAAGACCCATATATATGCTGTCTAAAAGAGACCATTTCAGACCTAGGGACACATATAGACTGAAAGTGAGGGGATGGAAAAAGATATTCCATGCACATGGAAACCAAAAGAAAGCTGGAGTAGCAATACTCATATCTGATAAAATAGACTTTAAAATAAAGAATGTTACAAGAGATAAGGAAGGACACTACATAATGATCAATGGATCAATCCAAGAAGAAGATATAACAATTATAAATATATATGCACCCAACATAGGAGCACCTCAATACATAAGGCAACTGCTAACAGCTATAAAACAGGAAATCGACAGTAACACAATAATGGTGGGGGACTTAAACACCTCACTTACACCAATGGACAGATCATCCAAACTGAAAATAAATAAGGAAACAGAAGCTTTAAATGACACAATAGACCAGATAGATTTAATTGATATTTATAGGACATTCCATCCAAAAACAGCAGATTACACTTTCTTCTCAAGTGCGCACGGAACATTCTCCAGGATAGACCACATCTTGGGTCACAAATCAAGACTCAGTAAATTTAAGAAAATTGAAATCATATCCAGCATCTTTTCTGACCACAATGCTATGAGATTAGAAATGAATTACAGGGAAAAATACATAAAAAACACAAACACATGGAGGCTAAACAATACATTACTAAATAACCAAGAGATCACTGAAGAAATCAAAGAGGAAATCAAAAAATACCTGGAGACAAATGACAATGAAAACACGATGATCCAAAACCTATGGGATGCAACAAAAGCAGTTCTAAGAGGGAGGTATATAGCTATACAAGCCTACCTCAAGAAACAAGAAAAATCTCAAATAAACAATCTAACCTTACACCTAAGGGAACTAGAGAAAGAAGAACAAACAAAACCCAAAGTTAGTAGAAGGAAAGAAATCATAAAGACCAGAGCAGAAATAAATGAAATAGAAACAAAGAAAACAATAGCAAAGATCAATGAAACTAAAATCTGGTTCTTTGAGAAGATAAACAAAATTGATAAACCATTAGCCAGACTCATAAAGAAAAAGAGGGAGAGGACTCAATAAAATTAGAAATGAAAAAGGAAAAGTTGCAACAGACACCACAGAAATACAAAGCATCCTAAGAGACTACTACAAGCAACTCTATGGCAATAAAATGGACAACCTGGAAGACATGGACAAATTCTTAGAAAGGTATAACGTTCCAAGACTGAACCAGGAAGAAATAGAAAATATGAACAGACCAATCACAAGTAATGAAATTGAAAATGTGATTAAAAATCTTCCAACAAACAAAGTCCAGGACCAGATGGCTTCACAGGTGAATTCTATCAAACACCCATCCTTCTCAAACTCTTCCAAAAAACTGCAGAGGAAGGAACACTCCCAAACTCATTCTACGAGGCCACCATCACCCTGATACCAAAACCAGACAAAGGTACTACAAAAGAGAAAATTACAGACCAATATCACTGATGAATATAGATGCAAAAATCCTCAACAAAATACTAGCAAACAGAATCGAACAACACATTAAAAGGATCATACACCATGATGAAGTGGGATTTATCCCAGGGAGGCAAGGATTTTTCAATGTACGCAAATCAATCAATGTTATACACCATAATAACAAATTGAAGAATAAAAACCATATGATCATCTCAATAGATGCAGAAAAAGCTTTTGACAAAATTCAACACCCATTTATGATAAAAACTCTCCAGAAAGTGGGCATAGAGGGAACCTACTTCAACATAATAATGGCCATATATGACAAACCCACTGCAAACATCATTCTCAATGGTGAAAAACTGAAAGCATTTCCTCTAAGATCAGGAAAAAGACAAGGATGTCCACTCTTGACACTATTATTCAACATAGTTTTGGAAGTCCTAGACACGGCAATCAGAGAAGAAAAAGAAATAAAAGGAATACAAATTGGAAAAGAAGAAGTAAAACTGTCACTGTTTGCAGATGACATGATACTATACATAGAGAATCCTAAGGATGCCACCAGAAAACTACTAGAGCTAATCAATGAATTTGGTAAAGTTGCAGGATACTAAATTAATGCACAAAAATCTCTTGCATTCCTGTACACTAATGATGAAAAATCTGAAAGAGACATTAAGGAAACACTCCCATTTACCATTGCAACAAAAAGAATAAAATACCTAGGAATAAACTTACCTAGGGAGACAAAAGACCTGTGTGCAGAAAACTATAAGACACTGATGAAAGAAATTAAAGATGATACCAACACATGGAGAGATATACCATGTTCTTGGATTGGAAGAATCAATATTGTGAAAATGACTATACTATCCAAAGCAATCTATAGATTCAATGCAATCCCTATCAAATTATCAATGGCATTTTTTATGGAACTAGAACAAAAAATTTTAAAATCTGTATGGAGATACAAAAGACCCCGAATAGCCAAAGCAGTCTTGAGGGAAAAAAACGGAGCTGGAGGAATCACACTCTGACTTCAGACTATACTACAAAGCTACAGTAATCAAGACAATATGGTACTGACACAAAAACAGAAACATAGATCAATGGAACAAGATAGAAAGCCCAGAGATAAACCCATGCACCTATGATCAACTAATCTATGACAAAGGAGGAAGGATATACAATGGAGAAAAGACAGTCTCTTCAATAAGTGGTGCTGGGAAAACTGGACAGCTACATGTGAAAGAATGAAATTAGAACACTCCCTAACACCATACACAAAAATAAACTCAAAATGGATTCGAGACCTAAATGTAAGACTGGACACTATAAAACTCTTAGAGGAAAACACAGGAAGAACACTCTTTGACATAAATCACAGCAAAATCTTTTTTGATCCACCTCCTAGAGTAATGGAAATCAAAACAAAAATAAACAAATGGGACCTAATGAAACTTCAAAGCTTTTGCACAGCAAAGGAAACCATAAACAAGACGAAAAGACAACCCTCAGAATGGGAGAAAATATTTGCAAACGAATCAACGGACAAAGGATTAATCTTCAAAATATATAAACAGCTCATGCAGCTCAATATTAAAGAAACAAACAACCCAATCCAAAAATGGGCGTTAGACCTAAATAGACATTCCTCCAAAGAAGACATACAGATGGCCAAGAAGCACATGAAAAGCTGCTCAACATCACTAATTACTAGAGAAATGCAAATCAAAACTACAATGAAGTATCACCTCACACCAGTTAGAATGGGCATCATCAGAAAATCTACAAACAACAAATACTGGAGAGGATGTCGAGAAAAGGAACCCTATTGCACTGTTGGTGGGAATGTAAATTGATACAGCCACTATGGAGAACAGTATGGAGGTTCCTTAAAAAACTAAAAATAGAATTACCATATGATCCAGCAATCCCACTCCTGGGCATATACCCAGAGAAAACCATAATTCAAAAAGACACATGCACCCCAATATTCATTGCAGCACTATTTACAATAGCCAGGTCATGGAAGCAACCTAAATGCCCATCGACAGATGAATGGATAAAGAAGTTGTGGTACATATATACAATGTAATATTACTCAGCCATAAAAAGGAACGAAACTGGGTCATTTGTTGAGACGTGGATGGATCTAGAGACTGTCATACAGAGTGAAGTAAGTCAGAAACAGAAAAACAAATACCGTATATTAACACATGTATGTGGAACCTAGAAAAATGGTACAGATGAACTGGTTTGCAGGGCTGAAGTTGAGACACAGATGTAGAGAACAAACTTATGGACACCAAAGGGGGAAAGCCACGGGGGTGGGGTGGGGTGAGGATGGTGGTGTGATGAATTGGGCGATTGGAATTGACATGTATACACTGATGTGTATAAAATTGAGGACTAATAAGAACCTGCTGTATAAAAAAAATTGTGAAAGATTCTTTAATGGTATGGGAAGATTATTATGATATAGTAAATGAAAAGAAGGTTACAAAATGGTATGTACAGTTTAACTTCACTCTTATTAAGATAATACATAATATGTATATGCAAAAAAAAATGACCCAAAAGTTAAAAATTATGTCTGAGTATTCAACATTATGGGTTGTTTATTTTGTGCTTCTCCTCCTCTCTTCTTCCCCATGATTTTCTATAACATCCTGTCTTATTTTTTACTAAGAAAAAGGAAGAATGATTTAAAAATTCATTAAGATGTTAAGATGTGGACACACACACACACACACACACACAGGAATACTACTCAGCCATAAAAAAGTATGGAATCTTGCCATTTGCAGCAATGCAGATGGCCTTGGAGGGTATTATGCTAAGTGAAATAAGTCAAAGACAAATACTGTATGATACCACTTATATGTGAAATCTAAAAAAATAGAACGAACTAGTGAATTTAACAAAAATGCAGACTCAAAAGTATGGAGAACTAGTGGTTAACAGTGGGGAAAGGGAAAGGAGGAGGGGAAATATAGGGGGAGGGGATTAAGAGGTACAAACTACTGTGTATGAAGTATGCTACAAGGATATATTGTACAACATGGGGAATATAGCCAATATTTTATAATAACTATAAGTGGAGTATAACCTTTAAAAATTGTGAATCACTATATTGCACACCTGTAACATACATAATATTGTATATCAACTATACTTCAGTTTTTTAAAAAGATGTTATTTTTGCCTGTTAGTAAAGGCAAAGATGATTTCAAATGCAATACACAGTATTGGTAAGAATTTGGGGTAAATGAGCATGCACAAAATGTATGCTGCTAATAGTAGAAATTGTTACTAATGTCATTGGCACTGGCAACACAAATCAAAAGCCTTAAAAACAGAAGTATTTTCACTTCTAGGGGTTAAGGAAATCATTAGGGATGGATACAAAAAATGCATATATAAACTCAAATGTCCATTTTTAGGTTCCTGGTTAAATAAATTACACCTGTATGGGCAATATATGTATTAAAAATCACATTGCAAGATACTTACTGACATAGAGGCCAGTATATTAAAGGCAAAACAGCCAATATTGTCCCATATAGTACTGATTTAATATGAAAATGTATGTTTCCTAAAGCTAACGTAACAAATTACCACAAACTGGATGGCTTAAAACAGCTGAAATTTATTCTACCACAGTTCAGGCCAGAAGTCCAAAATCAAGGTGTTGGCAAGGCTGGTTCCTTCTGGAGGCTGTGGAGGAGAATCTGTTCATGCTTCTCTCCTAGCTTCTGGTGGTTGCTGGTAATCCTTGGTGTTCCTTGGCTTGTAGCTGCACAGCACCAATCTCTGCTTATTGCCTCGTGGCCCTAACCCTTGTGTTTCTTATGTCCTCTCCTCTTCTTATAAGGACAACAGTCATTGGATTTAGGGCCCACCCTATCTAGTATGACTGCATCTTAACTAATTTTATCTGCCAAGATCCTATTTCCAATTAAGGCCACATTCTGAGATTCTGGGTTGACATGCATTTTTGTAGGACACATTCAACCCACTACATGTATATAACATACATATAAAAAGATTGGATAGCTACATGAACAGTATTTCAGGGTGGGTTTATGGATGATTTAAATATTTTTTTGTTTTTCTGCATTTTAAAATAAATAGCTTACTGTACTGAAGTTGCATTTATGTAGAGATTAAGTTCTTAATTTATTGAATGAGGTGAACATTACTTGTAGTCAAAAATTACTCTCCCCCCAAACCACTTTTTTCCCTCCTACAGCTCAAAATATACAGAATACATCATTTTATACATAGTGTATCTTCTCTCAAAATCATCCAACACAGCCAATTCTTCCTCCAGCAGTGGAACATATTACTGATCCTCTGGGTGAGCACCAGATGAAGCTGTTGACTTAGTTTAGTATATTTTACAAAAAAGAAAGGTTTTCTAAAGCATGGCAGTATAGTTGAATGTGTTCAAGTTAAATGAGGGGTGATGAGACTCCACTGTTCTACTTTTGTAGTTTGAGGAAAAACAAATTTCTTTCATATTTATTAAAAAAACACTGCAAACAACAGTGATGAATTAGGAAGGTCTCTAAGACCAAGGGAAAAAAATAATTACTGATCTTCAAAATGGACTTCTTTAAGAGGTTAGGTATATCTCTGGGTCTTTCGGGATTTTTAAAGGTCCAGGGGAAGAAAACTTCGGGAAATAATAATATTGTGGATATAATTATAGCCAACTTCTGTCTCTTAAAAATTCTTCCACCTTCCTTTTAAAGATTTATGACTATGGTTTCCTTCATAACTGGAATAAGATAAATTATATATAAAAATAAAAAAACATTGTCATGTACAGAGGCTGACATCATGGGTAGTCAAAGAATATGTTTAATAAAAAATAATTAAACTTCCATTTGCTCTATAGAACATCATAGAAAGTAATTTAATAAATTACAAATGACTTTTTAAGACGTTTGCTCAACTACAGAAAGCAAATTCAGACTACACAAAACACAACTGGTAAATATTGCAATGTCCAAAAGAAAAATTGGACTAAGACTTGAATCATGAAACCTGAAACAAGGGCTATAAATACAAGGCAATAACAGCTATAATTCTTTTAGTAACTACCAACACATACTTGGATATCCTTTCAACTGCAACTTTAGTATTATGTAATTCTACTGATTTCTTTTCTTATAACCCTTAACTTTACACAACCATGTTTGCATGTTTTTTTAAGCTGATAGCTGGACAACTTTTCCCCAATCAGTACTAGATAGAAGTGTCTTGAAACCCAAGAGAATGTTTAAAGTTAATACTAGCCTTAATGCTTTGAAAACTGCAACTGCCTTATTACATAGAAAGAGAATCACTAAGATGTTAACCAAATTCATTTGATCATAATTAGGAAAATACTTTATCTCATAAATTTGATATAAATTAGATTTTAGTGACAAGATCTAGGGCTTTTTTCCCCTTTATTTTAAATTGGAGACAGAAAGGAATGAAGATCATGTGGGTATAACTAGGGGGAGAGAAGGGAAATGTGGATGGTGCTGAAATACTTTACCGGCAAACTAAGTTAACTGTGTTTGAAAAACTTTGGCTATCTCATAGGTGTATTCTAGTTAAACAAAGGTGCAATACTGCAAAGGGAAGATACTAAATATGTAATATATCATTTTCATGATGAAGAATTACTACCCACTTCTCCTGGAAGGGCATTATAGTGACTATTGCTAAGACATTGCATAAAGGACTATCAATTCAAAGTACTATTTTGGGAAAATACAAAAATCAATACAATCCCAATGGAACTTATATAATTTTGTAAATACATATAACACTGTCTCTCTAATAAGGGGTTAGTTATTTTACATACAGAAACATAATTTACTGGTAAAGGTCTTGGAAAATCCAATATACTTGCTTAATTCATGACAAAGCAATAGAGTTCCATCAAAACATACTAAAAGTTATTTTTTCTCTGGGAGAGAAGTGGGGTACTTTTCCCCTCGCAAACTTTATCACTGACTTATTTTTAAGTACCAGAAAAACGCTAACACTTGTCTCTCCTTAGGATGTAAATGATATTTTATTTCCAATTCAGTTCTAATTGCTTTAAATGTATATGAAGGTGAACCTGGACCTCTACCTTGTCAGAATAATAGCAGCTTTAGCAGGAGAAATTGTATCACAAATCAAACAGACAAATTTTACATGGTAAAGGGTTCTAAGAAATTGATCAGAAGCCTTTGGCTTCATTTTTTGTGGTTCATAGGAGTAACGTATATTTTTTTGAGATTATTCAAAGTGCATTTTCAAAATGGGCAACTCAGTATATTTAATATAAACTGATAACCCAACACTGATTCTGGGCAACATTTAGTTTGCTTATACGTAGAAACTCAAAATGAATTGAGACTATCTGCATATTACTTTACCCTATTATCTGTTAATTCCGGAATATTTCCATGACGTAAAACACAAATAGAAATCTACACAAATAAAGCAAACAAACAATTTCTTTTACATGAAGTATGCTGTGTTGAAAGTTCTTTTCAGTGGCATTTCATGAGTTTGCCTTTTCTGAACCCTGGAAACAGACATTACTCATCTGAGACAATTATTTCTAATAGGAGGCCAAACTTTGAAGAGCTGAAACTAAATATGTCTAGAGGGTGCCAAAGTTACATGACACAGGATTATTTCATGACTTTACTGATTTTAAGAGTTAAGCTCAGCAAAAAGCAAGTCATATTTCTTGCCAGATTAACATGATATATAGGATGTGTTTAAAAAACCCCTGAAAACAAGTATAGAATTAGAAACGAATGTAAACTTCCTAAACTAACTCAGCTGAGGTAACAGGTAGCCAGTTAAATTGGCTGATTGGGAAACTTATTTCTTCTTTAAAACACACTTGTACCTGAATTGGAAATATCAGCAGTGCATCACAACACTAGAGCATTTTCATGTAATTAAAGCAATGGATGGTGATGTAGATTCTACAGCTTTCATGACATTCATTAGCTGCCCAAATTATTGCTGAGTTTTGATCTGTAAATTATAGGTGTCAAGGAGGCTGTAAAACTATATTCAAATTAAATCAGTAATATGCATAAAGTATTCTGTGTTCACTGCAAATATATTAAATATACAACTCTTATTGAGCATAATTTTCATAAAATTAACCCCCAACAAAATTATAATGCCTTTTGTTGTAATTTTACACCTTTATGTATTTGATAGTACATACGAGTTCAGAAACTTATGAATCTTAAGAAATATTACATGCAAAACGTCTCTGAAAGCAGTTTGCACTTCTAAACAAATAACTGAAATGTTCAGTCAGTAAGTTATTGATGCACTCAACACTGGGGTATTTACAATTAATAATTAAAGAAAAAAAATCCAAAATCAGTTCATAATTTAAGTGCAGTCTGGGAATCAGTCTTCATTACTAGAATCTGAATCCTCAGATGACGATGGTGTACTATCAGATCCAGATGAAGCATCAGCTTTCTCTGAACCCTCATCTGTGCTGTTTTCATTGAGAGGACTCGGTTCAGTTCCCCCTTTGTCTTCCTGATCTCCAACTCTGGAATCTTCTTCCTTTACTTCTACAGACTTAGATGAGCCTAAGTCACTGTTTTTATTTTTCTGTACATCAAAAGTATTGGACTGGGACAAAGTTGGAATATGAAGATTAAGGCCTGGAGTGAGAAGCATCCCTGGATAAAGTATATTAGATAGTAATAGTGGGTTAAGAGCTAACGGGTTGGCAGCTGCAGCTGCACTTAATGCAGCAGTAGAGGATGTTGAAGGAGAACTTGACACAGAGCTTTCACCACCATTCTCTGAATTTTGGCTCTCTGTCCTTTCTTTTTTTCCTTCTAGCTCCGTAGAGTCATTTCCCTTTTTTTCTT
Source organism: Aethalodelphis obliquidens (assembly GCF_003676395.1). Taxonomy (NCBI): domain Eukaryota; kingdom Metazoa; phylum Chordata; class Mammalia; order Artiodactyla; family Delphinidae; genus Aethalodelphis; species Aethalodelphis obliquidens. The sequence continues at coordinate 6,551,461 of NW_020838019.1, read as the reverse complement.
CTGTTCCAGATTCTGTAGGCTTTGTCAGGAGTCCTCCCATGCCCAACAGATTTGGCAATCCAGTCATTCCTGACAGCAGCATGGGGAACATGGCAGCCACGTTTTTAGCTTCTCCTCCAGAAGAAAGGCCAGCAGGCATTCCCATCAGCCCTGCAGTTACTTGCAGTGACTGCAAGTTTTGTAGGTTTTGTTGTAAGGCCTGAAGAGTTGTGAGGTCCACACCTGGAAGTAATCCATTGGCTAATAAAGGATTGCCTGAAATACTGGTGGCAGTTGCAGCTGCTGCTGCCGCAGTGGCCTTTGCAATTCCACTTTTAGGCCGTCTCCCTCGCCTGCTTACTTCCTCTCTCACAACGGGACCAGTGAGAATACGTTCATACATACTTTCTGGAAGAAATCCCTAAAAAAAAAAATCCATCAATAATAACCATTTTCAAATAAAATCAATAGCTATTAGTTTGTGATACAAATAAGCTATTAAAAATAGGTAATCATTCATAAACTTATTCTGTATTGATATAACCAATTACGAGAGAGATAACCCAATTTCATCTTAGTATAAGTAGTGGCTTGAAACAGCTCTTTTTCTCATTTTATCTTAAGAGGGCAGAAAGAGGTCTCTGGCCCTCTTTTACACTGTGAGGCATAAGTTAGTAGAATAGTTCTGGAAAACAGAAGGTCCGAAGAAATTTTTTCATGAGGGTTACTACTGCCATGCCCTTACATTTTTCACATCACCCATTGCTCTAGAAGACTAAAGGAGTGTCCCTCTTCTAATCTGGAAGAACAATAAGCAAAGGACAGAAGAAGTAAGTAAAGATTAAAATGAGATGCTTCATATGACTCTTTCCTGACTATCACTTTGGGAGTAAAGGAGACAGAGCCAAACTGAAAAAGATAATCGACAGGGGGGAAAAATCACTTGGCTCAGAACAGCAGTAGCACCTGCAGACTGGGAAGCACCAAGTCCAGGGCAATGGAGGGCAACCTATGCTACTTTCTTGAAATTCTCCCATGATTTTCTCAGGCTCAAAACTCCTAGAAGTAAAAAACAAACAAATGAACGAAAATTCCTAAAAGTTTTAGGAGTTTAGAACCACTAGACCAGCACTGTCTAATAGAAATAATGTAAGCCACGTATGTAATTTAAAATTTTCTAGTAGCCACAATTAAAAAAAGGTAAAATACGTGACACAAATTTTAGCAATATAGTCTATTTAACATAACAAAAACACTGCCATTTCAATATGTCATCTATGAATATTACTGAGATATTTTATATTCATTTTTCCAAACTAAGCCTTCAAAATCCAGAAACAGTGCTTCACACTTACAACACCTCCTACTTCAGACTAGCCAAATTTCAAGTGCTCAATAGCCACATGTGCCCGGTGGCTACCATTTGTGACACTGTAGCTCTAGACAGTGGTTTAAAAGACTCTCATGGGACTATTTTAAAATTTTGTTTTGAACTGATCAACTTATTTGTTCTCTTTACAAAAGCATTAGGGTTCACTACAGAAAACACGACAACAAAAAAATACAAATAAAAATATCATCCATAGTTTCACTGTTCAGAGATAACCACTGCTAACATTTCAGGATGTGTGCTTCCATCTTCCCCTTGTGCATATAAACAGATTTTACAATTCTCTTCACCTCTTTTCTAAAATAAAAAAAAAAAAAAATAGAATCATACTGAACATAGGTTTACTGCCTGTCTTTTTTATTTAGACACCTGTAGACATAATAGCTATTATTTATTCAGCACTTACCACATGGTTAGGCTTTGATACTACAAGAGCTTAACTACTACCCCATTTAACAACACTGTGAACTTTTTCTCCCTTGTCATTAGATGTTCTTTTAAGATATAATTTTTAAAATAGTTGCAGTTTTTCAATATACTGATGGACCATTGGTATATTCCCAATTTTTATTACTGTATTATGATGAATAACCTTACATATATATATCTTTCCCCATCTTTGTTTTCTTAATATGCCTTTTAATCAATCAATCAATCAATTAATTAGGCCACGCTGTGCAGCACATGGGATCTTAATTTCCCAACCAGGGATTGAACACATGCCCCATGCAATGGAAGCACAGAGTTCTAACCACTGGACCGCCAGAGAATCCCGCCCGTGCCGCCCAGTATCTTTGACTATTCATTGTGGTATTGCTCAAATAGTATCTTAGAGATTAAAATAAACACAAATCAGCATATATTGATTCTGCATTCTAACTCAACAGCATCTGAGAAATCTGTAACATATTCTGCAAAACAAAAATTATGAACTAAAAAATACCTTCACATATTCTTGGAATATTTTGTTAATTTTTAAAAATAAATTTATTTTTGGCTGTGTTGGGTCTTCGTTGCTGCACATGGGCTTCTCACTGTCGCCTCCCTTGTTGCAGAACATCGGCTCTAGGCGCGTGGGCCTCAGTAGTTGTGGCACATGGGCTCAGTAGTTGTGGCACATGGGCTTAGTTGCTCCATGGCATGTGGGATCTTCCTGGGCCAGGGATCGAACCTGTGTCCCTTGCATTGGCAGGCAGATTCCTAGCCACTGCGCCACCAGGGAAGCCCTATTTTGTTAATTCTTAACTTAAAATTTAATCTAAGTTATAATTAAATGGCATCTAATTTTAAAAATGATGTCTGAATTATTATTTATGAAATACTCACAGACTGCTTAACAACATCTCCCCATTCAGGAGCTACTCCATATTCTGTATTTTCTTTCAGGAACCGACATAAATCTTTCAGAGGGGGAGCAAAGGCACCTCCAACCTATAAATGAAAAACAGATCGTTAGACACTTAAAAGCACTATTAAATATGAAGACATTTCTTGCTTTTATTCTGTGCTGTACAGAGTTTATTTATTTATTTATTTATTTTTGCAGCACGCGGGCCTCTCCCTGTTGTGGCCTCTCCCGTTGCGGAGCACAGGCTCTGGACGCGCAGGCTCAGTGGCCATGGCTCACGGGCCCAGCCTCTCCGTGGCATGTGGGATCTTCCCGGTCCGGGGCACGAACCCGCGTCCCCTGCATCGGCAGGCGGACTCTCAACCACTGTGCCACCAGGGAAGCCCCAGAGTTTATTTTTTTAAAACACATGTATTCGTTGAACCACTTTTGACAATCTTTATTACATTAAAAAGGACTACCACAATCCACAAGAACTATTAATATACTATATAAACATGTGCTAATGTAAATTTTAAATGTCTTTCTTTCTTTAAAATTAATTAATTAATTTTGGCTGCATTGGGTCTTTGTTGCTGCGGGCAGGCTTTCTCTAGTTGCGGCGAGCGGGGGCTACTCTTCGTTGCGGTGCGCAGGCTTCTTACTGTGGTGGCTTCTCTTGTTGCGGAGCACGGGCTCTAGGTGTGCGGGCTTCAGTAGTTGTGGCATGTGGGCTCAGTCGTTGTGGCTCATGGGCTCTAGAGCGCAGGCTCAGTAGTTGTGGTACATAGGCTTAGTTGCTCCGCAGCATGTGGGATCTTCCTGGACCAGAGATCGAACCTGTGTCCCCTGCATTGGCAGGCGGATTCTTAACCACTGTGCCACCAGGGAAGTCCCTTAAATGTTTTTGAGTTACTGGAACAGTAAAATAAATAACTACCGTTTACTGTGAAATTACTATGTTGGGTAGGCAGTGTAGCCTAGTTAAGAGTATACCCTTCGGAGTCAGACTTACCACCTACATGAACTAGGGTATATCAGTAAATCTCTTTGAACCTCAGTTTTCTGATCTGCAAAATGGAGATAACAACACCTCCCTCATAGGGTTTTATGAAGATAATTCAAGTGCCTCAGCAAAGGTTCTGGCACATAATAAATATAAGCTATTATTATTATTATCATATTACCAACTATTGTGCTAAGGACTTTAGAGTACATAATTTATTTTAGTACTCGCTACATCCATTTGAGAAAGTATTATTTCTATTTTTCAAATGAAGGAACTAAGCCTCAGAGAAGTTATACAAGTTGCCTAAAGCTAGCTAGTAAGTGTTAGGATCAGCTTTCAAACTCAGGTCTCAAAAGCCCATGCACTTATCTATTATGTAAACTGATACCCTAAAAGTATAAAAATATACATATCCCTTTAAATGTTTAAATGATTTGAACCTACCAATTTAATGTTCCTTTGGAGTCTAAAGACACTTCTTGAATAATTCCTTTTTCCACATCTTTTTGAATGAATACATACTATATCTTGTTAGGATATAGACAGGGTTTAATATGGCTAGTTATAATACCTATAGGTATTCTTATCTAGTATTTCCTATAATCTTTACTTAGCCTCTCAAGTTTCTGTTGCCATCTCCTTTTTATTATGACCTTCATTAAGCTCCAGTTTAAACTGGAGGCCCTCTGTATGGTTTATGGGGATTCAGCAAGTGGATCTTTTCCTTAGTAACTGATCAATCCTCAAGTCTGCACTCTAGAAACTCAGAACAATAAAGAAATCTACAAAGTAAAGGAAATGAACAGGACTTTTATCAGGTTACCAACAATGAAAAATAAAATTTAGGGTGTTTAATGTTAAACATAACAAGTAAAAATTTAAAAAATGGTTCCATTTCCTTAAAACTGGCTAAGAGAAATTTATTCATATCTAGAAATGCTAATTTCATTATAAGATGAAGTGCAAAGATTTGTAACACAATCTATGCAAGCATAAAATTAAGTAAAATGCAACTAAAATGTCATCTTGTTCTTCCCCTAATACATCTATGACATCACTTTAAAGCACTAACAAAAGCTGAATAAGCTATCTCTACAAAATTGGGGAAAAATCAGTATTAATTTTAATGAGTTAGTGCATACGATAATATTAAGACAATTGTTATTTTAAAAGTAGTTTTCTTCCAATTTCAATATTTCTTCTGAGAAAGTCAAATGAGTTCATGTATTTTTTTTTTTTAATTTTATTTTATTTATTTATTTTTGGCTGTGTTGGTTCTTCGTTTCTGTGCGAGGGCTTTCTCTAATTGCGGCAAGTGGGAGCCACTCCTCATCGCGGTGCGCGGGCCTCTCACTATCGCGGCCTCTCCCATTGCGGAGCACAGGCTCCAGACGCGCAGGCTCAGTAATTGTGACTCACGGGGCTAGTTGCTCCGCGGCATGTGGGATCTTCCCAGACCAGGGCTCGAACCTGTGTCCTCTGCATTGGCAGGCGGATTCTTAACCACCGCGCCACCAGGGAAGCCCGAGTTCATGTATTTTTATACTAGCAGTGAGGTCATTTAATAGAGAGCAAGACAGAACTAGGGAATTAATGTGACCTATGTAGGGTAATTTAATTTGTGAGTGAAGGAACTCAATGAGAAATTTGCTGTTTTTACTCTGAGGCCATTTCTTCTTTCTTACTTATTTTGTTGCTTGCTCATCAGAATAGAAAACAATAAAAATGTCAAAGCTATGAACTTACAAAAGGGTGCCACAAGTGTTCTATCATTTACTTTAGGAGGTAAAAGAGACATATACCAATCCAAACATAAAACAGACACAATTTGGGAAAACAAATGTTGAGCCACATTTGGTTCAGAAATAGACTTTGGAAAAACCTGACTGTTACCATTCATCAATCAATAAAGCAAGAAGGTAAACACAGGGATACTATTAGTGTATAAGGTACCTTTGTTTAAGACATTTTATTTCCATCTATCAGAAAATTATGTAATATGCCCATTTTGATAGAACGAGGCACTTAACAGCCAAATGATGGAAAATCACGTGATAAATATATAAATCTATAATGGCCATGATGAGAATAGTGTCCCCTTTTCAACAGAGTTTCTCGACTTTTGCACTACAGACATTTTGGACTGGTGTTGTAGGGGTTGGCCCCTGTGCTGCAGGAGGTGTAGCAGCATTCCGGGCCTCTATCCACTAGATGCCATTAGCATCCTTCCCCTGCTCACCACCTCCCCAACACCCACCTCCTTACTCCAAAGTTGTGACTACCGAAGATGTTTCCAGACGTTGCTAAACGTCCCCTGGAGGACAAAGTACCCCCTTTTGAGAACCACTGACTTACATGTAGTGCTCTTGCTCAGGGCCACTGCTTAGGCACAGATAATGTAAACTAACTTGCTTATTTCATTCAACAGCTTAGACAAAGATGTGGGATTTGAAATTAGACTGCATAAAATTGTAGTCCATGTCTTTTCCCGCAAATCTTCTACACTTAACCCAACCAGGTCTGTTAGAAAATACTGCATAATGAAGTAGTGTTCTAGAGATCTCTTAAGCAGTGAATCAACATGAAAAATTAACAACAAATATATAAATACCTTTCTGGCATTTCTTCTGTTAATCAGCTGAACACGTTCTTCTCCAGTGAGACTATTCACATCTAGTTTATTGGGGTTTCTGCAACGATGCCTTTTTTGCTTGGGTCTCCCCTCATGGAGCTGCATTCTCTAAAATACATGGACAAAGGAATGGCTTGAAAATCTAACTGTGCAACTAATACAAATAAGCTGATCCAAGAAATTTAGTCATATAAAATTGAAGATACGTTATAGATAAGATATATTAATACAGTTGACCCTTGAATAGCATGGGTCTGAAATGTGCAGGCTCACTCATATGTGGATTTTCTTCAATAAATACGTACTACAGGACTACACGATCCATGGCTGACTGCACCCAGGGATGCGGAACTGAGGACACGGAGGGCTAACTGTAAAGTCATACTCAAATTTTTGGCTGTGGGGGTGGCATGCATCAGTACTTCTGACAACCATACTGTCCAAGGGTCAACTGTTTATATTATATATTGAAGATTTATATTATATCATATATATTCTATCACATATCTTCAATATATCATATTAAAGAATTTACCCCATAGCTATATGTTAAAAATATTTAAGGTTTAAATATTTTTATATTTATTAATAAAAATGCTGAATAAGACAATGTTACATGAACCTTTTCCTCAAATTATATATTTGAAAAATTATTCAAGGCAATTATTAATAATGATCAGTATTATCTTTCTGTATAAAAGTAGGCTCCTGAAATGAGGAGGACATTGCTAGTTCTTTCCTTAAATGCCCTCAAAGATCACTGTATTTCTAGAGTGTTATTTGAAGGAGTTATCAATAATGCTGGAAGAGCTTCCTCTTTACATTTTCTCCTGATGAATTTCACGTGAAACATCAGATTTTCTCAGTGCTCTGATAGCATTTATATGTGTACTAGTGGCTTTCATTTCTCTTCATCTCACTAATAAACTTTCTTATCTCTTTTCACATAATCCTCACAATACTCAAAGATATTATTCTTTTCTAAAAAAATGTATTCATTTATTTTGGCTGCTCTGGGTCTTCATTGCGGCGTGCAGGCTCTAGAGTGCGCGGGTGGGCTGTACAGCACGCGGGCTCAGTAGCTGCGGTACGCAGGCTCTCTAGTTGCGGTATGTGGGATCTTAGTTCCCCGACCAGGGATCAAACGCGGGCCGCCCTGCGTTGGGAGCACAGAGTCTTCACCACTCGACCACCAGGGAAGTCCCCCAAAGATATTATTCTTATTTTACAAATGGGAATCAAGGCTCAGAGAAGATACCTTCCTCAAGGTCATGCAGCTAGCAGGTGGCAATAAAAACTCTATCAAACCATGCTGCTTACCTCTGTTAACAACTGTTAACAAAGTAAGGCTTGATGTCTGTAGTCATTTCTAAACAATTACAAATTCCAACAGACTAAAGCTCAAACTCTTCAGCATGGCATACCAGTCCCATCACAGCCTGGACTGAATTCATCTTTTCTATCCAATTACTATTACCCCACTCATTCCCTCACATACTCTGGAATATCAGACTAGTCACTGTTTTATGACTATATCCTTTTTAGACTCTCTTCATAATTGTTCTATAATGCCTAGAGTATCCTCCTCTTATCCTGCCTAGAATAAGTAGGCATTTGACCAGTATTAACCTGGTCAAATGCCTACTTATTCTTTTATCATCCACCAGTCATGTCAGCTCTATTTTCTATCTTTTCCCAGATACTCTGCTTGGGCAGAGTAATTATTCTTTTATCAGTTTCCATGGCAGTTTATACATACCACTGGTATAGTACATATACCACGTTATGATCATTTTGTTGTAGAGATACCACAGCAAAGTGTGAGATCCAATATACCATTAATGTAAAGTGCCCTTGGAAATCATACCAGTTGTTATCTTGTATTCTGTACTCCAACAAATGCTACTTATAACAATGTTTTAAAATCTTAATAATAAAGTTATATAAAAAATTAGGACAAAAGGTTTATTTGCAGGGAAAATGATGAACTCCTATAAGTTAAAAAAAAAGTAATAAAGATTCCTTTGCAGTGGAAAGAGAAAGGTATGACAATCTTCAGAGACTAGAGTATAACTGCCATGAGGGCAAGAACTTTATATTGTTCACTGTTTTATCCTAAATCCCTTTAAATAGTAACTAGAACATAATAGTTGCTCAATAAAAATTTACTGACTGAATAAGTGGTATTTTCTAACATGTTAATAAGTATAGGGTTAAACTAACAATTCTCATTATTTTTAGAATTGCAATACTCATTTTATGATTGCTCACCTTACTGACAACCCTTCCCCTCATAATTACAAGAGCTTTATTTGGTGCTTTTTTTTTAAAATCGAAAGAATTAACAGAAAGTTTATTTGAGAATTTGTGGCATCTTTTGAGAAAATTAGGGATATGAAAGGCATTCAAAAGCTAAGACTGAGGCTCCCTATTTTAGACTACCAGGTTATCTCTTGAGGACGAGAATAGCAATGTAAAATATTAAACTAAATATATATTACAGATACAAGTATATAAAAATATATATTACAGTCACATTCTAGGGACTGGAGCTTCTGTGGTTCTTTTGCATGAAAAAATAAGGTAATGAATTTTTTTGTTAATAAAATAACAATCACTTTACCTTTATATAGCACTTTTTAGTCTCCAAAAGACTTTCATTTTTAATTTTTTAAATCACTGACTCAGTAAATATTTACAAGGAGCTAGATACCATCCCCTGTAGCAGGAATTACGTGCTAAGTCCTGGGGATACAAGGTGAATAGGACAGCCCTTAAGAAGTTCATGGGGTAGGGGACGACTTCAATGGGTTATCCAATTAATCTTCATAATGGAAGCAGATAGAACAAACCCACTAACTTCATTGTATAGAGGATATGCCATTACTCTTTTACCTTCTAAAATATATAGAAACATCAAGGGAGACTGATACAAAATTTGGTACATCAGCATCTGACAGTAAAGCATTACAAACTTAAATAATAGATTTCTATGAGTAAGAAAGACATACGCCCGTAAGGTAGTGAGTAGAAAGTATTTCAGAGGATAAGAAAAATGCATATTAATATATCTGTTCTCCTCTTTGACTAATATAAACCATGCATCTGACAAGAACCAGAAGGTGTATTCTTATGAGATCTTAAGTGTAGCAGTTTGAACAGTGGATTTAAGACTTATTAGCTGTGTGGCCTTGCACTATTTATTGGGTTGGTCAAAAGGTTCATTTGGTGTTTTCCATAAGATGGCTCTAGTAGCACTTAGTTGTCTTTAACTTCATTCGAAACAATTTCGTTAGACTGTATTGTGACAGCTGTCATATCAGCGTGCATTTAAAAAAAAAACTTATCAAAATTGGTGAATTTTTGCGTAGCCATTTTAATACTGAAGGTGGAAGAAAAAAAGCAACATTTTCGGCATATTAAGCTTTATTATTTCAAGAAAGGTAAAAACACAACCGAAACACAAAAACGTATTTGTGCAGTATATGGAGAAAGGGCTGTGAGTGATCGAACGTGTCAAAAGTGGTTTGCAAAGTTTCATGCCGGAGATTTCTCGCTGGATGGTGCTCCATGGTCAGGTAGACCAGTTGAAATTGATAGTGATCAAATTGAGACATTAACTGAGAACAATCAACATTATACCACGCGGGAGACAGCGGACATACTCAAAATATCCAAATCAAGTGTTGAAAATCATTTACACCAGCTTGGTTATGTGAATCGCTTTGATGTTTGGGTTCCATGTAAGTTAAGCAGAAAAAACCCTTCTTGATCGTATTTCCGCATGTGATTCTCTACTTAAACATAATGAAAACGTTCCGTTTTTAAAACAAATTGTGACAGGAGATGAAAAATGGATACTGTACAACAATGTGGAACAGAAGAGATCGTAGGGCAAGCGAAATGAACCACCACTAACCACACCAAAGGCTGGTCTTCATCCAAAGAAGGTGATGCTGTGTATATGGTGGGATTGGAAGGGAGTCCTCTATTATGAGCTCCTTCTGGAAAACCAAACGATTAATTCCAACAAGTACTGCTCCCAGTTAGACCAACTGAAAGCAGCACTCAATGAAAAGTGTTCGGAATTAGTCAACAGAAAGCACATAATCTTCCATCAGGATAACGCAAGACCGCATGTTTCTTTGATGACCAGGCAAAAACTGTTGCAGCTTGGCTGGGAAGTTCTGATTCATCCACCATATTCACCAGACATTGCATCTTCAGATTGCCATTTATTTTGGTCTTTACAAAATTCTCTTAATGGAAAAAATTTCAATTCCTTGGAAGACTATAAAAGGCACCTGGAAGAGTTCTTTGCTCAACAAGATAAAAAGTTTTGGGAAGATGGAATTATGAAGTTGCCTGAAAAATGGCAGAAGGTAGTGGAACAAAATGGTGAATATGTTGTTAAATAAAGTTCTTGGTGAAAATGAAAAATGTGTCTTTTATTTTTACTTAAGAACCGAAGGTACTTTTTGGCCAACCCAATATTTAAAATTTCAGTATTTCCATTTCTTTATAAAGTTATAATGATGCCATTCTGATAAAGTTAGGGGGTGTTAAATTAGGTAATCCATGCTAAGTATAAAGCCAAGCACACAGCTAAGTCTCAATAAATGTTTACTATTATTATTTTTATTATTTTAAAACAAACTATTTGTGGGAAAAGATTGCAAGTTTTGTAACTTTACAATATTCATTGGGTCTATGATAGTACTCTGTATATGAGAGGTGATTTTTATTACTTAAACACTTATTGAATGCAGAATGGAAAAATGGAAAATGATATTGTATTGTATCGAAAGATAGTCATTATTTTTTTCTGCTAACTTTCCTAAATCTTGGGCAGAACACATAAGTGGGTGAGAATTTATGCTTCATCATTATAGGTGTGACCAATCATAGAAGTAAAATATACCAAGTTTTATAAGGCATCACCTACAGGAATAAAAGCTCCTAAATCTTCCACATAACCTGGGTGCTCCTTAAGCCATTTTTCCAAATCCTTTCTCTTCGGTGCATCATCGCCTGCAAGTCTTGTCCCATCTTTAAGATTAATAACTGGAACGGGACTTTCTGTATCAGGAATTCCTTGAGGTTGAGTATAGGATAGTGCTGGATTTATCCCTGTAGAAATCTGTGAGGTGGTTAAGCCTAAAGTAACCTGTAGAAAAACATCAAATGACAATTTTATTTCCATGCTTTAGCATTCTGATTTTGGTCCAATGAAGCAATTCTTTTTGAAGAGGAAAAAAAAAGTTGTTTAAAGGTCAGCTAAATCTTTCAAATTTAAAATTTTCATGAATCTCAGCCAGTGCTGGATTCTACTGAGATACAATCTAAAGCTATATACTCCTAATTTTCTAATTATCTTTATTATTCTACAAAACATTCACAAACAGCAATATGTATATTTACTAGAATTGAATTTTGGACTCAAGGATCAGTAGTTTTTAAGCATTACTTTACTTACATGATTAGGTGGTTTATTTCTGTTGAAAAAGAGGATGTCAACACCTTCTACATTCTTCCTCCTTCCCCGCCTTTTTTTGACTACAGGCTGGTTGTCTAATAAAACTCCATTGGCACCAAGGGTTGATTGAATGGGAGTACCTAACAAATTAAAAATGCAAAAGAGTGATAAAAATCTAGTTCTTAAATTAAACGTAATTACTTTTCTAAATACATAGACATTTTGCGGGGGTTGGGGAGGGATGGAGTGGGAGTTTGAGATTAGCAGATACAAACTATTATATAGAGAATGGATAAACAACAAGGTCCTACTGTATAGCACAGGGAACTATATTCAGTATGCTGTGATAAACCATAATGGAAAAGAATATGAAAAAGAATGTATATATAATATATGTATAACTGAATCACTTTGTTGTATAGAAGAAATTAATATAACATTGTAAATTAACTATACTCCAATAAAATAGAATAAAATAAATAATTAATGCTTGTAATGATACTCATGATCAAAGAAAAAGTTTATTTAAAAAAATACATAGAAATTTAGTTCTTATTTTACAAGCAGTCAGACAAAATCAAGCAATTCTTGGATTAAAAATACCACCTCATTTCTCATTTAAAAACCAGGAGAATTGTAATCTAGGTCTCTTTCAAGTTTTGACTTGTCTCCTCAAATTTTTCCCCTGGATAGTCACACATCTTTTCTTTTGTCCCCTTTTCGAGGAAGAACCATGCCTTTCTCATGTACAAGACAAACCTTTCCCCCTTTTTTGAACCCATTAATCCCTACTTTTTCTAAAAGTTTGTTTTATCATTTATCTTTGTTTTTTTGTGCCAAAATATCTTACTCTACATTAGATTCTTATCAACTTAAAAACATGGCCCAACTCAAATAAAAAATAAACTTCTTTCGGCTTTTTCATAACTTTCAAAACTTTTGAAAAGTTGGTTGCTATTATGCTCCCCTTTCTCATGACAACCTCACTCCTCAATTCCCACAGTCCACTCCTGCCCCAGCCTATTTAAGGTATTTTCTTTAAGACCACCACTGTTTCTTGCCAAATTAAACTGACCCTTCTCACTCTTCATTTCAGTAGGCACTCACTAAAAAATGTTTGTAAGAGGTATGAATGAAACAGTACCACGCATTCATTTTTTCCCTAATAAATAAATACACATTTATCAAACAGCTATGTACAAAGCACTATGATGATTCAAAGGTAAGACACAGTTCCTGTCCTTAAAGAGTACGTAATCTAGAACACTCTTATAAAAGAAAATATTAATAATGAGATGTTTGCTTAAAATGGTTCACAGTTTGTAGCGAGAAATGCATTTTCAATCATTCAAGGAGAATTTTTGACCAAGTCCTGTGTGTCCCTAAAAGACATTTCCCTTTGGTTGGCTGTGTAATCTTACGGAAATCACTCTCCTCACATCTCAGTTACAAAAAATACCTTAATTCATAATTAGTAAGGAATAACTAATTACAATGAGTAAAAATTATTTTTGCATATGAAAGCACTGAGGAATGTGACATAACATTATTAAAAAAGAACAGCTTTCATTATTTCATTAAAATCAGATTAACAAAATATTATGAATATTTGAAAATACTTTCACTATAGTACATTTTAACTGTAATAATAGAATAACTTTCCTAAAATATTACTTTTAAAAGTACTATTCTGTTTTATAAGAACTTCTCATGGCTTCCTATTCTAGTATGAATGAAATGCCTTACATCAAGCCTCATTCCTGCCTGACCACCAACCCAATCCCCTCCCCAGCTCACTTTTTGATGCTGCCCATAATCTAGATTTACTTTTGCTAAGCAGTCTCTGACCTTATACAAATATCTCTCCAGTAAGAATTTAAACAGTAGCTAGGTCAGTCTTATCCTAAAACCATACAATTTTCCCAACATCAAGTCTCTGGTTCACGCTATTCCCTGACTCTCTCTCAATGTCATTTTCCAGAAAAACCATTATCTAATCTTCCTCTTATAAATTCTGTTCAATTCTGCCTCTTCCACAGGACTCTGCCTAAGTCTCTAGACAGCAGTGACTTCTCTCTTTTCCAATATTTATTAACTATAATGCTGTGTAGCAAGATATATTATCTTGTTTTTAACGTATTGTCTAATATTTTAACATGTGGGTCTAGTCTACCAAGCAACTGAAAGGCAGAGACTGTCTTAAGTTTCTTTCACTTTCCCTTTACTGCTATCCCAGTGCTATATAAAAAGAAAAGTACTTAATACAATTATCTATGGAAAAACATTAGTATAACACACCAAATTATGTATTTATAAAGAAATCCTACTTGATCATTTGTAAACATACCCAATTTGGCAAATTATATACTCCCTTGACTTCTTTCATTTTTTAAATCAACAACAAACCCAGCTACCTTGACTTCTTTTTGAGAGTGATTTTAATAAACATTACTGATTTATTTTAACCTAGAATCCAAAATGGAAAATTTAACCTAGTCTACTCTATAAAGCCTGTGTTGTCTTTATCTTAGATTTGTAATTACAACAATATTAAAAATACCTTCTTTCTATTGAATGCCTACTAGGTGCCATATTCTGGACTAGGTTTTACAAATGTTTTCTTAAATTACCAAAAACAAAACAAACAAAACACAGAGGTATTAAGCCCATTTTATAAATGTGATCAGAAACATTATGTCTCAGGCCCAATGTCACAACAGTGTTAAATGACAGAATTCAAATCCAGGCTGTTTGGCTCTACCATCTTTTGTGTACTATTCCAGGTGATTTCTGGAATAGGCTCTTTAGTTTTGTCCTCTTATAATTTATGCTATTTTACTGTCCTTCATTAATTAATTTACATTATATGACGTATCTTCACTCAAAGCTTTTAGATAAAATTCGGGGGTGCCCATACAAACATAAAAAGGGCTTAATATGAAGAATTATAATACCAGTTGTTGAGCATCTAATTCTAAAACCTAATTTTAACATCTGTTTAGCATCTAATTATGTGCCAATTTCCATACTAGTCACTTTACATATATTATTTAATCCACCTAACAATGCTACCTCTCCGTTGACCCCAACTCCTCACTTCGCGAACAAGAAAAGGTTAAAAAATGTTAGCAGGTTTCCTAAGAGTCATGTAGGAAGACAGAGCTAGATTTCACATTTACAGGGACTTCTCTGGTGGTCCAGTGGTTAAGACTCGGATCTCCCAATGCAGGGGGCAAGGGATCAATCCCCCACTGGGGAACTAAGATCCCACATGCCACATGGCACGGCCAAAAACAAAAACAGATTTCACATTTGCAATTATCAAGATGGATGAGATACAATTCTAAGATAATTCTATCTAGTTTTAATGTTTTTGAGGCTTTTTAATATTTGGTATAGGTGCAAATTAGTGTTATAATTACTATTGATACTATTAAAACAGTATTATTTACCAAAGAATTACTTATAGGCAAAGACTGTAAAATCTTCAGCTGCAATAGCAGTAAAACGTTCAGATGATAGATGTATCAATCCCACTTTATAGAGTTACGGACTTATCAAGGTACAAGCAGTGGTATTATTAAACCCACTTAGGTTGGGCAAAAAAGCCCAGAGCTTATCTTCCCCATCTCTTCCCATTTTCTCACGAAAAAAAGAGCTCCTTGCCATTGTAAATCACAATTTGGGGGATTTATACTTCAGTAAGAGAACTGTGGCTCATTCATACGTGTCTGAAAGTCCAGTAATTGGAGACTTACACTGAATGGTTAATGAAACCATAAGAGACAAAAGTAAGTCTGATGACTCTAATTTATAATTTAATTATAATTTATAATTAGAAAGCGGTAAGAGCAGCAACTGGAAACAGCAATCAATTTAACACCTATAATAAAGCACTATTTTCCCAAACTTCAGCAATTCCACACATTGTACACAGGCACAGGAGTTCTGAAATGTTTACAAGTTATTGTATGGCAAACGAATTTAGTAGAATACTGAAATAGAGTCCTTAGCCTTATGTATATGGAGGTATAAAGGAAATTCCAGTCACTTACCTGCTTTTAATTGAAAAGTTACATTTTTTACGATTAGTATGCTGTGGTCCATACATTTTAAGACTCAGCTGCTCTTAACTAGAATTATCAGTTCTTGACAGCATACTTTAAGAGGGACACAGAAAGAATTAAAGTACAACTAGATACATCAACAAAATAAAAAAACTGCTTATGGATGGATTCCTCAGTGCCTAGAGAGCACAGAACACAGGGCACCAGTTCAGTATTCAATAAATACTTGTTGATTCAAATAGTCAAAAGGTTAGTACAAAATATCGTCCCAAGGGGAGATATGATCATTGTTTTCTGAATGTTAAGATTATCATGCAGACATAGGACTAGGTTAATTCTCTGAGGCCTTTGAAGACAGAACTCAGTCACTGAGAAGAACCAATTGCAGGCAAAGTTTGCTTCCAAATAAGAAGAAATTTTGTGATAATTAGAGCTTTCTAATAATAGGAGGGCTGTTTAAAGTAGTAACAATCTGGTTCTCGTAAGTATCCTATGAGTAAGTAAAAAAGGATTTGCAAATGATTTTGCATGCTGAGGCAATGATTACTAGCATATTCACCTGATATTGGCATGGATTTTGGAAAACTGGCGAGGCTGGTCTCTGACGCACCTTGAAGGTCCCGAAGTCGAGTGAGGTACTGCTGCTGCCCTAGAGCACCATCTTCACTGTCCAATGGCCTTCTCTGAGCAAGCCCTTGCTTCTGAAATGTCAACTTCAAACCACCTTCCTGTTAAACAAACACCATTAATAAGAAAGAAATGATTAAAAAAAAACTCGTAGTATATTGAGAGAAATCTTTTACTTAGAAAAAGTGAGGTTAAAAACCCTGAAAAGTTAATCATGTTCTCTTATTCATACATCAATTGGAGAAAAACATTTAATCAATTTCTATAATGAATATTAAAATTTCTATCTTAAATGAAAAACATCCAGGTATTACATATACTTTTCTGAGCAAAACAGAGCTTTTCATGTGACTAGCACATTGTAACCCTTTCAGCTTCTGACCTATGTCTCTGTGTACACTATTCACATGACATATTAGAAGATATTACCCATGTTTTAGACACTGAGTAATCAATTTAGCTTCAAAAATCATACTGAACAATAAAATGTTACTGATAACAGGGCATGCTAAATGTTTAAAACAGGAAGTGCACTGACATACCATGTGAATACTATATAAAAGAACCAAACAATAAGAAATTGTCAGACTGTTTAAGAAAGCATCTTGATCTGCAGAAGGACTATTTTCAGAAGTATAGGTAGAAAAACATATTTAATGATGATTCCTCTAGTAGAATATTCAAGTTTAATAACCTGGATATCTAAAAGAAAACAATCCAAATGCCAGAAAACAAGTATGTGAAGGAAGTAAGAGTAAGAGCAGGCAGCCATTTGCAGGAAAAGCATGCTGCACACCGCAATCGCAATCAGGTCCTAGGGCAATAAAAATAAACATACGTCTTTGATTTTCACTGTAAACTCCTTTTCTCGTACATGCTTCTTCACCTTTGACATCTGTGTTGACTGATCGTGTTCTTCTTTAACGCCAGCACCTGCAGGAGTGGGCACGCTGGGCTCACTATATTCTGTAGCTGCGCCAGAGCTGTCCAGCAGCTTTGTGGTATAGAAAGAAGCCACTGCATTGGCATCATAACTTCTTCTAGCTGAAGGCCACTTCCCTTTCAGGACTGTTTGACAAATACTGTCCAACCGGTTGATCATCACACGGTCCTGGAAAAGCATGAACATCAAAGGATAATTTTAATAACTGAGTCAGAACTTTGGGGATCACAGCCTTGATGGATTTAACCCTGGTACAACATATGTGTATTTGGTATGCATACATATTCTCACATACATTTACAATTCTATACAAATTCCCATTGGTGACATTAAAAAATATTATACTATAAAGATATTTTTCTGTTCTTTTGTTTTTATAAGAGTAACACAGGTTCCTTGTACAAAGTTCAAACAACTCAGAAGTATACATAAGAGTAAAGAGTTCTCTCCTCTCCCATTTATTTCCCAACCTCACTCCTAAAGGTAAGTACTCTTCTACTAGCCTAGTCACATACTGGAAGAAGAACTGTCTTAATCCAATCTGAACTTCCACCACTATATGTACATGTACTTAAATGAACCTTTTTTCTAGGTCACAACTGGCTTGGTAAATTTCTTCAAGAACACCCACTTAAAAGCACTTAATTCATAAAGTAGCACCTGAATACTAACTTGTATGTGAACATAAGCATTCATTATCTTTTCTTCTAAATATTCTAGGATTATATTGAGAAACACATACATTTAAGTAGACCTAATTTACTTGATAGAAATATTTGATACTTTTAATGCTAACACCAAAATGTCATTGTACATATAAGTGACTTTTACTACATAATATCTATCATTAAAGAAATATAGAAAAATACTCAAAAAATGACCTATTCCAGCAAGAAATTACTCATTTACCTTTGGCCAGTACGAAGCTGCCAGCATGTATCCACCTTGCAGGATGTAAGCAGACTCTGGGGTCCCGTTGTTCATCTGGAAACTATCCTGGGTCTCATCCTGGGTAGTGCTCAGTGATGCAACGCTTTCTTCATCATAGGCTTTCACGTGAGGGGTACCTTCTGCTAAGAATAATCATAACCAATTATAACTGTTTTAAAAAGACTGCATAACACAATTTTACATATACTTTTCAAATCCTATATAATTATTCAGATATATTTGAAAATGAAAAGTTAGAAGTAAAAAAAAATTCACCTAGAATACAATAAAGTACTCATTATTTTTAAAATTGAAATAAAAGCACAATAAGTGGCATAAAGGAGTTTGAGGAAAAAAAGGTTAACAAAACATCCCTTTCTGCATGAAAATTTGAATCATGGTTAACACTCTAGGTCTGTTTCCCTGGAAATACATAAACTCCTGATTGGTAAACTGTATCTGGACTGGGAGGTCACAAATATTGCTGGGGAGGCTATCATTCTCTAAAGAGGGGACTCTCATAATTGGGCATGTCCCTTGTGGTAACCCTGAAAGTCATGCTTCTGGAGTTGTTACAGGAGATTCTCACTCTTGTGGGTATCACAGTGGCTCCTGTGTCCACTTGATGTTGACTCATTTCCTGAGCTGTTAGACCGCTATAAGGACACCCGCAGAAGAGGACCACCTAACACTACCGACAGGCTGAAGTTCCTATGCTAGATCTTTCTAAGTAGGGCCAAGTAGGGCCTATGATACTCTTGTAAGTCGGACTGGTGGCTGTTATAAAATATTACCTTTATTTGTTCACTGATCAACTTGTTCCAGGCAAGATGTAATACTAAATTTAAGGCAATCACAAAGTGATAAAATTACTGTGCCAAGTCGCTAATCCGGTTTGACTAACCCATTTTGCAACGTGAATACTGAATACGGAGTAAGAACCAGGAATTTAGTTGCGTTTTCAGTAGTCCTTCTCTAAGAAAATCTGTACACATAAAATTTAAATATGCTTAAGTGATCCAAATCAATTCTTTTCATTTTCATGTGAAATGCTGTCTTAAAATAGAAAAAGCACTTTATGCATATACCTCGCTTTTGGACTTCCTCTTCTTCACTGTCACTTTCTTCTGATGAAGATGAGGAGGAGGATGAGGAAGAGGAGGACGAGGATGAGGATGAAGATGATGCTGAAGAACAAGAGGAGGAAGAAGAAGAGCTAGAGCCTGATCGAGAGTGGGAACAAGAAGAAGAGGAAGACGAAGAAGAAGATGATCTGGAAGAACAGGACGATCTCTCAGAATCAGAGTCAGAATCAGAACTAGACTCTGATCCTCTTTTGTGGACTCGCTGCTTCTTAGAAGCTGGGTTTGGAGTTAGAGGCTCTGTTCTGGCTGCAACCATGCGTCTGTCTGTTTCACCTTTTCCACCAGATTTCTGGTCTCCAGTAGCCTGTGGTAAAACACCATTCTTTGGACTTACAGGCTCAGACTTTATTAGTGTCCTGGTTTCCTCAGAAGTCATAGATTCTTCTTCAGAAAACTGAGGCTCCTCTTTAAGGTTTTCACTTTTAACTTTCACATCCTCTAGAATAATACCTTTAGGATCTAGGAGCCTAGGTAGAGAGGTAAGAGGAGAAGCAGAAAGTGCTACTTGATATTGCTGTAAAAGTGGGGTAGAAGTCCTTGAATGAGCCATCTTACTTTGACTGTAGTTCCTTTGAGCTGCCATAAATGAGAGTTCAGGATCACGAAGAATGTGATAGTCTGTTCGGCTCACCCCGTGTTTAGCAGCTCCAATGAGCAAGTCCCTATCATGAGGGCCACACTCCCACCAGACTGGTAAGTCTGGATTTGGATGGCAAAGCTTCAAGCGCTCAAACAACTGTGGATGTCGGAGGGCCTGTTCCCTTACTTTCCTTAGAAGTTCAATGCGATATAAAGTCCTAGAAGCACGTTCTTCTGTGATTGGCTGGATAAAAATATTTGGATCCACCAATTCTACATTGAAACAAGAACAAACATATTACACTCAAAGATACTTCATTATATTATAACAAATAAAGCAACTTCTAAAATGCACCTCTACTCAATATCATTGTATACTTTCCAGAATTTCTTTTTAACGTTTTTAAATGAGGAGAAATATAAATTTTAGAAAGAAGTACTAAAAATCATGTAACATATAACACTGGATCTACAGAAAGTTAAGTAAAATATTAAAGTTATTTTGGAGGTGTGTTAATGTAACTAGGAAGTTACTTTTAAGAAATTCCCTATGAGCTAATGTCATACTATTATGTGTTTTAAAGAGAAAAGCACTCAAATTCATTTATAAATACAAATTAAATCTGTTAAATTAACACCCCATAAGCAAACCTAAGTCCACATATCCTTAACTGCACCGAGGTAACTCAGGGCATTACAGTGAACTCACAGGGACAACAAAGGCTTTTTTAAAATTTGATGGAAACATGGGAATAATCGTCAAACAGTGTATGAACTACCAGCCTGAGATAGTTCAGTTTTAACATCAGACCATACTCTGTTCCTTTTGATGAGGTCTTATCTTTGTGAGCAGAGCTACTGGCAGTTGAGAAGTACTCAAAAAGAGATAGAGGCTTGTTGAAATAATGTAGAGACCACCTGAAGGAGTTACTAATGGCCAAATGTGGAACAATTTGAACATCAAAATGAATTCTGATAGTACTGGATTATAACCTATAGAATAAAAAATAAATACCCACATGAAAAAATACTAATATGAATAAATAATTAAGTAGACTAGGGAGAAGGAACAGCTTTTCCTTGCAGGAGAACTGCATAGTAAAAACTGTTGCAGACAAGATCTACTGATGGTTACTGAAATCAATGGGTGAAAGTTTGAGTAGAACAGGATCTGTGTTGTCTCAAAGTATCTTCTTAAGATATCTGTTAACTACAGAGGAGAAGATAACCATTTTACACTGGAAAAATGCAGCATAAACTAGCTAATCCAAAGAATCAAGGGCAACATCATCAGTAATAAGACATAATGACATCATGAACCCCTTGACATTACATTCCAAGAAAGACACAACATCATTTCTGAGGTATTCTTGCAAAAAAAGGCATAACCTCAATCCAATTGTGTGAAAACACAAGACAAATCCAAATTGAGGGGTTTATGGCAAAACTGATCAAAGGTATCAAGGTCATTAAAGAAAACAACAACTACAACAACAACCCCAAAACTGAGGAACTGTTACAGACTGCAGGAGGCTAAGGAGAAAGAACACCAAATACAATGTGGGCTCCTGGAACAGAAAAGGACATCAGTAGAAAAACTAGTAAGATTTGAATAGGTATTTAGTATGGTATTGTACTGATTGGGCTAATAATTATACTATAACTATAGTCATGTAAGATTTTAACATTAGGGAAGAGTGAGGGATATATGGAAAATCCCTACATGGGCTTCAAAAACAATAAATTCACCCCAGAATAGTCCCTTAGCTGAGCATTAGCAGCTCTGATTGTTTTCGTTTCGTTTTGTTTTTTTGAAGGCCCTGGGTGTTTTTTTCCTACTAAAACTCTTTAAAATGTCTTTTGAGTGGAGGCCTCACTTCTTGCAAAATTACTTGTGTAAATAAGCCCTCTAAGCACAGTTCCTATAAGATGGACTAAAAACACACGTTAGTTCTGTTTACCAAAAGCTATCCTTTATCTTCCACCTCCCACAATCATAAATCTAAATCTAATAAAAACACTATTTTCTCAAAATTAAATGTGTACCTTTATTCTCTTTAGATCTCATTTCAATAGTAGAATTAAGGAGTAAAGGATCTTTGAGCAGAGTTTATTTACAATTCAGAAAAACTGGTGAAATGTTGAATTAGACAGTACTAAAATAAAATAGCTGGAAATTTCTGAATTTTACTAATTTTGCTTCTTTGATTGAAACGAGGAAAAAAAGAAATTTTATACATACCATCTTTGGAAGGAAGACGACAAACCCTCCGACACATAGACATGAATGCATACAAATATTTCTCCAAACTATTATCAGTTTTCTTATGTAGCCTAGCCATAGCTCTAAATTTTGTCCAATCAAATTGGCCTCTGTCAGGATCAAACACCACTCCAAATGTAGATACAACTCTATAAAAGTCAGCTTCTTCTCTTCTTGTCCATCTATTTTGAATAGATTAAAGAAAAAGTCACATTTCTCACGGAAGTAAATAAATATTAATGCAAAATACAATGACTATAATAAAAATTTAAAACCATTTCAAGTACCTAACACTTCAAAGGATTAAATCCAGGGCTATTTCCTTAGAAATAGATTTTAAAATGCCAGCTGACTCATCTATCCAACTGTGCTTCTTTTCCTTCAGACAATAATAGTTTTTTGCATACTTACTGTGCAAAAAAATATGCATGGGATACAAGATTGTATAGGATATGACGACCCTCCCTTTGGGAAAAAGATAAAACATTTCAAACATATTTACAGTATAAGGTAGCATTTTACAGTTGTATGTATTATAGAAACCATGAATTTTAGGACAGCACAGAAGATGGAAGGATCTGTTCAAACTTGAGTGATGAAGAAGGGCATCACAGAGTAAGTGGCATTTAAGATGGAACACGGTTAAGATTAAGGGAGGGAACTAGAAAGAGGGCACAGAATAAGCAAAGTAGGAAGTAATTTACATTTTAAGGGGATGATGACTATTCCAGATTGAAAAGGAGAAGGCTCATATTGGGGACAGAGGAAGATAGCCTTGGGGTCAGTTTATAAAACACTCTAAATGTCTGGCTAAAAATAGTCTCTATTCAGTTGCAAGTTCCTGAAGATACTTTAAGAGGGTAATATCCTCACACACCATAGATCTCCAAACACAGTAGAATCTTTTCCCTGGTTAACAATCACAAGTTTGTTGTGTAATGAGAAAAAGCATATGAGAAAGACCTTTGAAAAACATTAACAGGCCATTTTTATCATGATGATACATTAAGAAGGTTAATGATGATGTAAAAATAGTCATTCTGGGAAACGAACCAATCAAGTCATATGAACCTTGTACCTGAGTGATAAAGTAGGAATGGAAAAGAAAGGATAAATTCAAGGATTACATAGGACACAAAAAAATATGACACCTACCTTCAAAGAATTTACAAGTTAGAAAGGTAAGACATGGAAAGGAAAAGATGAATGCCATTACAGTATCTTTTATTATTTTGAAAATGACTAGTTTTATTTAGATAAGTGCTATATGAGTGCAGAAAGCAGGGAGAATACTGTGAGCTAGTCTGGTTGAGAAAAAAACTAATAGAGGAGATAGAACATGTGTTGAACTCCGAAGGAGTAGTAGGGCAAGGTATGGACTAAAAAGTAGGAAGAAGGGTGTTCTGGGTGATAGCAACAACTTAAGTAGAATACTGAGTCAAGACTCAGTGGGGCATTCAGGCAGAGGGAATAGGAGAGAATAAAATTAGTAATGCATGCTGAGGCCTAAATTGAAGAGACTCGAATTAATTAAGAAGTTAGATTTTATCCCTATACTAAATAAAGAGCCACTGAATATCATGATAAAACTAGTACTTTAGGAAGATTATCCAGATCTGCCAGAGCAAGGGAAAATGTATGCAGTAGATTAAAGATGGTCACAGTCTTTGCCACAGTTCGCTTTGAGAGATGCAACCTATTTTCCTTTCCCTTAAATTCTGGTTGGCCCTGTGATTTTTTTTGACCAACAGTAGGTGGCAGAAGTGACACTCTGTAACTGCAGAGGCTGGGTCTTAAGAAATCTGCAGCTTCTGCCTTTGCCACTTGGAATGCTCCCTCTTAGAATCTGAGCTCCCAGCTGGCAGTCAACACCAACTGCCAACCATGTGAGTGAGGCCATTATGGACCTTCCAGCCCTCACCTCCCTCCAGCCAACACCATGGGAAGCAGAAGAACCATCTGGTCAACCCACAGAATAGTGACAAACAAAAAACTGATGTTGTTTTTACGTCACTATGTTTTGGGGTGGGTTGTTATGCAACGATAGATAACTGAAACAGTAAATTTACATAGGTAGGAGTATTTGAAGATTACGTCTAGGATAGCGAAAATCTTAAGTGTCAGACTAAATTCTGGTTACAATGAATGTGTTGCAAATGAAACAACGGAACAATGATTTATCTTTCAGAAAAAAATTCAAAGATCCAGGTTTAATAAGGACGCCAGGTTATTGTTAAACTTTCTTATTCTTTTCCATATATTCTATCCTTTTTAAGAAGTTAAAGCTTTTGGGATGAGAGAAGTTTGCTTGTCTTCCTAACAAGCCTCTTGAAGAAGTTCTACTACTATTTGTTCCCTTTGACATCAGTAGTTTTAAGGGTTCATCCTCTGTAAAAAGCATAGATGAACTTCTCTTCCATACATTCTTATATTTCATTAATGTCATCATGTAAAGTAAGATACAGTGGAATTTATTTCATATAA
Source organism: Aethalodelphis obliquidens (assembly GCF_003676395.1). Lineage (NCBI taxonomy): Eukaryota > Metazoa > Chordata > Mammalia > Artiodactyla > Delphinidae > Aethalodelphis > Aethalodelphis obliquidens. The sequence continues at coordinate 6,526,610 of NW_020838019.1, read as the reverse complement.
TTTAAACATACGTTTCATTGATAATTTAATTCTTGAGTTTGCACCTTCATTTTTCCCCATACCTCACTGTTCATAAACATGACAAAAGAATGATTAAATATCAAGTATGGACTAATAACTATAAAATGCAATAATCTGTATTAGCTTAACCATATTTGTGTGTACATATATTTATATACATGTGTAGGTATGCATAAAGCATTTTGCTTTGACCAACTTCTCTACCTACATACGTTTTTCACAACGTGAGATAATCGTACCCTAACAGACTTCAGAATGAACACTATATTTAGATACTATATATTAAAAATTTAGTGCTATTGTCTTACCTCTGCTGTCTTTCTATCTTGGCTGCCATTTTAGGATTAAGAGTGGCTTCTTCATAAAGAGGCTGCATAACACTGGCAGGCACTGAGAAAGTAGGTTGTATCTGCTGGATTTGTCTGTTTTTATTAGTACGCTGATATGCAGTGATGAGACGCCTCAAACGTGTGGTTAAAGCTGACTGAGTAGGCCAATAAATTTTATCACCCTCCATCAGTTGACCATCTACATTTAAAGAAACTCATGTCAATTAAAAAAAAAAAACTAAAACCCAAAAACTACACAGATACTGTCATGAAGTTCACAAAAGCAGCAAAATTTCCCTACTTAAAATTTTTTCTTCCAATCTGATTATATGAAAAACAAAAACAAAACAAACCTCTCAAAAAAGTTTTAACTATAGCTCTAAAAATTACAACAAACTTTAAGAGCAAGCTCAAAGAGTAGGTCACGGTGGAATAAAGAACTACAATGTTATATATTGAAAGAGAACTTCATCTGCACAGAAAATACAACTCTTGCATTTCCAGGTCTAATATATCTTACTGGAAGGCAAATACTCAATGCCTTAACTTAAATAAATTAAAAGTCCAACTGAAATCCATTGAGAAGTTGAACACTATAAACTCTTCAAATTAAAGCTTTCTGTATTAAGTTTATCTCAATTTAATTAGAATGAAACAGGTAAAAAGTCATCAGGGAAGAACATATATTTTAAAAAATTCAATATGACAATGTTATAACTTTTAAGTTTTCATTCACCTAATAAAAGTGCAAGATCTAACTCTCTATTTCTACAGTGTAATATAACCATATATACCATAATCAAGTGGTAATCATTCATGCGAAGGAAAAACTACTCCTTTATTCCTAGTTGAATTACAGGAAGGTGAGGCACTATTCCCCTTGGGTACCAGCTGGGAATGAATGTACTCTAGTGACAGTACGTTTCTATCTTGATATCAGAAGGAAGGAGAAGCAAGACCGTGTACAGAAAAGCCTGTAGAAACTGAGTGATAAAAGAATGTTTCTCAATGTGTGTATGAACAAATAAGAAACGGATTATTAAATTAACACTAATGGTGTGTTTAATGGTGAAATGTCACATACCAGTGTAATAATCAAGCCACAAAAGCATCAAAACTCCTATTCTATAAAAATTCAGTGAGTCACTGCGTAAAGATTTACAACTAAAAATATTGTTAAATTTCCAATCAACTATGTTCTATAATGATTGCAACTGTCTTCAATAAATTTCACATACATTTGAGACATACAGAAGTGTATTAGTTTACTGATCTCATGGTATCATGGGAATGTTAATTTACAATAATACTAAGTAAAGAAATAAATGCTATTTACCTCCATCTGCTATAACAAGATCTCCTGGTGAGGAAACATCATCCTTTTAAAAGAAAACAGAAATTTGTCACAGGGTAACTGGGTCAAGATATAATAAGAGAATCGATTTTCTTTATAATAGAATACTTTCTTTTGCAATAGAATTTTAAAAATTCAATTTATTTAAACTAAAAAAACCCAAACCAAAAACATTTCACCCATTTCCATCCTGCCTCTAACCTCAAGCCTCTGGCAACCACAATCTATTCTCTTTATCTATCAACTTAGTTAAAAAAAATTTCTTTTTAGATTCCACATATAAGAGACATCACACAATATTTGTGTTTTTCTGACTTATTTTACTTAGTACAATGCTCTCAAGGTCCATCCATGTTGTTGCAAATGGCAACATTTCATTCTTTTTAAAGACTGAATAATATTCCATTGTGTATATATACACACACACATATATATGAATATACGTGTATGTGTGTGTGTGTGTGTGTGTGTATATATATATATATATCACAATCTCTCTATCCATTTGTCTATCGATGGACACCTAGGTTGTTTCCACATCTTGGCTACTGTAAATAAAACTTCAAACCACATGTGATCAGGCTGCATGTATCTTTCAAATGAGTGTTTTCATTTTTGGGGGATAAATACCCATAAGTGTGATTGCTGGGTCATATGACAGCTCTATTTTTAATTTTTTGAGGAACCTCCATACTGTTTTCCACAGTGGCTGCACCAATTTACATTCCCACCAACAATATACAAGGTTCACTTTTCTCCACATCCTAGCCAATACTTGTTATTTCTAGTCTTTTTGATAATAGTCATTCTAACCGGTGTGAGGTGATATCTCATTGTTTTTTTGACTGGCATTTCCCTGATGATTAATGATGTAGAGACTTTTCATGTACCTGTTGGCCATCTATATGTCTTCTTTTAAAAAATGTCTATTCACATCTTCTGCCTATATTTTAATCAGATCGTTTGGGTTTTTTTGCTATTGAGTTGTATGAGTTCTTTATATATTTTGGATATTAGCCCCTTATAAGATGTATGATTTGCAAATATTTTCTCATATTGAGTAGGTTGCCTTTTTCTTTTATTGATGATTTCCTTTGCTGTGCAGCTTTTTAGTTTGACGTAGTTGCACTTGTTTATTTTTGCTTTTGTTTTTGGTGTCAGATTCAAAAAACTCATCACCAAGACCTATGTCAAGGAGCTTACCAACTAAGTTTTTATTCCAATGACTACTAGTTTCTACTTTTGTTTTAGAAAGCCCTAAGTTAGAATTATCATCATTCCTTTGTAGGTGGGTCTTTTTCCTGTGGTTGTTTTAAAAAACATCTTCTCTTTGTTTGGTATATCTGTAATTGCACCAGGATGTTTCTTGAAGTGGATTTAGTTTCATTTATCCCTGCAAGATTCACTTTACTTCTTGAATCTGAGGATTCATGTATTTCATCAAGTCTGAAGAATTCTCAGCTGTTAACTCTTAAAATAGGGCTTCTCCCTTATGCTCTCTAGTCTGTCCCTCTGGAATGCCTATTAGACATACACCGGACATTATCATGCTATATATACTCTTCGTATCTAAAAAGATTTTTTATATACTCCATTGTACTGGTTTTCGGTTTGTTGCCTCTCAACTCTAAATTTACTGCCTCTCATACCTTTTGCCAGCTCTAAGAAAAAAAAAAAAAACGGATCTAGGCTCTTTATTTTTTCTTAGCCAGCCAATGTGATATTAAGCTTTGTCAGTAGTGGGAGCTGGAGAAGAAAGGCATTTTACTTCCTGGTTGCTGTGAGCTCCTCCACTGCTCAGCTCCTACAGCACATGCAGCTTCCTCAGTGCCCAGCTCTTGCAGTTCATGCAGTTTCTTTAGCACCTCTTGCCTGGCAGCTTCTCCTGAGCAACCTCCCCCTGGGTGGTTTTGTAGTGGAATGCCTCCGGTGTGACACTTCCCCAAGAAAAGCTTGGCAACCCTAGAGGGTGGATTTCCAGCAAGTTGCTCAGGTGTGGCAGCACAACAACTTTTCTTCCATCTAGTGAGCTGTGGTCATACCCTCCCCAAAAGGTCAGAACCTCAGCCCTGGTGGGCACAGGACCCTTCCTTGGCTGCTGTATCTCAGCCTTAGGAATAGTGGCTATTCCTATATTCTTTCAAGTTCTTGCCACTCAGTATTTCAACCCCCCTATTATAGTCAATAGCTCTTTACATTAAACTTTCCTGTTCAAATTACTATGTGGTTTTTCTCTCCTGATTGGCTCAAACTGATTCATCACGCTACATTATGGATAACTTCCTCTATTTTCTAAATAATTTCTTCTCTCGTGAGCTGTGTCTAATCTGTTTCTCCAGCAGGATGTTTAACTTATTTGTTGAGTTTTAAATTTCAACGACAGTATTTTCCACCTTTAAAGTTACATATAATTCTCTTTCATATGTCCATCGTCATTTAAAATCTTGTCTTTCTTTTTTTCCTAGTTCTTTCTTTAATGTCTTTAATCATTTAAAATTTTATTTATTTTCTATTTCAGGAGATATATTAACAGAAATTCTTAAAGATCTAATCTTGTTCTTTGTTATAGTGCTAACATTCACTCATGGTAAATTGCTCCTCATAAATTAAAAATTTTTGGATTTTGACCTCATTTTATGGAGGGCTTTATCTTCAAGACTCAAGTGTAATCTAGATTGAAGTCGTTTCTTCTAACTGTTCTTTTTACCAAGTACCTCAAGGGTATTACCAGCTTGGGATCTCTCTTTATATTACATTTTTGCCTTGAGAGTTCCTGGACCATGCAGATTAAGTAAAAGAAATCAAACCATAAACTCAAGCGAAGGCAGGCCTATGGCTATGAATTCTCAGGGGAAACAATTTTCTCCCTACCCAGAAACCATGCTGAGATAAATTTACTTGTTTCCCTGTGCTGTTTGGCAGAAGGTACTACCCTTTAAGGGTTCTGACTTTACTGGATTTCATTCTCACTGCTACACACTGGCCTAAGCCTCATCTTTCTTCCTCAATATCCAATTCCCTTGGCAACCAAGACCAACAAACCCTACCTGACAGCCATAGCACTGTCTAGTCTTTACTATATTCTCACAAATATTATAGAAATTCTTCTCCTCTTTTAACATCATTTTCCCAACCCAACAGATTATATTCTGTACTTTCAACCAACTCTTTTTCTTCCTTTTGACTTTCTATAAACAGAACACTTAGAACTATGCTTTAGCAGCTCAGAATTCCTCTGGGCTCCACCTCTACTTCAGATCGCTTTATCTGTTGCTGTGTACTTTTAGTATCTAGCTCTTATTCTGCTTTGAGATTTTGCCCCTGAACACTGTGTTTCTCTGGTTCCTAGCAGTGTAGCATGTTGGGAATCCCCATTTCATTCATATGTCCAAACCAGCCTCCAGCTTGTCTAGAAGACGAGATCAAGCAAATTCTGAATGGTTATTTGTGATGTCTGGCAACCTAAGTTAGTCACTAACTTAGCTAATGTTCTAAGAAATGATGCATAATGAAAATGTATGAAGGAAAAACATACAAAAGAAATAGCAAGCAAAAGAAAACATGGATAACTAGATTCGAGGATTTAAAATCATGATCCAAAGCATACCTCTATATCATCTTTAAAGATAGCTGGGGCAGGTTTGTATTCTGGATCTTCCACATCCCTGTTAAATACCAACAAATGCTATAATTATCGTACTGAACTTCAAATTTCTCGTGGTAGGATAAACAAATGGGGTATTGTTGGAAGGACTTCTTCGTATGTTTTAATGGTCCGACTGAAGTCTCTTCTTCAGCCAGAGGAGCCCAAGCCTAATAGCGTGAAGGTTATTTACATGGCAAGTCAGAAGAAAGCTAGTTCTAATTTACTCTTACTCCCAAGTTCACTTATAAATGTGGTATTAACCTTAACATAGTCTCTTACTTTTCTCTTTTGGTAAGAAAAGAAAGGTAATAAAAAAGGCCTCATAATAGGTATAATGAACATCATCATATTTCTCTTCAGTTGTAATATGCTTAGCTTTCTTCTTCCCTCCTAGGTCCCTAAAATTTTGGTCTTAATTGCCATGACAATTAAGAATGGAAAAACGAAGGACTCATCAAAAGAATGGGTGTGGGGAAGGTCCGGTCTCTTCCTTCATTGCACTCTGTTAGACAAGTGCTAACTTATTAGAGTATCATTAGCTCTTTTGAATTGTAAACTCCAATTCTCGTACTGCTACATTATTTAAAGAGAAACATCACCGACACAGAATATGCTGATGTTGATAGAGCTATATGGAGAATTCATGACTCTGAAATCCACGTACCCATCCATATAATCGTTCGCCCTCTGTTCTGCAGCAACTGCTTTCTCATCAGGTTTTCCCACTCTTTCCAAGAAGCATAATGCCGGGTCTGCTCGGATAGTGTTATATTTTTCATAACCTAGAGGGATGACCAATTATGAAAGTAAAAAGGATAAAAAGAAGAAAAAAATATAAATGTAAGCATTCCTCATATTTATGATGAGTGATATTTCTGGACTGAAGGGACCATATATTAAAATGACATAGGTTAAACATGTTTTCTAGAAATTATCACAAACATTACATGGTCTGGCAATATGTATATTTAAAAATCTAGATTAAATATATCAGTTAAAAGGAAAAGAGGAAAAACTGACCACACATAACATATTTCACATAAAAACTCTTCTTGAGAGGGGACGTTATGTGAGACTTACGTCCAAGAGAAGCAGTTCACATATGCCACCCATTCATGAGGAAATGTAGTGACTGACAAACATAGCTTGGGAGTGTATGCTTTATATGATGTATATAATAATATGGGTGTTACTGGAATAAAGCTGTAAGTGGAAATCAATAAATTGAGAAGTAGCTGAATTACACTATACGTAGATGAAGACTCTACCTATCTTACTTCTCACTTACCATGTTTAAAAACTCCAATAAGGAGTGACTTATCAGCATCAAAATCCCACCATTCAGCAGGAACTTCTGAGTGGTCTGGTTCTGGGACCCAAACATCAATGTCACTTAAAAAAAAATCATGATATGACTTTATGAGTTACTATAAACAAGTCTAAGAGGGGGCAAAATTTTACATAGCTTCTAAAAAGCATTGTGGTTTTTAAGAAAAAGAGGATACAATTTTATTTCATTTAAAAAAATTTTCCACAACTACCACATATTAAAATTATAAAACTGCACAATAACAACAAAGGTACCATAAAATGAATTGATATTCTTAAGTGCAACAGAAGAAATAAGTTTCAACAGGTTTACTTTATTCTTAAGGAATCATATTCTTTCCACTAATTTCCTTCAGATATAGACAAAAGGTTCTATCAGAAAGCAGAGTCTTATGTCAGCAAACAACTTGGCAAAAATCATCTGGGTCAAAAATATCACTTTGTATATGAGGAGACTGAGGCCCTAAAAAAGCAAATGAATGGCTCTAGGCTGTAAAACAAGTTATGTCTCTTTTAGACCACTATTGCTAGGAAAGTCACACTGAAAAATTAAGCACTGCTTACCAGTGAAGGAAGCCTAGCAAAGAGTTAATAATGTTTGACAAGGATTAGCAAATAAGTATCATTAATTTTGATATAAATACACGTCATTCTTATATTGTATTCAACAGTCAAAGAGATTGGATAGGGTAAATTACCTCAGGGAATCAAATATTCTACTTGAGATTTTCCCTATGACATTAATGTATTATCAATTTCCAAAGAATCAGAGATATAATAAAAAACTTAACACAAATTATATTAAGTAGAATTTCATCTCATCGTGGCACCATAAATTTTATAAATTAAGAAAGGACTATAGGTGTGAAGAAATGGAGCGTTTCTTATAACTAAGTTGTGTGGCAAAAGTTCATCTGTAAGTCGGTTGTCTTTGGGAATGCAAATAAATTTTCATACAGATATAAACTGATAAATGGTCAATATGTTCCTGGGCTAGTCCACAAGAACCCAACAGTTAACCACTAATATAGTTGAAATCAAAGATACTGACAATTAAAAAGTTTTAAGTTTTATAAGTAAATAAAACATAAAAAATGGATTAAAAAATTACTTTTTATTTTTCCTAAGTGCTTTGCCAGGAGACAAAAAGAAAATTTTCAATACTCTAAACGCACACCTCATTATACTTTATTTTGCTTAAAAACAGAAGTGTCACAATCACAATATTTCTTAGCTTAGTGCAGAAACAGAGAAAGAGGAAGAGAGATTTTCCGGTGATATGGCAAAAGCTGAAAAATAGATGAGGAAAAATACAGTTAAAGAAGATATTTATTTTTTATTGCATTCCTGGTCAGGATTAAACAAAGCAGAAGCACAGAATGACAAAAGAAAGAGGAAAGAACACCAGAGACAGGATGCCAAACAGGGAAAAATAAAGTGGGTCAGATACTGTACTTCCTCTTACCAATCATCAGGTAGCACTCTAAAGCTCAAAATATTGTGACTGTCATCTGAGGTGGAAGGTTTTTCCTGTTTTTAGAGAGTAAAAGGCACTAAATATATACCTCATGGGTTTTAAAAAATATATATTTATTTATTTTAACATCTTTATTGGAGTATCATTGCTTTACAATGCTGTGTTAGTTTCTCCTGTATAACAAAGTGAATCAGCTATACATATACACATATCCCTCCGTCTTGCGTCTCCCTCCCACCCTCCATTATCCCACCACTCTAGTTAGACACAAAGCACCGAGCTGATCTCCCTGTGCTATGTGGCTGCTTCCCACTAGCTATCTATTTTACATTTGGTAGTGTATATATGTCTATGCCACTCTCTCACTTCCTCCCAGCTTACCCTTCCCCCTCCCCGTGTCCTCAAGTCCATTCTCTACATCATCTGTGTCTTTATTCCTGTCCTGCCCCTAGGTTCTTCAAAACCATTGTTTTTTTTTTTTAGATTCCATATATATGTGTTAGCGTACAGTATTTGATTTTCTCTTTCGACTTACTTAACTCTGTATGACAGACTCTGGGTCCATCCATCTCACTACAAATAACTCAATTTCATTTCTTTTTATGGCTGAGTAATATTCCATTGTATATACGTGCCACATCTTTCTCAATTCATCTGTCGATGGACACTTAGGGTGCTTCCATGTCCTGGCTATTGTAAATAGAGCTGTAATGAACATTGTGGTACATGACTCTTTTTGAATTACAGTTTTCTCTGGGTATACGCCCAGGAGTGGGATTGCTGAGTTGTAGGGTAGTTCTATTGTAGTTTTTTAAGGAACCGCCATACTGTTCTCCATAGTGGCTGTATCAATTTACATTCCCACCAACAGTGCAAGAGGGTTCCCTTTTCTCCACACCCTCTCCAGCATTTATTGTTTGTAGATTTTTTGATGATGGCCATTCAGACTGGTGGGAGGTGATACCTCATTGTAGTTTTGATTTGCATTTCTCTAATGATTAATGATGTTGAGCATCCTTTCATCTGTTTGTTGGCAATCTGTATATCTTCTTTAGAGAAATGTCTACTTAGGTCTTCTGCTCATTTTTGGATTGGATTGTTTGCATTTTTGATAGTGAGATGCATGAAATGCTTGTATATTTTGGAGATTAATCCTTTGTCAGTTGCTTTGTTTGCAAATATTTTCTCCCATTCTGAGGGTTGGCTTTTCGTCTTGTTTATGGTTTCCTTTCCTGTGCAAAAGCTTTTAAGTTTCACTAGGTCCCATTTGTTTATTTTTGCTTTTATTTCCCTTTCTCTGGGACGTGGGTCAAAAAGGATCTTGCTGTGATTTACGTCATAGAGTGCTCTGCCTATGTTTTCCTCTAAGAGATTGATAGTGTCTGGCCTTACATTTAGGTCTTTAATCCATTTTGAGCTTACTTTTGTGTATGGTGTTAGGGAGTATTCTAATTTCATTCTTTTACATGTAGCTGTCCAGTTTTCCCACTACCATTTATTGAAGAGGCTATCTTCTCTTCATTGTATATTCTTGCCTCCTTTGTCAAAGATAAGGTGACCATATGTGCGTGGGTTTATCTCTGGGCTTTCTATCCTGTTCCATTGATCTGTATTTCTGTTTTTGTGCCAGCGCCATACTGTTTTGATTACTGTAGCTTTGTAGTATAGTCTGAAGTCAGGGAGCGTGATTCCTCCAGCTCCGTTTTTCTTTCTCAAGATTGCTTTGGCTATTCAGGTCTTTTGTGTTTCCATACAAATTGTGAAATTTTCTGTTCTAGTTCTGTGAAAAATGCCAGTGGTAGTTTGATAGGGATTGCACTGAATCTGTAGATTGCTTTGTATAGTAATTTTCATGATGTTGATTCTTCCAATCCAAGAACTTGGTATATCTCTTCATCTGTATGTATCATCTTTAATTTCTTTCATTGGTGTCTTATAGTTGTCCGCATACACGTCTTTTGTCTCCTTAGGTAGGTTTATTCCTAGGTATTTTCTTTTTGTTGCAATGGTAAATGGGAGTGTTTCCTTAATTTCTCTTTCAGAGTTTTCATCATTAGTGTGTAGGAATGCAAGAGATTTCTGTGAATTAATTTTGTATCCTACTACTTTACCAAATTCATTGATTAGCTCTAGTAGTTTTCTGGTAGCATCTTTAGGATTCTCTATGTATAGTTTCATATCATCTGCAAAGTGACAGTTTTACTTCTTTTCCAATTTGGATTCCTCTTATTTCTTTTTCTTCTCTGATTGCTGTGGCTAAAACTTCCAAAACTATGTTAAATAATAGTGGTGAGAGTGGGCAACCTTGTCTTGTTCCTAATCTAGGTGGAAATGGTTTCAGTTTTTCCCCATTCAGAACGATGTTGGTTGTGGGTTTGTCACATATGGCCTTTATTATGTTGAGGTTAAGTTCCCTCTATGCTTACTTTCTGGAGGCTTTTTATCATAAATATGGGTGTTGAATTTTGTTGAAAGCTTTTTCTGAATCTATTGAGATGATCATATGGTTTTTCTCCTTCAATATTCAAAATGGTTTATCACATTGATTTGCGTATATTGAAGAATCCTTGCATTCCTCAGATAAACCCCACTTGATCAGGGTGTATGATCCTATTAATGTGCTGCTGGATTCTGTCTGCTAGTATTGTTTTGAAATTTTGGCATCTATGTTCATCAGTGATATTGGCCTGTAGTTTACTTTCTTTGTGACATCTTTCTTTCTTTGTGATACCACCCTGTCGTATCAGGGTGATGGTGGCCTCGTAGAATGAGTTTGGGAGTGTTCCTCCCTCTAATATATTTTTGAAGAGTTTAAGAAGGATAGGTGTTAGCTCTTCTCTAAATGTTTGATAGAATTTGCCTGTGAAGCCATCTGGTCCTGGGCTTTTGTTTGTTGGAAGATTTTTAATCACAGTTTCATTTTCAGTGTTTGTGACCGGTCTGTTTATATTTTCTATTTCTTCCTGGTTCAGTCCCAGAAGGTTGTGCTTTTCTAAGAATTTGTCCATTTCTTCCAGGTTATCCATTTTATTGGCATATAGTTGCTTGTAGCAATCTCTCATGATCCTTTATATTTCTGCAGTGTCAGCTGTTACGTCTCCGTTTTCACTTCTAATTCTATTGATTTGAGTCTTCTCCCTTTTTTTTCTTGATGAATCTAATGGTTTATCAATTTTGTTTATCTTCACAAAGAAACAGCTTTTACTTTTATTAATCTTTGCTATTGTTTCCATCACTTCTTTTCCATTTATTTCTGATCTGATCTTTATGATTTCTTTCCTTCTGCAAACTTTGGGGGTTTTTTGGTTCTTCTTTCTCTAATTGCTTTAGGTGTAAGGTTTGGTTGTTCATTTGAGATGTTTCTTGTTTCTTGACATAGGACTGTATTTCTATAAATTTCCCTCTGAGAACTGCTTTTGCTGCATCCCATAGGTTTTGGGTCATCATGTTCTCATTGTCATTTGTTTCTAGGTATTTTTTGATTTCCTCTTTGATTTCTTCAATGATCTCCTGGTTATTTAGTAGCATATAGTTTAGCCTCCATGTGTTTGTATTTTTTACAGGTTTTTTTTCTGTAACCAAGTCTTACAGAGTTGTGGTTGGAAAAGACACTTGATATGATATCAATTTTCTTAAATTTACCAAGGCTTGATTTGTGACCCAAGATATGGTCTATCCTGGAGAAAGTTCCATGAGCACTTGAGAAGAAAGTGTATTCTGTTGTTTTTGCATGGAAGGTCCTATAAATATCAATTAAGTCCATCTTGTCTGATGTGTCATTTAAAGCTTATGTTTCCTTATTTATTTTCATTTTGGATGATCTGTCCATTGGTAAAAGTGGGCTGTTAAAGTCCCCTACTACGAATGTGTTACTGTCGATTTCCCCTTTTATGGCGGTTAGCATTTGCCTTGTGTATTGAGGTGCTTCTATGTTGGGTGTATAAATATTTACAACTGTTATATCTTCTTCTTGGATCGATCCCTTGATCATTATGTAGTGTCCTTGTTTGTCTCTTGTAATAGTCTTTATTTTAAAGTCTACTTTGTCTGATATGAGAATTGCTACTCCAGCTTTCTTCTGATTTCCATTTGCATGGAATATCTTTTTCCATCCCCTCACTTTCAGTCTGTATGTGTCCCTAGGTCTGAAGTGGGTCTCCTGTAGATAGCATATATACAGGTCTTGTGTTTGTATTCATTCAGCCAGTCTATGTCTTTTGGTTGGAACATTTAATCCATTTACATTTAAGGAAATTATCGATATATATGATCCTATTACCATTTTCTTAATTGTTTGGGTTCGTTATTGTAGGTCTTTTCCTTCTCTTATGTTTCCTGCCTAGAGAAGTTCCTTTAGCATTTGTTTAAAAGCTCGTTTCGTGGTGCTGAATTCTCTTACCTTTTGCTTGTCTGTAAAGCTTTTAATTTCTGTCAAATCTGAATGAGATCCTTGCTGGGTAGAGTAATTTTGGTTGTAGGTTTTTCCCTTTCATCACTTTAAATATGTCCTGACACACCCTTCCTGCTCACAGAGTTTCTGCTGAGAAATCAGCTGTTAACCTTATGGGGATTCCCTTGTATGTTATTGTTGCTTTTCACTTGCTGTTTTTAATATGTTTTCTTTGTATTTAGTTTTTGATAGTTTGATTAATATGTGTCTTGGTGGATTTCTCCTTGGATTTATCCTGTATGGGACTCTGTGCTTCCTGGACCTGTTTGACTATATCCTTTCCCATATTAGGGAAGCTTTCAAGTATAATCTCTTCAAATATTTTCTCAGTCCCTTTCTTTTTCTCTTCTTCTTCTGGGACTCCTATAGTTCGAAGGTTGGAACATTTAATGTGGTCCCAGAGGTCTCTGAGACTGTCCTCAATTCTTTTCATTCTTTATTCTTTATTCTGCTCTGTGGTAGTTATTTCCAGTATTTTATCTTCCAGGTCACTTATCCATTCTTTTGCCTCATTTTTTCTGTTACTGATTCCTTCTAAAGAATTTTAAATTTCATTTATTGTGTCGTTCATCATTGTTTGTTTGCTCCTTAGGTCCTTGTTAAACGTTTCTTGTATTTTCTCCATTCTATTTCTAAGACTTTGGATCATCTTTACTATCATTACTCTGAATTCTTTTCCAGGTAGACTGCCTATTTCCTCCTCATTTATTTGGTCTGGTGGGTTTTTACTTTGCTCCATCATCTGCTGTTTATTTCTCTGTCTTGTCATGTTGCTTAACTTACTGCATTTGGGGTCTCCTTTTCACAGGCTGCAGGTTCGTAGTTCCCGTTGTTTTTGGTGTCTGCCCCCAGTGGGTAAGGTTGGTTCAGTGGATTGTGTAGGCTTCCCGGTGGAGGGGACTGGTGCTTGTGTTCTGGTGGCTGAGGGTGGATCTTGTCTTTCTGGTGGGCAGGACCATGCCTGGTGGTGTGTTTTGGGGTGTCTGTGAACTTATTATGATTTTAGGCAGCCTCTCTGCTAATGGCTGGAGTTGTTTTCCTGTCTTGCTAGTTGTTTGGCATGCGCTGTGCAGCACTTTACCTTGCTGGTCGTTGAGTGGAGCTGGGTGTTAGCATTGAGATGTAAATCTCTGGGAGAGCTTTCGCCGTTCGATATTATGTGGGGCCGGGAGGTGTCTGGTGGACCAATGTCGTGAACTCGGCTCTCCCACATACAAGTCTTAGGCCTGACACCCAGCCGGAGCACCAACACCCGGACAGCCGGCTGGAGCACCAAGACCCTGTCAGCCACATGGCTCTTACATGAGTACTTGGCACACAGAAAGCACTTGATAACTGTGAACTAATATTGCTATAACTGTAATTACAGGCACAAGCTGGGGGAGCGATTCATCTTCCTGCTAGTGTTAGATGGTCTCCTGCAGAGGTGGGGGCTGGCTGTGGCTCATCATGGGGACAAAGACACTGGCAGCAGAAGTTCTGGGAAGTACTCATTGGTGTGAGCTCTCCCAGAGTCTGCCGTTAGTCCCACCAAAGAGCTACCTCACGGTTTAAATGTGCCATATGCATGTTAAGTGTTAAGTGTTCCTTAACTGCTAGGGAAAGGAATACAATAAGGTGCATGTACTCCTATTGTTGATTTCTGCTTTGAGAGATTCAGTTCATGTGCTATCTCTTGCATAAAGCCTCTAACTTCCCCAGGCTAGATCATCCATTCAAAATAGATTTTTTAATCTATTTTGATTTAAATATTCATTTTGATTTAAATATTCACAGTATTCACAATGTGCCAACAATGGCAATAGTAAGACAGACATATCCTTGCCCTTTTGAAGAGGTATCTGCAAAACCTCTTCAATGCCTGTGATGAGTGCTGTGACAGGGCACTCTGGGTATGTGCTTTACCCAGACATGAGAGGACAGGGAGGCTGAGTTGATGCTGGCTGAGCAGTAAGAGAGGGAAAATGAAAGAAAATGGGAAAGAGAATGTTCCTGCAAGAATGCAAAGGCCTGGAGGCATTAGTAACCATGGCATATTTGATAAATGCAGATCTAAAGTTCAGAAAAGAGATGTGGGCTAGAATTAGGTTCGGAAGTCATCAGTATGGAAATATAAATTGATGCTGCAGAAAAGATGTGAAAACCCAAGAGTAAGTGATGAGAGGGCCTATGTGAACACATTTAAGGGACAGGTGGAAGAGAAGACTGAAAATGAAAAGTGGCAAGCAGAAAGCTAAAAAGAAAGTCTACAGGAGAATGGCATCACAGACACATTCTAATAATATGGAAGTGATCAATAAAGGTAAATAAGATAAACACTATGATATATCCATCAAATTTAGCAGTGAGAATGTGGGTGAAGAACTTCTTAAAGTAGGTGATGGAGTGAGGGGGTAGAAGCTGAATTGTAGTGGAATGTACAGTGAATGCGAGAAAAGAAAAAGAGGACAGCACATACAGATACTTCTTTAAAATAAGTTTGGCTGTGAAACCAAGGAGAGTAATAATATGGTAGTCTGAGGAGAACTGGGTGCAAAAGTGGTGTGTGTGTGTCTGTGTGTGTGTGCATGTGTATGTGTGTTGAGAGAGATGTAAATATCTTAAAATCCAAATGAGAAGCCAGAGAGGGTAAGAATAATGAAAGAGGATAATTCATAGATCACAGTACAGTTCCTGGGAAATCACAAGGGGATTGAATGCAGTCAGACCAAGGAAAAAGAGGAGCCAATTAGTCAACAAGTATTTACTGGGTGTTACTATTTCCCAGATTCTAGGGGCTGGGAACACAATGATCAATAAGACAGATAGCATACTTCACCTTCAACCAGCTTAAATTGTAATGATAGGGGAAATACAATTTAAAAAATAAATATAATTTTTAATACTAGTAGGCAACATGAATGAGATAAAATAAGGTTAAGTAATAGTGGGTGACTGGTGGGCTGCTTTAGCTAGCGTGGGCAGGGAAGGCCTATCTGAAGAGGTGAAACTTAAGCTGAGACCTGCATGATATGAAGGGGCAGTTCTGTGGAAGATTAAGGGAAAGAATATTTGTAGTAGGGGGAACAGCACAGAATGAGCCTGACATGTTGGAGGAACATCGTGGATGAGGGACAGAATGGAGGAAGAGATCCCAGAGTTATGTAGGGCACTGTAGGATTGGGCTTTATTCTAAGAGAAATGAGAAGCAACTGGAAGGTTTTAAGAAGTGCCTTGGCCTGATTTTTGCTTTAGAAAGATCACTCTGGCTGCTGTGTGAAGGTCCAACTGTAGAGAGGCAAAATAAGAGGCAAAGATGGGAAATCCCTGGTGGTCCAGTAGTGGTTAGGACTCTGTTCTTCCACTGCAGGGGGCCTGGGTTTGATCCCTTGTCCGGGAACTAAGATCTTGTATGCTGCGTAGTGCAGCCAAAAAAATACCCAACAACTCTTGAAAAAGAAGAGGCAAAGAGACTCACTTAGGAGGCCACTGAAAAAGTCTAAACACGAGATAATGGTGGCTTGGACCAGGGAGTTAGCAGAGGAGAGTGAAAAGTGCTCAGGTTTGGCATATACTTTGTCAAGCTAACAAGTCTTCCTGTAGGGTTTGAGGGGAAGAGAAGAATCAAGAATGATACCAGAGCAACTGGGTGGTACATTTAGTAGGATGGAGAAGGCTTGTATGTGCGAAGGTGGGGAGGAAGGAATAGGAGACAGATTTGGGAGATACACGGGAAGTTTGAGCTGTTAATTAGATTTTTCAAGTGGAAATGTTTAGAAGCAGCTAACTCAGAGCTTAGAGCTGAGGGGAAACGTCTGGGATGAATATGTAAATCTGACTGTCACCTGTGTAAAGATCATATTTAATATGATGAGGTTGCATTAGTTTACTGAAAGGGAAAGTACAGATAAAAAAGAAAGCTGAGGACACACGTCTTGGTCAATCCAACATCTAGAGATCTATTAGAGGAATAAGAGCTAGCAAAGGAAAATGCAAAGGAAAGACCAATATGGAAAAAAGGACAACCAGGTGGTAGCAGCAAGGATGTGTACTGAAGACATCACTTCAAGAAGGGAGAAGTAGAATAAGTTGAGAGAGTGATCTCATGGTAGGTTATTAGTGGCCTGATTAAAAATCATTTCAGCGGGAGAGTGGAGATGAAAGATTAATTGGAATAGATTGAAGAGAAGATGCAAGGTAAAGAAGTAGAGACTGTCAACACAGACAACTCTTTATTTTCATGAAGGGGAGTGGAGAAATGGAGTAGTACGATGTATGTATGATACATGATATTAAGGAATGTATATACGCCAAGAGAATGATTCAGAAGGTGATTACAGGCGTAAAGTCCTTAAAAGGTAAGAAACAAGTTCCAAGCATAAGGGTTGCTCTTAGGAGGAGGAGGATTTCTACTTCATCCCAAGGGAAGGAATAAATAGGGGGACACATACAACAAGTAGAACTGAAGGTAGCTCTTGTCTGATTGTTTCTGTTTTCTCTGTGAAATATATAGCAAAGTCATTACTGGAGGGTGATGCTGGTGGGACAGGAAGATGGCTTGAGGAGAGAGGTGTGGAATGGTCCTCTTGAAGAGTAGGTAAGTGAACTTCCTAGTCATGGTGGTTAAACAGCTTACTTGTGTTTAATTTTGCTTGAGATCAATGCTCATCAATTTGAAGTTAGTTATTCGGCAGGGTTTGTGTGATTTTCTCCAGCCATGTTCAACTGCTTAGGTATAGGCAAGGGGTAAAACGATTTTTCGGTTTAACATGAGTTGGGGTTGTGCCACGAATGTAGAACAGAGGGGAAATCAGGCAAAGAATCTCAGTTAGTGAGTACACTGCTGGACTACAGAATGCAGGTTTATAATGAGGAGAGAGGGGCATGAAGGTGGAGATGGATAAGATGGGGGACATCGTGATGAAATTAGAGAATGAGAGTGAAAAGTACCCAAGTTAAGTGAGTCTGAAGGAAATAAGTGACAGCTGAAATGCAGATTGAAGAGGTAATGCTGTTACTGGTGATAGTAAGATTAAGTATATGATTGTGTGCGTGTGTGGCTGTGGTGGAGAGGAAAGAAGACGATTGTAGATAAAGGTCAAGGAACTGAGAGACTAAGGTGCTGGATGGATCATATGAGGATGTAAAAGTCACTGCAGTAAGAGGGTGGAAGGTTAAGTTTTAGATTTGGTAGCAGGAAGCTATTACTAATGCTAATGTTATTATTCTTATGATAACTTTCAGCGACAGAGCCAACGATGAGATTAATAGACGAAAGGCAACAAAATGGCAAGGGTCACTCTAAGTTTGGTAGATTTTTCTTCCTGTGAATTTCACTGAATAAGCATTCACTTAATATACAATTTTCTGGTCATTTAACTTTTGCCTCATTACGTTGCTGAAGAATAAACATGCTATTTAATTTACCTTGCATCAACTCCATCAAACACTTTCTGGCACTCATTTCCAATGACTTCTTGCTTTAGATAATACAGCATTCTTACACGAAGCAAAACTCTAAAAATGAGGGGGAAAAAAAAATCAAAAGACACAAAGACATTAATCATTAAAGAAAATTCATCCATGGGGTTAAAATTAGAAAAGAATTTGTATACAAAATTTTTATAATGAAATAATGATAATTACTTCTGATTAAATAAACCTCATTACTATCATATATATAAAATAGGTTTCTTCAAAATCTTTACAATCATCATTATTTAATATCCAAGTAAGATATAATGAGATCACTTGGAGGCCAGTTTTTTTTCTCTCTCTGCTGATGAAAAGTGACACAAGAGGTACCATGATTTGCTGAAGGATACCCTGGTAAGAATAAGATTAGGATTGGTCCTAGACCACACTGTCTCTGTACTCAGAATCAGCATGCTTTAAGATTGTTAATAAATTCAGAAGTAAACTTGCAATGGGTTGTGTTAAAAATACCCTACTACCTACTTATTACAGTGGTGTTTTATATGTTTTTTGTAGCCTTCATCTTGAAGTAGCTGCTCAGGATTGTATTTTCGAAGCCATTCTGCTTTTTGTATATCAAATGAGCTTGTTTGAGTCTTTACTTTCTTCCCTTTTCGACCTCTGGGTACAGGGGCTGACAGACCTGTTAAAATGAGAAGGACAAATGAAATCAGGGATAATTTGTATAAAGACGGTCAATTTAAAACATTTTTTCAATGGAAGAAATTTCTGGAGACTTTCAGAGGTCTGTGTAGGCTATACAGAGATCTTTGAAAAATTAATGGTAAAAATATAAACTCAATCACAAGATAAGTCCACGATACCACACACATATTAACACAATTTCTGCCAACCACCCAATTTCATATCCCCAATTAATCATTCTGATTACCTCTATGTTGCAAAACATTTTTTTTCCAAATGTAAAAACTGAAAGATCAAACCTTTCCCTCTGCTTTACTTTTTGCTTCCTTAGTTACAAAAATACAAGTTGTGGCCTCTTGATTTTCAAAACTGATTGTTACTAATAACATGGATTAGGTTTTGTGGGGTTCCTGTTTAAGAGAGCTAAATTCATTTGATTTCACTCTTAATCTTAACATATTCCATATTTGGTCAGTTTTTAAAAAAAATTTATTTATTTATTTATTTATTTTTGGCTGTGGTGGGTCTTTGTTTCTGTGCGAGGGCTTTCTCTAGTTGTGGCAAACGGGGGCCACTCTTCTTCACGGTGCGCGGGCCACTCTTCACCACGGCGCACGGGCCTCTCACTGTCGTGGCCTCTCTTGTTGCGGAGCACAGGCTCCAGACGCGCAGGCTCAGTAGTTGTGGCTCATGGGCCCAGTTGCTCCGCGGCATGTGGGATCTTCCCAGACCAGGGCTCGAACCCGTGTCCCCTGCATCGGCAGGCAGATTCTCAACCATTGCGCCACCAGGGAAGCCCTGGTCAGTTTCTTATTAAAGGAAATAATACATAAAGTCCAATTCACTCTTTCCTTCCCAGACATAGTCACTACCCTGAATTTGATTTTCATTTCATACACGTTTATACTTGTGTGTTGGAGAAATATTCAGTATTTAAGCTTTCATTACATTATACATGCAATTCTGTAACTTATTTATTATATTTAATTTTTTTCTGAGATTTATAAATACTTGCTGATTCATGGAGGCTCTAATTCATCCATTTTAACTGCTGTGTAAAAATCTATTCTATGACTATATCACCTGCATATTATTCTTCAACTATGCTGGAGTTGTTTCACTTACAAGTTTTCACGATTACAAATAATACAGCTGTGCTTCTTCCTTTCAATTCTTGTCTATCTTT
The DNA here is from genome assembly GCF_003676395.1 of Aethalodelphis obliquidens. Taxonomy (NCBI): domain Eukaryota; kingdom Metazoa; phylum Chordata; class Mammalia; order Artiodactyla; family Delphinidae; genus Aethalodelphis; species Aethalodelphis obliquidens. The sequence goes on along the minus strand of NW_020838019.1, from coordinate 6,506,719 downwards.
TCCCTGCCATATTCTACCAGCTAGGAGTTTCATCACAATGGTAAATAGAAGCACTATGTAGGTTTGTCCCATTTCTCCTTAGGATTTTGGTGGGTTTTGCCTTTATATTTTGATACTATTTTGTTCAGTGCATACAAGTTCATTTTGTTATATCTTCTTTTATGGATTAGTTTTTTTTTATTATGTAGTATCCTTTTTTAATCTCAATTAATGCTTCCATCTTAAATTGCATTTTAGTCTATGTTAATAATGCTCTGTATTCTAGTCCTCCTGACCCTTGTTGGTTTGGAAACTAAACAGTGCATATTTAAAAATACACATATTGAAATTTTCCTAATAAAATATGGAGATGTTTTATATTTTTAAATTTCTCCAAAAAAAAAAAATTTCTCCCTACCATAATTTCCTCAGATTCATCATTTAATCCTATTTTCTTTTTAATGTAACTGCATGTTAATTTTTACATGTTAATTTGTAATTTTTAAGAGGTCTGTGTCTTGAATGTTTCTACAGTACTTTCGTCTTTTTTCAAAATCATAGTATATCTGAAGTATCTTTGCAGATATTAATGATATTTTTTAAAAAGTTGTCTTCTCCTTTCACAGTCTTTGTTTCCTACAAGTTCATTTTAGTGGTTTGTTTTTAGTCTCTCTCTCATGTTGGAGATGTTCCTCAGATGCCTGATACCCTTGGTTATTTGCTCATATTTAAGAATGACAGAAAAGTTGATAGACAGGCTGAATGAGTGGAGGTGACTGTCGACTCTTTGAAGGGTAATCCAGCTGGTTTTTTCCTGTCATTATCTTTAGGTTTTGGTCTGGTCAATTCACCAAGGACAATTCCTTAGTTTTCTTCCTTGAGTATGACACTGTCCAGTATACATATTCATTTAACAGCCATTTAGTAGCTCCATGTTGCAAATACCAATGAAATGCAGACATTCTCTATTTTATCTTCTCCAGAGAATAAACATTCAGTCAGTCTTCGCCATGGATACATGGAGTTGAAAAGGGTATTTAGGGATCTGATCCCCCTTTTAAACAACTTTTAATCAAAGCCCCTGTCCTTTATATCCACTTTCAGAGGTCACGGATGTCACAAACTCCTGAAACTTTTAGATAATCTATGAAGCAAATCAGTTGGTTGTTGCCCTTTCCTACTGTTGACCTAAGTTTCAGCTCTCTCTGGTTGGTTAAGTTAGTCATCACTAATCTAATGCTTCTAGGTTCCAAAATTCCTTTTCCATTCTCTCTACTTTTAAGGGTTTATCCTTATTTATTTTAAAATTATAGAATTAAGCATATACAAAAATAAATGGAATAATATGATGGATCACAGATCCTATCATCCAACTTCATTAATTATGAATTCATAGCCAATTTGGCTTCATCTATATCCTGTTTGTTCCCCAACCTCCAACACTATTTTGAAATAAATCGAAGACAACCACCACTTCATTAATAAATGTCTGAGTATCTTTTAACATATGTAAAATATAAGGCTTCCTTAAAAACAAAACAAAAAACTACAATACCATCATCAGCCCTAAGAAATGCAATAACACGTACTTAATATTTACTATTCAAATTTAGAATTATCTAATAAAGATAATAGACAAATTTCTTCTGGGTTGTTTGCTTCAATCAGGATCCAAATAAGGCCCACACACTGCAACTGGCTGAGGACTCATAAACATCTTTCAGGTTATAGCAGGGTTTTCAATCTTGGCACTATTGCTATTTTGAGCTGCACAGTTTTTCACTGTAGGGGCAGTCTGTGCTCTTGTGGCCTCTACAAACTAGATGCCATTAACATGCTCAAAGCTGTGACAACCCAGGGTGGGAGCAAGATTGGGGCACAAGATCATGTCTGGTGTGAGCCAATGGTTTATAGATACCCTCCCCATTTTCCTCCCCTTCCACTATTTACTTGTTAAAGAAACTAAAATTTATACCTGTACAATTTATAAAGCTTGATGCCTTGAATTTTTTTCCCTTTATTGACATATAAGTTGGGTTTCAAGGAAGAGTGAAATTATATTTGTGTGAATCTTCCATCTTTACCAGAAATCAGCTCTTCACATTAATAATTTCATTGTCTCCTATTAAGATAGACCTCCAGTGACCACCCTAATCTAAACTAGGTACTTTCTGTTGTTCTCAATCTCAGTACTTAGTTTATTTACTTCACAGTACTCATCATAATCTATAATTATTTAGGTAATTTATCTGCCTTCTTATTATGTCTGTCTGCCTGACCAGGTTCACGAGCTCAGGGATCTTGTCTGTGTTGTTCCTTCTCATCTTCCCAGTACTTTGCACAAGAAGCGCAGAACAGGCACTTTAACAGGTATTTGTTGATTAAATAGAATAAAATTGTAACACCAATTTAAGGGCACAGTAATCTTTTTATCTTTATAGAAAATTCAATTATTTTATGCAAAAAAGAATGTTCGTAGGGTTATGGAGCAAATGCTACTTGTATATATCTCTGATGGGACTATAAATTGACACAGCCACATTTGACAGCAAATTAAAACAGTTATAACAATTTTAAATGTATATACCACAGTGTTCCAAATTTTAATATACATACTAATTGCTGAGGAACTTGTTAAAATGTAGATTCTGATGTAGTAAGTCTGAGGTCTAAGATTCTGCATTTCTAAGAAGCTCCTGGGAGATGCTGATGCTGTTAACACACAGACCACATTTTAGGTCCTAAGGACGTATATATGCTGTACCTCAACAATTCCATTTCTTGATATTTACTTTAGTGGAAGATTTATTCCTGTGCACAAGGAGGAATGTAAAAGGATCTTCACTAAAACCTGTTTTTCAATTATCTAAAATTGGAAACATCCTAAATGCGCATCATCAAAGGAGATGCTAAATGAATTAAGAAATATCCATACTATGGACTACTAAGCAGGAGTTTAAAAAATAAAATAGATCTACATGAATACAGATGGGATGACCTCTAGGACATACTACTGGGTCAACAACTTGTAAACAAATACACGTTTGATAACAGTATATAAAACCCAACCAAACTGATAACACTAGTCCTTTCCAACATGGAACTTGAATTAAGAGTGAAGCTTAAGGGTTCTTTACTATTATCTGAAATGCTTCAATATTTTATAGGGTACTATGTTAAGTGCTACTTACATAACTAAAACTAAATTTAAAAAGGAAATAAAAGAATGTTCTTACCTAGATGATTTTGTAGCTCTCGTGTCTGCCCATCTTCGGTTGGAGTAATGAGATCCCATATGAAGCCTTTAATTTTCTCATCTCCTCGGTAGTGAACAAGGCAATAAGCTAAGAGGGCTCGGCAAATTATTTCCACATCGTGCTCATTTAGCTGCCTTTTAAAACGGCCATGAGACAGAATCTCTCGCCATCGGCCCCACCTAGTTAAAAAAAGGTATATTTATATTAATATTGGGTGAAATCCTAGAGAAAACATAACTCATGGATAAAAGGCCTGAAACCTGCAAAAAACACACTTTGTCAATGATAGAATTTACCTACTAAAGTTTTTTCCCCCATAGAATAAACTGCAGAGTCATGGTATAGTAATTTCTAGTATATTTTATTCAATAATGGATAAAAACATTATCCATTTTGTGTTACTGAATATGCAAATCTAAGAACAAGGAGTTTGATATTAGCAATACATTTATAATATTAAAATTTAAAGATATCTCATCAATTGCTATTAAGTATATGTTAAATATATAAATTCATGGTACTTAAAAAATACATTTTATTGATTCTAACAAGATAAAAAGCATATTAGAATATAGTATATGTTTCCCATAAATTTGTACACCAGACTACTAACAGTAAACATTAAAAATAATATTTTACCCATAAACTAGCAGATTTTTCTCTACTCTAAAGCATTCAGTTCTTCCATAGCCATTCGAACGCTCACAGGGTCTCCGGAGTTTGGGCTTTTCATCTCCTTCACTTTCAGCTTCAGATAATTCAGCCAATTCATCTTTTGTAGCACTGAAGGGTCTTGTTTGCTTCCTAATTCTTGGAGTGTCAATAACCAAGCTGTTCTGTAAAATTTAACAGCTATTACTTGAAGGTCCTTTTATTATTTTGCTTATAACAATATTTTACATTTTTACCTTTCAAACTGTACAAACAATAATTTTATAAAACCAGAACAAATTACTAACAATTCCACTGACCTACCAAATCAACATAAAATTTTTTTATTCCTTTAAAATCCTTATTACCATTTGTCATAATTTCATATTACAATCATAGGATAAAAAAATTTGGTATATGGCTTTATTAATATGAAAGTTACTGTATTGTGCTTCTACAACAACTATAAACTATATTTTAAACTGAATTTATGCATCATAATTTTCTTTACCTAATTAATTCATAATGCAATTTGAATTAATACAAATAGATTGTTTTAAATTTTTAAAATATATAATGCTAAAAAGTAAATCTTTGTAATCTAAGTTTATCCTAAAGATAAGTCCAAAGGAAGTGAAATATCCAAAAATGGAAATATTGGTCAAAGGGCATAATTATTTTATGGATCCAGAATCATGTTTCAGTGCTTTCCAAAAGACTTACACTAATCTACAACAAGCAAAGTAATAAGTATATGAACCTCACTATGGTCAATGAAGTCTAATTCATTCAAAACAACGTAAGTTGACAAACTTTAATCTTTATTGACCAATTTATCTAAGTTAGGTACTATGTTATGGGCTATGACTAAGATAGCTTTCTGCTCATGAGAAATTCACAGTCTTGAGGCTCAGTTTAATGTGTAAACAAATAAATGCTATTCAGGATGCAATATTTTATAAGATGAGTGCCATAAAAGAAAGATTTACAAAGTAGTGATACTAGAAAGAGATCTTCAAGAATGAGAAGTAGTTTGCTAGGCATCCAAGGAGGAGATGGCATTATAAGTGAAGAAAACAGTAATGGACCTGAAAAGGTATTCTATGTTCAAGTCCTAGAGCAGGAGATGGTAAACGCTAGGAGGGGAAGCAGGGACCAGACCATGTAGGTTCTGCTGTCCCACAGTAGTATGACCACAGTGCACTGAACTTAAAGGGGTACATAATGTTAATATGTCTTAATACTGGTGACATTAGCCTTCTCTATTAAGTTTTTCCACTGTAAACTTACTAGTTTTCCTTTTGTAATTAATAAATATTTTGGAAGATATACTTTGAAGATATATAAAAATTCTGTTTCTCCTTATATTCTACACACTAATTTTAGAATTCATCAATGGGGTGGATTGAGATTTTCTATTTCTCTTATTCCTTCTACATTTATTAATTGGCACCTTCTATATAAGAAAGAGTTGACAAGGACCTACTGTATAACACAGGGAACTATACTCAGTATTCTGTAATAAGCTTAAAAGAATCTGAAAAAAAATTATGTATTTATAACACTTTGTTGTACACCTGAGACTAAAACATCGTAAATCAACCTACTTCAAAAAAAATAATTACTTAATTAAAAAAAAGAAAGAGTTGTCCCTTTCCCTGGTCCCAACTTAAAAAAAAAACAACCATAATTGTATTTTCTCTTGAGTAAATTTTCAAGTGTTTTTTGCCCATAATCTTTTAAGATTTTGATTTATTTCTACTTGTGATCAATTTACATTAGCTTTTATATAATAAAAATATTAACTTTCATATATACTTCTGCTACAAATAGTCACCAGTCTGATTGCAATTTTATTTTTCCATTACATAATTTTTAGTCATATATTTGAATATGCCAATTATTTCCCTTTGTGGTTTGTTTCTAATTTAGAATGTTTTCCCACCAAATATTTGATAAAATAGAAATCTATTTTTACTATTTTTTCATGCTTTGTTTCAAAAATAAATTTTTTATCACAAATTGGAGTTTACTTGGCATAGAGTATATTATTAAAATGCTTCCCCAATGCTAACTCAAATTTTAATCATGATTATTAAATAACCCCTTTTTCTCTAATGCTATTTCTTTATTTATATCCTATAATTTGACCTTCTCCTGTTCTTATTCTATTCTTTGCTCTGTATACATTTCTCTCAGTATCATGGTTCCTTTATAATATGTTAATATGCTTTTATGTTTTAACATATAGTAAGTAATGCCAATCTGTCTTCATGGTACTTCTTGTCAGAAAATTATAAAATTTTTGAGAAGTACAAATTAGAAAACATAGCTGCAAAGTATTACATGACTATATGCTTATATAAGTTTATTTATAAAATCCATAACTCCTTAGGATAATCTATAAGACCCTATTGAAATGAGCCATACCTATCATCTTTGACCTAACCTGTCACCACTCTCACTATCCCCCTCCATTCTGACACAATGCCATTTCTATTTCTGGAACACTGTAAGCTTATTTCAAACAATGGCTCACTGCCATTCCCTCTACCTTGAAAGCTTTTATCTCATGTCTTTACACTGTTGGCTGGTTCTCATCATTCAAGTCTCAGCACAGATGTCCCCTCAGAGTGACCTCCCTTGACCACTTTTCCTAATGCTATCTACACTCCTCCAGGCATTCTCTACCATCTTAACATTTTATTTTCTTCAGTCTCAGAAATTATCTTATATATTTGTTTACTTACCCACCAGAATTTGTAAGCTCTATTAAGCAGTGCTTCATCTGTCTTGTTCATTTTAGCCCTAATGTGAGAATGGTACTTGGCTCACAGTGTGCTCTAGTTGGATTCAGCACAAATGTACGAGTGTCTGCGTATTACCATTATAATACTTTTGAAAAATCATAAACAAACATCACACTGTAAGTATTGTTCTATTTCTCTCTCTTTTTTTTTTTTATTGTGGTACACGGGCCTCTCACTGTTGTGGCCTCTCCCGTTGCGGAGCACAGGCTCCGGATGCGCAGGCCCAGCGGCCATGGCTCACGGGCCCAGCTGCCCCACGGCATGTGGGATCTTCCTGGACCAGGGCACGAACCCATGTCCCCTGCATCAGCAGGCGGACTCTCAACCACTGTGCCACTAGGGAAGGCCTCTCTCTTTTTAAAGTTAACTGTCTTGTCTTAGAGCTCTATGTGAGTACATAGGGATCTACATGATTATTTTTACTTACTGCATTAGACAGTATAAAAGTACCAATTAGTTTCTAATTTTTTTCTAAAATGAAAAATGTTGCGATGTACATCACTGTACTACATTATCATTGTACATGTGTGATTATTGCTGTAAGACAGATTCCTAAAAGTGGATTTAATATTGTTGAGTATTTATTCTTCCAGGGTAATTTTAGATTTTGTCTGGTTATATGAACAAATTCTTAACATTTTGATTGGGGCTGCATTTCTATGTTTATTAACTCAACCTACAAATGTTTAAAATATGTAGTTTTTCTTCCCAATTGACAAATCTCACAATTAAGTTTGGTAATTTACTTTACTGAAATCATATACGTCCAGTAGGTATTCCCCTAAGTGTTCTAAATCTTTTTTTCTACTACGAAGTAGACTTCCTCTTCCATATATTTTTCTACTGCTGTTAGTACTGATATTTAAGAAGGCTAAATGGCATATTTATCTTCTATCAGTTAATTCACTAATTCATCTATTAATTTATAGTGGTTTGCAAATTCCATTGACTTTTTAAGGCATATAAACATGCCAATATGAAAATAGTAATATTTTAATAAATATCTCTTTCTAATTTACTTTTTTATAATGTTTCATACAGAATTATACATATTTCCAAAATATATTAAATAATAATTATTATTGGGCAGTGGCATTATTCCTCATTGTAAAGTTTTACATCTTATAAGGTTATCTATTAAAATAGATCCCATGCATCAATGCTTAATATAAATTTCTTTTAATCATTTAGCAGTTATTTTGGAAGTAGGTAAGGCTCACAAACATTGATTCCTATAAATTATCAGACAGGTAGATGTCTTTTGAAGTGAACAGTTACGTTATTATCAGTTCCATGAATTCTGTGCTAGCTTTTTGGCCCTTTCTTCCTTAACTCCAAGGGATGTTATAAAAGAAACAGTTTAAAAATGCCACTTTATTTTTTAAATTTCATAATATTTACTAAGCATAGCTAGATCTATGTACGTAAGTAGGACTGGATCTTAAATTTTTTATAGTTCTTTGTCAGATTTTGAAGATGCCACTTTCTTGACTGCTTTTTTTTTCTCCTTTTGTATTTGACTAGATCATTAATGGTATCTGACACCAAAATAACAAAAAGAAGGTTAAAAAGCGAAATAAAAGTAATCCGTTATAAGACATTTTAAAAATTAAAAAACATATTATAATTTTAAGAACACAAACACCCTCCAAAATTAAACTTTAACCGTATTACAACCTATCACAACAAATATCAGAAGAATTAAACAGAAGCAGTGCCTGACTCAATGTTATCATTCTACAGCCCTGTATCAATTTATTTATGCAGATTAATTTATTTCAGTCAGTACACAGTGGAACACCTTAAAATATTATAATAATATTACCAAAGTATTCCCACAGGTAATATTTTTTAAACGGAAATAAATACTTACTCTACCACTGATGGCATCTATATCTATTTCTGCCTTTTTCGCCCATTTTTGCCAGAAGTTGGGATCATCTAAGGAAATATCTGTTCGATTTCCAGATGCCACAAAACTTGCCTGAAATACATAATGGTAGTTTTTCAAAATGTTTTGAAACGTAGAGGAAAAATCTATCAAAGTATATCTAAAACCTTATCTCTTCACATTTAGTGTGGATAGAATTTGAATTCAGCATATACACACATGCACTCAAAGTACGTTTCAAACTACAATGGTCTGAAACATAGCACAGCATCTGCTTAAGGCAAAAGGCTTAATACCAACACAGGCTGGAGTTTTAGGAGCAAAATTAAAGAAGTTATTATTGTTGTTTGACTTTTAAACTTTGGGTAAGCAGGGATCAAATCGTTTTAGTCAAAAAACCATACAGGATACAATACTGCATTTTAGAAATACTATACAACAACACAGCAATCCCACTACTGGGCATATACCCTGAGAAAATCATAATTCAAAAAGAGTCATGTATCACAATGTTCACTGCAGCACTATTTACAACAGCCAGCACATGGAAGCAACCTAAGTGTCCATCGACAAGTGAATAAAGAAGATGTGGCACATATATACAATGGAATATTACTCAGCTATAAAAAGAAATGAAATTGAGTTATTTGTAGTGAGGTGGATGGACCCAGAGTCTGTCATACGGAGTGAAGTAAGACAGAAAGGGAAAAACAAATACCGTATGCTGACACATATATATGGAATCTAAAAAAAAAAATGGTTCTGAAGAACCTAGGGGCAGGACAGGAATAAAGACGCAGACGTAGAGAATGGACTTGAGGACATGGTTGGGGGGAGGCTAAGCTGGGACGAAGTGAGAGAGTGGCATGGACATATATACACTACCCAAATGTAAAATCAATAGCTAGTGGGAAGCAGCTGCATAGCACAGAGAGATCACTCAGTGCTTTGTGAGCACCTAGAGGGGTGGGATAGGGAGGGTGGGAGGGAGATGCAAGAGGGAGGAGATATGGGGATATATGTATATGTATAGCTGATTCACTTTGTTATAAAGCAGAAACTGACATACCATTGTAAAGCAATTATACTCTGATAAAGATGTTAAAAAAAAAAAGAAAGAAAGGAAATACTACATGAATAGGGATTTCCCAGGTAGTCCAGTGGTTACACCTCCGCACTCCCAACGCAGGGGGCCTGGGTTCAATCTATGGTGGGGCAACTAAGATCCCACATAACGCAACTAAGCTCGTGCACTACGAGTACTGAACTCGCATGCTTTAGAGCCCTCACGTCACAAGCCCGTGTGCCACAACTAGAGAGCCTGTGTGCTACAATAAAGATCCAGTGTAGCTAAAACAAATAATTTAATTTTTAAAAAAATGAATATTAAGAAATTAGGTTACAAGAAGAATTTCAAACCTATTTGCCCTAGACAGTTCATTTTCTGGTATTCTCCTACTTTATTTCCATCCCATTTTTACATAGATATGTCTCCTAAAAAAATGCAATACAGAATATAAGAAATACAGAAAAATGAGTCATTGCCTATCTTTATTTATTTTTTTGCGGTATGCGGGCCTCTCACTGTTGTGGCCTCTCCCATTGCGGAGCACAGGCTCCGGACACGCAGGCTCAGCGGCCATGGCTCACGGGCCCAGCCACTCCGCAGCATGTGGGATCCTCCCGGACCGGGGCACGAACCCACGTCCCCTGCATCAGCAGGCGGACTCTGAACCACTGCGCCACCAGGGAAGCCCCCTGCCTAACTTTATTTTGAAAACTTTTTTCCTTACAAAAAAAATACTGCATAAGCATTGTAAAAACTTAAGAAATTACAGAGGAATAAAAGAAAATATAAATGATTTATTTTCTTAAATGTTGCAGAAATTATAAAATCTTTTCATTGGACCTAATTTTAGACATTACAGTTCAACACTGTGATTCATAAATAACCATTATTTGCAACTTAAGTTCCTAAAAATAGATACGCTGCTTCAAAGAAAATTTATCAAAGTGCTTTATAAAAATGAAATACACAGAGAAGATATATAATGCTTTAACAAAAGGGCTTGAAAGATGCATGCTAAACTTCTATAGGGATAAATGGAAGGAGCTTCCAGGTGTCCACTCCTCTGGTGAGATGGAGTCGGGAGATGCTCTCCTCAGCTCCTTGCCTGGGTGGAGAAGTCAGGCTATAGGGCTGGCAGAAATCCTTGTTTGAGGGCCCCACCAAATTCCCCAGTCAGAGTGTTGCAGCTGAGCGGAGCGGCTGCTTGGGACTACTGCTCGGGTGCTGCAGAAACCCGTCTTGGAATCTGACATGTAATCAGTTTGGGACCGTTGGCCAGCTGCTCCTAACCTGGCCACATGAAGGCTCAGACTGTTCCAGTCTCTGAACTGAAGAGAACCAACACTATCAGCATATCTCTCACCACCATGAATGCAAGGTATTTCAATGAAGAGTATCAGGAGGACATATACAAATCCCAGACTGGCATGTGCAAGTTCTGAGGAATGGTGGAATAACCCAATGTATCTGGGTGACCTTTGGAGACAGCTGAGACAGAGCTACAACAGGCAGTGGCTGACACCCAACTCATAGCCCAGTTTCGCCAGCCTTGTGGCTGACAAGGTCTTGGTGCTCCAAGCGGCTGTGAGGCCTGAGCCTCTGAGGTGGGAGAGCTGAATTCAGGACACTGGTCCAGCAGAGACCTCCCGGCCCCACGTAATATCAATTGGGGAGAGCTCTCCCAGAGATCTCCATCTCAACGCTAACACCCAGCTCCACTCAACGACCAGCAAGGTAAAGTGCTGGACACCCCATGCCAAACAACTAGCAAGACAGGAAAACAACCCCACCCATCAGCAGAGAGGCTGCCTAAAATCATAATAAGCTCACAGACACCCCAAAACACAGCACTGGACACAGTCCTGCCCACCAGGAAGACAAGATCCAGCCTCATCCACCAGAACACAGGCACCAGTCCCCTCCACCAGGAAACCTACACAACCCACTGAACCAACCTTACCCACTGGGGGCAGATACCAAAAACAACGGGAACTATGAACCTGCAGCCTGTGAAAAGGAGACCCCAAATGCAGTAAGTTAGGCAAAATGAGAAGACAGAGAAATAAACAGCAGAAGAAGAAGCAAAGTAAGAACTCACCAGACCAAACAAATGAGGAGGAAATAGGCAGTCTACCTGAAAAAGAATTCAGAGTAATGATAGTAAAGATGATCCAACGTCTTAGAAATAGAATGGAGAAAATATGAGAAACGTTTAACAAGGACCTAGAAAAACTAAAGAGCAAACAATGATGACCAACACAATAAATGAAATTTAAAATTCTCTACAAGGAATCAAGAGCAGAATAACTGCAGCAGAAGAACAGATAAGTGACCGGGAAGATAAAATAGTGTAAATAACTACCACAGAGCAGAAAAAAGGAAAAAGAGTGAAAAGAATTCAGGACAGTCTCAGAGACCTCTGGGACAACATTAAACACACCAACACTCGAATTATAGGGGTCCTAGGAGAAGAAGAGAAAAAGGGACTGAGAAAATATTTGAAGAGATTATAGTTGAAAGCTTCCCTAACATGGGAAAAGCAATAGTCAATCAAGTCCAGGAAGCACAGAGTCCCATACGGGATAAAGACAAGGAGAAACATGCCAAGACACATATTAACCAAACTATCAAAAATTAAATACAAAGAAAAAATATTAAAAGCAGCAAGTGAAAAGCAATAAATAACATACATACAATGGAATTCCCATAAGGTTAACAGCTTATCTTTCAGCAGAAACTCTGCAAGCCAGAAGGGCGTGGCAGGACATATTTAAAGTGATGAAAGGGAAAAACCTACAACTAAGATTACTCTACCCAGCAAGGATCTCATTCAGATTCAATGGAGAAATTAAAACCTTTACAGACAAGCAAGAATTCAGCACCACGAAACCAGCTTTAAAACAAATGCTAAAGGAACTTCTCTAGGCAGGAAAACAAAGAAGAAGGAAAAGATCTACAATAATAAACCCCAAACAATTAAGAAAATGGTAATAGGAACATAAATATCGATAATTTCCTTAAATGTATATGGATTAAGTGCTCCAACCAAAAGACACAGACTGGCTGAATGGATACGATAACAAGACCCGTATATATGCCATATACAAGAGACCCACCTAAGACCTAGGGACACATACAGACTGAAAGTGAGGGGATGGAAAAAGATATTCCATGCAAATGGAAATCAAAAGAAAGCCGGAGTAGCAATTCTCTTACCAGACAAAACAGAATTTAAAATAAAGACTATTACAAGAGAAAAGAAGGACACTACATAATGATCAAGGGATCAATCCAAGAAGATATAACAATTGTAAATATTTATGTACCCAATACAGGAGTACCTCAGTACATAAGGCAAATGTTAACAGCCATAAAAGGGGAAATTGACAGCAACACAATAATAGTAGGGGACCTTTAACACCCCACTTTCACCAATGGACAGATCATCCAAACTGAAAAGAAGTAAGGAAACACAAGCTTTAAATGATACATTAAACAAGATGGACGTAAATGATAATTAGAGGCCACTCCATCCAAAAACAACAGAATACATTATCTTCTCAAGTGCTCATGGAACATTTTCCAGGATGGATCATATCTTGGGTCACAAATCAAGCCTTGGTAAATTTAAGAAAACTGAAATCATATCAAGTATCTATTCCAACCACAACGCTATAAGACTAGATATAAATTACAGGAAAAAAACTGTAAAAAAACACAAACCCATAGAGGCTAAACAACACACTACTAAATAATCAAGAGATCACTGAAGAAATCAAAGAGGAAATAAAAAAATACCTAGACACAAATGACAATGAAAACACGACGACCCAAAACCTATGGGATGCAGCAAAAGCAGTTCTAAGAGGGAAGTTTACAGCAATACAATCCTAGCTTAAGAAACAGGAAACATCTCGAATAAACAACCTAAACTTGCACCTAAAGCAATTAGACAAAGAAGAACAAAAAACCCCAAAGATAGCAGAAGGAAAGAAATCATAAAGATCAGATCAGAAATAAATGAAAAAGAAATGAAGGAAACGATAGCAAAGATCAATAAAACTAAAAGCTGGTTCTTTGAGAAGATAAACAAAATTGATAAACCATTAGCCAACTCATCAAGAAAGAAAGGGAGAAGACTCAAATCAATAGAATTAGAAATGAAAAAGAAGTAACAACTGACACTGCAGAAACACAAAAGATCAGGAGAGATTACTACAAGCAACTCTATGCCAATAAAATGAACCACCTGAAGGAAACTGACAAATTCTTAGAAATGCACAACCTGCCAAGACTGAATCAGGAAGAAATAGAAAATAGGAAAACACCAATCACAAGCACTGAAATTGAAACTGTGATTAAAAATCTTCCAACAAACAAAAGCCCAGGACCCAGGCTTCACAGGCGAATTCTACCAAACATTTAGAGAATAGCTAACACCTATCCTTCTCAAACTCTTCCAAAACATAGCAGAGGGAGGAACACTCCCAAACTCATTCTACGAGGCCACCATCCCCCTGATACCAAAACCAGACAAGGATGTCACAAAGAAAGAAAACTACAGGCCAATATCACTGATGAACATAGATGCAAAAATCCTCAACATAATACTAGCAAACAGAATACAATAGCACATTAAAAGGATGATACACCATGATCAAGTGGGGTTTATCCCAGGAATACAAGGAGTCTTCAATATATGCAAATCAATCAACATGATACACCATATTAACAAACTGAAGGAGAAAAACCATATGATCATCTCAGAAGATGCAGCGAAAGCTTTCGACAAAATTCAACACCCATTTATGATACAAACCCTGCAGAAAGTAGGCATAGAGGGAACTTTCCTCAACATAATAAAGGCCATATGTGACAAACCCACAGCCAACATCGTCCTCAATGGTGAAAAAGAGAAAGCATTTCCACTAAGATCAGGAACAAGACAAGGTTGCCCACTCTCACCACTCTTATTCAACACAGTTTTGGAAGTTTTAGCCACAGTGATCAGAGAAGAAAAGGAAATAAAAGGAATCGAAATCAGAAAAGAAGAAGTAAAGCTGTCACTGTTTGCAGATGACATGATACTATACATAGAGAATCCTAAAGATGCTACCAGAAAACTACTAGAGCTAATCAATGAATTTGGTAAAGTAGCAGGATAGAAAATTAATGCACAGAAATCTCTGGCATTCGTATACACTAATGATGAAAAATCTGAAAGTGAAATCAAGAAAACACTCCCATTTACCATCGCAACAAAAAGAATAAAATATCTAGGAATAAACCTACCTAAGGAGACAAAAGACCTGTATGCAGAAAATTATAAGACACTGATGAAAGAAATTAATGATACAAATAGATGGAGAGATATACCATGTTCTTGGATCGGAAAAATCAACATTGTGAAAATGACTCTACTACACAAAGCAAATACAGATTCAATGAAATCCCTATCAAACTACCACTCGCATTTTTCACAGAACTAGAACAGAAAATTTCACAATTTGTATGGAAACACAAAAGACCCCGAATAGCCAAAGCAATCTTGAGAATGAAAAGCGGAGCTGGAGGAATCAGGCTCCCTGACTTCAGACTATACTACAAAGCTACAGTAATCAAGACAGTATGGTACTGGCACCAAAACAGAAAGATAGATCAATGGAACAGGAGAGAAAGCCCAGAGATAAAGCCACACACATATGGTCACCTTATCTTTGATAAAGGAGGCAAGAATGTACAGTGGAGAAAGGACAGCCTCTTCAATAAGTGGTGCTGGGAAAACTGGACAGGTACATGTAAAAGTATGAGATTAGACTACTCCCTAACACCATACACAAAAATAAGCTCAAAATGGATTAAAGATCTAAATGTAAGGCCAAAAACTATCAAACTCTTAGAGGAAAACACAGGCAGAACACTCTATGACATAAATCACAGCAAGATCCTTTTGACCCACCTCCTAGAGAAATGGAAATCAAAACAAAAATAAACAAATGGAACCTAATGAAACTTCAAAGCTTTTCCACAGCAAAGGAAACCATAAACAAGACCAAAAGACAACCCTCAGAATGGGAGAAAATATTTGCAAATGAAGCAACTGACAAAGGATTAATCTCCAAAATTGATAAGCAGCTCATGCAGCTCAATATCAGAAAAACAAACAACCCAATCCAAAAATGGGCAGAAGACCTAAATAGACATTTCTCCAAAGAAGAGATACAGACTGCCAACAAACACATGAAAGAATGCTCAACATCATTAATCATTAGAGAAATGCAAATCAAACCTACAATGAGATATCATCTCACACCTGTCAGAACGGCCATCATCAAAAAATCTAGAAACAGTAAATGCTGGAGAGGGTGTGGAGAAAAGGGAACACTCTTGCACTGCTGGTGGGAATGTGAATTGGTACAGCCACCAAGGAGGTTCCTTAAAAAACTACAAATAGAACTACCATATGACCCAGCAATCCCACTACTGGGCATATACCCTGAGAAAACCAAAATTCAAAAAGAGTCATGTACCAAAATGTTCACTGCAGCTCTATTTACAAAAGCCCGGAGATGGAAACTACCTAAGTGTCCATCATCGGATGAATGGATAAAGAAGATGGGGCACATATATACAATGGAATATTACTCAGCCATAAAAAGAAACGAGATTGAGCTATTTGTAATGAGGTGGATGGACCTAGAGTCTGTCATACAGAGTGAAGTAAGTCAGAAAGAGAAAGACAAATACCGTATGCTAACATATACATATGGAATTTAAGAAAAGAAAAAAGTCATGAAGAACCTAGGGGTAAGACAGGAATAAAGACACAGACCTACTAGAGAATGGACTTGAGGATATGGGGAGGGGGAAGGGTGAGCTGTGACAAAGTGAGAGAGTGGCATGGACATATATACACTACCAAACGTAAAATAGATAGCTAGTGGGAAGCAGCCGCATAGCACAGGGAGATCAGCTTGGTGCTTTGTGACCACCCAGAGGGGTGGGATAGGGAGGGTGGGAGGGAGGGAGACGCAAGAGGGAAGAGATATGGGAACATATGTATATGTATAACTGTTTCACTTTTTATAAAGCAGAAACTAACATACCACTGTAAAGCAATTATACTCCAATAAAGATGTTAAAAAAAAAAAAGAACCCATTTTGATGGAACTTTAAAATGCAGAAAATTACACATAGGAAAGGTAATAAAACTATTACAAGCAAAGAAGCCATTTATGACATTCAAGATAACTGAAAGTTTTAACACTGGGAAATTGATGATATCAGGAATTAGTGTTGGGAATTCCCTGGCGGTCCTGTGGTTAGGACTCTGTGCTCTCACTGCCAAGGGTGTGGGTTCAATCCCTGGTCAGGGAACTATGATCCCAGAAGCTGCCTGTTGCGGCCAAAAAAAAGAAAAAAAAGGAATTAGTGTTAATTTTATGTTAAAACGTGATTAATAGTATCGTGGTTGTGTTAAAGAAATCTTTATCTTTAGAGGTACAGATGGGAACATTTATAGAAGTTGTGATACTGTGCCTGGGGCTTGCTTTAAATTAATATGATATGCAAACTATTATATATAGAATGGATAAACAGCAAGGTTCTACTGTATAGCACAGGGAAGTATATTCAATATCCCATAATAAACCAAAATGGAGAAGGTTATGTGTGTGTGTGTGTGTGTATATATATATATACACATATATATATATGTATATATATATAAGTGAATTACATTACTGTACAGCAGAAATTAACACAACATTGTAAACCAACTATATTTCAATAAAATAAATTTTAAAAAATAAAAAGTAAAATAATATGAAAGATGGGTAGGGTGGTGATGAAAGTTTAGTATGAGTAAATAATTGTTGAAGCTGGGTGATAAATACACAGGTCTCATTATACTATTCTGCCTATATTTGTAGTTTCAATGTTTATAAAACATCTAAAAAATTAGTAGGACAGGACTTCCCTGGTGATACAGTGTTTAAGACTCTGTGCTTCCATTTCAGGGGGAGCGGGTTCGACCCCTGGTCAGGGAACTAAGATCCCACATGCCATGCGGCACGGCAAAAATAAATAAATAAATAAAATAAAAAAGGAGTAGGAAAAAAACTAAAATCCTAAATGCTTCTTGCTGAACTTTGCAATGTCTGTTCATGACATTGCTTACCAAGTAATAAATACATTCATTCCATCATTCTTTTGAGACTGGGTTAGTAAGATGCTTGTTTATAGGAAGTATTTAACTATTATAAATGTTTAAAAATATTCATTTTCCTGGCATATTTTTGAAACAAGTCACAGAAATAAATGCTTTAACAAAATGAATTTAAATTCTGTTTTTTTGTTTGTTCTAAACTATAGCTTTATTATTATGAAACTACTAAAAAAAGCAATTTTTTATTTCTTTGAAATGATCAGTGTGGTAGGCTGAATAATGGCTTGCAAAGATATTTACGTCTTAATTTCTGGAACCTTGTGAATGTTAGTTTATATGGCAAAAGAGCCTTGGCAGATGTGCTTAAGTTAGGGATCCTGAAATGGGGAGATTAGCCTATATTATCAAGGCAGGCCCTAAATTCAATCACAGCTGTCCTGAATGCAAGAGGAAAGAAGAGGAGATTTCACTACAGAAGAGGAAAAGCCTGTGTGACAGCAGAAGCTGAGACTGGAATAATGTGGTCACAAGCAAGAAATGCAGGCACTCTTAAAAGCTGGAAGACATTAGAAACTGATCCTCTCCTAAAGCTTCCAGAAGAAATCAGCCCTGCTGACATCTTAATTTTAGCCCTGTAAGACTCATTTTGGAGTTCTGGCACCCAGAACTATAAAAGAATAAATTTGTGTTGTTTTAAGCCACTAAATTTGTGGTAATTTGTTACAGTAGCAACAGAAAATAATACAGTGAGATACCTCTTAATGACAAACCACATAATTCTAAAAACTCATCATCAACTTAAAAGAGTAAAGGTTAACTAGTTTGATAAAATGAAAAGTAGATAGCCATCATCACCTGCATAAAAGTATATGATGACAATTCATCAACATGGTATGAATATGAGTAACAGACATCTTAACTATACCCAAGTAATTCCAAATCTAAGAGGGGACTTCATTTTGTTAATTCAGAAATGAATTTCTCCTAATTGAGGACAAACAATATCCACATTTTCAAATCTTCATTAATAGAAGCTCATGAATTCTCAGGAACAATGAAAAGTTCACTGAAGTTCACAGGGTTTTATTTTGTCCTACAGTTTCATTGATATATGCCTCTTGAGAAGCCATTAAATATGAAAAGTCACTAAAAGGAAATAATTAGATTTTTGAAACATACTACTTTATGGTTGCTTACCTTAAAAAAATGTTCTATGTTACAGTAGAGAATCAATTTTGTGCTGCTACCTTATAACTGTTGATAATTAAAATAACTTGTGCAGAAGAAACTATACTTCACAATTAAATGGCTTTTAAAATATATATTCATTATAAGAAAAATGATAAATTCATTTTTCAATCTTAAAAATTTTTAATATTTGTAGATAATTCCAGATGCTCTTGTTAACTGACATATAACCTACTTTCAAGATGACATATAAAATTCTCAAAGTTCTTTTTTTGGGGGGGTCGCGCTGCACGGCATGTGGGATCCTAGTTCCCTCTGCAGTGGAAGCACGGAGTCTTAACCACTGGACCTCCAGGGAAGTCCCTCTCAAGGTTTCTAACGATGGATTAATGCCTACAGAAATGAAATGCCTGTTGTAGAAGTCCATCAAGTACTGGTTTACTGCCTACTTTCAAATGTTAAATCTTAATATCCCAGTTCCCCTCAAAATATTTTTCTTAAAATGTATTCGTTTAATCATTAAATTCCTTTATTATTTGCAAGGGAAATTTTAAATGGTGAAGTCTATCTTCCTATATCGGAAAGTAGCAGAAGATCTTAGGCACCAAAGAAGGGCCCTTATAAGTAAGCAATCCAACTGAAGCTTCATTTAGACCACTTTGTTTTCTTTTTGTAAATTAAGCAACTCAAAGCCTTTTGTTCTACACCAAATTTAACATCAGACCAGAAACTTTTCTGTTTCTAGGATCCACCTAACTGCCCTTATGAAAATCTCTCAAAACAAGATTTACGTGATATAACCACTTGTAAATGAGGTTACCAATAATGAGTTAATCGATGGATATATTTATTAATTCTAATTAGTCTTATTATGCACCCTACTCCATAAATGTAGCTTCTTATCAAAAACTCTTTGATAATACGTAGAAACATGGATTGGAATGACATTTACCAAAACCACTGAAAATAACTGCTCAGCTGAAGTTTCTGGACATTCCAAGGAAAAGCAAAAAATAGTATCAACTTTATTCCTTTGGTGCTACTATATAGTAGTGCCATATTCCACTATGCCAAATGCCCACCATGTAGTGGCATTCCCACACAATTATGGAAATGAAAAAATTATAATACAAGTACAGGTTTATGTGGTACCTCTTCAGCTACTGCGGTACCTTTTCAGTAAGCTCTCTTTTCAAATGCAACAATTACTCCCTGGTCTGAGGGTTTAAAATAGATACTTAAGTGCTTAAGTATTCACATTCTTAGAGTATAGCTGATTATGATTAGAGCATACCTGAGTAAAATAATACTCACATAGCACTTTATAGTAAAGTAGGAAAGGTCAAGCATGATTATCATGCTCTCCTTTTTCAGGACAAGAAAGACTCATAAAGGTTAAGTTAACTGTCCAAGGTCACTAAGCTCATGAGTCAGAATTCAAACCCTGAAGTTCTGACTTTCCATGATTATTATCATTAACATTGTAAATGAGGATATGCCTTCATTAATTAAAAAAAAAAAAAACTTTAAGGAGACTATCCCTATACTTGGCCTAATCAACAAAGGTGATTTCTGTGACTAATACCTTTTGGTTAAATTAAATTTCGGATAATTTCAGGCATGAGGGGAAAAGTATCTGTACATAGTGTGTTGACAACTTGAGTAAGACCAAGGAATCCAAAGGAAACAAGATTTCTCAGGAAAGAAGATAGAGCCAGGGTGTATCTATCCAATCGTGACTAGTTTTAGTTCTCAACCTTATACTTTACTTCTGCAGTATTCCTTTTGTTTCCACAATACTACTTTCTTCTGCTTTTTTATTAACTCCCAAATCTGTATCTAGCCAACTCTCCTGGACATCTCCACTTGGATGCCCTGTAAATGCCACAAATATAACAGCTCCAATATTTTATTTTCTCCATATAAACTTCCTTCTCCTCAATTCTCTATCTTACTTAATGACACCATGACCCTCCTAGCTACTTGGGCCAGAAATCTATCTTCAAGTTATTTTTGACTCCTCCTTCCACAAATTTCTAACTGGTCATCAATTCCTGTTAATTCAAGTGGGTCTCCAGTGCCCTGGTTTGCCTATCGTCACAGCCTATAGAAGCCTCTTATCTGGTCTCTATGCCTCTAGTCTTTCTCATTTCAATCTCATTCTCTACACTGCTGCTAGAGTTAAATTTCTAAACCAGAACACATTATGCCCATTTTCTGCTTGAAGGGATTTCAGAGCTTTTTAATTGCCTCAGGATCAAGTTCAAATTCCTCACAATGGAATTTTTTGAGCCCTTCACAATTTGGGTCCAACCTCCCTAACCTTCATATTCATCTCCATTTAATTTACACTGTGCATCCATACACGCCTACACCATAGTTCTTGAAATCTTCCTTGTAGGTTAGTAACATATAATTCATTTATGTGGCTTTCTCTTTTTGTAACACAACGAAATTCAAACTTCCTTCAAGACTCAGCTCAAATGTTATCTTCTCTGAAAAGGCTTTCTTGATTTGCTGTCCTCCCATTTTACGCAGAATTAATACTTTCTTTACTTTTTTCAGCGACTAGAATCCTTTCATTTTAGTGTTCCCAACACTTAGTAAAGTACCTAACACAAGATTACATTACTTTCCTGAATGAATGCGAGAAAAAAATTTCATATTAAGATTGGTATCATTACTTTTGGTGTAGCACCTGGACTACCTGCTCTATACTACAGTGCTCTCCATAAAGATGAAGAAAGACTTCTGGGTTGGAAGTGGAGAGGGGATGAATGAAGAAAATGTAGAAAGGAAGTAAAGTGGAAAGGAGAAAACCTGTATGAATCAGTGCAGGTGGGACAGAATACTGCAATAAAAAAACTCTTCAGATGAATGCAAGATATAGGTTTACCATGTCTCTATTGGGGGTTGGGGGGAAGAACATACAGGCAGTTAGTAAACTTTTAAAATGTTTTCCCCAAATAGGGGTGATACAATTATTAATATTTCTTTTCAAGACAAAAATTTCATTTTATCCTCCCCAAACTTGATTTAAATATTTAAAATTAGATTAGAAGTACTTTCCTTGAAGTACTTTAAATTATTATAAGTTAAGGTAAGATGATTTAACCTCCTACATTATATTACTTATATTTTGCTCTGACTTTGGCATATATGTTCTTTTTTAAAATATTTATTTATTTATTTATTTATTTTTGACTGTGTTGGGTCTTTGTTGCTGTGCCTCGGCTTTCTCTAGTTGTGCTGAGCGGGGGCTACTCTTTGTTGTGGCGCACGGGCTTCTCATTGCTGTGGCTTCTCTTGTTGTGGGGCACAGACTCTAGGCACATGGGCTTCAGTAGTTGTGGCACGTGGGCTCAGTAGTTGTGGTGCAACGGGCTTAGTTCCTCCGCAGCATGTGGGATCTTCCCGAGACAGGGCTCGAACCCATGTCACTTGCATTGGCAGGCAGATTCTTAACCACTGCACCCCCAGGGAAGTCTGGCATGTATGTTCTTTGATTTCTAAATTTGACTTCAAATGTTCTACTCTGATTAATACTTAGAACCATTTCTAGTTATTACTCCTACTCCATTTCACTAGCATCAGAAGAGTACATGTGAAATTTGATGTGAGAGATCAGAAATAAATGAAGGAAAAGAATATATTACCTACTTCTTTTGAGTAATTCAGTTTATTTAAACATTAAGTAGATGCTCCTCAAATAATTAGTAGAGTAAGAGACAGTTAAATTTTTTTTACGAGAGAACATTACAGGGTTTTTTTTTGTTTTTTTTTTAATAAAATATCACTCACTGTTACCTTGGCAAATGTTGACCCACGTCCTTCTGATTCAATTGTAATGGTTTTTGTACGACGTAGTAAAATCTGATCAATATCTTCTTCACAGAATTTAGAGCCTTCATCTTCTTCTTCCATAATGGCACCATAAGCACCTCTTCGAAGCAGATCTTCTATTTCCTTTTTGGAAAGCTGTTGAATCTAAAGAGACAAAATTTTGGTAATAGTTTTTTCAAGTTCATAAAATGAGAAAGTATCCCTAAAGAATGTTAAAGAACACAGAAGTCATGTTTAAATTGCATTTGGGGCTTGGGATGTACCTGAGAGAATTCTCTAAAAGAATATATTGAGGTTGTTGACTCTTTACTATCTTTAAAGTACGATTTGCCATTTGCCTAAAGTAACTCCAGTTAAAACAAAACCTCTGGGGCAGGTAACCTCTCAAGGTTCTTTTTAGTACTAGGATTCGAGAATTGTTATAAGCACAAGATATAAATAAGATTTTGAGGGGAAAAAATGCCAAAAACATCATTTATAGCAAGAGAAAGCCAACGTTAATAGTTTGGCCCTAAAAAAACAATTTGAAAAACTGTTTATAGAAAAAATGCAGAAAAACACAAATTCTACTTTGCTGTGCCATGGAACAAATGTCCTGCAAGGAAGAATTTCTATTTGAAAACACAATCTTAGAATTTACAAGCATTGACATTATATAGACAGAACAGTTTCCAAAAGTACTAACTAAATGTAGCTCTATTCTGACATTCCTCCTTACATAAAAGTATCTATCTACTGCTTAGTATGGATCAAAATTAAATAATATGCTATCTGAGGTTTAAACTAAATGTAAACAAAAACAGAAAAACTCTAGGTGAAGAAGAAAATATACATACACCACCAACATTACTTTCTCTTCCACTCATGCTCTGTAATACAGCCTTATCTAGACCCAGTTTCAGACTGGCTCGGTCAAACATCTCTCTTTCATATGAGTTACGAGTTACTAGTCGGTAGACTTTAACTGCTTTATTCTGACCGATTCTGTGGCAACGAGCTTGGGCCTATAAAAAATGAGAAATTATAGGTTAAATTAATTTATAAAATAGCACAAAAGGCATTACGCATTAAACTATCTTGATGGAATATAAAAGTATGTGCAAGAATTTTTAGACACTCTTGCTGTTGAATTGCATATAACCTTTCTCTGGAAATGAAGGTAGAACTTATTAAAATGAGACATGATTCCACAATCAGAAATAAATTAAAATTTAAACATATTTCAGAGACTATAAATCCATGAAGAAATACTATTTTTTAAAGAGGGTGTCATCAGCATAATTCTAGACAGGAACATAAACTCTGTGAACAGACTTTTTTTAGCCTCTGGCTTTAAACTTAAAATCTAACCCTAAATTTCTAATTTTTTTTCTACATTATCAACAATCTTTTCAATATATTTTAGTTAAGCTGGGTAATTCTGAGGGGAGTAAAAACCTAAGGTGGACAACTCTGGAGGCCTAAATTTTATTTAAACAAAGGAAGAACTAATTATCTAATATGCAGACATGTTGGAAGTAGAGACATCAGAGATTACATAAGAGCTTCACATTTTATCTTGGGTTCCTAAACTTAAAATTTGTCTGATAAATTTTGAACTAGATTATACACATGAGAGGTTAAAACATTATCTTTTATTAAGCCAGGTATATTCTCAAGAATAATATCAATTACAGTACTACTGAGACTATCATGAACAATAAAAGAAAAATTTCTCCAATACTTTGTTCTCTTCTCATATCCTTCCTAGAAACACATTTTCTGTAAACTTTGACTCACTCTAATCACTAATTAATATTCCTATGTTCCAACGAAGTTCAAGTAGTCTTAATTTATATGTGTACATTAATTTTCTACAGAATTTCATAAAAAGGCAATATGTCTCAATTCCATGCATACTCTATTATGTAATGATTAAGAAGATGATATCAGGATAAGCAAGTACTTATTTTTTTTTTTTTTTTTTTTGCGGTATGCGGGCCTCTCACTGTTGTGGCCTCTCCCGTGTGGAGCACAGGCTCCGGACACGCAGGCTCAGCATCCATGTCTCACGGGCCCAGCTCAGCGGCATGTGGGATCTTCCCGGACCGGGGCACGAACCCACGTCCCCTGCATCGGCAGGCGGACTCTCAACCACTGCGCCACCAGGGAAGCCCACAAGTACTTATTTTTAAGGAAGTAAAGTAAGTTATTCTTAAAGTGTAGGCCTTTCTCAAATTTACATGATATACTTTGAACAATACTGTACTTGAGTAGGTAAACCTTTTTTAGAAGTATGATACGTAACCTAAACAAGTATTTTTTATTTTATTGTCATTAAATTAAAATAAAAATAATTTCACCTATTTTATTTGGCATAGATATTTCTTAGGGAAACATACATGTTAGTTTGTCCGTATAAAAGTAAAACAGGTGGATTATCAAAGATAGCTATGGGAATTAAAAAAAAAATTCTCTTAGCCAAGGAATCTGTTTACCTGAAGGTCGTTTTGAGGATTCCAATCAGAATCAAAAATTATACATGTATCAGCTGCAGTTAAGTTGATGCCCAAACCACCAGCTCGGGTACACAGAAGAAAGACAAATCGATCTGAATCAGGTTTACTAAATCGATCTATAGCAGCTTGTCGAAGATTCCCTCTGACTCTTCCATCAATTCGCTCATATAAATATCTATCAAATGAAATGCAATAAATTTAGATAGATGAGTATAATGAAAATGAAGGCATTCTATCAAATGTGACAGACACATATCTGTTTTCCAGCAACATTATGTTTTCTACAAAATTAAGAAGTGATATTACCCCAACTAGTTTCTATGGTTTTATTCTTCTCAGTGTTGGTGCTAAGTAAGAAACACAAAGTAACACAAAGTTACAAAATCTCTGCATTCCTGGATGTATAGGTAAAATAGCTTTATAATTAATATACTTTATTGATCTCATTGTAACAAATGATTTTTTTTTTTGGCAAGAAGTAAAGACTTTCATAAAACTCGATATAAGAAGCTTAAAAACATTTCTCTCAACTGATATACTATTCTCTCAACTGATATACTATTCTCTCAACTGATATACTTGCTTGTAAACTATAATTTATTAAGGGCAAACTATAATGCTAATCCTTTATAGTCATCACTGCCAAGCAATTGAATTTTAACTTCTTGTATTCTTCCTCATTTAACATCAATAAAAATAAAATACATAAAAATTTAGGAACTAGAAGAGGAATACACATGACACTTGCCACACCTCTTCAAGACACTGGTTCAAGACACTTCTTTCCACCTATAATTTACTAGAGTCTCAGCAGCAGCTCCACTGTTATCTCTAGTACCTGTGAAACAGGGGTGTGACTTCTAATAATGTTACTTTTGACATTACTTTTGACATTAAAGAAATTTGAGGTTTTCCATGAAATTCATAAGTCAAATTTATCTTTAGCTTACAAAGTTCTTCGTGTAAAGACATCAAGAAAATGCAAGAATGGCTATTTTAGGAATACTGCAATTTAATCTACTTATGTGGTATAAAACTGAGAATAATACACATTTTGGAATAAGACTAAATGAAAGGAACACTGACACTAAAAGTAGAACTAAAAACAAAATGAAAAATA
Source organism: Aethalodelphis obliquidens (assembly GCF_003676395.1). Classification (NCBI taxonomy): domain Eukaryota; kingdom Metazoa; phylum Chordata; class Mammalia; order Artiodactyla; family Delphinidae; genus Aethalodelphis; species Aethalodelphis obliquidens. The sequence continues at coordinate 6,480,246 of NW_020838019.1, read as the reverse complement.
AAAATCAACTACAAAATCTCTGATAATATAAAGTAGTATAGACAGATCTTTTACTTATTAATAAGGATCAAAATATAGTAAACTACAATTACAGCTGAATCTTCAGATTCTCTCTTGCATTAATGTGCTGATTTCTAATTGGCCCACAAAGTGCTCTGATAAATATCTTATGATAAATATTCTATTTATCCAAATACCGATTAGACATTATTTAAGACTATCTTACTGTCATGCACCAAAAAACCAAACCAAAACAAAAAACCTACATTAAACACATCAGAAAAAATTAAAACATGAGCAAGTATTATATAGTGTACAATAAGTTAAAGTGCAGCAAGTTCAGGTTCTAATTTTAACAATGAAAAAGATCTGAAAAGGATCTTGAATCATTTTAATTTTGAAGATAGTTATAAATCCCTTTAAAATGTTGCTACTACAAGGCTAAAAAAATCAAATAAAATGTACACTAAAAAACCTATTTGTAGGTCAACAAATACCTGTCAATTTGCAAAATTTTCTTAATCAGTCTCCTTAGCCCTGTTTACTATTGCAACATATATAGGTTAGGAAAACACCTGACACATAATCTTAAACAATCTTTATGCAGAGATTTAAATGGATTCTTACCTAGATAAAGAGGAAGATGTGACTAAAGTTGGGTTACAGTACAGTGCTGTAATAAACTTAACAACATATACTTAGCATAATTCAGTGGTGAATTATATGCCTTACCTTTTATGTATAAGATAGTCCTCCAGGATATCAAGGCAGCGTACCATCTGAGAGAAGATGAGCACTTTATGACCTCCTGCTTTCATTTTAGGAAGCAATTTATCAATAAGGACCAATTTACCAGCAGACTGGATCATTGCTTGAAGATGAAAATCAGAAGCAGCTGGATTATATGTATCTCTAAATTCTCCAAGTATTTTCTCCTCAGCACCTGTCAAAGAAATATAAGACAGCATCAGTGCACAAATGCAGATGACTCCCAACTACTTTCTTTTTAAATAGTGCTCCTCTGTGCTTCTGTAACATTAAAATTTTCTAATGGTAGGTACACTGCTTTTATTAGAATTATTTATGTTTGTGGCTAAATCCCCACCAACACCAGCCTGTAATTGAGGATATGGACAGTGTCTTAAGCATTTTTTATCTCCCAAGACACTGGGCATAATGTCTTATATAAATTTTATGTTTGCTAAATGTTTAATGAATGCTATTAGGAAAAGTATTAATGAAAATGTGGTTCTAACTTAGGTGAGTAAACACATATTTTTAAATAAACATCTAGTATTTAAACACCAATATAACAGTGATCATGATTGAAAGGTGATCATACTTAATCTGGATGGGCATCTTGCTTGCCATCAAAGCAAACAGACAAGAAAAATTAAAGGGGAAGTCAAGTTACAGGTCTTTGACCATACTTCTTCCAGAGTCTAGATTAGCATTAGAGGCTCTCTGCTTTCCTTCAGCCTGTCTAGCTATAGGAGTACCAGGATTGCAAGTGAGTTAGTTACTAGTCTAAGAAATGGCTTGTCTTGGATAAAGTTAAGAGTATATTCCCAGGAATAAGTGAAAATACCCAAATGTTGTACAGAGAGACTATTAGCAGAGAAGCTGACAAAACCTTAAAAAGTAATGTTACTAGAACACAAAAATTGAGAGACAATAACTAGGGTATCCAGACTGAAAAGAAACCAGGAAGAAATATGTAAATTCGGAGGTTCAAAGACAGGCTTTGCTGTCTTTGTCCATAAGGAGGATTAAACTGGAGGAAGAATTACAGCCCACGTTAGACTGAACACAACTCCTGCTTTTGTAATCTGGTGATGCTAACATGGGACACTGTAATGAAGTAGCTCACACTGCCCCTAACTCCAGAACACTTGTAATCCCTCAGAACACCAGGGTGGAGAGTTATAGGATCACCGCCTCTCTTTATAACAGCCACTACAGCTGTAGTGGTGGTGTGTTATTTTTTCATGAGTATTTGTTGAAAGAAGAGAATTTGTTTGCAATCCTTTTAAGCTACCTTTGATAAGATATGGGTGATTACAGCACTTCCTGAGCTCCATCATGGTATTGACCAAGTTGGGTACATTAGTCTGCCCTGCTCCTTTGGATAAAAACGAAAAGTTCTTCTCCAGAATAGCCCGGTAGTATTTCTTCTGAATGTTAGTAAGTTCCACTTCAATGATGGTTTCTTCCTTAGGTGCCAACTTCTTTTCCACGTCTTCTTTCAATCGTCTCAACATCATTGGTTTCAAGATAGCCTGAAGTTTCTGCACCTGCATAAAAAATGATGAAAATATATGTAGCATACATATACATAAGTACAATGAGAAGAGATTTGATGTGCTTATTTACAAAGACCAATAGGATACCTGTTCCTCTGTTTTCAGATCCCCAAATTCTTGCATGAACGTTGATTCAGAAGGAAACCTTAAGGGTTCCAGAAAGTGAAGAAGACTGAATAGTTCTTCAACTGTATTTTGGAGAGGTGTGCCAGTCAAAAGCACCTTGTGCTCCTATATAAAACAAGAATAACATGTCAATAACATGTACTAAGTGTTCATGTCAAACACCACAGTACTAAAATTATACGAAAGCTGACATAGGTTATCAAATGTTTCAGTGTCTGAAAAGCAAATCTTTTTCCGACCATAATTTTCAAGAGTCAACCCAATACATCTCTACCCATACATCATCATTAATTTACTTTCTCAATCACTTTTTAAAAACTCTGTATCATTCTCATAATAGTTTACTTTGTCTGCTATTAATTCTTACCTATTGCTTTTGAAAGAAAAATTCTAAATAATTAAGAAGCATATTTTAGGTTTTTTTTCAAGGAAACAGACATTTTAAAGAACAAAGAGGGCATTTTGGGGGTTACTCAACCATTCTTGGTATGGTAATTTGTATAGAGAACAGCGTTCATTCTTTATAATTTGGCAGATCATCACTTGACTTCTTACACACGAACAAATTCTTAAATCATTAAAACTACAAACCAACAATGTGAAGGGCTGATTGGAATATACTTCTGAACTAGAATTGCATTACAAATTAAACATAATAGTAACAACAGGAAATAAAATATTTTTAATGATAATAGCACAAAGTATTTGAAATTTGATTTGACAGTACCTCTAAATTCCTAACCTGAATATTTGTATATGTATCTGTATGTCTGCATAAGTATTTAATATTAGGAAACAGTCTAGACAGATATATACCAATCTGCAAATATTGGAGTAAGGAGGGGAAGAGAATGGGTGGGCGTGGATGAAGAGTAAGAAGGAGCACTTTAGTGTTTTACTGTATGTAGTCCTTATATCTTTGAGTCATTTGTTCAAGTGCTCATGTACTAATTATGTGATGTTAATTAAATCAAAATATTAAAAAACACAAAATGCTTTGATTTTAAAGCAAACACACTAATGACTTTCAAAAATCCCATTAATTATAATAAATATATGCTAAGTATGTAGAATTGTGTAGAAACTTTATCCCTCTATCACAAATGATCTGAATAATATAACTTTGGTGAAAGGGCTTTTTATTGAGGAATTTCTGCCTTAAAACTTGTAGTTTTATTTCTTTCAATAGGACACTCTACAGAGGTTTCTCTCTCTCTTTTTTTTAATTCCAGCAGTTAATTACTAAAGCTTTTTGGAGGAAAGAACTAAAAAATTTAAGTCTTAGAGAACAGATGAGATTCTTTCCCCCTTACTAATTAATTAAAGCAAAATAATCTTAATTATCACAGATAGAAATCAGAAATCTGTTATTTTAAAATAAAAAAAGGAATAAGTTTTTGGCATTAGCTCTTTTTACTATGTAGCTAAGAAACAGAAGTCATAAAAATGACATTAAGTTACTTACCAGATTCATGAGTTTCAGACCTTCTAGAAGTTTACAATTTTTATTTTTTAACCTATGTGCTTCATCAATAATCACACATCGCCATTCAATTGCATTAAGCTCTCCACAGCCTCCAAGAATCATTTCAAAAGTGGTGATGATGGCTTGGAATCTGTAAGCTCCTCGAATGATTCGCCCCTAGAAATTTATTACCAAATACAATAATTTGCTAGAATGTCTTGATCATAATTTTTAATTCCTGTCAAGCAGCATAAAAATCATTTAATGACATCTGCTATAAAACATTTTCCACTGGAACTTTTATGTATGCACAGACACTCCCTTAAAATGAGGAACTTTAGCATTAAAACTGTATTAGATTGCTGTCTTCAAGAATGTTAAAAATTATACAATTAATAACTATATCCAAATAAGTATTCCTTGATAAAACATTTTATAATTTTTAAGAGTTGTAATAACAATGTTAAGTCAAAAAAGAAATGGTTATTATAAAATCTAGCCAATGAAATTTCAGTATTAATGCTTATTACTTATATCCGTGACTCCACACATATAATGGCAGATAAGTAGTTAATATAAAAATTGGCCACTTATGTCATTTATTCAGCAAGTATTTATTGAGTGTCTCTGATCTAGTTGTTGGAGATATAGTAGTAAACAAGACAGACAAAAATAATTATCCAAGTGGAACTTACATTCCAATGACTCAAATATAGGACATAGCCACTAAGAAAAACAAAGAAAAAACCCACCAAAAATTAAAAAAAAAACTAAGAAAGTAACAGAAGTCATAGACTAAAATAAAACAGGGATGGGGAGTAGGAAGTATGGGGTTGGAGGTGACCATTCCCATTTTATTTAGAGTGACTGGGAGGCCATCATTAAGAAGTGACATTTGAGCAAAGTCCTGAAGATGAGGGAGGAAGCCATGTTAGTATCTAGAGATCTGCAAGAGAAAGAATTCTTGGTAGAAATAGAGAGTGTGAATGCTGTAATGTGGGAGTACCTTTGGCAGTATTCAAATAATAGCAAGAAACCCAGAGTGATTGAAATCCAGTGAGAATGGAGGGGATGAGGCTATATACGGCCTTAAAAGCTGTGGTAAGGACTCTGGCTCTTACTGTGAGCAAGAAGCTATAGGAGGGTTTTGAGACAAGAGTATCATGATTTGACATATATTTAAAAAGAATCCCTTGGCTGTTCTGGTAAAAATAGTCTGACAAAGGCCAAGGACAGGATCATAGAAACCAGTTAAGAGGCTGCTGTAGTAATCCAAGCAAGAGATCTTCAATGGAGGTCATGAGAAGTGCTCAGTTCTGGATTTAACTGGAAGGTAGAACCAACAGGATTTACTAATGGATAGGAGTGGAGTGAGATAAAGAGAGGATTCAAGTTTGACTAAACTTTTTCACTCAACTAGAAGTTGGTGTTGCCATTGACTACAATGAAAAAATGCAGGATTTTGGTTTTGGACATGTTATGTTTGAGATTAGATATTGTCTATTAGATATTCAAGTGGAGTAATTGAGTAGGCATTTGCATATGACTCTGGAATTTAGGAAAGAGGTTAGAGTTGGTGATATAGATTTAGGAGTTTCCAGCAGTACAGACAGTAATTAAGTTGTGTGACTGAATGAAATCTCTGATGGAATGAGTATGGATATAAAAAGTCTGAAGACTGAGCCCTGGGTCACCCCCAAGATTAGATATGGGAAGACAAGAAGAAATTGGTTAAAGAGGGCTTCAGAAGGAATAGGTGGTGACATAGGACAGTATAAAGTACTGGAATCCAAGTGAAGAGAATGTTTAAATGCGACTGAAAATTATAAACTATTAGGGATTAGAAGAAATGAATGGTTAAGAAGGATCATGTGATCTGATTTAGATTTTAATTCCTATCAACTTAATTACACTAATTTTAGAATAATTCACATTGATTGCATATGCTGGCCATTAAGATGAACAATAGCTCCAGTAGAATATTATTAAAATATTGACAGTTATAAAGTATAAGTCTATGGTATTTACACAGCTCTAAAAACCTGGGATACAATGCATTCAGTTAGAGTAATATTGCAGTGTTTAAGAACAACGGCTTGAGTCTAACTGATTTGGGTTTATTAATCCCAGTTTTGCTCTGTGATTTTAGGGGAAACTACATCACTTCTTTTTGCCTTGGTTTCCTCATTTGTAAATAAGTATGATATTATCACCTATTTACAAGGTGATAAATTAATCTTTGATATTACAAACATTAAGTGAAATACTACATGCAAACTGTTTAGCATAATGCCCGGCACATGGTAAATACTCAATAAATGCCTGTGGATATTAGTGTTACTATCTGTTACTTTTTCCAAGGCAATTGAGAAAATTACAACATAATTTTACTACTTATGTGATTTCAAGCTTATTTAATAACTTGGAAAAAGCAGAAGTTAAATGTTCATTTAATTTATATTAAAATATATTTGAAAGAATTAACTGAAAATTATTTCTATGTTTGAAGTATAGAGCTACTTAGCTCATTACAAGACATCTTTACCTCTTGAAATTTTAAACCCTTCACATAATATTCTTCTAGAATGCGTAACATTTAGCATAAAAATATAATTTAATATATACTATTCAGTTTACAACACATCAAGAATCTTTCAGCTTCTGGCTCACATTTATACCAATCTCATACAAGACATATATTAAAACTGTAACCTTGTTAAAAATCCTTAAACTTCCAATATTTTAACGTACCTTTAAAAAATGAGATTGAACTAAATGATTTTAATGATATCATAGAGCTCTAAAATTCTATAAATGTACAATTAAGAATAATAAAACACTATGGAAGGAAATGAAACTATAACTTAACTAAGATGTCATAGGCTCCAAAGGTGCAAGGGTAATTAATTTTCAGTACAACTGATTGTAGACATACTTAATTTCATAGAAATCTAATTATTTCAACCATAGAAGGGAAATGAGGTTAAAGGAAAATATCAATTAATTTTATTGATATTCAGCCTCAAATAAGTAGAAAATCAGTTGTAATTGGGAGGCAAAAGTAGAAGGCTATGCACTTTACCTTACCTTAACCTGTATCATATCCCATGACCTGGCCATATGTTATAATGGTCCTTATAAAACAGAAGAATCAGTGAAAGAAAATAAAATATTAAGGTGCTATATTGAGGCAGAGTGCCATAACCTTTTCCAATGAAAAAGTACAATTTTGTGTGAGTTGTTTTAATTAATTTTGTTTCTTATTTCTTAATAAAAGTTTTACCTAAGAGTCAAACTACCACTCAAAACTGCAACTCGGAACTTCATGTTTTCTAGTCTTAACCTTCTGCTAGGGAATTCTTTCTTATAATGTCATCTCAATTTTATGATCTGTGCATTTAGCAGAAAAATAGGTATTCCTTCCTAAAGAGTAATTGGCCAAAGTAAAATGGAAAATGTGCCCCTAGGATATAGGGAAGAAGAAAACCATCAAAGCAATAGAGTAATGAAATAACCAATCCAAAGGGTAGAAAAATACAGACGTATGCTTGTACCAATATACAAAACAAACCAAATTTTTAAAAACCGTCTAAAATCAAAATTCATTGAACACACAAGAGAACCTATGGTTTCACCTCAAAGGGCATTCAAACCCATGGTGGTCACTGAAGATGTAAATTTTAAAATGGAGGAAAAAAACTGGAGGATGATCAAAGAGACACATTATTTTTAAAATAAATTTAATGTGTAGTTGAAAACAATTAGTAAAACAATTATTCTAGTTGAAAAATTACGTATACAATCAAATTTGTACATTTGTATAAATCAGCATACTTCCAGTGAACTAGAGCATGAACTTGGCTACTTCTGTCATTTTTCTCTTCAGCTACTAAAATTTATTGTAAAATAAATATGATGAATAAAGAGATCAGATTAAGATTTAAGTAGGCAATTAAAATCTATCATAAATTTGAAAGTAATTAATATGTAATGCTTATCTTTTGCAAACCTGACCTTTCAAACAACAAAAAACATCACCAATAACACACCTGTGAGTCCCTGAAGTACATCTCATATTGCTGTATCATTTGTCTGCTAATCAGGCTCCCATGATAAACCACAACATTAATATCAGTCCACGTACGAAATTCTCTCTCCCAGTTTGCAATAGTAGAAAGTGGAGCAATAATCAGGAAAGGTCCTCTTATACCAGTCAGAAGGATTTCGTAGAGGAATGTAATTGATTGAATGGTTTTGCCAAGACCCATTTCATCTGCTAAAATGCAGTTTCGTCTGAAATAAACAAATATATTACCCATGTAGATTTTGGGGTTTTCTGTATACTACAATGTTTTAAAAGATAAATATTAAAAAAAATAACCAGTGATCAAGTTAAAATACTTGCATTTATAACGTAGAAGTTGCTGAAGTGCAGATTTGGCTAAAGATTATAATTTTATTATAATATTGCAAAGGGACAACTATAGGTTTTTGTAGCTCCAAAATAAAGATACCACCTGTTAGATACCTGAGTTTTTAAAAGAACGAAATGGCAAGAGCAAGGCAAACTAAATATGTTATTTATTCAGGAAACATTTATTAAATGCTTTCTGTATCTCACGGATAGTATGAGAAGATGGGATACAAAAGAAATAGAACATGTTCTCTGCCTTCCAGGGGCTTGTATCTATTAGAAAAGCAGACATATGAATAAATAAATAAATAGTCATGCAATGTGCTATCACAGAAGCACAAATAAAGAACTGGTTTTTGACTCTAGCTATACATTGGAACAGCCTAAGAAACAGATACCCATGGCCTTCTCCTTTACATTCCAATTCAATGTGCATGGAGTAGGATAAAAGCAACTGTAATTTTTAAAATAAGCTGCACAGATGATTATGATATATGGCCAGTTAAGAATTATCAGTGTTTATTATGGAACCTCAGAGGAGTAAGCATCTAACCCTGGCTAGAAGAGATGAGAGAAGATAAGACTGCCTTCAAAGAGAAGGACAGTAATGAGTAGGATTTTGCCAGAGGGCAGAGCAAAGGAACATAAGTGTAAAGAACATGATCAACTGGGAGGCCACAAGTTATTTAATATGGTTTTGAGGGAAGAGTAAAGGGAAGGGATCTTACTAAGATAAGCAGGGGTCACAAATAAAGGTTAGAAATCATTCTACAATATTATGAATGAGAGTCACTGAACATTTTTAAAGAAACCTGATGAGATTAGGTTTGTACTTGAAATTTACTCTGGTGCCACTGTGAATATTAGAAGGTGAAGTGACTTAAGTTTGGACAGTAATTGGGAAAGTACCGCAATAATGCAGGAAAGAATGGGTGGACATTTGGACTAAGGTAGGAGGAATCAAGAGGAGAAAACTGATCCCAAAGTTAATTACATGTTAGAATGATTTGGACTTAGTGACCAATCCGATATATGGAGTGTAGGATGGCAGTCAGATTTCAGTTTGGGTGACTAAATAAGTTGTGTTATTATTAACCAAGATGTAAAATATTTGAATAAGTTTGATATGCAAGAAACAGGAAATAATAAGGTTAATTTTGAATATGCTGCGTTTAAAGAATCATTGAGATAGACATTAAGGTAGCCAGAAGTAAACAAATATGGGCTTGGAGTTCAAGGCCTCAGTTAAAGATGTTACTGATAAGTGAAGACACGGGGGAGTAGAGTTTGGCTTACGGAGAACAATGTAATATGAGAAGAAAGTAAAAAACAGAACTTTGGGAAAGAAAAAAACCAACAACACTGAAAGGGTAGGCAAGGAAGAAGAACCAGCAAAGACTATTGAAAGGAATAGTTACAGAGGTTCTGGAGAGCTAAGAGTCACACTGTGGAAGCTGTTGGGAGAATGGGGGAAAAGTTTAAAAAAGGAAGGACTAGCAACTACTATCTAACACAGCAGAGACAGCAAATTAGGGCTAAAAAATATCTTGTGGATTGGAAAATTAAGAGTTTCAGAGATGATACAGAATCAAAAGTCAAACGACAGGTTTAAGGAGAATTGGAGATGAGAAAATGGGAAGAGTTCATGCAGGCTATACTTCCTAGACCTTTGCCTAGGAAGTTACAAAGAGGGATCAATGTAGCTTGAAGGAAAAAAGAGAGCCAAGAGAAGGTTTACCCTTTCCTTTCCTCACTTTTATATATAAGTTAAACCCAAATTTGTTCACAGACTGAAGGGATGGCACTAGTCTTAAGAGATAATTTGAAGATATAACAGAGAAGGATAATAAGTGATTGAAGTGAGGTTCTGAAAAGATTGGATTAGATGCCTGTCAAGAGTTGAGGTGGTAGCATTAGTCTTGGTTCTGAGGAGGCACCTTTTCACTTCTGATATGAGGACAGAGGTAAGAATGGCTAAGGATGGAGATACATTTGTAGGCTTGGGTGTGAGGACAGGCAAGAACCTGAATGAATTCACCGACTGGCCCTAGGCTTCTCTATGAAGCAGTCATATACAGAGAGTGAAGGGGATAGGGTTGTGATAAAGTGCTTGAGGAAAGTGGTACAAGTTTGAAACAAGTAACTGGGAAAGGGTATTGATAAAAGACAATTAAAATAAAATTTTGTTAACTATTTTACCAGGAAGATTCTCTTGGGAAAAATGATTAACATTTAGAAAATAGAAACCAGGGGAAAGAGCACTGTGTGGAATAACAGGTTTTTCCTAACTCCACCTGATTGAGTTTCATGACTCACCATTACTTAGTGAAACAGAAGAATCATGTGACAAGTAAAAACACAGAAAAATGATTTTGAATACGTCATAAAATTTTGCTATTATTAATAACAGTACCTTCGTTTGCTCTTTTATATACACTATCAGACTTCTTTCTCAATCAAGATACCATTTTTTACTTCTTTTGCAATTAATTTTCCATCTCACTAAAAAAAGGTGAGATAATATTCCAAAAAGCATTTTGAACAACTTGGAAAATTAATAATAAATGGGGGTAATTCATTACTAGGTTCTTATATTTAGTATTCTATTCCTTATCAATTGCTGACAATCTGCTTCCTTGAAGACGTACATGACAGACCTATCTAATTCTTATAGATGGAACTGCTGATATCTTACTAACTAGATTCAACTATTGGCAGACAGTAGTGTAAGTTGAAAAACATTCTGTAACATAGCTGACGTTTGATGATGTTAACAAAGGTATTTCAAATTTAATTATGAATTAACATATCAACTTTCTTCTATTCTCATTGGTACACATTAAAAGGAAGCAACTATATTCAAAATCCTAAATTATAATGTACGTATCTTCTTGAGCTAACCACAACTTCATTTTCAATAATGAACACTCCATGACGGTAATAATGTAGCAACATCAGTACCAATTTTACTTAATGTATTTTGGAACACATAAAAAAACACACATTAAATTTTTTTCTATTAATACATACTACATACCTATTGTACCAGTTGAATAAGAGCCAGTTGAGTCCTTCCAGTTGATATTCCCTGAGTTGATTGCCATTTTTATAATCCCTGGATTGATCTATTTTTTTCCAAATATTAGAAGGAGGACGGTCCTTTGTGGAAAAACAAAGAATGAATGATGTATTTTAGATTTTTTGATCTTCCCTATATCTCATACATGGTAAAAGCATTGCTTTTAAAATAATCAGAAGAATAACATTATATGACATTATGATGAAATTTTACAAACATCTGAACACCAAGTAAGTTCTACACGAACTCTTCCAGAAAACTGAAGAGGAAAGCATACGTCCCAACTCATTCTATGAAACTGATACCAAAATCAGACAATGGCATTACAGGAAAACTAGAGACCAATATCCCACATGAACAGAGATGAAAAATTCATAACAAAATTTTAGCAGATTGAATCTAAAAATATATAAAAAGGGTAATACAGCATGACCAAGTGGTTTTTCCCAGGTATGGAAGGTGGATTAACTTTGAAAATTAATCAATGTTGATCAACAGACTAAAAAACAAAAATATGATAATCTCAGCAGATGCAGAAAATGGAAGAACTAAATGCTTTCTCCCTAGGATCAGAAAAAGGCAAGGATGTCCACTGTCATCACTTCTATTCAACATTGTACTACAGGTTCTAACAGGAGCAATCAAGCAAGAACAAGAAATAAAAGTCATTAAGATTGGAAAGGAAGAAGTAAAACTTTCTTAATTTACAGAAGACATGATTTGTCTACATGGAAAATCCTGTGGAATCTAGAAAAAAGATAAAGAAGTGATTTTACTAACATTGCATGATATAAGATCAATATACAGAAAACTGTATTCTATATTGTAGAAACAATTATAAATACATTTTAAAAATACTATCTTATAATGGCATCCAAATATGAAAAATTTAGGGTTTACTAAAAAAAAATATTTCTTAAATGGTAGCCAATGAACTTTAAAATAATTAACATATACTATTGCTCTAATTATTGTTTAAAATAATTTCCACATTAATTAATATTCTCCATAATTTTCTTTTTAGCAATCCAATCACTGTTTCCTTAGTTTAGGCCAGGAACAAATTTCATTTGATCAAAGATACTTTACATGTTTTATATGTTATTTTATTTAATAATAATAGACTGGCAAAAAAAATCACTTACCTCCTACATTATTTGACTTTGATAAACCAGCACTGTTGTCAAGTTGATTTTACATTAACTGAGGGGATTAATTTTATTGGCTGAGTCCCCTTTACCAAGGACTACATTACATATCTAAGGCACTGGCTCTTCCCACCATGTGCTTCAAAATCACCTTTTTAATGACACCTGGGGTCCACTCTCAGATATTCTGATTCTGGAGCCAGGATATAGAAACTAGGAATCCCTAATTTTTTAAAAGTTCCAAAAGTGATTCTGATAAGCATCTCTGACTGAGAACCACTGATCTAAAAAAATAGCTTACTTAATGAGGCTAAAGATCAGGTTACTACTGAAGCATGGTCCCCACCCCAAAAACAATACCTTTCCCTTTCATAATATCCTTTAGACTACTCCTCCCTGAATTAGTTAATTAACACTTTTGTTTCCTGGCTCAAGGAAAGGTACTTAGAAGTCAAAAGGAATGGAGGTGAGCTGCTGTGTTTTTGGTAATAGATGGTGGGTATTATTGGGAGATAAACTAAGAAGACCAGAAAATAAGAAGACAACCAGAAAAAAAAACTGTTATAAAAACAATATGATCTCTTCCATGGAACAATTCATTCATTTCCTTCTCTTACATCACATCTCCACATTTTTCATGGCAGCTAATCATTAGCTCTGGTGCTAATCAAAAAGTGATCTGTTCTTGTCTTTTCATGCATAAACTCCCTCTTTAGTGAAGTAAGAAATTTCTATGACCAAATTATATTTGAAAGAGGACTGGCCAAGGGCTTCCCTAGTGGCACAGTGGTTAAGAGTCCGCCTGCCTATGCAGGGGACACGGGTTCGTGCCCCAGTCCAGGAAGATCCCACATGCCGTGGAGTGGCTAGGCCCGTGAGCCATGGCCACTGGGCCTGCGCGTCCGCAGCCTGTGCTCCACAAAGGGAGAGGCCGCAACAGTGAGAGGCCCGCATACCGCAAAAAAAAAAAAAAAAGAGAGAACTGGCTAAAATATTTAATAAAATCATAATATGTCTCTTTAAAGTGAATTTCTTTTGGTTGGCTCCCCAAATTGGATTCACATGAAAATAAAAAAATATATAATTATTAAAATATCACAACTTGCCATCGCCTTCCAGAATTCTACAGTCTTTGTACTAGAAAAAACAACTGACTCAAGTTTTTTTTTTGAGCAGGGAAGAGACAGATGTATCAATAAAAAAATCAGTGTACTTAACTTATCTAGGCCTTTTTTTTTATTGGAGTATAATTGCTTTATGATGTTGTGTTAGTTTCTGCTGTACAATGAAGTGAATCAGCTATATGTATACCTATATCCCCTCCCTCTTGGACCGCCCTCCCACCTCCCCCCGTCCTACCCATCTAGGTCGTCACAGAGCACCGAGCTGAGCTCCCTGTGCTATACAGCAGGTTCCCACTAGCCATCTATTGTACACATGGTAGTGTATTTATGTCAAATCTAAGCTCCCAATTCATACCACCCTCCTCTGCTCCTCTGTGTCCACATGTCCATTCTCTACATCTATGTCTCGATTCTTGCCCTGCAAATAGGTTCATCTATGCCATTTTTCGAGATTCCACATATATGTGTTAATATACAATATTTGTTTTTCTCTTTCTGGCTTACTTCACTCTGTATGACAGGCTCTAGGTCCATCCACATCTCTACAAAAGACCTAATTTCATTCCTTTTTTATGGCTGAGTAATATTCCATTGTATATACGTACCACACCTTCTTTATCTAGTCATCTGTCGTGGACATTTAGATTGTTTCCATATCCTGGCTACTGTAAATAGTGCAGCAATGAACATTGGGGTACATGTGTCTTTTTGAATTATGGTTTTCTCAGGGTATATGCCCAGTATTGGGATTGCTGGGTCATATGGTAGTTCTACTTTTAGTTTTTTAAGGAACCTCCATAGTGGCTGTATCAATTTACATTCCCACTAACAGTGCAAAAGGGATCCCTTTTCTCTACACCCTTTCCAGCATTTATTGTTTGTAGACTTTTTGATGATGGCCATTCTGACTGGTGTGAGGTAATACCTCATTGTGGTTTTGATTTGCATCTCTATAATGATTAGTGATGTTGAGCATCTTTTCATGTGTTTGCTGGCAATGTGTATGACTTCTTCGGTGAAATGTCTATTTAGGTCTTCTGCCCATTTGTTAATTGGGTTGTTTGTTTCTGGATATTGAGCTCCATAAGCTGTTTGTATATTTTGGAGATTAATCCTTTGTCCATTACTTCATTTGCAAATATTTTCTCACATTCCGAGGGTTGTCTTTTTGTCTTGTTTATGGTTTCCTTTGCTGTGCAAAAGCTTTTACGTTTAATTAGGTCCCATTTGCTTATTGTTTTTATTTTCATTACTCTAAGAGGTGGGTCAAAAAAGATCTTGCTGTGATTTATGTCAAAGAGTGTTCTTCCTATGTTTTCCTCTAAGGGTTTGATAGTGTCCCGTCTTACATTTAGGTCTTTAATCCATTTTGAGTTTACTTTTGTGTATTGTGTTAGAGAGTGTTCTAATTTCATTCTTTTACATGTAGCTGTCCAGTTTTCCCAGCACCACTTACTGAAGAGGCTGTCTTTTCTCCATTGTACATTTTTGCCTCCTTTGTCAAAGATAAGGTGACCATATGTGCGTGGGTTTACCTCTGGGCTTTGTATCCTGTACCACTGATCTATATTTCTGTTTTTGTGCCAGTACCATACTGTCTGATTACTGTAGATTTGTGGTATAGTTTGAAGTCGGGGAGCCTGATTCCTCCAGCTCTGTTTTTCTTTCTCAGGGTCTTTTGTGTTTCCATACAAATTGTAAAATTTTTTGTTCTAATTCTGTGAAGAATGCCATTGGTAGTCTGATAGGGATTACACTGAATCTGTAGATTGCTGTGGGTAGTATAGTCATGTTCACAATGTTGATTCTTCCAATTCAAGAACATGGTATATTTCTCCATCTGTTTGTGTCATGTTTGATTTCTTTCATCAGTGTTTTATTGTTTTCTGAGTAAAAGTCTTTTGCTTCCTTTGGTAGGTTTATTCCTAGGTATTTTATTCTTTTTGTTGAGAAGGTAAATGGGATTGTTTCCTTAATTTCTCTTTCTGTTTTTCAATTGTTAGTGTATAGGAATACAAGACATTTCTATGCATTAATTTTGTAACCTGCAAGCTTACCAAATTCACTGATTAGTTCTGGTAGCTTTCTGGCAGCATCTTTAGGATGTTCTATGTATAGTATCATGTCATCTGCAAACAGTGACAGTTTTACTACCTCTTTTCAAATTTGGATTCCTTTTATTTCTTTTTCTTCTCTGACTGCTGTGACTAGGACTTCCAAAACTATGTTGGATAAGAGTGGTGAGAGTGGACATCCTTGTCTTGTTCCTGATCTTAGTGGAAATGCTTTCAGTTTTTCACCATTGAGAATAATGTTTGTTGTGGGTTTTTCGTATATGGCCTTTATTACGTTGAGATAGGTTCCCTCTATGCCCATTTTCTGGAGAGTTTTTATCATAAATCGGTGTTGAATTTTGTCAAAAGCTTTTTCTGCATCTATTGAGATGATCATATGGTTCTTATTCCTTAATTTGTTAATATGGTGTATCACACTGATTGTTTGCATATATTGAAGAATCAATGCATTCCTGCGATAAGTCCCACTTGATCACGGTGTATGATCCTTTTAATGTGTTGTTGGATTCTGTTTGCCAGCATTTTGTTCAGGATTTTTGCGTCTATGCTCATCAGTGATATTGGTCTGTAATTTTCTTTTTTGTGATATCTTTGTCTGGTTTTAGTATCAGGGTGATGGTGACCTTGTAGAACGAATTTGGGAGTGTTCCTCCCTCTGCAATTTTTTGGAAGAGTGTGAGAAGGGTAAGTGTTAGCTATTCTCTAAATGTTTGATAGAATTCACCTGTGAAGCCATCTAGTCCTGGGCTTTTGTTTGTTGGAAGATTTTTAATTCCAGTTTCAATTTCATTACTTGTGATAGGTCTGTTTATATTTTCTAATTCTTCCTGGTTCAGTCTTGGAAAATTGTACCTTTCCAAGAATTTGTCCATTTCTTCGTGGTTGTCCATTTTATTGCCATATAGTTGTTTGTAGTAGTTTCTTATAATCCTTTGTATTTCTGTGGTGTCAGCTGTGATTTCTCCTTCTTCATTTCTAATTTTATTGATTTGCGTCCTCTCCCTTTTTTTTTTTTTTGATGAGTCTGGCTAAAGGTTTATCAATTTTGTTTACCTTCTCAAAGAACCAACTTCTAGTATTAATGATCTTTGCTATTGTTTCCTTCATTTCTATTTCATTTATTTCTGCTCTGATCTTTATGATTTCTTTCCTTCTACTGACTTTAGGTTTTCTTTTTTCTTCTTTATCTAGCTGCTTTAGGTGTAAGGTTAGATTGTTTATTTGAGATTTTTCTGGTTTCTTGAGGTGACACTGAATTACTATTAACTTCCCTGTTAGAAATGCTTTTGCTGCATCCCATAGATTTAGGGCTTTCCTTGTCATTTGTTTCCATGTATTTTTTAATTTCTTCTTTGATTTCTTCAGTGATCTCTTGGTTGTTTAGTAGTGCATTGTTTAGCCACCATGTATTTTTGTTTTTTACAGTTTTTTCCTGTAATTGAATTCTAATCTCATAGTGTTGCGGTCAGAAAGGATGCTTGATACAATTTCAATTTTCTTAAATTTTCTGAGGCTTGATTTGTGACCCAAGATGTGATCTATCCTGGAGAATGTTCCATGTGCACTTGAGAAGAAAGTGTATTCTGCCACTTGCGGGTGGAATGCCCTATAAATATCAATTAAATCTATCTGGTCTACTGTGTCATTTTACACTTGTGTTTCCTTATTTATTTTCTATTTGGATGATCTGTCCATTGTTGTAAGTGGGGGGTTAAAGTCCCCCTATTACTGTGTTGCAATCTATCTCCCTTTTTATGGTTGTTAGCATTTGCCTTATGTATTCAGGTGCTCCTGTGTTGGGTGCATATATATTTATAATTGTTATGTCTTCTTCTTGGATTGATCCCTTGATCATTATGTAGTGTCCTTCCTTATCTCTTGTAACAGTCTTAAAGTCTATTTTATCTGATATGAGTATTGCTACTCGGGCTTTCTTCTGATTTCCATTTGCATGGAATATCTTTTTCCACCCTTCACTTTCAGTCTGTATGTATCCTTAGGTCTGAAGTGGGTCTCTTATAGACAGTGTACATAGAGGCCTTGTTTTTGTATCCATTTAGCCAGTCTGTGTCTTTAGGCTGGAGCATTTAATCCATTTTCATTCAAGCTTATTATTGATATGTATTTTCCTATTACCATTTTCTTAATTGTTTTGGGTTTGTTTTTGTGGGTCTTTTTCTTCTCTTATATTTCCCGCCTAGAGAAGTTCCTTTAGCATTTGTTGTAGAGCTGGTTTAGTGGTGCTGAATTCTCTTAGCTTTTGCTTGTCTGTAAAGCTTTTGATTTCTCCATCGAATCTGAATGAGATCCTTGCTGGGTAGAGTAATCTTGGTTGTAGGTTTTTCTCTTTCATCACTTTAAGTAAATCTCCTGCCACTCCCTTCTGGCCTGCAGAGTTTGTGCTGAAAAATCAGCTGATAACCTTATGGGCATTCCTTTGTATGTTATTTTTTGCTTTTCCCTTGTTGCTTTTAATATTTTTCGTTTGAATTTAATTTTTGTTAGTTTGATTAATATGTCTTGGTGTGTTTCTCCTAGGGTTTATCCTGTATGGGACTATCTGCCCTTCCTGGAGTTGGGTGACTATTTCCTTTCCCAAATTAGGGAAGTTTTCCACTATAATGTCTTCAAATATTTTCTCAGGCCCATTCTTTTTCTCTTCTTCTTCTGGGACCCCTATAATTTGAATGCTGGTTTATAGTTGTCCCAGAGGTCTCTGAGATTGTCTTCAATTCTTTTCATTCTTTTTTGTTGATTCTGTTCCTAGGCAGTTATTTCCACCATTCTGTCTTCCAGCTCACTTATTCGTTCTTCTGCCTCAGTTATTCTGTTATTCATTCCTTTTAGTGTATTTTTCATTTCAGTTATCGTGTTGTTCATCTCTGTTTGTTTGTTCTTTAGTTCTTCTAGATCTTTGTTAGACATTTCTTGTACTTTCTCAATCCGTGCCTCCATTCTATTTCTGAGATTCTGGATTATCTTTACTATCATTACTCTGAATTCTTTTTCAGGTAGGTTGCCTATTTCCTCTTCATTTATTTGGTCTTGTAGGTTTTTACCTTGCTCCTTCCTCTGTGACATGTACTTTTGTCATTTCACTTTTTTTGGTTTTTTTTTTTTGATGGGTGGGATTGTTTCCTATCTTACTGGTTGTTTGGCCTGAGGATTCCAGCACTGGAGTTCGTAGGCTGCTGGGTAGACCTGGGTCTTGATGCCAAGATGAGGATCTCTGGGAGATCTCACTCCAATGAATATTCCCTGGGGTCTGAGGTTCTCTGTTAGTCCAGTGGTTTGGACTCAGAGTTCCCACTGTAGGAGCTCAGGCCTGATCCCCAGCTTGTGAACCAAGATCCTGTAAGCTGTGCAGGGCAGCAGGGGGAAAAAAAAAGCCAGAAAAGGCCTTGGCTGTGGGGGGCAGGGCTTAGGCAGGGGCAGGGTTTAGGTGGTGGGCGGGCCTATTCTTAGGACCCACAGGGCTGGAAAAGGCCATGGTGGGTGATCAGGCTTAGGTTCAACCACAGCAGGAGGGGCCCAGGAGTGCCTCTGGCCTTGGAGGGTGGAGGACCAGGTCTGGGACCCCAGCAGGCTCCCTGGGCCCGAGTAGGCAGAGGAAATAATAGGCACGTTCCCCCTGATCCTCCAATCACAGGTGGTGCTCTCCCTGTTGGCCTCTCTTCTTCTTCCCCACCCATGCCCCTAGGACCCACACGGCCAGAGGGGGCCCCCAGAAGGCAGGGGACCAGACCGGGAAGCCTAACAGGCTTACTGTGGCTGAGCGCAGGGGAAACACCCAAGGCACTTCCCCTGATCCCATGGTCCTGGAGGGTCCCTCCCACTGCCTCTCCTCCTCCCTCCCTCCTACATCCCTAGGACCCACGTTGTCTGGAGGGGGCCTTGTAGGGCCGGAACCAGCCCAGGAGACCAGCAGGCTTCCTGGGGCCCGATTGGGAAGGGGAAACGCTAGGCGCACTCTTCTGATCCTCCAAGCCTCTGAGGGTCCCTCCAGGCATGGGAACCCCTCCCCTCTCCTAGCCACCCCTCAGGGGCCCCAGTCCTGTCCGGCTTCCACTTCTCCTCCCCCCTCACAATCCCTCACATCCTACCCAGTCACTTGGGGGTTCCTCCCGTCTCCTTGGGTGTTGAGGTCCCCCGCCAGCGTCTGGCAGGTGCCCTAGTTGTGGGGAGACGCAAACTCCATGTCCTCCCACGCCGCCATTTTGACTGTGCCCCACTATGTAGGCATTTAACAATATTCTATACAAAAGGTTTTTCTAAAAATAAAGCTACTATGGAAGTAGAAGAACTATTTAGTTATGAAGAAATAACTGGTTTACAGAAAACAAAGGAAAGGTGGATATAATAAGGATTTTTCTTTGATAGAGAATTCATAACTCTGCTTAGAGCTGAAACTGGTATTCTTGACATTTTTATAAATGACCTGAGAGAAAAAGCAGTGGGAAAGTTTTAAATTCAAGATGAGGTAGAAGTATTTGCAACTTTTCCGGAGGGAAATTTAAAAGGAAATACTTATCAAACTTTTGAATGCATGTATGTTCTGACCAAACAATTATACTTCTGATTTATCTTACAAGGGCTCAATGTTCAATGTAACATTGTTTATAAGAGCAAAACACTGGAGTATCCACTAATGGAGGAACAGTTAAATTAATATATATAAGATATTATGTAGTAATTTTTAAAATACAATATTAATTGCATACCAGACTAAATTAAAATTTCAAAAATTAAAATAAATCTGTTGAATAAAGAAGTGCTAAGATTTTATGATGCTAAGGCATGTTCTTACCAAATGTCTTGTGTCAGGCCGTGAAGCTTGCAACTGTTCAAACTCTTCTATTTTTGCAAGATCTACATCTTCTTTTAGTTCCCAAGTACTATCTTCATATGGTAATGAGCACCACTTTACTAAGTAGTAAATAACAGGCTGTAAAAAATTTTTTTTTCATTTTACCATTTTGAAAAAGAATAGTAAGAAATAGTTTAAATTGAGAATCCCCAGAAATAGTTTAAATATATTAACCTACATTGGTAAAAACTTATGAAACTTTTTTGGTGTTTTTAGGTCATTAACTTTAAAAAAGTAATGCTTTATGCCCCGGTCCGGGAAGATCCCACATGCCGTGGAGCGGCTGGGCCCGTGAGCTATGGGCGCTGAGCCTGCGCGTCCGGAGACTGTGCTCCGCAACGGGAGACGCCCCAACAGTGAGAGGCCCGCGTACCGCAAAAAAAATAATAAATAAAAATAAAAAAGTAATGCTTTAATATTTGGAAGTCTTTAGGTTTTTCTTACTTACTTAGAAAATATTTCTATCAAATATTTACTTACCTCACCAGTATCTTTATCTTCGCAAAAAGAGACTTCTAATACTCTGTCTACTTCAACGTAGTCTGGGTTAAATGGTTCTTCTTCCATCTAAAATTAAAAAGTAACTTAGTTGATATATGATAAAGAAGTAGAAAGATGAAAGTGAAATAAAGACAAATTTACTAGCTATTCACTATAGAACAAACACATAAGTTTGATTTTAATTAAATTTCCAAAAAATGGAATCCTTCCATTTTAATTCCAAAAAGATTGCTAGGATATTTGTCTATATTATGAATCACCATGTTATATATAAAAAACTCAACTAAACAACACTAAAAAATAGGTACTCCAGACAAGTAAGTTACTCTAGAAGATGTGTTATTTAAAAATGTCCGAAAGGTAGCCTCTTTTGGAAAGAGGCTCTCCTTTACCTCTGTAAAGGTACTACTTTCCTCAAGTCCAAGAGTTGAAGACTAATCACCCGACCTGGAGGCTCCTGTCTCATCTGTATCAAACACTCTATCTACTGATGGTTCTTGTGCTCAAGACCCTCTTACCTAACTAAACGCAAACTCTCTGAGCTACCTCACATTCGACTGCGCTCATTTACTCTTCAACCTACACTTCTTCCTATAGTTTCTAACTGGGTTAACAGTAACACAGCACCAACTTCACACCCTACTCCCAGTTACACAAGCCAGCAATGGAGAAGTCATCTTAGATTCCTTCTCTTTTTTAATCTCCCACATCCCTTAACTCATCAATTCACACAGATCCTACTTTTATCTGTAACTCAAATTGGTTCCTCCTTCCTCATTCTCACTGCTTCATCACTCCTTACTTGGATCTTTACAAATAACTTCCTAACTAGTCACCAACTACTGTCTTGCCTCCCTTTAATTTATTTTCACACTGTCCCCATAGTACTCTTTCTCAAATATAAATCATATATTGCTCCCTGGCTTCAAATCCTTCAATGACTCTCCCAGATTTCATGCTTTAGAGTACAAAAACAGATGCTTTTCAAACTCCATGTTCTGTCACACCTTCATGGTTTTATACTAATTTTTCTCTCTTCTGAATAGATTGCTGTTCCTTCTCTTGTCTGCTTGGCTAATTCCTACCCATTCCTCAAAGTCTTACTTCCAAAAACCCATCTCAGCTATCTTTGCTGCCTCTCCTCCTCTGTTTAACCTCTAAATGTTATAGTACTCCATGGCTCTGCCTTTAGTTCTCCTCACTATCTTAATCCTTTCCTGAGCAATACTATCATCTCCATGTACAGGACACACTTGTTAAAGAGCACTGCCCAACACCAGAATGGTAATAAGGTATTCTAAGAAAATCTGCACAGCTCCAGTTTATCTTGTACCTGAGTCATGAATGTACCTAATCTTCATGAAAAATTAGAAGATTATTAGTTAAGTACTTCTAAAATCTTCAGCTCATTAGAAACTTCTATATCAGAGTGAGGTAGTGAGAAATTTTTGAGGACCTCCCAGCATCCATAAACTGATAGGTCATTTCAGAGTCATCAAATTTTTGAAGTAGATTTTATAATTACAAAGAAATAACAATAGCTTCATGGTGAAAAAATCTGCCATAAGATATCAACCATTATCTAGTGATTAAAGTTAACACCACCAGTAATTGGGCAAATAGGTATCGTGTACCTCCTGATATGATACACTGAGAATGCTGCTGCATCATCTCTGTATGTAGTGTTCTTTTAAATAATGCATGACCTGAAGCTGAGGAAACATCAGATAACCCCAAACTGAGGGATGTGCTACAAAATAAACCACCTAAATTCTTTAAAAAGTGTCCAAGTAATGAAAAACAAAGAAATATTGATAAAGGAGACATGACAACTAAATGCATTATATGCTGCAGGATTGGATTCTAGACCAGAATAAGCATACACACTCACACTTTTTTTTTTGCTATAAAAATACTAGTGGAACAATTAGTGAAGTATGAATAAAGTCTATAGGTGAGATAACAGTACTACATCAATGTTAATTATACTATTATTATGTAAGACTGTTTCTAGAAAATACTGAAATTGAGACTTAATTTTCAAATGGTTTAGAAAAAAATGTATGTGCATGGGAGAAAGGCAGAGGCAGAAAGAGAGAGGGGTGCATAGTGACAAAAGGAGAATTAATGTTAATGACAAAGCAAACATGGTAAAATGTTAACATTTACGGAATCTAGTTAAAATATATGTGGGAATTTGTTGTACTAAATTTTTCAAATAAAAAGTTAAAAAAATTTACATGAATCTAAAACTGCTCTAAAAAAGTCTATTAAGGGACTTCTCTGGTGGTCCAGTGGTTAAGACTCCGCGCTTCAAATGAAGGGGGTGCAGGTTCGATCCCTGGTCAGGGAACTAAGATCCCACATGCTGTGCTATGCAGCAAAAAACTTAAAAAAATAAAAAGTAAAATAAAAAAATTCTAGTCTATTAAAAGAAAAATGAAAAAAAAATTTAGAGCAGGAAAGGACATCGGACTTTTTAGCGAGGCCTGGAAAGGTTAATGAATTTTTCCAATGAGGTTCTGTTCATGCATACACAAAGATGATACAGAAAATATGCAATATATTTCACATACTGGAAAATCTTCTTTTCCATTTATTTGCTATGCTACCATTTCCATTTCCTGAAGAACTCTACTGATAAAATACTTTAAGATATTAACACACTCACATTCAACTCTAAAAAGTATTGAAATATATGCTAATTTAAAAATACAAGAGTTAGCTACCATTCTGAATTATCACTGTTCCTGTTTTAGCTATTTTCCAAGCTAAATTTAGGGAAAGAAAAAATATGTAGATAGCATTTATATTCAAATATCGTAAGAGGAAGCCTAAGAATTAAAATTAATAATACTTAAATTTTTGATACATAATACTACATGTGTTCAGAGTTCAACACATAATAGTCTTTTTTTTTTCCTTACGTCTGCAAAAAAATGTGCTCTTTGTGCTTGTCTCAATTTGAATCGTTTGATTTTCTGCTGGATCCTTTTATCTTTCAGAAGCTGCTGTTCTGTGGCCCACTCACAGTGAAGATAGGAGCTAAAATTTTTATAAAAGCAATATATTAGAATGATATAGAAAACGATGTTTTGAGTTTTTATAGATTTATTTTTAATCACAGCCTCTAAAACAAAATATTATCTTCAACTTTACAAATAGGTAGTTCATCATTTCATTTAATGTCAATAGACTCCATATAATTACTAAAATAAAGCCACTGTGATCTAAAGGTCTGCAATTTGCCATATGGAAGCAGAATGGTAAACTGAATCATAAGGGTAACAAAATATGACTTTTAGTTTATTTCTTCATTATAATCATTTTGTCACGATCAGAAAGCTAACTTGTTTTGAAACCAATGTTATTTAAAATACCTCCCTTCACCAAAATGTTAGAAAAAGTTGAACAAAATCTGAAAGTTCGACAATATAAATATGATGGATAATGTCTGTAATTTGTAAAAGTGTAATGTATAAATATTACTGCATTTTGATGTTTATAAGTAATGTTTTCTGGGAAAAAAATAAAACACTCAATTTTAACATGAAATGTTTTCAAAATCTTTTCGCTTTTTAATAATTTTTAAGTTTATGAAATAATAAGTAAAAAAATATTTTAAAATGCAGATAAAATAAAAATCATAATTTAACTTAATATACTTAAAATATTAATTCATATTTAAACACCTTTCTCTTATTTTTCTAACTCAAATACTTACTAATTCTTGTATTTTACAAAAAATTCTTCTGTATCAATCATCACTCCAGGTGATATCTAAGAAAATAAATTCAATAATTATGACTTTTATGATCAGGCCACGGAATATAAAGTGTAAAATGTAATATATCATTACTTACTTCCTTTTTTATAATTCTAGAAGATAGTATTTTGTCCACAATTGCAGCATCTTCTTCACTCGGATTCTCCTATGTGAGGGAAGAAAAATGTATAATGACACATTCTGAAAACACTTTAGTTGCCACTGTTTATGAATATACTAAAATTCAACAAACATTTATTTAACACGTTCCAGGGACCATGTTAAATGTTAGGAATACGAAAATGAAAAATATCAATTGTTGTTACTGTCCTCGTCATCATTGGCATCATCATCATAGTAAACATATGGTGCTTTTTAATGTGTTAGGCACTATTCTAACCATTTTACATATATTAACTAATTTAATCCTTACAAATACACTATAAAGTAGGTACTATCTCCATTTTGCAGATTAGGAAGCTCAGGTATAGAGAAGATAAGTTCTTGTTTAAGGTGCCAGATCCCTCAGCTGGCAGGTGAGTGGTTGGTTTACAACCCAGACAAGGGAGAGTGAAAGAACTTTACAAAGAGGAAAATGCATATGCAAAGACACAAAGGTGTCAAAACATGGCATTTAGACAACTATGTTCATAAAACCAGAAGACTGAGTGGAGAGAAGTGGAAGGACATAAGGCTAGAAAATCCATACAAAAGGCTTTATAAGTTATGCTGAAAAGTGTATTTTCATTTTTTTCTGACTTAGGACACCGTTAGAGGAATTTTCAGTGGAAAAGTACTGTGATTAGGCTTGTAACTTAGAAATATATTGCGAGAAGGATAGAGCTTGGAGGAGTTTTAGGAATATATATCTAGGAGGTGAAAAATGTAAAAAATTGGATGAAGAAGCAAAGATAAAAAAAAGAGAGAACAAATCCCTAGGTTTCTGATCTGAATAACTAATGGTTCTATTAACTACAGTACAGAATCTAGGAGGAAAAGCTGGAGCAGGTTTTAGGAAGAAAGATAATGAAGATATTTTTTAAAATTTACATGGGTTTAAAATGTTTTTTGTCATAATTCAAAATCTGTCTTACCACAAATAACTGTAAAGGCTGTTCACCAGGTAAAGGAGCTGAATGCTTTTTTATTTTTATAGAGCCTTTAACCTCTTCTTCAGATTGTTTCCCTTCTGCATCTTCTGCATATTTTTTTCTTTTAATTTGTCGATTTGATCTTCTTTTCTGTAATGAACGATAAGGAGCATATATATGATTATATTAAAGGAAAAAAATTATTTCTAGTGTGGCAATTTTGTACATTAAATTTTCAAAACTGTATTCAACATTCATCTTTTCTAATTTTTCCTTTTAATTAAAGGAAGATTATAATTTGCCCTTTGCCAAAGGTTTACAACCTTTAGTTTTACTTCCTAAAGTGTCAAATAACAATGATTAACAATAATACCTTTATTACTTTTCTTTAGAAATTGTTAAGAATAAAAAGGTTTCTTTTTACTTAACTATTTCACAGCTTGGGAAACATATTTTAAACTATTAATACTTGCACAGTTTTTGCCCCCAAACCTAAAAAGTACATATCAGATGAATGTTGGTTAAATAATTAATCAGGGGCATAAACTAAAAGAAGAAATTAAATAATATTTGACACAAAACCCATGAACTTGTGTTTAAAACAGATTTTAAAAAACCCAAAATAATATTAAATGTTTTAAAAAAGATACAGAAAATAAAGTATGAAATCTACCAAAAAATTAAACGTGAATGGAGGAACCAGTGTTTTACTACCTTTACTAGCTTCCCTTAAAAATAAAGAACACCACTATCATAAAAACAGAGGTAAGCTTTTCAGATAGTATTATGTGTAGCAACGTAATTTTAATAATAATCTGAATGATTTAAAATCAGGTATCAAATGCGCATGGCTTTACTTACCTCCCTAAATATCAAATATTTGATGTTCCCACTATAAAGACAAATCTCACAATGGCTTGAAAATCCCAAAGGACTTAGGTTTTGCTTTTGCTCACCTCCCTAGAATCTCGTGGATGGAGGCATCTCAGCCAACTGTTCTACTGCTCAATATTCCTTCTTCCTTTTACTATTCTTCTGTGTATTTAGTAACTCCCATGACATTCCCCCCAGATGCAACCAAAAGAATAACCCATGTGTTCTCCTTTTGGTTTCTGCCAATGTCTTCAATTTGGGAGGTCTTTCATACTTCCGTTGCCATGACAAAACTGAATCAGTGCAGCAGTGTGGGTACACAGTTATTTGCATCCAGAAAGGATGCAGTGCCTCTTTCTCTTGAGAGTAGTGGAATATTGAGAGAAAGAAAGGCACTACTGTGGTGAGGTAGCTCAGCCAAATGTAGTAGAAAAATTCCATGCCTCAATTAGGATGGGTCACCATCTCTTAGCCATGAAGATATTTACATTTTCAAAACTCAAGGTAACAATTTTGTCATTATGGGAGACAGGAAGGTGGCATACAAAAGTTATAAAAAAGGACTTCTTAAGAAACCCAATTTTCCCACATCCTATTTTGGAAAAGATATGAAATATTTATTATTCCCTGGGAGGGAAAATTCTATGGATCTTGAATCTAATACTAGGCTAAAGGAATGTTTGGAGTTCGATTACAGGAGTCATATAGTTCTTAATGCTCAAGAACAGTTTAAATTAATAACCATTCATGATATTTATTATTCTAACAATAACCTATATAACAAATGTTATGTCTCACTAGGCACAAATCTTTTAAATAATGAAGTTTGGGAATAATTCAGTACACTTTTAGAAGATTCTGTAGATGATTTCAGCATTAAAGTTTCCTTTCTGGTCACTTAGGCATCTACTGGAACTTTGAAATGCCACACAGTTCTTAGTAAGTAGTAAACAAGTGGCCTGAAAGAATCCTTTCAACTCACAAAAGTGCACATTCAGGTAATTTTTCACAAGACAGAATGAGAGCTACTTACTGTAAACTGCTCCCTCATTCTATGAAGACTTTATCTGTCTCTGAGTAATTAAACAAACTCTGAGTTTTTCAACTCTATGAGCTGATTTCATCATAACTTACATTCCACTAGAGCATACAGTTACATATTAGGCAAAGCCAAGTAAGGTACCACTCTCACCAATTAACTTTCTCTGTCATACAATAGTTCTACTACTTTAAAAATACAAAGCTAATTTGAATGTCCGCATTTTAGGCTAATGTGGATATTTTTGGCTTTCTTTCTTCATAATGTTTTTCGAAGGACAATTTAAAACAGTGACAAATTCTTTCTTCATATTTCCTTTTTCTAGCTTTATTCTTCTTATGTCTTAAAGGCTTTAATAGATCAGTCAACAGCACTTCACATAAGAGGTCAGAAACATTATGCTTTTAAATGACTGAATAGTTCGTTATGATATCACTTGTTTCCTATAATAATCCTAATAAAATGTGCTCTAGGGGCTTTTTAAAATAACTTAAGTCTCTAAATATAGTTAGACTACCGCATTACTCTCTATTAGGTAAAAAATTAAGTATGATAATCATGTTTTCAGATTTCCACCTGACTCTAAACCTTACATTACTTTTCAAGCCTTCAAATTTTGACAATCCATTGTGGTTGAAAGCTACTTTTATATATTTATACAGCATTTATATAGTAATATATTTAAATATATCAATAATATAGATTTATAATTGTTTATGAGAAAATTCTTTTTTCCTTCCCCATTAAATTTTTTGTGTTAAAGCAACACATCTGTCAAAGCAACCTAATTAACTACAGTGAAAAGTATGGAAAAAATGTGCATGTTAACCTATTCTACCATTTCATTGTTTGTTAATTACATAATGGAAAAATGGCCAGCATTATTTTAGTAAAAATTTAACTTAATTTTCTCATGTTGAATAATTATAAGTTTGCCTAAGTTAAGGATAACATATGAAGAAAAAGCCAGGCCATATAATATTAGGAGCTTTAGTCACTGCCCTTACCTCAACTCTTGCAGCAGCCCAGGAGCCTTGAGCCACTACTCTCCCATTGGATAAGAAGCTGCATAAGGAAGAAGAAAGGCCATTCAGGGGCTTTCTGGCCCCATAATGCAACAAATGCCACCACCCCTACGGCCTATAGTTGTACTTTAATTATTAGAAAGCAGAGGGTGGCCTGAATTATTATGACCTTCACTATATATATATATATTTATATATATAGTTTTTTAACTTCACAAGGTTATTTTGAATATATAGCTATTCAAAAACAAAAAGAAAGAAAAAGGAAAATGCACAGTATTTTTGTCTACATTAGGGGATTTTTAATATAGTTGTTTATCTTTTCTTCAATAGAAGCAGACCAAAGGAATTATTTCTAGGAATGATTCAACCCATTTGCTTTATCATTTGTATGTGACTTTTAAAATTAATATCTCCAGCATTAAATTCATTCAAAAGTACTCTATAAGTATAGGATAATATCACTGGATACTTCTCCATGTTAAAAGCCACGAGGGACTTTGGACTGTTACTTAAACTCTCTGGGCTTCAGTTTCATTATCTGAAAACTGAGAGGGTTTGGAGAGGATGTGTAAGTTTCCTCCCAGGTCTAACATTCTATGGGAATACTACTAGGACCATATTGTAATAATGCTGTCATACAAGTTCTACCATACAATAAAATGTATTTTTACCACTAAACTATAGTATAAATACCCATAAAACAATATTATGCTATCTAAATAATTCTGCCAGTGCTTCATTTCTCAGAAAAAATTTTAATACTCACTTGAGAGTCTTCCTCTTTGAATGCATGCTGTGGCACCTGCTCTGCATCAGATATTTCATCTGAAGACTCATTCTTTCTTTTTTGTTTCTTACCCAATGTAATAATGAGTTTGCTGTTTCAAGAGAAAGAGAGCAAACAGTAAGATCTCTTTGTACTTTTCCATTTTGGGGCAAATTAAGATTCCCATGATAAACTTTTTTCCATTTTATATCACTTGAATGTCCAACCAAAGATGCTATTTATCATGAAATCCATAATGACATTTTCACACGATAAACTCTATTCCAATGGAACAAATACAAACCAGTACTACAGTTAACATATTTCTAAGCAAAGAAAGGCAGACAAATTCTATCACTTGTTTCTTTAGGCTCAAGATTATTTTTCATAAGAAAAATATCAGGTGATATAACTATTTAATAATTAAAGTAATCCATTTATTTTATTATCTTGTAGGTTTGGAATGAGGGATTTTTTTCCTTCTACCTATTTATTTCAAATTCCGCTCAATTCCTTTGAATCCCGCCTATTCTCCAAAAGCCTCTATACTTCTTTCTACCCTATAGTAGTTTCTACCTTACTTAAAACACTTTACCAATTGATTGTTCTTTGATTATTTCACTTACGTTAAGGCTTTTCTTAGCTATACTGTATGTTCCTAAAGAGTAAGAACTTTCTTTTATTTTTTTATATTTCTATAGTATGTACATGTTTACATTCTCTAATATATACATGTATATATATGTATGTTAACACACACTGACTCTAAATGTCTAAAAAAAAAATGTGTTTTCTATGTTTTTTCCTGATCAAAGATAGAAGTACATCCCACATTTCCATATCTGGTTCAACAGATGAGATGGAATGATTGTCAAGCGCCATCAGGAAAATTCTATTTTATTTTATTTTTTTTAAAAGATTTTTTTTAATGTGGACTATTTTTTTAAAGTCTTTATTGAACTTGTTACAATACTGATTCTGTTTTATGTTTTGGTTTTTTGGCCCCGAGGCATGTGGGATCTTAGTTGCCGACCAGGGATTGACCCTGCACCCTCTGCACTGGAAGGTGAAGTTTTAACCACTGGACTGCCAGGGAAGTCCCTGGAAAATTCTACTTTAGATTTCTGTATTTCAAACATAGAAAACTCCCCAAATATTTACTTTCAGGTATGATATATCAGAAATATATCAAAATTTTTTTCAATAATTATTTACTAATGTTGGAGAACTTGAAGGTTAAGAGCATGCACTTTGAAATCGTAGTTTCAAAGATTTAAAGCTTGATTTCATCATTTACCTATCTGTGGGACACTAGGCAAATTATTTGATAGCTTCCTTGCCTGTGAAATAGGGATATTACAATAGCTAGTTCTATTGTTGTTGAGAATTAAATGGGATAATACATGTCTGAGCACAGCCTTTAACACACAGTAATTTCTCAACTAATCTAACTGTATAACTATATCTAACTGTGATATGCCAGGCACTTTCCTAGGTTCTAGGATTTGAAGATAGAGTGGACATGGTTCCCAACCTTAACACATCATTGTTAGAATATGATCCCAGCTAAAATGCTAAAGAGGAAGTTAGCACAAGATGTAATGTGAAGACAAAGGGAGAAATCCTTATGTTTACTGAAGAGTAAAGGAGGCTTTACAGAAAAGGTAAAGTTTGAGATAGGGAACTGAATGATGAAAGAGAGTCCAACAAGTAATGAAAAGAAAAGGCAGGGTACATTGCAGAAGAATGAGAATAAGCAATGATAAGAGCATGTCAGTAACACACAAAGTACTACAGGAGGAGATGGGTCAAGATCACAGAAGACCTTATATTACATGCAAGGACTTAATGTTTTAGTTTAAGCTCAGCTTTAAGCTCCACATGGCAGGAATTTAAAAGAAATCTGTCTAGTTCACGACTGACAACAAATGGCACTGAGATATTTTTGAATGAATGAAAAAAATAAACCAATTGGAAGATGTAAGAATTTTAAACATTCTAGGGATGTAAACAGCATGGTGACTATAGTTAATAATACTGAATTATATATTTGAAAGTTGCTGAGTACATCTTAAAAAGTTCTCATCACAAGAAAAAAATATATAACTATGTGAGGTGATAAGATGTTAACTAAACTTATTGTGGTAATAGTTTCACAATATATACACACAACAAATCATTATGTTGTATACCTTAATCTAAGACACTGTGATATGTCAATTACATCGCAATAAAATTGGGGGAAAAAAAGAATTTTAAACAAGGGAGCAATGCAACCAGAAGGAAGTGAAATGCAAGTCAGGGAAACCAGCGATAAGACTGACAATTCAGGTGAGAGAGATGAAGAGTGAAATATAGGGCCATGGTAGTATGGGTGAAGAGGGAAAGAAAGATACAATTTTTCATTTTGGAAGCAGAAACAACAGGACTTGGTTATTGACTGGATGATGAGAGGTGAGGAAAAAATCCTAGAATGATTTATCCCCAGGGTATTCTCATATTGGTTTGATAGCCACCTTCAACAGTATAATGGTAACTCTTACTTGGTATCTCACTTGCACTTTTCTGAGTATGTGAAATAAATACGAGCAAACATATAGCTTATGTTGGAACCGGGAAATCAGAGGAAGTACAAAAAGATACTCTGAAACAACATTAAGGAACCAACCATAGTTATACGCTATTCCCTCTCCCTGCTTTCAATGGTCATTTCCTCAGTCTTCTGGTCCCTTTTCCTTTACTCTGGTTTCCCTACTAAAATAAAAATCTCCCTTGAGGTCATATCTACTATTAGATACCACATGATGGTCCTCCTCCTTACCCACAGTTCTCAAAGAAGTCATCTATACCGTTTCTTTCATTCTTCAACCCACTATAATCTGAAGTCTTAAAACTACTTTTCATATTCATAGCTTCCATTTATTCAGTGTTTACTGGGTCAGCCTCTGCTGGTTTTATATGTGTTCTCTCACTTCATGGTCATACAACTCTGACAGGCAAATTTTATAAGAAGAGGAAATTGAGGCTTAGAGAAATTAAATTACTTGTTTAAAGTCATACCATAGTAAGAATTGAAATAGAAATTAAATATGCCTCACTAAACTCCTAATATGTTTCTGAACTCCTAATGTCTAAGGCCACAAATGACCCCTGTGATGCCAAATCCGACGGAAATTCTAAAAATTTTATCTACCAACACATAACTAATCACTTTTTCCTTATCTGCACCCTTGGATTCATGACACAACATTCTTCTGGTTCTCACTAAACTTCTTTGGCTCTTCTTCTCTTAGTATGTTGATTTTCAGCAAGATTCACTTTGTTCTGCCAGTCCCTTAAACTTTGGTATTTCTCAAATTTCT
The DNA here is from genome assembly GCF_003676395.1 of Aethalodelphis obliquidens. Taxonomy (NCBI): domain Eukaryota; kingdom Metazoa; phylum Chordata; class Mammalia; order Artiodactyla; family Delphinidae; genus Aethalodelphis; species Aethalodelphis obliquidens. The sequence goes on along the minus strand of NW_020838019.1, from coordinate 6,447,219 downwards.
GTCTTCAGCCTTCTTCCCTCTCTATATACTATTCCAGGAAATTTAATTTAATCTATTCTTAACAACCACTTAGAAGTTGAAGATTTTCAAATCTCTTATCTCCAGTTCAGACCGTTCCCCAAATTTCAGATTCATTCAATAAACCAGCTGTTTATTGGACACATCAGTATGGATATCTCAGACATTAAAATCTCTAAATGGCCCCAAATGCAATCCCTCACTTCTCCTAAACTAATAGTATACTAATATTACAGTATAATGTAAATTCAGAAACGTGCACACATCAAAAGAGTACATACAGCTCAGTGAATTTTCTCAAACTGAACATAAATAGATAGCCAGATCCTAGATCAAGAAACAAGACATTACTGGTTTCCCAGAAGTCTCCTGTCATGCTTTCTCTTCAAGTAACAACCTCCTCCTTAGGGTAACCATTATGCTACTTGTGGTTATTTAATATAACCTAAAGTACTTGTGCAGATGATTTTCAGTGGCAAGGTAAGGGATAACTCAAAGTAAAATGATAGGTAAAAAAGTTTTCATGCACTCCCCCATTTGCTATCCATCTCCAAACCTAAATGCATATTTTAGACTAGTTTGCAGATGAGGATAACACTAGTGACAGGAAAGTTCAGTTACTTAGATAACAATTTCCTATGAAATACAGATCAAGGTTTGTTAAAACCCATCAATATACTGATTAAAAAGGAATTTTCTCAGTGTCTGGTAAGCTAAATAAATTCTGTATACATATTCTGATATGGTATCTGTGTGGCTGCTTCAAGACTCAAATCCTACTGATAAAACTTCAATGAAATCAGGAGCAGAGATATTTAATTTTTTGTATTTATGACTATGAAGAGGTTGTACTTTTTCTTTCTAGTAGTATAAAGTAATTAAATGAAAACTCTCTAAGGACAGTGGACTAAGCTGCTTAAACAATATTTTTATAAATAAACATTGCCTAAATACTAGGTTCTACCAAAGCAATCTTAAACACTCACCCTTTTTGGTAGAGGTGGGTAGGTTAGATATAAACGTTTCCTATAATACCTTAGATAAACCTTCATTATATTATTTGAAAATTGTACTTAAAACAAAAAAAGATGGACTTCCCTGGTGGCGCAGTAGTTAAGAATCTGCCTGCTAATGCAGGGGACACGGGTTCGAGCCCTGGTCCGGGAAGATCCCACATGCTGTGGAGCAACTAAGCCTGTGTGCCACAACTACTGAGGCTGTGCTCTAGAGCCTGTGAGCCACAACTACTGAGCCTGCATGCCACAACTACTGAAGCCCGCCTGCCTAGAGCCCGTGCTCCGCAACAAGAGAAGCCACCACAATGGGAAGCCCATGCACCACAACGTAGAGTAGCACTCACTCGCCACAACTAGAGAAAGCCCGTGCGCAGCAACGAAGACCCAACGCAACCAAAAATAAATAAATTTTTTAAAAAGACCTCAAATCTTATTTTTCATATATTCTGTATTTTCTTCCAATATTTTCCTATAGACCTGGAGTAGCATCTTATTTCATAAACTCATTAACTATCCTTAACCCATGCAAAAATATTTTTCAAATTGTAACTTTGTAAGAGCTATTTCAAATGTAACAGTTTCCTACTAAACTTCTGAAATCCAAAATATTTACATATGCCCATTCTGTTCAAAAAGGCACATTTCCATTATAGGAAAAAAGTTGATTCTAAAACTTGAAGTCATTCTTGATTGACATAATTCTGAGTTAAAAAAAACCAATATATCTATACACACACACACACATACATACATACATATACACATACTATGGTTACTTACACAGAACATTGATTCTTGGAAACAATGAAGTCATATCAGTTTATTATATGTTCTAAAATGGTATATAAGTGAAACTACAAATAAGAACAAACATTTGGTTGGTATTGATCAGTAATTCCTAAATCTGTGAGGCAGGCTTCATTAGAAGCTTGTTTGTTAAAAATACAGATTCCAGATGAGAAACATAAGACAAACTCAAATTGAGAGACATTCTACAAAATAACTGGCTAGAATGCTTCAAAGTTGAAAGTGTCGGGCTTCCCTGGTGGCGCTGTGGTTGAGAGTCCGCCTGCCGATGCAGGGGACACGGGTTTGTGCCCCGGTCTGGGAAGATCCCACATGCCGCGGAGCGGCTGGGCCCGTGAGCCATGGCCACCGAGCCTGTGCGTCCAGAGCCTGCGCTCCGCAACAGGAGAGGCCACAACAGTGAGAGGCCCACGTACCGCAAAAAAAAATAAATAAATAAAAAATAAAATAAAAAAGTTGAAAGTGTCATTAAAGACAAAGACTGAAGAATTATTCCAAAATGGAGGAGTGTAAGGAGATATGACAACAAAATGAAATGCAGGATCCTTAACTGGATCCTGGCTCCCAAAAATGGAACAACTGACACAATTTGCATGAGGTCTGTAAATCAGTTAATAGAATTGTGTTAAGTGTTTACTTCCTGATTTTGATCATTGTGCTTAGGTTACATAAGATATTAACATTTGAGGAAGCTGGGTGAAGAGCCTAAAGGAACTCTGACCTATTTTTGCAAGTGTGAGACTAGTTCAAAATAGAAACTAATAAAACCAAACCAAATCCCAAATTTGTAGGTTCCAACTCCAGAATTCTGATCTAGTAAGTGGGATCCCAATCAGACTGTAAAAAAATTCTCACCAGGTTTGGGAACCACTGGCTCAAAATAATTAGTGAAGAAAACTCTAGGAACAAATATTTAGGATAATAAAACTATTCTATACTTATAGAACACTTAAAATTTCAAAGTGCTTTTGTCTATAATATTGTTGATCCTCATAGGCGAGGCAGACATTGGTCCCACCAAACTAATAGGGAAACTTTAGCCCTGAAAGATAGAACAAACTGCTAAAATCACAAGTCCAGTAAAAGACAATAAAGGTCTCTCTACTCCTGCTCTACTATTTCCAACATATCTTATTGATTTTAAAATAAAATGACACTATACTTCAACCAGTCAATAGATATTTAATATCAATAAATATAGTTTAATGAATAAAGAGAATTATGAAACTACATTATCTTTAGAAAATCATTAAGGTTAAAGTTTATTGACTTTTGAACAACCAGAAATTTCTATTGCCTCTACAATGACAACTGAGAGCCATAAATGTTATCTGAAGGAAATCAGATGATCCAAAAGTAGAAGAAATAAGATAATTTCAGCTCAGTAAAATACCCAATTACCAAAGAGCATTTCATTCTTCCATCATGAATTACAAGTTTACTATATTAAACTAAAATAAAATTCTAAAATAAAATTTCATTATATGTACATTCTACAAATAAATTGATCGTTTGCTATTCTTAGAAATATCACAGAGAAAGGAACAAAATAATACAGACTGTATTAATAATAAAGGCTTTATGCAAGTTTTGTTTTTTAAAACATGAAAGGGATCTGTTATCAATGTTAGTGAACTGCAGCAACAGATATTCAGGCATATAAATGAACTAAATATTAAAACATAACTTATTTCAGACAGCCAAGGGCAATTTCAAACTAAGTATAAATATAAATTTGAAATGTTAATTCATTTGACAAGTACAGGCACTAGAAAACTTCAGTGTTTATACTTGACGTTTATATTTGATTTTCAGATGCAATTTATGCCCTCATCTAAATCCTGCCCACATGTTACTCATGGAGGCTGTGTAACAAGCTGCATCCTACAGTGTCAATCCGCAGTTGCCCCCTGTAGATTCTCTCACTGCAATATCCAGACAAACAATGAATCTTATCCAATTAGTCCATTTGTTGTAATTAATACATCCAATTCATCATAAGTAAAGGAAACAAGCAAAAATACTATTTTACACTATAATTTTTTTTCTCTTTGCAAGCCCAGTGGAAGGCACTGAGGTTATTTTTAAAGCCATCAAATATATGTGTGTGTATTTTTTTTTTTTAGAAGAAGAAACACATTTAACTTGATGCAATCACTCCAGTTTAAAGTTCAATTCAAGACTCTAGCTTAAACTCATCTGGAAAAAACAAGTTTTAAAGTGGTTCTTTATTTTAGTTAATCCTTAAATTTGTGAAAGCAGCATTGTATTGTAAATTTTTGGTAACTTGGATTATAAATCACTTCCTGTTTAGCAAATTCCTTGGTGGTCCAGTGGTTATGTCTCCTGTGCTTCCACTGCAGGGGGCACGGGTTCAGTCCCTGGTCGGGGAACTAAGATCCCGCATGCCGGGTGGCACAGCCAAAAAATAAAATAAAATAAAGTAAAATCAATCAATCAATCACTTCCTGTTTAAGACTGGACATCATGTTTTTCAAAAAGTTTAATTCACTGAGTTGTTTCATATAGCCACTAAGGTGAAGTATTAGCTAAGTATTAATCATAGGCAGTATATTTATCAGCACAGTTTAATTTTTATTCTTTAAAAAACTTATTTCTTCTTTCTTAAAAAAGAAAATGACATTTAAGCTTGAAAATACTGACAAAATAGGAACATTAAAATCAAATACTTTACTTCAGTGTCCTAAGATACACATTTTACCCACATGTTAACATCTATGAAACAAACGTTCACCTAATAAACAAAGATATGCCATAGTTTTAACTGGCAATATATTTTTTTCTTTCTTACTGACATATAATGGTGTGTCTTATAATCAATGACATTTTAGATTCAATGAAATAACAGCACATCATTTATTAATGATAAACCTTACTAATACATCTTATGTAAAGGTATACATCTTAAAAATGGACCTGTAAATCTTAATTAAATTCATAATAATACATAATGTATATATCAATTCTCTCTGCAGATGAATATGTTTCAGATTTTCACTGACTTTAAGTTTAGACGTAAGGAATGAAATCAATAAAACATTTTATCTTCTTGGCATTTAAAAATTATAGAACTTACATAGAGACTACTAATGGCATGATTAATAATTAAAATATATATAATAAATTTATACCATATATTTTTCAAAGTGCTTTTTTATCATATGCCAAAAACAATTAATTAATACATTTATATTTTATCCAAACAGATACTAAATTCTTATTATTTTGAATACTTGCAATCAGGGTCTCATCTGTTACTTTATTAACATGGACTATAAAGGGATTATTCCCAATTTCTGATGATTCATCTTATTTTCCCTTCAGACTTTGTTCACATTATTTTTCCCTTACATTATTATTTAGATGTGTCTCTCTAGACATACATGTGGACATACATGTTTGTTCTGTTTAAAAATACACATGTACATATCTATGTATACACATGATGGTAGGTAATTAACAAATGTTATTTTGCTTCTTCCTTCTTGGGGGTTCAGAATGACTATCGCAAAGAAGGGCACAATATAAGTTCCAGATCTAATTTAATGTCTTACTGTTTTTCTTTATAACATGACACCCTTAATTCCAACTTGATTTGATATTTCCTAACTTAGATGTTTTCTGCTTTAACTAAAGAGAAAAGCTACTTCTAGCACCTGATAACTCCCATTCTTGTAACAAACAGAAAGAATAATTATGAATAATACAAAAAAGTATTTTTTTACTTTTAATCATGAAGTACCTTTACTGATTAAATTTACAGGGCCACAAGAGCATTTTAAAGTGTCAAAGGCATTCTACTTGTCAGTCTGATAATCTAATGCAAGAAGTAAATTATAACTGACAACATGGAAACATAGTTTAAATGTCAAAGTTATAAAACATAAATCTAAAAATGCTTCAATCAAATCATGTGATATTTTATTATATAATCTAAAACAGAAGAGAGCCAAATAAGAAAATTCTACCAGAAGTCTTAGAATGAATTTATTTTAGAATTTAACTCTCTACTATTACTAAACCATTAGTTTTGTCCCTGTAATTTAATGAAGGATTACCTTGCCACTTCTAATCTTGATTTAACAAATCAAACACAACCATTTGGCATCATTTAATATTTAATCTTCCATTCATTCATTCATTCCATAAAATTCATTCCCTCCCATTCATGGAGCATCTATTACGTACCAACCATTATTAAAGAAATACCTGCTCTTCTACTTGAAAGGCAGCTTGTTAGAACCTGACTGCCAAGACCATGAAAAACATCAAAATAGAAGAAGGTTGTTTCCAGTCCTACCTCACTCTTCATTTTACACCGGCCATTTCCATTTCAACTTACACTCTTCCACATAACCATGTAATTCCTTTCAAACTCCAAGCATATTTCAAAACAAAATTTACCTGTCCTAAATGCTACTCTAGCTAACCTGATAAACAGAGGCATTCTCATATAAAAAAAACAAAAACATTAATAGGTTAACCTATTATCCTTCTTACCAGGTAGCAACTGTTTGTTTTCATTTGTCTGCTTGATTTTTAAATTCATCTTATTAGGAACAGGGCCTTAATGGAAAGAGAACCTAGGCAGATAGGTGAGAGTTTAGGCTTGAAAGAAGGGGCATGGCTCCTGGCCTTGGCTTTTTCCTTAAATAGCTATATGTTATTTATATTTTCAGAAAATAATGGCTAACATTATTAACAGGTATTGTTATATATGCTTTAAGTGTTATTAAATCATTTCATCCTCAAAATAACACTATAAGGCAAGCGCTATCATTATCCTCATTTTAGGTCTGAGGAAACTAAAATTTGGAGAGGTTAAGTATTTGTCCAAGGTCACACTGCTTGTGACAAAGGGGGAATTTGAATAAGTGCAACTGGTTCCAAAGTCAAAGAACTTAACCACATTATCATACTGCATGCCCAATTTAACTCACAGAATTGTTGTAAAGATTAAATGAGACTATATTAAAGCCTCTGAAAAGGACACTCTATTCCTTGTATTAAAAAAAATTAATCTATGAAAGTGACAGAAAAACTGAAAAGGTTTCAAGCACACTAGCAAGCAGAGGCAAGGCAGTATTGGTTTTCTTCAGATTAGTATTCCTAGATTATATCACATCACATACGTGGATTAAATAAACACCAACTCTGACTATATATCAACCATAACTTATTGTCTACAAATCTAGTTACTTTTGAAATTTATATTTCACATTGCTCATGGTTAAGTTCCAACACACACTCTCTTTAATTTTATCTGATATAAATCATCTGATATTAGCAAAAGTTCAATTCTTCTAAAACTCACAGAAAAACAAAATCTTTACAAGAAAACATTTAATACATCATGAAATATTATTAATTAAAATGATGCAAGTTGGGCTTCCTTGGTGGCGCAGTGGTTGAGAGTCCGCCTGCCGATGCAGGGGACACAGGTTCGTGCCCCGGTCCGGGAGGATCCCTCATACCCCGGAGCGGCTGGGCCTATGAGCCATGGCCGCTGAGCCTGCGCGTCCGGAGCCTGTGCTCCGCAACGGGAGAGGCCACAACAGTGAGAGGCCCGCATACCGCAAAAAAAAAAAAAAAAATGATGCAAGTAAACTTAATATTTAAATGATGCTTCTTCGCTGAAAAATTAAAAATGGTCAATTCAAAAATGTAGTGGCTTATTGGAAAGCACAGTAATGAAATATTTCAAGTGACCAATATAGAACTCTAGACTGTATATGAATTTCATTTCCAACCATACTTTTTCCTCCAACATGTTAATAATCTTTGGTTGTCTGATAAAGATGATCAAGAAACTGTTTCACTCCAACAGCTTAATAATATATGGCAAGCTTCACTTTTACTTGCCTGCAACTTATAAATTCCTCTATCAAAAAGTCATCCACTCTCAGCAAGTTTTTTTTCTGTCAATTACTTAATACCTCGCCATGGAAATATGTTTCCAATACAATTCTCACCTCTTTTCTCAAGAATGCTATCTCTAAAACCAAATACTAAATTGATCATGCTGTGCAATATTAAAATAATTTACTGTTAATAATCTACCTATTTCTAACAAAAATACAAATATCACAGAATACGTCAGATACTCTACTGTATTACTATTCCCTACATATTAATCCACATTTTTCAAAAATCCATGTTTCTCTATTACAATTTAATTATTTCTAATTTCCCCTTATATATTGTTTTTTCTTGAACCAGGTTCACTTCTGTTATCTTTTGCCTCTAGTTATCTCCCCCCCACCAATTTAAACTTACTGTTAACTCTTGAGGGTTCTCTACCTATTTTCTCTTATTTTATGCATTATTTTTAAATACCCTTTCAAATGGTACCACTACTCTGCCTGTATTTCTGTATAAGTTAAAGCTGGAAAATTTTAATAACAGTAACTTTTAATACATTAAAGGATTAAATATGGGGTTTCCTAAATTAAAACTAGACAAAATATTGAAAAAATAAGATACTTTCATACCAAAACGTTTAACTAAAAAAGGAGAAATCTAACTTTCAAATTTTATCTTAGCTGTCTGCAAATGAAATGCAAAATCAATAATATTAATTATTTTCCCATTATAGCAAGAGAGCCCATGTTATTTAATGGTTTGGAGTGAAAGGCATCAGGACCTAATGATATAACTCAGTTTGGTGGCTGCATTGAAAATGCTGTGAATTGTTTACAAATTTGTGTTAGTTCTAAATATATGTATAATACATACATAATTTTATAAGCAAATGAAGATTTTTATAATAAGGGAATTTTTCCTAAAACAGATTAAATACTTGATCTAAAATTTCATATAAAGCCTTCAAAAATAACCAAATATTCCTGCAAAACCGATTCTAAACTATGTTGGCCTTAGATTATTTTTACCCTTGCATGCAAAACAAACATACATATAAAACAAATAATAACACTTATTATATTCTATTTTTTGAAAATGTATTAGGTATGTAGTCAAATAAAAATACCTAGGATTAATATACCCTCCTAAAGCAATTCTTTGTCCTTATAATTCTCTTGGAGCATTAATCCTCACCTGGCCTCTTTATTACATAAAGTAAATCAGAAAGACTGTAAGGGAGGAAGTCTGTAAGAGCCGAGAGCTGCTTATTGTTGATTTAAATGGTCTTAGTTTTCTTGCCATTCCATTTAGTTCAATGTTGTGGGTTTATGAGAAAATATGGTATTTCATGTTTCCAAACTATAAGGTGCCCAGTGAAGTACAACTAAGAGGTAAAGAAATCTTATAAAAAATTTCAAGGCATTTTTTTAATAAAGAAAGTACATTAGGAACTGGCACAGCAATATGGGTTTTGTTTTGTTTTTCCTTTTCCTGTTTTATATATAAAATGTTCTCCTATTTTAAATTCCTTTTACTAACATTAATATACAAAAAAGTATGTTCATAGACTAGTAACATTTAGTAAATTCTGGAATATTATCTAATTCATTCAAAAAGGCAGTAAGATACACACAGTATCTAACAACTTAAAACTCCAAAGTGGGAGTAAACACATCATACGCAAATCAAAAGTAGATTAGACAGACTGAACTTTACAAAAACTTCAAAGGAAGAAGATTTAATTCTTAACCAACTTACCCAATTTTTGTCTTCTCTTTTAACTTAGAACAAGTTTTTGTTTTTTTGCTCTCTTTGTCCTTTGGCTTAGATTTCATCCTTCTACCTTTCTTTTCCTCTTTTCCTTCAACTGAAGCACTAGGAAAGTTTTCAGGGCTCATTACTCGTGGAATATTGCGTTCCCCACGCTCCTTTGCTTTTGCTATGGCCTCTGATATTATACGATTAGCCTTTTCTTGCTTGCTTTCTGATTCCACCTTTTTTCTCTGCTTCTTCTCAGACATGATCCTCACCTGGGTATTCTGCAACTTAGTATATGTCCCAGGACCATCACTCTTCTTGGAAGATGGAGGCTAGAGAAATCAAAATAATTTTTATACAACATACCAAAGTACATTTAAACAATTAACATAAATAACCAAAAATTTAGAATTAAACTTTAAGAAGTAAAATACATAAGCAAATATGAGTGCTACAAACAAATTTAAAATTAAAACATTTTGCTGATCTAGAAATTAGTGTAGGTATAAAATAAAAAGTTCAACTACTGCTTTTAAAAGTGAAAGTTAAAGGAGGATAATATACATTCATTGATATTTTCATAGCATTCTTGATTAGTTGATTCAAATTTTGTCCTATAAATATAGCTAATTCAAATTTAGTCATGTAAATATGCTGGGCATTTGGAATAAGTCTCTTCTTTCCTCTTCATTCCGGAACTCTGAAAATTATTAATAAATTTTAAATAGCAATTTTAATTTAGAATGACTACTCCCCATAGTTTATTATGATTTTTAGAAAAACAAAGCCTCTCTGCTTTATAAGAAAGTGGAATGAGAACCTGAATTCATTTAAATCATTTTAATGTGCAATCTATGCAGCAATGTAGCTAGTCAACAGACATTCCCATACTTAAAATTAGAGAAAGTTTTAGTTTTTCTGTGAAAGAGTTAAATGAGGATTTTTTTTCTCTTTCTATATCATAATATTTTGCTCAAGCAATTCTGGAAAAAAACAAGTTCTAGTTTTACGTTAAAATTATTAATATTTTAGCAATATCACAGGAAGCAGATCAACAGCATTTTAAAAAGAATATTCTCTTTAAACACGCATTCATCCCATATTCTTAGATCACAGTTTTGTTACGTTCTTACCCGTAAACATGCCTCTGACTACAGCAAGGGAAAAAACCACCAGGAATTTCCAAACACATTTTCATGCTGGTTCCAGTGTGCTTCACTGGATATCTTTTCTATACCTGCCTCATCAAAGGTTTCGTAGCAGTGCTACAGCACTGGGAAAGGAGGGAGGGCTTAGAATCGCTTACTAAAATGCCACCTTAAGGCCTACAGGCTATAACAAATAACCAAGACGCGAGAAAACAGCAACAAGCTCAAGATGGCGATGCAGTACGACTCCGCAGCAGCAGCCAGTAATAAGGAAGGTTATTCAATCCCATTAGCCTTTTAGCCCAAAGAACCCCTCCTCCTCCCACTCATTCAGGCTTTCACTTACCCTTCCTCTTGGCCTCTTCACTGAAGACATTTTTGGCGTCAGACAAAGGCTTGCCCTCTGCTTTTTCACCACCCCAGGCAGTGCTCAAGAAAAAAGCATTGAAAGAAGATTCCTAAATGGCCTATTTAGCAAGCTGCAACCAAGAGATGCACAACCCTCCACAAATACACATTGTGATGTATCAACACATTTCTGCCTTGGCAAGTTTATATCCACTGTTCATTCTATTTAGATATGAAAAAGACTGTAAACCCGTCCTAAAAAGCTGAGTTTCCTCAATAGCTGTAAGCAGATAGCCAGATTCCAACAAAGCACAGAAAGAAATGAATGCACAAAGCATCAAAATGCATCAGCATGAATATTAGAGATGTCGTTAAAAATACTGACTCCTTCTGAGGAAGTAGGCCAGCAGATGGTGCTACCAGTTATTATTCCATTAGACTCTGCAATTTAACCCCCAATGGACTGTTCTTCCCTCCATGTAACACATTAACTCTCACTCTACCATTTCCTGTAGTAAAGTTTTAAAAAATATACGTAAAAACCTGATTTAAAAAAATCATCTGAAAATGAAAACTGTAGTTAAACGGCTTTATGTAGCTATCAATATTAAAAAACAAAGTCCAATGCAATTTCTACCAGAGAAAAATACTTTTCTCCGTGATACTCTAAAATATTTAAAACATAAACACATCTGAAGACGAGCAAAGGGTTAAAGAGGAGGTCATGCAAATGAACCCATAACAAGTGACTTCTCTTTAAGAAATTAGATAAGGTCTCTTATTATTCTTCTAACAAAAAGCTAACAGTGTCATTTTTAAAATTGAGAAATGAAGCTATTTTCATTTAAATTCCAAAAAGCTTAAGATTTTGAAATGAACACAAAAGAGCTGTCTATAAAAAAATAACTAGCCGTAGTTAAATTATTGCCTTACTTAAACCTGAATAAATACATTAATTTATTTTCCTAACATAAAAAAACTCCTAAACATTCCTGACCTTTACTCCTCACATTCTATTTCAACTCAACTGTTGTTTTTAAGATAAAATTTTAGTTTTAGTCCCTTGCTAAAAATAACTAAGTAGCAAGTCCTCCTGAATTTGATCATTATATACCTATACTTTTCATCTATAAAATATTGAGACTATTTTAGTAAGCAACGACCTTAAGTACCTAAAACAAAATTTTCACTGCCTCAAAATTCACGTTTACCTCTTTCATTAATACCATTTTTAAAAAATTGGTCTTGGCAAGTCATCTGATATCTGTATTAAAGAACCTGTTTTTAGTTTTTTCCTTTCAGGCATCAAAGGTCTTGAAATGGAGCAACATTATATAAACAGTGTCCTAGAAAGACCAATCTAAAGAACAGGAGAGGAAATTAAAGGCATAGGACCACTAATGCAAGAAAAGGATCTTACTGACCTGGAGGTCATCTATATAAAAATCATAATAACCAATAATAAGGGCTAACACTTACCAAGTGCTTATTAGGTGACAGGCACTATTCTAAGCATTTTACATGTAATAATTAATTTAATCCTGAATAATAGGGTAACAGTGATAATGGAGAGGAGTAACAAATGGGAGAGATATTCTTACAGCAGAACTGCAAAACGATAGAACAGACCTAAGCACATAAGTTTTTAAAATCATAATATAATAATAATAGCTAACACTTATTCCCTACTATATTCTAGGCACTATTCCTATTATGACACATACATGAACAACATGGACTGTGTGGGTCTACTTACATGCAGATTTCTTTCAATAATAAATATTACAGTGCTACATAATTCACAGTTGGTTTCATCCAAGGATGTGGAACCACAGATATGGTGGAATCAAGAACTACAAATATGGAAGAATCACATATATCGAAAACTGACTATAAATTATACTTGGATCTTTCAAGTAATCTCTAATCCGGCATTGTTCAAGGGTCAACTGTATATTAACTCAATTAATCTTAAAAACCCTGTGAGATATGTACTACTGTTACCCTCATTTTATAGCTAAGGATACTAAGGCATAGAAAAATAACTTGCCCAAGATCACATGGCTACTGAAAGATGGGGTAGGGATTAAGAGGCAGAGAGCCTCATAATGGAAACCGTGCTCTTAACCACTGTATTATACCATATTTGTTTCAAATATCATAACTTACAGAGATTAATTTGAACACAAAACAAATTAAATGACTTTCTCAAAATCTCAGAGATACTAGTAAGGAAGCAAGAACAAAATTTAGTTTTTTTCAGTGCCCTTTCCAAGAGGTAGAAATCAACTAGATATGGGTGGGTTTGGGCTGAAGAGCAGGAAGAGTCAATACTTGCTTTCTAGACCAAGTACTGGTACAGGAGGAGATAAAAGAAATGTTGAGAAAGGGTATGTATGTGTGCATAAGATTAATTCTTTCCACACTGAGTTTGAAATGAAAAGTTTTGAGTAACTGGAAATTTTGGACTCGATCCTTGGAGAGGTCAGGGCTGGAATATAAGATGTGGATTCTCTTGCTGTTTTCTTTGAATACCCTTAACTCACTGATACTATCCACAGAAACTAGGGTGATTTCCAAAATATCTCACTTCTCCTTAAAGCTTTTCAATAGATTCTATTACTTGATTCAAAAATCCCAATTATTTAACAATAAATCTTAACAGTAGACAACCAAATATTTGTGATCAAACATTTCTGTGATCAAATATTTCTTCTACTCTTAGGATATAGTATTTTAACTCTATATTCCCACAAAACATCAACACTGAGGTGTTAACTAACTAATCATTTTTAATGTAGGTGATTTCCCAATTTACACAGACACAAACATACAAAAAGGTAGTTAAAAGTAACTTTTCTCAATGTTACAATTTTTCTCTTTTTCACCTACATAAGCAGTCAACAAATTCTGTCCAATCTACTTGTGTTTTATTTTGTTTTCTTCCTCTCAGTCCCAACAGCTCCTGCTGTATTAATTTCCCACTTGTTATGGTTACATTACAGTGATGTAGGAAAATATCTTTATCTGTAGGAAATATATCAAGTCATTTGGGGTGATGGAACATCCGGTTTGCAATCTGCTCTCCAATTTTTTACAAAGTAAAAGACTTTCTTTGTATTTCATTTGTGATTTCTCTGTAGGGTTTGTCAAAATTTCAAAACTCAATTTTTAAAATAAAGGCAGGGACTTCCCAGGCAGCCCAGTGGTTAAGACTCCCCCTTTCAATGCAGGGGGTGCAGGTTCAATCCCTGGTCGAGGAGCTAAGATCCCACATGCCTCATGGCCAAAAAACCAGAACAAAACAGAAGCAATGTTGTAACAAATTCAATAAAGACTTTAAAAATGGTCCACATCAAAAAAATCTTTAAACAAATAAATACATAAAGGCAAAGGCCTTGCGCCCCAAGGACCTGTATGCTAAATGAGAAAAAAAAAGTGAAAGAAAAGAAGGCACATATATTAATAACATATCCAAATATTTATAAGAAAAACAAGTCACAGCAAAACATAAAGATGGTATCATATGTGATATATCAATTATTTTGATAGCAACTAGAAGAATATATGAAAGACCCTGGATGTCATATTTCAATACTAGGGAAACTCAAGGATTTATGGTATGCGTGTTTTTCAAACCAAAGGTCATGATCTAATAACAAGTCATGATATAAATTTAGTGGGTTCAGACCAGCACTAAAGAAATGAAATATAACAGAATGAAAAAGAGTGGTACCTAACCTGTATGAATGCTACCTCTTAAAAATTAGATAGTTTTAATACCATGGTCACTACTCCTCTTTTCCTTCATGAGAGAAAGAAGCAGAGATTTGAGTAAGAAATTAGAGGTGTTAAAACAGGAGTGGGGACTCAGTTCTTCCTCCTCTTGGTGGAATAATTTTCCCACATACCTACCCACTCACACTGGGGAATTCATCCATTTCAAATATTTTAGTTGCATACAAATAATTAAAAAATTTGAATCACCAGTGTGTAGACCTGAGTGGAAATCATAAATTTTCAAAAAGAAGGGGAGAATGATCTCATGGCTACCATACATCTACTATAGAGCACAGGTTCTACTATTAGGGAAAATTATAAAAAATTTAAAGTTCTACTTCACACATTTTAAAAACAATATGAAGGAATAAAAAGTCTCAAATAATAAAACAGATATAATTCCTTAGTAATAATAAAACACAGAACAAAGAATTTTCAACAACATATATAAAACTGTATTATAGCTAAAAAAAATCTTCCAACTTTTCTCAGGAGAGATGACTCTCAGGCTTCAGACCTGGGGGACTAGGTGAATGGAACTTGCAATGGAAGAGAATACAAAACAGAATAGAGATAGCAAGCCTTGATCAAGAATGAGTTTTACTGCCTAGAGAGACAATGCTGAATAAGAGAAAAGAACCATTAGTGAAAACCCAAAACACCAAGTTCTAAAGAGCTAGCAGATGAAGAGGAATTAAAGAAGGAAAACAAAAAGAAACTACAAAAATGGTAAGATGAGCATCAGGAAAGAGTGGTGTCATGGAAGCCAAGCGGAAAGAATAAAAAGATCTGCCATCAAAAGGAAAGTAAATATCTGAGAGTAATTTGATATTATAAAGCTAACTTAGAAAGCATTTTAGTTCTGTTGAATTGTTTATAGTAAGCCAGTATGCTAGTTTTTAACATTTTTATTTTAGGAAGAATCATATAATTATGTACTTAAATATTCAAATTAGATAGCTAGTGGGAAGCAGCCGCATAGCACAGGGAGATCAGCTCGGTGCTTTGTGACCACCTAGAAGGGTGGGATAGGGAGGGTGGGAGGGAGAGGCAAGAGGGAGGAGATATGGGGATATATGTATATTTATAGCTGATTCACTTTGTTATACAGCAGAAACTAACACACCATTGTAAAGCAATTATACTCCAATAATGATATTTTTTAAATATTCAAATTAAACCAACCTCTAAAAACAAATTTGTAGTTAATTTTAGTAATACGTGTCAAACATTAGTGGTAACTTCTTTTGCATTTATTGCATATAACATTTTTTTCCACAAGGTACCAATAAAGACTTGCTTTTAAAGAGAAGAAAAGGAGGAAAAACTGATCCAAATTATTACCTGTCAAATCCTCTGAGTTTTACCCTTAGATTTGTTTTCAGAGTTTTTGATGTATCTGAAGCAATTATTTTATTTCACTTTCTTCACATTTGTGAACTCACATGTTCACAAATTAAAAGGCTTATTTTCATTTTGTGACTTGTACTAGTATCCAGGTTTCCACTTTTAGCTAATGATGACATTCCTTCTTTTTTTCTAAATCTTGAATTTTACACTGATACGGTAATACTATTAAAAGTATTCCCTCTATTTTAATCGTCCACATAGCAGTTCAGGCAAATAGTACATATTCATAAAAGTTGTTTTTTTAAAAAATAAACATTTATTATGTGACTTACAGGAAATACAGAGAGAGAAGAATATGCTAGAGGATACCATGGGAATGTAATCAGCAAAATCCAGAATGTGGGAAATTCTAAAGAAAAATGACTGTTTCTTCAGCAAAGAAACAATAAGAAACAAAACAAAGAAGGGTAATCATAGATCAAAAGAGGTTTAAGACTAAATGTAATGCCAAAAAAAAAAAAAAAAACAGAAAAAAGTAAGGACACACACTTAAAATTCGTATCAAATGAATGCAATACATGGCCCTTGTTTTGACATAGACCTGAACAAGTCTGTAAGACTACATTTATTAATACTAGGGAACTTTAACTTTGATTGGGTATTTGATTATGAAGGAATTACAGTTATTTTTTTAAGTGTGAAACTAATTTTGCAATTGTGTCTTAAAGCTAAAACCTTTGTCTTTTAGATACACAAATTGAAATATTTACAGATAAAGTGATATCTGAAATATTTACAGATAAAGTGATATGATTAAGGTGTGTTTCAAAATAGTCCCTGAAGGGACTAATAGTCTCTGTATGATAGTCAGAGGGTCGTATAGATGAAAAACAATTGCCTATAAACTGATGGCTGTCGTAGCTGGGTGATGTCTACTCTACTTCTGTGTACACTTGAAATATTATATAATAAAGAAATTCAAACCGTTATATTCTGGGTATAACAGGTAATTTGGCATGACAAGAAAACTGGATTCATGTGGAAGAATGATAAGCAATAAAGACAGAAAGGTAGTGGGTCAGATTATCAAGTGTTATAAGTTATGCTAAAATATCTGGACTTTACACTAAAGTGAATTGGGGAATCAATAAGTGATTACATACAGAGAGGTAACAGGATCAGATTTTTAGATTTAGGGCTGCTAACTGGTTTCAATAAAAATACCCAAATACTTCATGGAAACTTTTGTATTTACAAAAAGGCCATATATGATATAAAAACAAGTAATATTTAACCTTCTATTTTATATTAGTTTGTGTTGCTTTCTCAATGCTGTATTTTCAAAACTTCATCTTTTGTTTCCAAACAAATCAAAAGTGTATTTTAAAAACATTAAACCACAAAATCTCACGAAGTTCCTTACTTACTGACAACATTAAATATACTGAATTCATCAGTCCATAAATTACTAATGATACTAAAAACTGTTCTCAGCATAATGTTGTGATTAAAGGAAAGGGCTTTGGACTCAGCCAGCCCTGGGTTTCATCATCTGTAAAATGGAGATAATAATAGTGTCTACCTTCTAGGGCTGTTGTGAGACCTAACAGATAAAGCTTGTAAAGTGCTTAGTACAGTGTCTGGCATACAAATACTCAGAAGTGCTAGGTACTATTGTTATTGCTGTAATGTGATATTGTGCCCACCTCTATGCATCATCATATCAGGGGATACAATGATGTCAGTATGTCTTATAACTGGTACTGTTATCTTGAAAAAAATTTATTTTATTTTTGGCTGTGTTGGGTCTTCGTTGCTGTGCACGGACTTTCTCTAGTTGCATCGAGCGGGGGTTGCTCTTTGTTCTCGTGTGCAGGCTTCTCACTGAGGTGGCTTCTCTTGTTGCAGAGCACCGACTCTAGGCCCGCAGACTTCAGTAGTTGTGGCTCGCGGGCTCTAGAGCGCAGGCTCAGTAGTTGTGGCGCACGGGCTTAGTTGCTCCGTGGCATGTGGGATCTTCCCGGACCAGGGCTCAAACCCGTGTCCCCTGCATTTGAACGTGGATTCCTAACCACTGTGCCACCAGGGAAGCTGGGTACTGTTATCTTTGATCCTTTGGTTACAGTAATGTCTGCCATTACTCTCTGCTATAAATTTCTCCTTTTATAATTAACAAGTATCTTATCAGACTATGCAAATATCTTGTTCTCATATATATTTGCCTAGTAATTTTAGCATGCATTGATGGTTCCTGCCTATAACAATTATTATTTGGTTATTCACCTAATGGAAATTTTTTATTTCCATCATTCCTTCCACATTTTCTACTGGAATTCTACTATAAACAAAAGTTGCCTATTCTCCTTATTTATTTATTCATTCAGTCATTCATTTATTCATTCAATTATTGATACTGGTATAGAGTTACAGATATTTATTTTATTCTATGGGTTATAATCTGATACTATGATTATGTGTTATTCAAATTGTCCCAGCTTTCACCATATAGAGCTCCTTCAAGTTGGTTCCTGAACCTTGTTTACCACCATCATATTTTGAACACTTCCTTACTTTCTGGCACTGTAAGATATTCCAGGTTCATGGTAAGAATAGTTTAACGGAGTGGTTGAGGCGGAAGCCATATTATAGTACATTAAGAAGTAAATTGGAAGAAAGGAAGTAGATACAGTGTTAAACACTTTTCCTAAATAAATGAAGGGAAAATGGCAGGCTACCGTGGAATTAGAAACTTGAGTATGTTTATTGGCTATAGAAAAGAAGTCAGTAGACTGCTTGAACATATGAGAGAGAAAGAAAAGCTAGAGAGTGAGTTTTATCACAAGTAGAAAATTTAAAGCATCTTCCATATAACAATTCAAAATTATCACACCACCAATAAAAAAATTTAAATATTATATATAAATATCACCTTAGTAAATAATATGAACTTCCCATAGCACCTTTTCTAAAATGCTTCTTAGGGGAAAAAAATTTTTTTAAAGACTTCTTGAATATGTTAATTCAAAAACCATTTTCCTTCACAAAAGTTTTCACAATTTCTGGTGTATTTTTAAATTTGACTTCACAATATTCCTATTAATCAAATTATTAAAATTAATCAAATATTAATTATTCCTAACTGCAGATGAAAGAGTTGCTATTATCCATTTTCTCCAGATTAAGAGAGAGACTGGAGTGTGGCAGTGACAGTGTGACAAAACCAATAGGTGAAATACACTCTTAAAGTCTTGAGAAGACCTGATAGAGTAGAAGGGCAACAGTGTAAGCAAATTAACCAAACAGTTGCATAATTCGGTGGACAACGCTAACCATCATATTCTAAATTCTTTTCGCAATGTTTCCAAAAGTATTAATAAAACAAATACAAAGGAAAAAACCTCTTTCAAGTCTTTTAAAGGGGAGATTGAGAGTTGGTTCTGTTGAAAGACACTGTTTTTTTGTATACAATGCATTATGAAAAATCAATTTTAATTTTCAGAATTCTGAGATTATATATAAAAAACTATTTGAACACTCAAGTAATTACTAACATAAATAAAAATGATGTTAAGGGAAGGCTAACATAAATACATTTGCAATAAGGAAAAAATTTAAAATAAGGTATTTGAACTTGATTTACAGTTTTAGGCAAAAGAAAATCAAATGCTGAAAAGTATCTATATATAAAAAGTCAAAAGCGTTTTAGAAATCACAAAATATACTTAATTTCATCATATTAAAATTTCATCTTGGGGCTTCCCTGGTGGCGCAGTGGTTGTCAATCTGCCTGCTAATGCAGGGGACACGGGTTCGAGCCCTGGTATGGGAGGATCCCATGTGCCGCGGAGCGACTAGGCCCGTGAGCCACAACTACTGAGCCTGCGCGTCTGGAGCCTGTGCTCCTCAATAAGAGAGGCCGCAATGGTGAGAGGCCCGCGCACCACAATGAAGAGTGGCCCCCGCTTGCCACAACTAGAGAAAGCCCTCGCACAGAAACAAAGACGCAACACAGTAAAAATTAATTAATTAATTAATAAACTCCTACCCCCAACATCTACAAAAAAAAAAAAAAATTGGTTGAAAAAATAAATGCTTAAAAAAAAAATTTCATCTTGCAGAATGCAAAGGAAGTAATGAGAGTCACTGCATCTCTGGATGTAACTCTGACCATAAGAAAAAAAGTTATTTGTGGAAGTAGAAATGATGGGAATTACATGAAAAAACTAAACATGACCTTTTGGTGTCCATGACAGGTCTAGGCATAGTAGCTGTGTGTCAATAAATGTACGCCTTTTGAAGTTAAAGAAAAAAAAGTATCATCATATGGCCTGAAACTTACAAAAGCATAGACAGATCAATAAACTCAGGAAATATAGTTCAACAAGTCAGGACTCAAAAATAAAATTCCAACAATTCAATAAGAAATGATTCTAACAACAAATGTAGTGTATCTAAAAATATTGGGTGCAGCCTTACAGATTTCAAAAAGTAGAATACAAAAGACAGATTTAAGAAGAATATGAGAGGGGCACTGACCTGTAACAATAGTGCTGGGAAGTCCACAATGAGTTAAGGAGGGTGTAACTCCAATGGTGGGTATGCACCTGGGGGAAGTCATGCTACATTTTTTTTAAGAATAGGAAGAGGCAAACCTACGCATGTCAACTGAGCTCTTCCAAAATTTGTACAACAGAATCTACTTCCTCAGCTTGTGCTAAACTGCTCCAAATGAATATTTTCAGTTTAAATTTGTGAACTGGTGCCATCTGGTCAATCTTCTGGGTTCCTACTAGCCTTTCACTTGAGCTTAAAATCTCTTCAGCAACCCTACCATTAGTTCTTAATTAGCATCCCTCTTAGATCATACACAAAAATGCTGATTAAAAAAAAAATCTTATGAGGCTGAATCTATAAATGGGTATTCTTGTGTGCAGGCGTGGACACACACACACACACACTCCTACCTACTTAAAAAAAAAAAAGTACATGCCTTAACAGCAGCTCATGTGAAAAATACCAGGGAATTTTAGCTCACTGTAAACTAAATGAGTGTATGGTGTAATGAGCTTGCCAAAAAACAAATGCAATCTTACATTGCACAAACAGAAATGTGGTCATAAGGAACAAGGGAGGTGATAATTACAGTATACTCTAGTCTCACCAAAAGAAATGTATTCTGTTTTGGGTTTAAGAGGAATACAAACTAGATCACTCATTCAAGACTTATTATTTGAGTACATACTACCTGCCAGACAGATTGTTATAAGTACTGGGAATAAAACAGTAAACAAGACAAAGTCCCTGCTTTAATGGAGCTAACATTTTAGAGAAGGAGATAAACAAGAAGGAAAAAAACAATAAACCCATCAGGTAAGGGTAATGGCTATGCAGAGAATGAAAATAGGATGACGTGATTAAAAGTGATAGGGTGACTATTTTAAAATGGACTCAATGAAAGTCTAACTGAGGAGGCCACTTACACTGAAATCTGCATGAAAAGAAAGAACTAGCAATGTAAAGATGTGATGAAAGATGAATCAAATTATTCTCAGCAGCCTAGAGAGATAAGCAACAAAGCACAAAGACCAACATACTGGGTTTTATATCTTAATAAGAAGTTTCCCTACTGGATAACATTTGCACCAACTACGCTATACATCTGGAGACTACTCCATGGAAGTGCACCTCAATTCCTCTTCAGATCTTATCTGTTCAGGTCCTACAGTTTTTAAGCTGGTTCCTTCTAGTAATGAGCCATCACTATTCTCGATGGTCTGATTTTCTAGGTCAGTGTTTTTTAACTATGAACTAAAATCTCACTACAAGCCATCAATTCAGTGGATAGCCATTAACATTCTTTATAAATGAAGTAGACTAGTGTTTTGAGAAGCACTGGTTACATCTTAATACATAATGCCCCTACATATATACATTCATAAACATTTAAAAACACGTCTATGCTGGGTCCCAGATAAAAACTTTGAAAAACACTGTTCTAAGAGGTTAATGAATACTTCCATGTCATTTCATAGGAGAGTTCAATCCAGACTCTTATTTAGGGTTGGAGGGCTTTGAGTCACCTGGTATTAGTCAACCTGGAGGATGGGATCAACCACATTGGGCAATCAATTAATCAATCAGTTACATCTATTTAATGGAGCACCAATAAAAACTCTGACACTGAAGCTCAAGTGACATCCCTGATTAACAATACCCCATGCATACTGTCATGCATCAATGCTGGGACCTGATTCCAAGGAGAGAGCTTTGTGTTGAAACCCTCTGAGACTGCCCTATGCATCCCTTCTTTGGCTAATTTTAACCTGTAACCTCCTCTGTAATAATCTGTAACCACAAGTATAATAGTTTTCAGTGAGTTCTGCTAGCCTATTATTGAAACTAAGGGTGGTTCTGGGAACCTCCAGAATTTGTAGTTGGTGTCAGAAGTGAGGAGAGTCTTGGGACTGTGTTAGCTTTGCAGTTTGGCTATCTCTTGAGTAATACTCTCCAATGAAAACAAAAAGTTTAATGAGAAAATGAGAGATCTTGATCTGATAACTATCTTCAAATGTTAGCCAACTGCTAAGATTTTCAAGTTTTTGTAAGATGAATAAAACTAAGACTGCAATGATTCCATTCTACTGAAGGCCTATCTATAGGAAATCTGGACTGAGAAAACTGCTTCCTTAAATATTCCTATGCAAAATCTTAAAAAAAAAAATCTGTATACAGGAAAATATCCATATAACAAGAAACTGGGTAAAGAATACACTAGACCTAGCTGTACTATTTTTCACAATTGCATACAAATCTGCAATTATCTCAAAATAAAAAGGTTTAATTTTTTAAAAAAAGAAGAGAGCTTAGGCCTTTCCTGAGCTCAGAGACAGTCTCCTTCTGGCCTTGAAGAAACGAGCTCCTATGAGTTCTACAGCTACAAGGAAATGAATTCTGCTGACGATCCCATTAGCCTAGATGAGGGCTGTGAGTCTCTGATGAGGTCACAGCCCCACTGGACTCGCTGGATGCAGTCTTGTGAGACCCCAAGCAGAGAATCCAGCTAAGCTGTGCCTAGACCCTTGACCCAAGGAAACTATGAGATAATAAATGGATACTGTTTTAAGCTACTAAATATATGGTTAATTTGGCACTACATTCACATACCCTACAATTGAACAATTTCACTCCTGGGTACATACTCAACATAAATACATATAAAGTTCAATAACAGGTAAAACTAATCTATGAGGGTAGAAGTCAAAATGGTGATTACCCTTAGGGTGAGAGCAAGCAGGGACTAGTAGGAGGCCCAAGGAGATTTCTAGGATTGTGATAATGTTCTATTTCTTGATCTGGATTGGTGAAATAGATGATGTTTACTCTGTGAAAATTTATCAAACTACTTATAATTTGTGTACTTTTCTGTATGTATGTTATACATCAACAAAACTTACATTAACAGAAGTTACATTACATAACCCTCAAACTGAAGACTATTATTTAACTGTATTATCATTAATCTAAGTAAACAATTCATTACAACCAGATTTTAAGGAAAAAACCATCTGTTCTAATGCAATGATGTCTTGACACTAAAATTATTTTTCTTTATTGTGTTAGCATGATATTTCATGCTTTTCATCCAGAAAAATAATTTTTAAAAGGGAAATATGATATTATATGTTCCCTCAATAAGAAGAGAAATCTACAAAATGCTGAAAGACAACTGAGAGCTAATTCAACCAATATTATTAGGGGAAGGTAGGAGCTAGAGGAAAAGGAAGTTTTTTAAAACCCACAATCAAAATGTGAAGATTTTAAACAGAAATAGAATGTTTAAGTCTATACTCATTTTAGGTTGTTACGCTTCTGAATAACATGATCATCTTCTCTCTTTCCAGTTATACCTCCAATTTTTTGTTTTACTTTATATTCTAGCAACACTGAAACAATTTTTTTTAAAAAAACAAGTTATAATAACTTTGAATTTACTGTTCTAGTTGTCTAGAGTGTCCTTTCTCTAAAAGGTAGCCTAGCAAATGTCTATTCAAAACTAGGGACTTCCCTGGTGGCACACTGGTTAAGAATTCGCCTGCCAATGCAGGGGACACGGGTTCAATCCCTGGTCCAAGAAGATCCCACATGCTGTGGAGCAACTAAGCCCGTGTGCTACAACTACTGAGCCTGTGCTCTAGAGCCCGTGGGCTGCAACTACTGCAGCCCGCGTGTCGAGAACCCATGCTCCGCAACAAGAGAAGCCACTGCAATGAGAAGCCCACGTACCGCAAAGAAGAGTAGCCCCAGCTCGCCACAACCAGAGAAAGCCTGCGCGCAGCAACGAAGACCCAATGTAGCCAAAAATAAAAATAAATAAATAATTAATAAAAAAACAAACTCAGTGTAGATATCACTTCCTTTTTACAATATGTAATTTTACTGCTATATTTGCCATAGCATATTTTAGTTATTTATAAGTCAAGGTCATATTTGATTTGTACCTCTAAAATCTATCCAGTGTTTGGTACAGTTGCATCATCTATGCAACGAGGATAATCATAGTATCTAAAGGTTCTTAGAACAGTATCTGACACATAATAAGCACTCAATAAACATTAGTATTAATTATTATGATAAAGATTAATGTTCCTTATATAAAGAAGTCTCAGAACTCCATAATATGAAAACAACTATTCCAATTTTAAAAATGGGCAAAATTTTTGGCAGACACTGCCAAAGATGATAAATGCATGGCAAATAAACACAAGAAAAGATGCTCACATTATTAGACATAAGGGAAATGCAAATTCAAACCACGAGATACCACTACACATCTATTTGAATGGTTAAAAATAAAACATGAACAATACTAAGTAGGAAGAGGAAGAGAGGATATTGAGAAACAAACTCCTACACTGCTGATGGAAATGCAAAATGATACTGCCATTTTGGAAAACAGGTGGTAGTTTTTTACAAAGTTAAACATACATTTAATATATGACCCCTGGCAATCCCACTCTGATACCTTTACCCAAGAGAAATGAAAACATATGGTAACATAAACACCGGTACACAAATGTTTAAAAAGGCTTTTATTCATAAATGCCAAAACCCGGAAACAATCCAAATGTCCTTTATCTGATAAATACATATACAATCTTTGGTTCATTCATATGATGGACTACTACTCAGTACCATGAAGGAACACACTACTGATACATGCAACAAAAAATACATTATGCTAAGTGAAGAAGTCAGACTAATAAGGCAACAAGATATATGATTCCATTTATACAACATTCTCAAAAATGCAAAACTATAAGGAAAGAAAATTAATCACTGTTTACCAGGATCTGGGGTTGAGGGAAAGGCTGAGTACAAAGAAGCACCAGAGGATGTTTTGGGATGATGGCAAAATTCTTTATCTTGATTGCGGTGTGTTTATACAATGTACATGTTTGTCAAAACTCACAGAAATGTACACTAAAAAAGGTGAATTTTACTAGATATAAGTTATATCTCAATAAACTTGAATTTAAAAAACGATTAATGTTCTTTAGGTCTCAATTCCCATATTAAGAAGTTAATACCACTAGATTCTAAATCTAGGTTAATGTCTTGATATCCCTTTTCCTTAATCCCAGCACCTGTCCCTGAAGCCTTATGCTATGATAATTATCTAAATCTCTAGACATTGCCTATTCCTAGATTTCTAGATGCTATTTTCTCACTTATCTGCTTTGAGGAGTCTGTGTTATATGTGGCTAGACCTCCTTAATCCCACAAAATTGCCTAGTTAGACTTCTTTCTATAAATGACCGGGTCTTACAACACAAACACACATGCGCACATGCACGCACGCACACACACACACACACCTCTTTACCAGGTCTTAGCAACATTAGAGAAATTGATCTCTTCCATGTCTGGCTGTGCAAAAGACTTCAACAGACTCTTCACAGAAGAAGATATGCATTTTTGGACAATAAGTCCATGAAAAGATGCACAGTATCATTATCCATTAGGAAAATACAAATTAAAACTATAATGAGATACAGTATACAGCCAATCAAGTGGCTAAAATTAAAAAGACTAACACCACTAAAGACTGAAGAAGAGGGAGCACCTGGAACTCTCATACACTGCTGGTGGGAGTGTAAAATGGTGCAACCCCACTTTTGAAAACAGTTTGGCAGTTTTTTATTAAGTTAAACATACATTCAACATATGACCCAGCAACCGCATTACCTTTGTATGTATCCAAAGAAATGAAAACATATGTACACAAAAAGACTGAACTTAAATGTTCACTGAAGCATTATTAAAAATAGCCAAGGTCTTCCCTGGTGGCGCAGTGGTTGAGAGTCCACCTGCCGATGCAGGAGACACGGATTCGTGCCCTGGTCCGGGAGGATCCCACATGCCGCGGAGCAGCTGGGCCCATGAGCCATGGCTGCTGAGCCTGCGCATCCGGAGCTTGTGCTCCGCAACGGGAGAGGCCACAACAGTGAGAGGCCCACGTACCACAAAAAAAAAAAAAAAAGCCCAAAACAAGAAACAACCCAAATGTCTTATCAATAGGTAAAATGGGCAATTGTGGTGTACTCATAAAGTAGAATGCTAGCCAGCCATAAAAAGGAGCAAACTACTGACTCACCCAACAACATAAATGAATCACATACGCATTGTGCTGAGTAAATAAAGCCAGACTCAAAAGGCTACCTACTGTATGATTTCATTTATATCACATTCTCAAAAAACACAACAAAAATATAAGGGCAAAAATCAGTGGTTGCCAGCAGCTGGTGGCTGGGGGAGGGACTACTACAAAAGAATATGAGGGAATTTTGAAGGGATAGGGAATCATTCTGTATCTTGATTAGTGGTGGTACTTACATATATTTGTCAGAACTGTGCACTAAAAAGAGTAATTTTTTACTGTACTTAAATTATATCTAAAAAACAAAACTACTGATACATGATATAACATGGATAAATCCCAAAAATATCATGTAGAATGAAAAAAGCCTGACACAAAAGAGTACATAACATATGCTTCCATTTATAGGTAATCTGAAACAAGCAAAACAAATCTATAGTGACAGAAAGTAGATCACCGATTGCCTGGGGACCAGGGATGAGAGGATAACTGCCTACACAGGAAAAAAGGAAAATTTGGGGGCTTATGGAAATGTTCTATACTTTGATTGTGATAATGATTATATAGGGTATACATTGTCAAAAATCATCAAATTACACTCAAAATGGGTATATTTTATCGTATGAAATTATGCCTGAATAAAATCAATTTTGTAATGTACTTACCCAGTGAACATAAACGTTAACAGGATAAATTTTACCCTGACTTATCTATTTAACAATTCCTCTTCTTTTATTAGGTTTAATTATGTCACTATAAACTAAAGTTAGATTATATTATCTTAATTTCTATAATTTATGTTCGTCCATTGGCTGGTGATAACAAATTTAGAAATATTTGCTAAGAACATATTACATACAGGTAATATGTTCAACAACAGACTCCTTGGAGAACAAATAAGAAATATGAGCGGGTGATGATGGTGGGATGAATTGGAAGATTGGGATTGATGTATGTATATACACTAATATGTATAAAATAGATAACTAATAAGAACCTGCTGTATAAAAATATTAAAATTCAAAAAAAAAGAAAAAAGAAACGCTGTCTACAAAAAAAGTTAATATTTTTATTGCAGAGATGTATCTCTGCTTTTACTGCAGAGATTACATAGCTATATCTATACCACATTTCATGTATGACAAAAGGAAGAAAACAGTAAATAATCAGTTTTTTGAGGGAACAGCTAAATCAATATGGATCACAGAGGAAAAAGAGACGTGATCTGTGTTGCCTAAGAATAAGTTAATTTTTAAATGAAAAGATAATGAGAGGGCTTCCCTGGTGGCGCAGTGGTTGAGAGTCCGCCTGCTGATGCAGCGGACACGGGTTCGTGCCCCAGTCCGGGAGGATCCCACATACCGCGGAGCGGCTGGGCCCGTGAGCCATGGCTGCTGGGCCTGCGCGTCCGGAGCCTGTGCTCCGCAACGGGAGAGGCCACAACAGTGAGAGGCCCGCATACCGGAAAAAAAAAAAAAAAATGAGAAGATATTCAAGGGAGTGAGCTAAGCACGAGTAAAAGCATAACAACTGAAATAAAGATTTACAAAGACCAGCATTTCACAAGCTATATTCTAAGAAATTGTGGATATTAAACCATTCATATTCCTATAAAATTCTGAGAAGCTGCCTTGTATTTACCTTTCTTGGAGCATTACAATAAAGTGTAATTTATTAAAAGCTCACTCTGAGAAGTCCATAGAGAACTAGTAGTAAATGACCTTGCATAGAATCGATAGGGCAAAATTAAGAAATACCTTTGATTCTTAGTATAGATAACAACTCTTTTGTATCTTTTAAAGGCATCATTTTTAAAGTACAAAATGTTGGAGGGGGAAGGGTAAGCTGGGACGAAGTGAGAGAGTGACATGGACATATATACACTACCAAATGTAAAACAGATAGCTAGTGGGAAGCAGCTGCAAAGCACAGGGTGATCAGCTCGGTGCTTGTGACCACCTAGAGGGGTGGATAGGGAGGGAGATGCAAGAGGGAAGAGATATAGGAACATATGTGTACGTATAACTGATTCACTTTGTTATAAAGCAGAAACTAACACACCATTGTAAAGCAATTATACTCCAATAAAGATGTTAAAAAAAAAGTACAAAATGTTTTTAAGAATTGAGAAATCAGGTTTGTCACCACCTATCTCCACCAGACCACACCCCTCCAGACAGAAAGCCATATTATAAACTGCTATAATTTTTGGCAGCAAGAGAGGGATTTAATCAGCAATTTATCTTTCCATATTGAAAGGAAGCCTTAAGAAAGAGTTTGGGGGGACTTCTCTGGTGGCGCAGTGGTTAAGAATCCACCTGCCAATGCAGGAGACACAGTTCTGTCCCTGGTCTGAGAAGATCTCATATGACGCAGAGCAACTAAGCCCGTGCGCCACAACTACTGAGCCTGCACTCTAGTGCCTGCGAGCCGCAACTACTGAGCCCACGTGCCACAACTACCGAAGCCCATGTACTTAGAGCCCGTGCTCCACAACAAGAGAAGCCACTGCAATGAAAAGCCCACACACCACAATGAAGAGTAGACCCTGCCTGCTGCAACTAGAGAAAGCACGAACACAGCAACAAAGACCCAACGCAGCCATAAATAAATAAATACATAATTTTTTTTTTAAAACAGTTTGGGGATCAATGTGTACCAGAAGTTTGTTGGTTCTATTCTAATTGCATCTGTGTGTGTGTGTGTGTGTGTGTGTGTGTGTGTGTGTGTGCGCGCGTGAATGTGCATATGGGGATGAGGGAATATAAACCACAGTTCAATATGGCATTTTGAGAATAGGCAAGAGTATTTTAAATAAGAGGGTGAGAGAATAAAAAATTTAATGTTAAAGTATATCCCTGTAATACAAATACAAAAATAAAAGTACATAACTGAGTCTATACCACAACACAATATACCATCAACATTAATTTTTAATCTATTTTATTGATCCTAAGTGTTTAAAAGAAAAATTAATTTATCTTTACTTACACCTCTTCTATACGTCATCCTTTAAGACATGGAATAAACTGTAGTGACTACAAATGCACTATATTCTAACAAAAGCTGTAAAAATATTTTACTAATTGTTCAGTTTAATGCAATCATCCATGATGACCTATTAAAGCCAAAAAATAAACAAAAAAACAAACACTGGTATAAATAATGAATTAAACTACAGACCAATATCCTTATCAATATAGACACATATATCAATGAAATGATATACAAAAATATAAACATCATTTATATTATCAATGCAAGGTTATTTTAATATCTGAAAATCAATTAATGTAACAATATCAATAAGGAATTAAAACCACATGATCATATTAAGTGACACAGAAAAAGCATCTGACAAAGATGATCATCTCTTCATGATAAAAATCACTCAACAAACTGGGAATAGAAAGGAACCTGATAATGGGCATCTACAAAAAATCCACAGCCAACATCATACTTAATAGTAAAAGATGGAACGCTTTCCCTAAGATCAGCAACAAGAGAAGGATGTTTGCTCTTGCCATTTCTATTCAACATTATGCTAGAGAGCCTAACCAGGCAATTAGGAAAGAAAAAGAAATAAAAAGCATATGGGCTTCCCTGGTGGCGCAGTGGTTGGGAGTCCTCCTGCCGATGTGGGGGACGCAGGTTCGTGCCCCGGTCTGGGAGGATCCCACATGCCGCAGAGCGGCTGGGCCTGTGGGCCATGGCCGCTGGGCCTGTGCATCCGGAGCCTGTGCTCCGCAGTGGGAGAGGCCACGGCAGTGGGGGGCCCACGTACCACAAAAAAAAACAAAAAAAAGAAATAAAAAGCATAGATTGAAAAGCAAGAAACAAAACTATATTTATATGCAGAATACATATACATGACATGATTAATTTTTTAAAATCCTAAGAAAAGATTTGTAAGTGGTATCTATAAGGGATTTATAATAGATAAAGAATTCCTACAACTCAATAATAAAATGACTACATAATCCAATTTAGGGTCTTCCGTGGTGGCGCAGTGGTTAAGAATCCACCTGCCAATGCAAGCGACACGGGTTTGATCCCTAGTCTGGGAAGATCCCACATGCCACAGAGCAACTAAGCCCGTGCGCCACACCTACTGAGCCTGCACTCTACAGCCCACAAGCCGCAACTACTGAGCCCGTGTGCTGCAGCTACTGAAGCCCGCGTGCCTAAAGCCCATGCTCTGCAACAAGAGAAGCCACCACAGTGAGAAGCCCGTGCACTGCAATGAAGAGTAGCTCCCGCTTGCTGCAACTACAGAAAGCCCACGTGCAGCAATGAAAACCCAACACAGCCAAAAATAAATAAATTTATTTAAAAATAATCCAATTTAAAAATTGGCAAAAGAACTGAATAAGCATTTCTCCATAAGAATGGCCAATAAGCCCATGAAAGATGTTCAGCATCTTTAGCCATTAGGGAAATGCAAATCACAACCACAATGAGGTACCACTACACATCCACAAGGATGACTATAATCAAAGACAGATAATAACAAGAATTGGCAAGTATAGAGAAATGTAAACTCTTGTAATAGTTCCACAGTTCTGTGAATTTACTAAAATTTATTGACTTGTATACCTTAAATGGGTGGACTGTACAAAATGTAATTACATCAACAGAGCTATTATTTTTTTAAAATAATGAACTCTATAGAAGTAAAATAACTTTATTCTCATTGCTTTCTTGCGGATTACAAAGTTTCACTGAATTTACATTGTGACTCTTGTAAAATATTGTTATGGTCATTTAAATAACCATTTTCTTTTTCCTAATACATTCTTTTACTTAGTTAATCACTTAAATGTCAAGCAATTCCCCTGTTAATTAAAAGAAACTGTTTCACCCACAGGGCCTTTCTACATAAACTTTATCTCAAATTAAAAGTTGTAACTTACTCAAGCATATGGTAAAATCAGGCAGACTATACAAAACATGGAGATTAATTTCTTCTGTATAAATATTATCATTATATATTTTCTAAGTTTGCCAAAATAGTAATCAGAAGCTTACTGAAGCTTCAGATTCAGTAATCAGAAGCTCAGAATGTGATATATTTAGTAAACGATGTATCACATTCCTGAGTTGATTATATATTAACATTTAAAATACTCATTTCTATTTTTCTCATCTTTTCAACCTTCAGAAATACTTTTATTTTTCCTCTCATATCTAGACATCTCAAGATGAACATCATTGTGTATTTATGAATGATATGGTTATTGAAACATGGGTATCTGTAATGAGTATGAGAGCCACAATTTCTCAAGTTTCTTATTATAGAATTTTAATTTTTGGCTGAAAGTGGAGATAAATACATTTTACTTGTCATGTAAAAATTCTTTAGAACAGTAATTATTGCCATGCAGGAATTCATATGATATACTTAAGCAAAAACTGGAATGATTACATGAAACTTAGTTCTACGAATGAGCAGACCAATATTAATACTAAAAAAGATTAAAACTAAAAGAATATATATTTTTATTCATTTATTATGTAAACTAAGTTTGGTGTTTTTTTTTACAGTAGCTCAGATGTCTTTTTTTTTTTTGGCTGCGTTGGCTTTTGACTGCGGCATGTGGGATCTTTCATTGTGGTGTGTGGGCTCTTTGTTGCAGCGTGCAGGCTTCTCTCTAGTTATGGTATGTGGGTTTTCTCTCTCTACTTGTGGCACACGGGCTCCAGAGCGCATGGGCTCTGTAGTTTGCGGCACACAGGCTCTTTAGCTGAGGTGTGTGGGCTCAGCAGTTGTAGCGTCCGGGCTTAGCTGCCCTGCAGCATGTGGGATCTTAGTTCCCTGACCAGGGATCGAACCCATGACCCCTGCCCTGAAAGGTAGATTCTTTACCACTGGACCACAGGAGAAGTCCCCAGATGTACTTCTGAATGTTAAATTGGGTTTAATGTTAGCAAGACAAAACGCTTCTTTTAAATTTTTTTCTGTATGTAAAAGAAGCTTAATGTCTCAGCATGATATTAACATCTCAAGCAGTATTTAATTCCTCGGGTTGATAGTAATAATCCTGAAAAAGTTGTTGAGGACTGGTGTCTCTAATTAAAAGTAGTAAAAAAAAAAAAAATTTTCTACTATGCATGATTAAGCATGTACACTATCATTGCTATGTTAATTTAATTATATCATGGTATTTGCTTTTACCATGAAAAATTTTATGTATTTAAAAGGCTTCACTTTGTTTTTATTTATTAATTTTATTCTTAGTTGGTTAGTCTGACTTACTGTAACTTCAGAGGATAATCTTTTGGAGACACTTTCATGGCAACTGACATTGTCTGGGGAAAAGGTATTGTTAAGGACTCTCCATTTGGGTTTAACACAATTTCTGTTGTCACTTTCGTAGTATATTTGAGTTAAGTTCCTTATGTTCTAGGTGAGCCAATATTTTTTTCAAATTTCTGATGTTTAAAAACAACTTCATTAATCAGATTTCAATACTTAATTAAATATACATAAGAATTTGAGCTATAAAGAAGAAATCTAGCCAATTAAATGAAAAATAAATTTTTTATGATTATTTTAAATGAGATTTCACATACATGTCCTTAATTCTATTAATAAAGCACTAAATGTATTAATAGACCTACTTTTCATTAAAATTTATTATGCAGAGTTATAAATCCCAAGTAAGATTAAATATTTTAAATACATGTATGAATGTACAAATACATATGCACAAATATGAGACTATAAATTAGCTAACTTTCTACTTGCTCTATGAACACAGTCCTTTCAATAATACTCTCAACAACCATCCACCTCCTACATAATACTTTTTTTAAGTTATTAAAATCAAAATGATTTAGCCATTTAAAAATATCAGTTTCTAGGCTACGCCTTGAACACTAATCTATATGTTGGTACTTTTTAAAAACGTAGCTGTGCAAAAACATAAAAGTGTATAGAAGTATTATACAAATACCCATAAACCCACCACCTAGGTTTAACAAACATAATATTTGTTGAAAATCTGTTTTTTTTCCTTAGATTTGCAAAACAGAACATACTTGAAAACTACTGAAATCCCCAGTCCCATTCCTCGCTTTCTAGAGCAAACCACTATTCTGACTTTGTCATGTTATTTTTTCAGTATGTGTTTATGTAACTTCATCTTAGAGATCTGTATCCATTAACATCTGGGGAAGGAATGAGGAGAGGAATAGTTATATCTGTTTATTTAAAAGACAGAGATTTGAAGTAAATATGACAAATATTAATATCTACTTAATCTCACTTCATGAGGGTTACCTTATTTTCTCTATGTTAAAAATAGTGTATAATTAACCATTAATAATAAAAGAAAATAGTGACTTTGGAGTTAGGCAGCCTTGGGTTTCAAACTCCTTTCTGCTACTTACCAGCCATGTAACTTTGGGCAAGTTTGTTAACCTTTCCAAACTTTAGTGTCCTCATCCATAAAATGTGGATAATATTGGTACCAGCTACATAAGATTGTTTTCAGTATTAAAATAGGCTAATCCATGGAGTGCATAGCGGGATACCTGGCTATAATATTTTTTGAGTGCTTATTTTCTAAGCTCTTTACAAGTATTATCCTATTCAATCTTACATCTATCAGTCACTAAAAGAGATAGGTATGGAACTATCTCTTTTAGTGACTGATATCTATACAAAGGGTTTGTATGTAGTGACCTGTGGTTAGATTGTTATTTTTAAAGAAAGGGAAACATTTTATTATAATGAACAGGTGATACTTATAGCAGTGAGAGATTTGGGAAGTTAGCTGGGTGCCATTTACAAGGCTTTGAGTGCCAGGCTAAGTGAAGACTTCGAGCAGGGAAAAATCACGATAAAAGCTATACCAGATTAACCTGATATTCAAGTGGAACAAAGCAGAGGCAGTAAAACTTCTTTTGGTGAAGAGGTCTACATTCAACTGAAAAATGTAAAACTAGATTTAAGAAGATATGTATTTGGGGAGTATCTGGTACAAAGTTATAGAAGAAGGTATGGGACATCCTAAGATAACTGAAGTAGAAAATATAGAGTGAGAAGACAAGAGAGCTTTAGTCAGAATCTTGGGGAACCTGGATTAATGGGGCAGGAGAAAAAAAGAACCAAGAAATTAGAGAAAGAATAATCAGTCTAAGACTTTGTAGCATCCCTGAATCCACAGAAACAGATTCCAGAAAAAGTGATAAGCAATAGTGTCAAAAATTGAGTAGCTATGAGAAGTAATTGGTATATCCCTTTCTCCACATTTCAGTAAGTCTAGATCGTTTCTCCTTACCAAAAGTACTGTCATCTATATTTCCCCTTAATATATTACTAAAACAAATATTTTCTAATATTTATAACTCCTCTCATTCTTCTCTTCCCTCAAGATAGAAGAAATTTAAAAGAGATCGTAGCAACTCACTTGTCTTCATCAAATTATGCAAATCCCTTTAATTTATCCCAGTTTTAGCCAATGTTTCCCTGAAGGAAAAAGTAAATTTAGAAGGCACATTAAAACAAAGGGAAAAAGTAATGGATTTGAAAAATGTCCGAGAGAATTCATAGCTGTTTACAGACCACTGCTTCGCAAAGGACATCCTGGCAACTACAAAATATACAAAGTTTGTATGGCAGGATTATTTACTAATTTTTTTAAATGACAAAGCAATAAAGATTTGGGTACATTTTAAATTCTCAAGTCATGATCAAAACTACAGTGTTAAAACATTTCATTAGGATATTTTAAGTGAAAGTGATAAAAAAAAACAACTCAGTGATTTATCCTAACAATTGGAGAAACTTGAATATGAATTAGATTTTAGATGAAATGTGGAGTTACTATTAACTATCTTAGGTGTGATATTAGTTGTGTAGAAGAATCTATCTCCTCATGCCTTAGGAGATGCAACATGAAGTATTTAGAGGTAAAGTCGCATGATGACTGGAATTTACTTTCAAATCATAGAGCCTGAAACAAAAATATATGTATCTATCTATAAATAAAAACAAAGCAAATATGGCAAAGTGTTAACACCTATTGAAATGAATTTATTTACTATTCTTTCATTTACTCATTTTATTTACTTTTTTGGATACTGAATATTTTTCATTACAAAACCAGAGAAAATAACTTGTCCTGATCTACTGCCATACCAACAACTCATTGAGTGGAAC
The DNA here is from genome assembly GCF_003676395.1 of Aethalodelphis obliquidens. NCBI lineage: Eukaryota > Metazoa > Chordata > Mammalia > Artiodactyla > Delphinidae > Aethalodelphis > Aethalodelphis obliquidens. Next base: position 6,411,288 of record NW_020838019.1, on the reverse strand, counting down.
ACACACATATTAATAGGACAATTTCACTTTAATCCCAAGAACACAGACAACTTTGTTTTTAAGAAAATTTTAAAACTATATAGTCATCTACAAACTTTAATTCATAAATCAACAATACTTGAACTGACAGACACAAAGCCCAACGTATGGATAATAATGATTTCCATAGAGAGAAAATCTTTCTCTTGGTCACAGACAAGCTAGCGACCTACATCGCTCACTAATTTACCAGCTCGCACGAACTAACTTCACAAATATGTGTCACTGCTCATAAAGAAAACACCTTCCTTTACATCAGGCAAGAGGGGTCCCTCTTCCTTGAGCTGCACAATTTAGAGGGTCTGGTTCCTGTATCACACCCCTCCTCAGGGCCAAAAGAATCTACTACCCCTCCCCTCTTCTAGAATATGCTCCAGGTACACAGGAATTCCCTACCTAAGAGAGTCTCACACTCACTTGCAGAGCCCACCTTGGGTCTATTCCTTAGGTTTGTTCTCTCAAGGAAGTACTTGTATGGCAAGGAACACATATTGCCAGTATGTGCATGGTTAGGGCAAAGAGATGGCAAGAAGGAGGTGGAGCTTGGATATGCAGGCTGAGAAGTCCACACATGTTCATGAGGCCCCTCAAGGTACGGGATGGAACCAGGGGTGGAAAGAGTGGTAGAATGGCTCACTTCTGCCATATTCTGGATGTGGAACTCCAGAGAGCACAAGACCTCTAAATTCAAACGAGTGTTTCTGTTTGTCAAGGAAGAATAGAACATATTTAACAGTTTATTGGCTTTATTTGCAACTTTTATATATTTTGACATACAATTTAAGAGCTTCCAATTGTACTCTTTCCCTGGGACTCACAAATATTAGGGGCAAGCCTGCATAAAAATGAGTTAAGAAGCAGTTACATAAGAAAGGGGGGGAGTATAAAACCAAAGAAACAGTTATGTAAGAAAAAGAACAATAAAAGGGAAATAGAAGCAGGGGATCTCTTTTAGATCATGCCACTAAAAAGCTATGTAGACTTTGTATCTGGGCCTCAGTTTTATACCCGTAAAATTTTTAAAAGTTGATTAATAATTAAAGGTCTTCCTAGTTCTAAAAATTTTTTTAAATCCTTAAAGCAAGGAAGCATTATTAAACAACAAGCTGACTTTACAATTTACAAGGCACTTTCAAATTTATTGTCACATTTATTAATCAGAAATGCTAAAAATATACAGCCACATATTACAGATGAGAAAACTTGCCTAAGACTACTATGATAGTAGATAGAAGGGCTAGGACTTGAGCCTAGTTCTCTTCACTACAAATTCAGTGCTTTTCCAACTTTATCAAAGAAACTTACACCCGAAAAACCACCTGCAAAATATTTATTATCCAACACTGGAACTGAGAAACAAATGACAGATACCAATAACAGAAATGAAAACTATCTAATTCCTTTTCTCCATAAATAGCTCATTTGTCTGATGACAGAAATTCATGAATTCAACTTTCTAGTAATTATGGCTCAATTCAGTAAGAGATACAGCCACATGAGTAACATTAAGAAAGTGCTGATGGAGCAACTAAGCCCATGCGCCACAACTACTGAGCCTGCACTCTAGAGCCCATGAGCCACAACTACCGAGCCCGCGTGCCACAACTACTGAAGCCCGTGTGCCTAGAGCCCTGGTCCACAACAAGAGAAGCCACTGCAATGAGAAGCCCGCGCACCGCAACAAAGAGTAGCCCCCACTCGACGCAACTAGAGAAAGCCCATGCGCAGCAACGAAGACCCAATGCAACCAAACATAAATAAATAAATAAAATTGATTCTTTAAAGAAAAAAAAGTGCTGAAAGCATAAGTTATAAAGAAAGTCAAAAACAGCATTTTTTAAAACATCTTTATTGGAGTATAATTGCTTTACAACGTTGTGTTACTTTCTGCTGTATAACAAAGTTAATCAGCTATACGTATACATATATCCCCATATCCCCTCCCTCTTGTGTCTCCCTCCCACCCTCCCTATCCCACCACACACACAAAGCACCGAGCTGATCTCTCTGTGCTATGCGGCTGCTTCCCACTAGCTATCTATTTTACGATTGGTAGTGTATATATGTCAATGCCACTCTCTCACTTCATCCCAGCTTATCCTTCCCCCTCCCAGTGTCAAGTCCATTCTCTATGTCTGCATCTTTATTTCTGTCCTGCCCCTAGGTTCTTCAGAACCATTTTTGTTTTTAATTTAGATTCCATATACATGTGTTAGCATACGGTATTTGTTTTTCTCTTTCTGACTTACTTCACTCTGTAGGACAGACTCTAGGTCCATCCACCTCACTACAAATAACTCAATTTCATTTCTTTTTATGGCTAATACTCCTTTGTATATATGTGCCACAACTTCTTTATCCATTCATCTATCGATGAGCATTTAGGTTGCTTCCACGTCCTGGCTATTGTTAATAGTGCTGCAGTGAACATTGTGGTACATGACTCTTTTGGAATTCTGGTTTTCTCAGGGTATATGGTCAGTAGTGGGACTGCTGGGTCATATGGTAATTCTAGTTTTCGTTTTTTAAGGAACCTCCATACTGTTCTCCATAGTGGCTGTATCAATTTACATTCCCACCAACAGTGCAGAGGGGTTCCCTTTTCTCCAAACCCTCTCCAGTACTTATCGTTTGTAGATTTTTTGATGATGGCCATTTGGACCGGTGTGAGGTGATACCTCATTGTAGTTTTGAGTTGCATTTCTGTACTGATTAGTGATGTTGAGCATTCTTTCATGTGTTTATTGGCCATCTGTATGTCTTCTTTGGAGAAATGTCTATTTAGGTCTTCTGCCCAGTTTTGGATTGGGTTGTTTGTTTTTTTGATATTGAGCTGCATGAGCTGCTTGTATATGTTGGAGATTAATCCTTTGTCAGTTGCTTCGTTTGCAAATATTTTCTCCCATTCTGAGGGTTGTCTTTTTGTTTTGTTTATGGTTTCCTTTGTTGTGCAAAAGCTTTTAAGTTTCATTAGGTTCCTTTTGTTTATTTTTACAAAAACAGCATTTTTACAAAATAAAATACAGCAACACTTTGGAAATCGGATTATCTGATTTAAAAAAAAACAGTACTAATTACTTGTGGGACCTTAGTTCCCTGACCAGGGATTGAACCTGGACCCTCAGCTGTGAGAGCTCGGAGTCCTAACCACTGGACTAACAGCGAATTCCCTCTTTATCTTTTCTCAATATCTAGTTTTCTCAAATCTGTGTTCGAGTTTTAGGTCTGTGACTTATAAACTGTGGTACCTTGAGTTTGTTTTTTTCATTTATAAATTAAGGTGCCACAATTAACATTATAAGATTACTATGAGGATAAAATGTGATGACATATAAAAAGTATCCAACACCATCTGTATGACCCTGAGCAAGCTATGTAACTATCCTATGCTTCAAGCCAGTATCTGTAAAAAAGAAAAGATGATAAGATCTACCTCACAGAGTTGTTCTGAAGATTAAATGAAAAAAATATATGTAAAGCTATGAACTTAAGTATAACTGCTCAATATTTTTTGGCTATTTGTATTTTTATTATTATTCATAATTGTACTAATTTTCAACAGAAAGTTTGTACATTTACCTTGATTTTCTAGGACTCTGTATAATCACAGGTACACACAATAATTTATCTACAAAAATATTCATCATACTATCTAAGAAAAATAAACTGGCTATATAAACCATAGTATTTCTACATTATACATTATTATACAGTCATTAAATGGTGTTTTAAGCCTTCCACTTAAGTCCAAGATGGAATAATAGGAACTGGATTTACCCTCATGCTTAAAACAACCAAAAAACCAAGCACAATATATAAAACAATAATTTTTAGACACTGTACATCAGTCAACCCATGACAGTAATCTCTGAGAGAAGGGAAACAATTGAGCTAAGGCTATTATCCTATTTGGAGAATAAGGAGGATGCTTCCAAGCTGCAGAACAACAGTGATATCAGGAAGTCAGGTAGAATCTCACAACCTGTGTTGAGGAGACAGAGCTGGAGGTTCAGGGGAGCCAGAAAGACTAGTTTGCAGGGGAAAGTTCTGCAGAGGAGACAGCTTCACAGGGAAAGACCTCCAGAAATCTTCAGTAGGTCTCCTCTCAAGGCTTTAGATAAGTACTGATCAATACTACTACTTTGTGAAGAAACTGCCCAAGGCCCAGAACAAACCACGTGAAAGCAACTGAGATCATACACTAAGGCCAGGAATAGTCCATCTTTCCATCAGCCAGACTGGAAAATCTTGCATTTCACAAGGAATTGGACAGAGAACTCACAAGGCTATTTTGTCAGTAGTGGGGGAAAATTAGTCCTAAATATTGTCCATCCGAACAAAGCTTGGAAACAGATCTTGTAAGGATAAACCAATTTCCAAGTAACTTACTGTATTTACTGTATCCCAGAACAAAACTCAAGAATATTTACAAAAATGTAAAACTTTCCAGCACTCATCAGGGTAAAATTCACCATGTCTGGCACCTATTCAAAAATTATCACGCATGCAAAGAGGCAGGAAAATACAACCTACATTAAGGAGAGAAATAAATCAATAGAAGCAGGCTCAGAAATGACACAGATGATAGATTTAGTAGACAAGGATAAGTAACATAGCTAGTATAATTATATTCCAAATGTTCAGTAAATTAGAGGAAAGATTAAGCATGTTAAGTAGAGACATGGAAGACATAAAATTAATGAAAATGAGATTTAAAAAATACATTGGCTGGAGTTAACAGATTACACAGCAGAAGAAAAGAGTAGTGAATATATATTAATAAAATCTATCCAAACACAGAACAACAATCAAAACCAAAGACAGGGAAAAGGCTAAAAAAGAAAACACAAACACACACACACAGCATGAGTGAGCTGTGGAACAACTTCAAGCAGCCTAATCTACTTGTAACAGAGAACAACAAAAATATTTCAAGGAAAAATTTCCATGTTTGACAAAAACTATAAGCACAGATCCAAAAAGCTCAACAAAACTCACGCACAAGGAACATGAAGAAAACCACATCAACAAGTATCAGAATCAAATTGCTTAAAAACATTAGAAGAGAGAAAATGCATAAAAGTTACCAGGGAACAAATATATATTACATGCAGAGGAACAAAGATAAGAATTACAGAAGTCTTCACATCAGCAACAAGGCAAAACAGAAAACAGCAGAGCAACATACTTAAAGTACAAAAATAAACATAAAAACCACTGGCAACCTAGAATTCTATATCCAGCAAAAATATCTTTCAAAAATAAAAGGGAGGGCTTCCTTGGTGGCACAGTGGTTGAGAGTCCGCCTGCCGATGCAGGGGACGCGGGTTCGTGCCCCGGTCTGGGAAGATCCCACATGCCGCGGAGCAGCTGGGCCCATGAGCCATGGCCGCTGAGCCTGCGCATCCAGAGCCTGTGCTCCGCAACGGGAGAGGCCACAACAGTGAGAGGCCTGCGTAAGGCAAAAAAATAATAAATAAATAAATAAATAAATAAAAGGGAAATGAAGACCTTTTACTTTATTTATTTGTTTGTTTGTTTATTTACGGCTGTGTTGGGTCTTCATTGCTGTGCACAGGCTCTCCCTAGTTGCAGCGAGTGGGGGCTACTCTTCGTTGCGGTGCGTGTGCTTCTTATTGCCATGCCTTCTCCTGCTGCAGAGCACGGGCTCTAGGCACACGGGCCTCAGTAGTCGTGGCATGAGGGCTCAGTAGTTGTGGCTCGCAGGCTCTAGAGCTCAGGCTCAGCAGTTGTGGTGCATGGGCTCTACAGCGCAGGCTCAGCAGCTGTGGCGCACAGGCTTCATTGCTCAGCGGCATGTGGGATCTTCCCCGACCAGGGATCGAACCCATGTCCCCTGCACTGGCAGGTGGACTCTCAACCACTGTGCCACCAGAGAAGTCCCAACACCTTTTAGACATATAAAAGTTGAAAGAATTCATGACCATCAGACCTGCACTACAAGAAATGTTAAAGGAAAGTTTTTCAAGCAGAGAAAATGATATCAGATAGAAATTGGCATCTACATGAAGAAATGAAGAACACTGGAGGGACTTCCCTGGTAGTCCAGTGGGTAAGGTTCCGTGCTCCCAATGCAGGGGGCCCGGGTTTGATCCCTAGTAGGGGAACTAGATCCCGAATGCATGCCGCAAGTAAGAGTTCACATGCCACAGCTAGGAAGCCCAAGTGCCACAACTAAAGATCCCACATGCTGCAACTAAGACCCAGCACAGCTTAAATAAATAAATATTAAAAAGAAAAAGAACACTGGAAATGGTATATATGTGGTTAAATATAAAATATATTTTTTCTTATTCTTAAAAGCTTATTCAAAGATAATTGACTACTTAAAGGAAAATTAATAGAAATTTAGTGTGGAGTTTATAACTTCTATATAGAAGTACAATATACAACAACAAAAGCACAAAGTCCAGGATGGGGGAAATGGAAATACACTGTGATATCATTCATATAATATATATGAAGAGGTATATTACAATTGAAGGTAAACTGTGATAAGTTAAAGATGTATACTGTTAATATTAAAGCAACCACTAAAATAATATGTCAAAAAGTACTAAATAGTAGCTCAACAAAGGCTTACTTTGTGTGCCAGATGTCAATTTTCCACCTCTCAGGTCTAAATCCATACTTCATTGTCTGCTCCTGCAATAATGGAGTTGAAACCTGTACACATTTTTCCTTTGCCAGTGGCATAACGTCAAGCTTTGTTAGTAGGGGGCGCTGGAAGATTACTGGAACATGAAGGCATTTCAAATCCTGGTTCCGGTGTGTTCTCTTCAGCAGGCTACAGAATACAGCAGCCAGCAGGACACAAAATCACCCCATGGTTAACTTCATATGACACCTTCTTAGGCAGCTTCAAGGGAAGTTTTGAGTCATAACATCAGTCTATGGGCACTGTCCGCCCCCACCCCGCCAGTACCTCACAAAGCAGATGCCCAATGAGACTCACTAACATGACACTGCAGCAAATTTCTCTAACATGTGGTGCTCCATGGCTATGCCCCCTCTAATGAAGTCTGGACTGCAGCCCTGGTGAGAGGTGCATGTCCAAGATTTTTTCCTTCCTTGAGTACTTTGTGTCCATCCTAGAGATTGTGGCTGCCCCATTTATCTGCTCTTTTTTGTACTTTTTTTTAAAAGATTTTTTTGATGTGGACCATTTTTAAAGTCTTTATTGAATTTGTTTACAATATTGCTCCTGTTTTATGTTTTGTTTTTTTGGGCATGAAGCATGTCGGATCTTAGCTCCCAACCAGGGATTGAACCCACACCCCCTGCACTGGAAGCAGGAGTCTTAACCACTGGACCACCAGAGAAGTCCCTGTACTCTTTGAAATCTTCTTTATGCCTTAGTAGTCAGTCTCACATTAGACCAATCCTGTTTCAGTTAATAATTATTAATTAAAATCTCCCTGCTCATATTAATGTATAGTTTCTGTCGTCCCACTGGACCATGACCGACACAAATGAAATCATAAAAATTACTCTGTTAATCCAAAAATAGGCAGAAAATAAGGGGAAGAGGAATAAAGAATACTCGGGACAAATATAAAATTAATAGCAAGATAGTAGGTTTAAACATATCAATAAAATTAATCACATTAAATGTAAATAGTTTAATCACCTCGATTATAAAACAGATTGTTAAGTTGGATAAAGAAGAGAAGAATCAATTGTATGTTGCCTATAAGAAAGCCACTTTAAATATAAAAACAAACGGGTTAAAAGTAAAAGGATGGTAAAAGATATTCCATGCTAACACAAACAGAAAACAGAAGCGACTATATTAATACCAAATAAAGCAGATATCAGAGCAAAGAATATATGTAAAGCCATGAACATAAGCTACAGAACAAACCTAAATAAATGTAAACAAATTCAAAACATAAAAATTTGTTCTCTGATCACAATGGAGTTAAATTAGAAATCAATACCAAAAAGGTATCTGGAAAAAGATTCAAATATTTATAAATTAAATAAACATTTCTAAATAACTCACCAGTCAAATAAGAAATCAAAAGGGGGAATTCAAAAGTTTTTGAAACTGAATAAAAATGAAATGCACCTAAGACAACACTTAATGGCAAGTGTATAGCATCAAACATCTATATCAGAAAGGAAGAGTTCAATGAATGACTTCAATTTTTCAGTTTAAAAAAAGTAAATTAAACCCACAGTAAGCAAAACAAATAATAAAAATATGAGAAATCAGTGAAATCTAAAGCAGAAAATAAGAGAAAATCAATGAAACTCCATAAAACTGATAAACCTCTAGCTACACTAATCAGGAAGGAAGAGAAAAGACATTAATTATCAATGTCATAAATGTACTCTATTAACTGTACATTGAAAGGATAAAAATGAAAACATTATGCCAAAAAATTTGACAACTTAGATGAAATTTAAAAATTCTGAAAGGCACAAACTACCAAAAGCTCATTCATACATATAACCTAAGAGACATATGTTTATTAAAGAAATTAGATGTGTAATTAAAAACATTCCCCAAAATAAAAGTTCAGGTCCAGATGGCTTCAGTATTGAATTCTACAAACATTTAAGGAAAACAGAGAACTTCTACATGAAAACATAAGAAAAAACCTTGATGACTGTAGGGTAGGCACAGATTTCTTAAATATTAAACAAGCACAGTCTATAAAAGAAAAGTAATGAATAGGAGTTGTTCAAAATTAAAAACTTTTCCACTTCAACATATACTATTAAGAAAAGGGAGGGGCTTCCCTGGTGGCGCAGTGGTTGAGAGTCCGCCTGCCGATGCAGGGGACATGGGTTCGTGCCCCGGTCTGGGAGGATCCCACATGCCGTGGAGCGGCTGGGCCTGTGAACCATGGCCGCTGAGCCTGCGCGTCCGGAGCCTGTGCTCCGCAACGGGAGAGGCCACAACAGTGAGAGGCCCGCGTACCGCACAAAAAAAAAAAAAAAAAAAAAAAAAAAAGAAAAGGGAAGCCACAGACTGGTAGAAAAGATTTGCAAAACATATATCTGACAGCTAGAATACTACAACTCAATAATAAAAAATAACCCAATTTTTTAAATGGGCAAACAATTTGGACAGAAACTTCACCAAAGAAGATATGTGGATGGCAGTAAGCACATGAAAAGATATTCACATCATGAATGATTAAGGCAATGCAAATTAAAATCACAATAAGACACCACTACCCACTCCTTAGAATGGCTTAAATTATTTCCCCAGTGGTAATAAAAGTATTTACTTGCAAAGACTGTACACAAATGTTCATAGCATCTTTATTCACAGTAACCCCAAACCAGAAACAATATCCACCAACAAGTGAATGGATAAACAAATTGTGGTGTATCCATATAATGGAATACTACTTAGCAACTGAAAGGAATGAAATATTATACCTGCAACTACTGGATGAATCTCAAAATAGTTATGCTGAGTAAAAGAAGCCAGATTAAAAAAGAGTACAAACCATATTATTCCATTATACAACATTCTAGAAAATGCCAACTAATCTACACTGACAGAAATCAGATCAGTGGTTGCCTTGGTGGGGGGGGGGGGGGGGGAGTGGAGGATGGAAGAAAGGATTACAAAGGAACAATAGGGAACTTTTTGGGGTGATGAATATGTTAATTATCTTGATTGTGACGATGGTTTCCCAGGTATATACATGTCAAAATTTATCAAATTGCATACTTTAAATATGTTCAGTTTATTATATGTCAATTATACCTAAATTAAGCTGAAAATTTGATATAGAAACAAATAGGTAAATGGTTATAGAGTGTAAGACTAAAAGCATATAGCCCCGGGCTTCCCTGGTGGCGCAGTGGTTGGGACTCCGCCTGCCGATGCAGGGTACACGGGTTCGTGCCCCGGTCTAGGAGGGTCCCACGTGCCGTGGAGCGGCTGGGCCCGTGAGCCATGGCCGCTGGGCCTGCGCGTCCGGAGCCTGTGCTCCGCAACGGGAGAGGCCGCAGCGGTGAGAGGCCTGCGTACCGCAAACAAACAAACAAACAAACAAACAAAAAAAGCATATAGCCCCAAAATATAAAAAGTGATTATTTCTAGTTCATGAGATGAGGGGTGACTTTTCTTGTTTGTGCTAAATTTTTTCTAAATACGTTCAGTGGACATGTTTCACTTTTGTAGCTGTCAACTACATCTCTTCACATACTAGGCAGTCAACAGATGCTTAAACTAAATCACTTTCACTGATAAACTTGAAATATTATCAATTCTCAAAGGAGAAACACATGTAAATATCTTACAAAGCTAGGTAAAACTTTAGTATTCACCATCATTTTAGATCATTTATATATTATGTCTAAACATATAATACTGGAGGTTCATGCATATTTGTAATATGGGTCTTATCTCCCTCATGAGTTACAAGAAAAGCAGAATGCCTCATATATTGTCTTACATATGACAGGTGTTCAAAATGTTTACTGAATTCATAAACGAGTGTCTTACAGACAAAGCTGTCTTAGAACTACAACTACATCAGTGCTTAGCACAGAGTATGTTCTCAAAATTTTGTATCCAACTTTTAAGAAAACTTAAATCCCTCTGTTCAATATGAGTTTAACCTAAATTAAATACCAAGCAAGGACCACTTCTTATTTCATACATAGCACAGCACCATACGAAATCATAGATGGTGACAAAGTACTTCTGAAATTGAATCCAAAATTTCTGGAATCACAAGCTTCCAACACAAAAACACAGCTAAGAAATTACACAACAGTACTCAGATCCTGTGGCATTACACAGGATAAATAAAGCAAATGAGCTCCTTAAAGAAATGGCTGATTCCAGGTCTGAGGCAAGGAAATTAAATACCTCTTCTTACACCAGAAAGTAGAAGTACTTAGAGACTAATGAGGACATGTTAGAAGGGCAAGAGTTGGCTTGCAAAGATTCCCACTGGCAAAATATTCAAAAATAATAATAATGGCAACGGATTATAACATATTCAATGTTTTTTTTAAATCCATGGGTCCAACTCTTTATAGAAAAATCCCACCTATTAATTACAAAGGGATGAAGGTACTTTTACTAAGTGATAAAACTTAGCATCACCAATAATGGGACAAACTAAAATCATGTCTCCTAATGTAACCCAATAGAAGTATACAAAAATCATCTATGTGGCACCCTCACCAAGAAATGTTTAATTTGAATTATGACCAAACAACTAGACAAATACAGACAACAGGTCTGGACTTTTAAAACAATGGTGATGTCAGGAAAGAACAACAAAAAGGCATGAAAAGCCTGTATTAGGTTAAAGAATATTAAAGAGACATAACAACTAAATGCAATGCCTGACCTTTGATTGGATTCTGGATTTTAAAACAAACATCTATAAAAATTATTAGGATAATTTAAGAAATCTGAATTTGATTATACGATTTTCTGTTATTGATGTTTTATCACTTAGTAAAAGTAACTTTTATTTAAAATAAAAATAGAGTGAGAAAGCAAATGTGGCAAAAAATTAACAGTGAGTCTATGTGAATGGTATATAGATGTCCACTGTATTATTCTTTCAACTTTCCTCTAAGTTTAAACTTTTTCAAAATAAAAAGTTAGGAAAAGCAAATAATGCTTTCAATATAAACAGTTTGAAGAAATTCATAATATTGATATTTCTAATATTGCTTAAACTGACTTGAAGTCACCTTTTTTCTTGTAAAATAAGAAAAATACAGATTTGCAAGCCTAGCCTTAGAAGTAAGTCTCTCTGTATTTGTAATGTCAGTACCCAGCACAGTACCTGATATATAAGTAGAAGGTGCTCAGTGAATATGTTTGTTGCTTATGGTCTTATGAGTTGATACGGTAGAAAACACAGTGAATTTAGAGTTAAGTTTCTGCTAAACCATTAGTAGCTGTCCGGTTTTAGACAGGTCACTTTCCCTCTTGACACCTCAAATACTTGATCTGTAAACTCTAAGAAATAATACCAACTTATATATACCCCAGATTATTACTAAAAAATTCAAATAATGTAAGTAAAACCACTTAAAAATACTATGCAACTTGTTTTATTATTTCTATCTCTAATTACACTCTCAATGTTTACCATATTAGTTTTTAAAAATTACTTCTAAATGTCTTACTTTCATTTGAGGAATTTAAAGGAAAAAAATCCTGAGAAATTTATTTAGCAATATAATCGTTTAAGTATATCTCTCAGTAACTAGTCATTTCTCTTTTGACAAAAAAGTAGTGCTCAAAGTTGACTCACATAGCACAGGGGTTTTTTTGTTGTTGTTTTGTTGGTTTTTTTTTAAAAAAACTTTTGTAATAGTTTGTAATAAATTTAAGTAGATTAGAAGCTCAAAAGAAAAGGGCCTTCTTTCTTGACTCTGCCATTTACAAGAGCCACTGGACCTTAGACAGTTATATATTATATGTACACATATTATAATATGTATATAAAATATATATGAAGGATCAAGTAAGTACAGACTGCCAAAATGTCATGAAACAAAGGGCTAATCTAGAAACTTAGAGGGATACCTTCTTTAAATTGGATGGATCAAAGAAATTAATTGTTTGTAATTATCACTCATTCCAAATCACGTACTTGGAAAGCTAAGGGAAAGTGCTAGAAACCTCTATCAACTGAAACTGAATCACAAATGAAAAGAGAACCCCTCTGAAATTATAATATAGATCAATGGGAAAGTATGACTTAATTTTCAATTTGAGTTCTTCAAAGGCAAAGGACCATATCTGATTCATTTTTGTAACTTCAGTGCCCAGCATAATCTCTTACACCTGGTAGACATCTAATAAATACCAAACAAATAAAAGCAGCAAAAATGCAACTTTCCAAAACACAGAGGTTATATAAAATTCATTCATTCACACATCTACAGTTTATATCTACATTTGACAGATACAATAAGGGTGCACTTTTTAACACTAAAAGGATAGTTATAAACTGAAGATACGTTGAAAGGTATACATGGAAAAAAAAAACACACAAAAAACACAAAACCCAGCAACTCAAAGATATTTCTCAATTTGGAGACAACCAGTTGTAACTGTATCTTACAACACATTAATTGTAAGTGCCTCACCATAGTGTGGTATCATTCTCGCTTCTGAACACCCTTAAAAACTATAAAAAGGAATGTTAAGCAGTTATATGACAGCAAGCAAAATGACCTAACACTGTTTTTGCTTTTTGTATGAGGATAGAGTAAAATATTATCCAGCTCTAAAATTCTATGATTCCATGAAATGTTCAATGTAAACTTGTACTATTTTCAGGTATACAAACATATTCATGTAAGGAAAAACTTTGCTTAGAGATTGGTTCTTAGCCATTATTATCTTGTAATAGCTTTAAATGGAATATAATCCATAAAAATATTGAATCACTATGTTGTACACCTGAAACTAATAAAACATTGTAAATAATACAAAACTTCAATACAAAAAAAAGATTGCCCTTTCATAATTTGTAAGGTATTACTTGCATAATAAATGTGCAAGTTATTTGCATAGTTGACCCGAATAAATTATCAGATTTTATTTAACTGAAAACTGCAGTCTAAGCTTCCTAAAGCTTAGACTGCAGTTTTCAGTAACCATGCACTTTCTCTTTCCATATATTACCCATACCATATTGTGTTAAAATATTTCCTTAATTTAAAATCATTTCAGTCCAATTACCCAAACAAACCTGATCTCCCATATTTAAGTACTCCAAAACAACTGTATATTCATATTATCGTAATAGGAATAAAGTTTGATGGCTCAGTAGCCCCTAACACATTTTTTTTCAATTTCAGATATTAATAATGATAAGTAAATGACTGAGTGGTCCTAAGGTATTTGGGAGTGCACCTCATCAATAAAATTAAATACAATATACACCTGTAACTTATATACATCAACCATACTTCAACTTAAAAAAATAGCAAGGGTAAAAAAAAAAAAACTTAAATACAACAAAACTTTGTTAGACCTACTTTGAAGTTTGGCTTGAATCTCATGCGCTTCACACACTGCACTATTTCTCACCAACTGCCGCCTCTTCCCCACCCCTGGAATTCACTTCCTGTTCACCTCTCACCCTTAAGTATGCATGTCAGAAGTCAACAGCCTTAAAGCTACTGTTAACAACTAGAGTTTCTGTTACTCAATGCAGAGATCAATCCTTCTACAATATAGTACACAGTTTAATAATTAAGATCATATTTTAGAACTAGCTAATATTCCAGAAATTCCCAGTCCAAACAGAACATTTTAATCTAGAAGATTTGACAGAAATGTCAAAAACTAGTCCACTATAACTGAAAAAAAGCAACTAAAAGGGAAATTCCTGCATAGAATTTCTATTTTGTGTTTTGGTTTTGACAGCAAAGAATTTTGAAACTTCTTATAAGCAATACCTTGCCAAATGCATAAAGATTTAAACAAATTCTGATAAACAGAGGGATGTTACTTTATAAAAATTTAAATTATTCAATGAAACAATCTAAATATTACTTAGGTAGTTTTTTCTCTTCTTTTTGTCTAGGGCATAAGCGGAGTGACAAGTTTTTAAATTATTCGTTATCTGTTGATTTTTTGATGTGGAAAAGTTATGACTATTAAAAAAAAAAAAACCCCCAAACCCAAAACCAAAAAACCAAAAAAACTAGCAAAGAGCTTGGGATCCTCTGAATTCAATGGGTATGAGCAAAGTATAGCAAGTTCCTTGCTTTAGGTTTACATTTAGTTTTAGAGAGGTTTTCCTCCTTTTTTTTTTAATAACAATTTCACTTACAGGCAAAATCAGCTGTGCTTCTGATTAACATAACTTTCAAATATCTTATGTGTTCCAGTAAATTCTTACTTAAGTGAGGGTCATTCCTGGAGGTGTAACAATAACCATAACAAATTTGAACATACAAGACCTCCCTATAAAAATCTAAGATTTCTTTTCATCTTTTCCTAACTGATCATTCTACCACCATCACCATCACCCTTGCAGGGGGTGGGGGGGCAGGGAGCCATATAATTAAAGATTTTGATGCTTAATAGAATACATTTCAACTATCTGGAAAATTTACCCATCTATGATAAATAATTCCCTGATGTTCCTGGATAGCAGAGAACTTGTCACATTTCCTTACCTTTCTTCCTTATTTGTAATTGCCACTCAGGAGCTAAACAGGCAATATGAATGATATATCTTACAAAGAAACCCAAAATTAACAACCATAGAATCTTAAGAGTTGAAAAGAACCTACCAATTTAGTCCATTTTCCATCCACTGCAGGAATTCCTTCTGTGACACATCTGAGCCATTCCATCTCCCTACTTTCAATGAAAGAGCTTTACTTCAAACTTCCTTATACTAATCTGTTCTTCTGTGACTTCCACTTAGTAGACCCAATTCTGACCTCTAAAGTCCTTCAAACATCTGAAGATAATTATCAGGTTTACTTTTAGGGCATTTGTTATCATCTTAAACACAATCTTATTTTAAAAATGTCAAAACACTTTTGCAAGCAACAGTTATTTCACTTTACTTTTGTTCTTTGTTGTTTTGGCGTTGTTTTTCCCTCTGATAATGAACAAACTATCTGCCAGAAAACATGAGATGAATGGTCTTCTCCACTTAAAGATTCTAAAGCAAGTTTCTGCCTCATCAGTAAGGTAGATTTTTAAAGGGGTGGAGGGTGAGGTGAGAAGCGAGAAATCATTTAGTATATTATTGTTATACATTACACTGCATTAATAATATACTTTGAAGTAAGTGAAAGTAGTTAAGACCATATATAATGGAGTCAAATCTGATTTGAATCCAGTCTGGCCACTGGTTGTCTCTACATTGGCTGTGTAACTTGCGGTATATTACTTAACTTTTCTGTACCTCAGTTTCCTCCTGTGGAAACTGAAGGAAATAACTGACTCCAAATAAAAGGACTGTTGTGAAAGATCAATGTGTTAATAATATATGTTAAGTATTTACAACAGTGGCACAAACATAGTGCTCTATCATAGTGCTAGTTATCCTAATTTTTGCTTACTACTCTGTACCTACTTTAAATTGAACTATTATGGTAATAAACACAACAAAAATATAAACATATTTTAATTACCTTGATTCAGATTTTTCCAGATCTCAATAATAACTTTACTGTTATAACGTATTTAGCAACCTTACAATATGGCAAACTTTTAGCCATTCAAATTCATTTTCAGAAAAATATTTTATGACATGAAAAATGTCTGCAACATATTAATTGGAAGGTTAAAAAAGCAATTTGCCAAACAGCATAAACTATGTGATCTCGACCTTGTTTCTTAAAAATGCAAAAATATGTAGGTGGAGGACAGGGAAGAGACAGACAACAGGTCTCACTGAAAACTTATACAACAAAATGTCAACAGGGATATAGTGATATTACAAGTAACTCATTTTTCATCTGTTCTCTATGTGGTCCAATGTTAAAATAATGATTATGTATTAAATTTTTCATCAGAAAAAAATCCAGTATTTTATTATTTATTTATCTGGCCGCACCGAGTGGCTTGTGGGATCTCAGTTCCCTGACCAGGGACTGAACCCGTGCCCCCTGCAGTGAAAGCGAGGAGTCCTAACCAATGGACTGCCAGGGAATTCTCAAAAATCCAATATTTTAAAATGTTCCTTACATTGGCTGTTCTAACCTTTCTCTAAGTTTCTTTTTTTTAAACTAATAAATAAGTTTCCCTACCTTCAGGGGAAAAAAAATAAAAATTCAAGGTATTAAATAAAGTAATAAATTCATCAGAATACAAAAGCCAACAAGGAATTATGTACAATTATATACATCATAAAATTCTATCTCCTGTGTTGATTGCTATTTTAGCTATCCCACATATCTTTCACTGCTGTAGAACTTTTACAGTAAATTTAATTTACAAATATTGAGAGATCGCACACTGCTCCATAGTGTTTCCACTTTACAAATCAGAAGACAAAAATGAAAGATTTTGTGTTACAAAATAGCAGTATGTCACAAAAGAGCAATGAAAAGTTGATAGTATTATTCTCTCAAAATTCCTTTGCTATAAAAGTTAGAGATGAAAATAAGCTAGTATTTCTCTATTATGGTTTGTGAGTATTTACATTTAGAAACACTTCCTGTTGCTTCTCACCTTTTTTCTCTTCTCTTTTTTAAATGGTAAAATTCTAGAGTCAATTATATAAGAAATGTTCTCAGCAATATTCACTGTTTTTAATGATTGACACAGACTCTAAGACATTTGAAATTATATCCACAAACACCCTACCTCAGTTGGGGAATAATAAAAAGCAAGGCTTAGAAATATTCTTTACATATCCAATATTCTCAGTGAAGCTTTCTAAAATTCTAAATAGAGAGCCATCCGTGAGTTTTCAAACAGTAGATTAATAAATATCTTATTTTGGCTATAACAATATGTGTCCTTTTTTAAAATTTTGATAAACCAAAAATTATACCACTTTATTCTATACACATATTTAACAATGCTAATTTAGTCTGAAATGAAATTACTACGTTTAAGAGAGTTAAAAAAAAAAAAAAACCTAGGAAAAAAATTCTTTTCATAGAACCTGGGGAAAACTGTAATAGTGTAACATTCTGTCTACGTCGTAACCATAACTGTTCAGAAAATGCCAAAAATTACACAGATAAAAGACTTATATGTTCTGCCACAATTTGTCATAAATTATAAATATTAAATAATTTAAATTTCACATATTTAGGATATCTGACATAATTCTGTACATATAACACCTATATGCAATCCATATTAATCATAATCAATCTCCTACCTTCTCTACCAATCCATCTCTATTTTTCACCCCGACAATGAAAAATGTCCAACTCTAAGTCTTAACACTAAGAAATAATAGGAAACTTGAGAACAGACTTTCAATAAGTCAGATAAGTATTCAAAGCCAGCTGCCCTTTATCAGTTTTTAAACATGTAACAAAAAGAATAAGAAGTTAGTAAAACAAAACAAACTCTGAAACAAAAAGGTGAGTAGATTTAAATAAAACCTTATGAATGTATCAGTGTAGATAAGATGATTTATTAAAGGCTGCTACTGTTGGGTCTGAAAAAAGTTTCTCTCAGATGGTACTAAGTACTGATACCTAAATATTAGTATTAAGTTTAGTACTAATATCTAGATATTAGTATTAGGGACTACTTTAGATATTTATAATTATCCTCCATTCATTCCAAATCTATAAAAGGGAACCTGTACTTCTTTTTAAAGCTCGTAGAACATGTTTAGGAAAACATGAATTAAAAAAAAAAATCCTCAGAAAAATACAATTAAGAAAAGAAGTTAATAAATTTCAGATTTTATAACTTCAATTATATGCTGGACAAATTAATTAGTCAAGGTAGACAGATATCTACATAAAAAGTAGATAGATGACCCTAGGTTCAATCAGTAGAGGTTTTTCCCCAGGGTCCTTCTAACTAAGATGCTTGATCCTCTTCCAGCAGAGGGAGCAAAATCATAATATTATTATATTCAGGCCACAAAAAGAAGGGGAGGAGGAGAGTTTACAAGTCCCTTTTAAATATCTTAAATCTATCTAGACAATTCAAAAGCTGTACTGAAAATATCATGATTCCCAAAGGAAAAGAAAAAGATTTTATCTTTTTCAAACACTTCAAAAATGGTTCCTAAATACTTAGTTTCAAGAACCATGGTATACTTCATTGTCCTCCAAATCTCTCAAGTAAACAACGTACTGAAGCGTTTTATAAATCTTTAATTTAACAACAAACTTTCAGAAAAATGATAAAAATATTGCATTAAATACATTTAAAAAAATTTTTAAAGTAATACATTCACATGACAAAAGCTATAAAAAACAAAGGAAAGTGTAATTGCACTACCCTAAAATAATCTATTTCCTTTCAGTATTTTTCATATGTATATTTTCATACTGCTATGAAAAATTATAATTTTAATTAAAAAATTAAATTTATACTTATAAAAACATTTATTAAGTGCTTATTATATGCTAGGCATGGTTTTAAGCACTTTTACATGTTACAACTCTCTTCATCCTTATCAAAGCCCTTTTATTTTCCTTATTTAAAGATGAAGCAAATGAGATGCATAGAAATTATGAAATAGCTAAAAGTCATGCACCAAATAAGTAACATGAGCCAAGATTCTAACCCCGGTAGTCTGGAACCAAAGCCTGTACTCTTAACCACTTTACTGTGATCTTAATTTTGAATTATGCTTTTCCCCTATCACTAACATATTATCAAAGTCTTTTTAATGCCTATAATAGTCCATCTAATACGGATATGATAACAAACTGTGCTGTTTCCAATTTTCCCTTATAGATACAGCAAGATAAATACCTTTGGGTATATTACTTTTGCTATGTTTGGGTTACTGTAATAAAGTATTTGTATACTCAAACATGCCACCAAATTGCTTTCCAAAATATCTGTATCAATTACAAAGCTATGTAAAAGTTCCAATTTCGCCATAAATTTGCCAGTGTTAAGCATCAAAATTAAAAAATTTTTTCTGGGGAGGGGGAAGGGTAAGCTGTGACAAAGCGAGAGAGTGGCATGGACATATATACACTACCAAACGTAAAATAGATAGCTAGTGGGAAGCAGCCGTATAGCACAGGGAGATCAGCTCGGTGCTTTGTGACCACCTAGAGGGGTGGGATAGGGAGGATGGGAGGGAGGGAGACGCAAGTGGAAGAGATATGGGAACATATGTATATGTATAACTGATTCACTTTGTTATAAAGCAGAAACTAGCACACCATTGTAAAGCAATTATACTCCAATAAAGATGAAAAAAAGAAAGATTGCTCACAAAAAAATAAAGTCTATTAAACAAAAACAAATTTTTTTCTAGTAGGTAAAAATGAAACCACACTGCAACTGAGTTATTACTAAAGTTGCATATTATTCTGAACGTTATGTTTACTAATTCTACTTCCAATTTCTGTGAATTTCAGCTTTTATGTTTTAACCAATTATCAACTGAGATATTATCAAATTATATGAGTTTTTTATAGGAATATTAACTCTACACCCATTATATTTGCAACAAAATGTTCCCAATCTATTGTTTTCCTTTTAATTATGGTTAAGTTTTTGTTTGTTTTTGATAATAAATCTTTCTGTTAAAGGCAATCATAATTGAAAGTTACAACAGACGTCTTAATACCTTATAATTTTCTAAATATAGAAGTCTATTGCTTTGAGCACATCAATGAATGAAACTTTCAAATATGAGACTACTGAAAATAGAAACCTTTATCAAAATATACATTCACCTGACAGAATGACTGAGTTTGAGAAATTCTGAATATGTCTCATATGAAATTAACTCAATGAGTAAAAACTCACCCCACCCCAAACCACCAAAATTAGAGCTACATACCTGTCGCTGTAAACATAGGCGATTTCTGTCATGTAAATGCTGATGATTAGAAAGTGATGAATGCCAACTCCGAGCCTGAGTATGCAACTGAGTTTGAGCCATATCAGAAGGCCGTGTTACGAGATGTGAAGTAAATTGCCGATCAAGGTCATGATCTAAAACATGACTTGAATTATCTTGTCCAAATGCTGACTCATCAAATTGGGGAAGGAGACCCTCCTGAAGGAGGTCTTCTGGGTCAAGTCCTGTGAACGGCTCAGTTTGAGATTCCACTTGATGAAGTAAATTCTCTTCTAAAGATGAAAAGCCATTAGTTTCTACATGATCATTGAAATGGCCCATTTGAGTTCCTGAGTCAACAGGATCCGGGAAGTTCATGTGAACAGGAGATAATTTTGAATTGCTGTAATTACCCTGAGGATGTGATGAATGCAACATTTGGAAGTTATTTGAATGCAGCGATGTATTGGGATTTAGCATATGCTGAGTCGATTCTTGCTTGATTCCCCTATGAGGTGAAAAGGAATTACTCCCAGTAAAATCAGATAAAGTCTGATTTGTATGATTAGGTGCAAGAACTGCAGAGGACTGAAGAAGACTATTTGGTGACACATGATTACTGGAAAAGGAATAATGTGAAGAAAACTGCTGTGAATTACTGACAGAACAAGAAGTCATATTTGGAGAAGGTCCATTAAAATTTCCTTCTTGATGATTGCTACACTTCAGGAAGTGTACTGAAGGATTTGACGTTTGAGAAAATTGCTGCATCGAAAGGGACTGCTGTGAAGTAGATGCATTATTAATTTGTGGTGGATGGTTAACACTGACTCTGTGTGGACCAGAAACATTAACATCCATAAAATTTTTAGACTGGCTAAGAGAATTTTGCCCTGGGTTAAGATTATTTCTGTTTTGTTGTGAGCGTAGCGAAGTGCACTGTGTTTGTTGTTCATTGGCCTGAAATAAGGCAAAGTCATGGTGTGCCACAAAGCTTTTAGTTTGATGCATAGAGTGAGAATGTCCTTGTTGGTGAAAAGGAGACCCATTTTGACTTGAAATGCTAGTAGCTGTCTGATGGCCCCACATTGGACTGCCATCTGCTACATCTGGAAACAAACCATTGGGCTGGTTCTGAGGGTGGATCGGAGAACAGTTAAACTGAGAGTGTGGAGATAACACATGTTCAGCTGGGCTACCAAAAGACTGATTAACTTGGTGAAATTTCATTGAATCAAACTGATTTAACTGTTCATAATCAGTCATCTTCTGATGTGTTGGAGTACCTTGAACATGGTTCAGTGAGTCTATGTGCAAAGGTTCAAATTCTGCACCCAAGTTCAATTCATCAACTAGTGAAACAGGTCCTGGTTGTACAAATGCATCATCTGACAAACCTTCTAAGGTCTCACCAAACAGATTGGCATCATCAAAAAAGTCCATCATTGGATCTGTCATCTTGAAAAATTCAATAACAAACTGGGCTGTTCACTCCAAATGGAGTATATTCAGCTTCTCTGTAGTAGATATTAATGGATCATTTCCAAAGGTCATCAACTAATCCGAAACAGGTCAATGTTCATTATTGCTCTAGATAACGACATGTCAGGAAGTGTCAGAATCCTAGGAAATAAGAACAAAAAGTTTGATAATGAATATTCATTGAAGTTTTACAAACAAAGTTTACATATGATTTAAAAAACATAAAATCTCAGTGTACAGTATGTTTTGGTAGAGTAATTCATTGCAAATAGCTCATTAATATTCCTTACAAGGAATCGACATATATACACTACCGAATGTAGAATAGTTGGCTGGTGGGAAGCAGCAGCAGAGCACAGGGAGATCGGCTCGGTGCTTTATGACGATCGGGACAGGGCTGGGACAGGGAGGATGGGAGGGAGGCTCAAGAGGGAGATGTGGGGACATGTGTATGCATATGGCTGATTCGCTTTGTTGTGCAACATAAACTAACACAGTATTGTAAAGCAATTATACTCCAATAAAGATCTATTTATTTATATATATATATATATTCCCTACAAGGAAAAAATTTCTAGTACGGGGACATGACTATATACATTTAAAAGTAATGATGTATATTACTTCATTTTGAAGTTCACATGTTATAATGACAGAATGTAAAGTAAACTTGAGAATGGAATGTCAGACTCTCTCCCATACCATGAAATGGCCATCACTCCCCAGCAGCTCTAGCATGTATAAAATATATATGTATTACATTTTAATGTTATGTCTTGCTAAGATAACTGACATCAGAATCCTCTTAGATTAGCAAATATGCTGTGATCTTTTGCTCTAGACCTCTTGAGCAGATAAAGCTACTATTTCATATGGTATATGTGGAACTACATCAAGAAGAGCAACTGTATGAGGTCATGATAAGCTGGCCCTAAATGAGATAAAAGTTAGCCATCTGGTCAGCTGACAGACAACACAGACATGTGCTATGTTGGGGATGTTGCAATATATTGCCACCATGGTCCTCTTGTTCATCTACCATGGAAGATCAGCCTACTGACAGCCAACTGATTTAGACATCTGTGTAGCAAAACCAAGCACCTTTCTGTTAACAGTTATATTCGTTACTCTATCCCTAAGAGGCCCACCATTAAATCATTTGGAATAACCCGTTGCTTATTATAGCTACTAAACTGTGCAAATAAAGTGTATTGATAATCAAGCTGAGGCAAAAACAAACAGTAGCTTAAGCTAAGCAATAAATTAATCTTACGATAATATCAAGAGAAAAAAATGATAACATTTATACACACACACACCTCATATACATACATACAATTTATGTGTGGAAAGGATCTAATAGGTTACTTGCTAATCTAATATGAAATGGCTGGCTAATTTTGTTCCAGGCTGGACTCATTCCAAACATTTTCAACAAAGGTAATTAAGGGTTCTGCCCCCACTGTCTTACACAGAGAACCACAAATGGAGATACTTGCTTCTCTACATATTAGTTTATTCAAAAATTAGCAGAGGTCTAAGAAACTTTTCCAGAACTTCTATTTTGGGAGGTCCATTTTAGAAAATATAAATATCCTAAACAAAACGTCTGTTCACTATTTAAATGAAGAAATACTTCTGAAAAATTCTGAGAAGGAAAAACTACCAAAATCTATATTAATTTTACCTAGAAATGGACTTATCAATCACAATGGTATACAAATGCTTTAACAAACATATAATTTTAAAAAAGGTACAAATGCAGAAAAAAAGAAATTATTTTTCCAGATTTTATAATTGTGAGACAAAGCAGATAGAGTACTATATGTTCTGAACTGAACATAGCATTAACCAAAATAATAATAATAATAAAGTAGGTTAAGTCACTTCTCTGGAACATACCTTATATTTAGCTATAGACTCTAGACAAGGGAACATCTATGTATACCTAACCCAATAGTCAGAAAAGCAACGTCCTATATATTTTTTAATGGACGTATGATTATTTACCAAGAGGAAAAAAGAAGAATTACAATGGAGGTTACCAAATCCAGTATGTTATCAAATACAAAGTACATTATTAGCTGATGTAACATGAAGAAATAAACTATGACATTATACCACTTTGAATTTTTATTTTATAATCTGTGAAATAACTTTTAAGAACATTTTTAGACTTAGACTTATTCCAAACGATTTGAGAATTTCCTCTCCCATGAAGTACTCTTTTTGGTCCATAAATACCTGACTGTTGCTCTGTAAGAAAATGTAGAATTGCTGTCATTTCTTCAACAACAAATATTTGCTCCACTAATATTAAATTTATGCTCTGCTACTCTGTCTCTGTGCCTCTCTGCATAATCAACAACTTTTTTTTGAAGCTGAATAATAGTGTATCTTTTTAGAGACATTTTAAGTAATTAAACATGTATAGTACCGATGTACATAGCCCAGCTGAAGTGATGGCAATATAAAATCTATGACTAAGTTTTTGTACACACAGGCAATGACAACTACTTCCTGACAGCCACCGGGCAGACAGTGACTGAGACACATCCTGATATCAGAGATATTAAAAGTAGAAAAAATATGTATCTTAGAATTGATTAATTTCCTGAATATTCAGAATGTATTACTTCAAGAGTTCAGAACCCAGTACTACAAAAAACTACTGCCCAATCGAATGCTGAAGGTAAATTATCTGAAGCATATGACTTTAGTTCATATATTCTTAATTATTCTGATAACAGTGAACATAAAATATAAAACATTCTGAATTTATACTGTGTACTACAGGCTTGTACATTTGTTTTATTCTTAAGAAATAGTTAAATGTTTTTTAGAACACTGTTCTGGAAATACGTTTATGATGTATCAGAGCAGTAATATTCCATTTAGGAAAGAAATGGTATAGTCTTTGAATTTTTGTACATTATGGTAGATTATGCTAAAGCAAAGTATTTTCTACATTTATGTAACCCGAAGCCTACCGAAAATATGGGGAGAAGTAAAAAGTTTAATTAAGAAAGCAATTTTGCTATCTACTTTTCCAACAAACATTTATTGATAAACAACTTCTAGGCACTAGGATGATGAATAACTGACCTCTGAAGGGGGATACAGACAAGTAAACAGACCATTACCAATATAATACAATATTTGTGCTTTTATAAAAGTACAAACAGAAGAGTAACATCTAATGAGGGAAATGAATATAGACACCTTACTATACTAAGAAGATATACATTTCACATGCAACAAGGTACATGTAAGTCATTAACCTTAGTTATAAAAATAGAAACTAAAGGTGAACTATGAAAACATGCCCATAAAATCTAAAAAAAATGGTCATCTTTTCTGATTTGAACAGTTTATTCTACAATTGATTAATTTCTTAATTGATTAATCAATTAAGCCCCTCTTAAGAGCTATCATCTTATTTCATTCTAGTAAATGTACTATTTTCCAACTTTATAAAAACATCACATCAGTCCGATTTTAACTATTTAATTAAGCAAATATTTATGGACTGTCCATTACATCCAAAGCAGCTTTGTAGAAACTACAAAAGCCCCTGCCCTCAGGAAGTTCAGAATCTAAATGGGGGAGATAAGGAGTAAATGGCACAAGAAAAGCACGTCATATACTGAATAAAATATGATAAACGTGGCCTGAGAGGCACAAGTTTATCTATAAGGTGATTTATAAAGAGAAGAGAGCATACTTGGCAAGTTATTCAGGAAAAGCTTCTTAGAACAATTAGCATTTGAAGGGGTCTTAGAAAAGGGATTGGAAGGAAAGGCCAGGCAAAGAATTCAGGAATAAAGAAATGGCAGGCAGGAAGGAAGTATATTTAGGAAATAGTATGACCACTGCAGAGTATATAAAAGGAGAAAAGTGGAAAATAAAGGTGGAAATACAAGTTGGAGCAATGCTGTAGTGGGCCTTATCAATTAAGTACATTAAATTAAGACATTTGGGGGACAGAATTCTTCTAAAGTTAAAACAAGTATTTAGAATCAAAAACAAATTACTTATCTATCTTCATTTCTACAGTCATCCGATGCCAAACATGATGATGATCATATAAAATGGATTCAATTATCAATAGGACAGAATCCCTGCCTTCAAAAAATTCATAATCTAGAGGGGAAGAAAACACATAAACAAATAATATGATATACGTCTTAGCAGAGATGTATACAAATCACTATACTGTGGTAGTACAGATCGGATAGCAATTAATTATGTCCGGAAAAGATCAGGAAAGGCAGAGAGAAGAGGTGATATTTGAACTGGGTCCTATGAGTAAAAATAAGACCTCTAAATATGTGTTCTATAACAGAATATATATATATATATATATATATATATATATATATAAACTTACTTCAATGGTAAATTTACTTTCCTTAGTGTCTAATAGTTGCTTTTTCTCCAAGACATTTCTATATTCTCTAAGTCTCTCAATAATTTTGAGACTAAATGAATTAGCCTTCCCAGTAATTTCCACACATTAATAGCTTTTCCAACTTAATACAACCATTGATCCCTACCAAATTATTCAGTCCTCTATTATAGTCATGTCTGCAACATTTCTATACAGTATTAAATTTCTGCTACATTAATTTTTACTTTGTTTATGAGCTACTTATAGCTATTTCATATTTGTACCTGGAGAAAATTCAGTTTAGGATTCATCTCCTATAGAATGATTCTGCCTACTCAAGCCTGTCTAGTAATGTGCATATGATAAATAATAAATAATATTGCATTGTGATAATATATTACCTTTTCTCTCCAGCAGACTCTACACCCTTGGAAAAAAGGAACACCTTTATAATCTTTGTATCCTTAGTATGTTGCCTAGCATAGTAGGCATGCAATACATTTTTGCTAAATCAGTGAATGACTACACAGGAATTAGAAAGAACATGATACTTTAAACAAACACTAGACCTGAGTCCTGGCTCTACTACCTTCTAGCTGTATGACCTTGAGAAGATCACATATTTTTTGTTTTCATCTGTAAAAAAAACCCAAAGAACAAAAGTAACTATACAAAATATTAACTACAATCCTGTCTGCTCCAAAGATGAAAGGTAAAATACTCTACACGTAAGCTGTAACCTCTATCAGGGTAGAGAACAGGTCTTTTACAATCCCCTCACTCTCTTGCATTGTACCTAAAACTGGCAAGAGCACAGAGGGAACACTAAAGAAATGCCCAGAGGTGAGCCAGGACAAGGCATTTTGGGAACTACTCAATATCATAATGTGGCCAGAGCATGCTATTAGCCCAATAGAGAGATGTCGAGAGGCAAGCAGAAGTCAGATATCCAGGTCTTTTATTAGCCATGTTAAGAAATGTGGACTTTATCCTAGAGGCAATAGGGAACTATTTCACCGATTAAAATTTCTTCTCTGGCTTAACACTTGACTAACATTTTTACTGTGGCTACTAACATTTGAAGTTATTGTTAGATAGCAAATATCACCTCTTCCAATGACAGTGACCAAAACACTTAAAGTTGGACCCAGAAACATTATTTTAAAAAATTAAATGATAATGACAAGGATATTAGTCATTTTAAAGAATATCCTGGGAATTCCTCTCTGTTTGCTAGATGGGATGCTGCCCAATTCATGAATCATTTAATAAAGCCAATTAGATCTTTAAAATTAAAAAGAAAAGAATATTCTTACTTGGCAAAATAAAAAGCTGGCAAACTTGAGTTTGCCATTTCTTTGTTTAAAAAAAAAATGTTCTGTATACTTCTAGAAACAACTCTTGTTAAGGCATTCAAACTAGGCTTGAATACCTATTAGAAAGTTCTTCTTTACATCAAGTCAAATTTCCTCCTTCCTTTCTAGGCATTTACTTTGAGATTGTTTAAAATAAACCTAATTGTGACAAACCTTCAAATTCCTGAAGATTTATGTCTCCCTTAAAGCTTCTCTTTTCAAAGCTATAGGCAAAATATTCCCCATTTACTGAAATGGGAAAAATTTTATCTAAAACGGTTAAAATAGAAGTTTAATGTTAAAGGGATAAACCTTCAACTATTGGTCCCATATTACTAATTTCCCTAGGGTTCCTATAGTGCGTCTAAGTACATGACAGGTAGATAGTACAGAATTTACTAGCTTAATAAATTATGTGACAATATACTAGTAACCAGGTAAAACCACCCTGAAATAGTACTAATTAATTTTCCAATAGTGTACTACAGAATTTCTATCATCAGCTTGTCTGGTTCAGCTTAAATGAAGGTGATTTTAAGTTGGAAGGCAGACTTAATTACCATAGTTAACAGAACCAACATACAAAAGAATCTCAAGAGAATGGAGCAATGGATCAAATCTAATAACTTTTAACTATGGGGTTCTGTTTTCAGTACAGATAACCAATTCTGCAAGTACATTCAGGTTGCAAATTCTACAGAGGCCAGGCCGGTAACATAAATGAGTGAAGCTGGCCAGAGGAGAACTATGGCTGACTATAAGTACAAAGGGGCGGCCACTAGTCAGCTTCAGTTAATTGTTGTTTCTAAGTTTTAAAGAGGAGCTGGAAATTCCCTGATTTTTAATGTTGATAACTACTTCATATTCTTTATATAAAATGCTCTTAGATAGAAAACTATGTCCATATTATAAATGAACTCTCAGTATACTATTATAAATATATGAACTCTCCATACACTAATGTCTGAAATTAATGTGGCCTCAGTAAAAATTCCAGCGGTTTTTTCCACAGTCAGACAAGGTGTTTCTACTTAGACAAAAAGCAAAGCCAGGAAAAGATCTGAAAAAGAAGGACAACCAGGAAGAACTAATCCTACTAAATATTAAAGCATTATAAAATTTCATTTATCAAAACATGGTGGTATTGACATATGAGAAGCCAAACAGATATAATAGAAAGTAACTTAGTATCTCAAATTGGGGGGAAATGAACTATAAAATAAACAAGACAATTGGATGGCCACCTGAAAAAAAGAGTTAGATCCCTATCTTGTTCTCAAACCAAGAAAAATTACAAATGGATCAAAGATATAAATGTCAGAAATGAAAAACCATGAATATACTAGAAGAAAACATGGACAGGGTTACCTCATTTTCTATTTATGGAACAAAATCTACATGTCATTTAAAGAATCACTAATTAGATTACACAAATAACTTTATGAAAAGATTCATAAATTAGGGAATTCCTTGGTGGTCAAGTGGCTTTCACTGCCAAAGGTGCAGGTTCAATCCCTTGTCAGGAAACTAACATCCAGCAAGCCGTGGCCAAAAAAAAAAAAAAAAAAAAAAAAAAAACATAAACTAGATTACAAAAGAAAAGTAGCAAACTGAGAAATACTGCAACTCATTTACTGATGAAGTGCTCTTTTTTTTTAAAAGGCCTTGCGGTGTAGGTTGCAGGATCTTCCCCAGCCAGGGACTGAAACCCAGCCCCCTGCAGTGGAAGCGCAGCATCCTAACCACTGGACAGCCAGGGAATTCCCTGACGTGCTCATTTTTAAATATATCAAGATTTCCTACAAAATACTAATAGCCTAATAAAAAAATGGGCAAAGGATACCAAGAGTCAGTTCATATTCTCATTCAAAATAAGAGAATGTCAATCAGAACCATACTGATATACCATCTTTCACCTATCAGACTCACAACAATTCCAAAGTCTAATAACACATATTAGTGAAGTTGTTGGAAAAAAATACTCTCGTATGATCGCTGTGAAGTCTAAAATGGTGAAATCTCTAAGGAGAGAAATTTGCCAATATCCATAAAGATTTCAAGTGCACATACCCTTTGACTGAACAAATTCCCTTCTAACAATTTATTCCATAAATATGTTCATGTATGACTGAAATGGCAGATACAGCTATTTATTGCAGCATTATTTGCTCCAGCAAAAGACTGAATACAGCCTAGATGTCCATCAACAGGATGCTGGTTAAACAAAATGTTATATTCACTTATGCTGGTCACACCAAATCTGGGTATAATATTCACACCTGAGTGTTTAATTTAAAGAAGAATACAGACAAAGTGGGACATACTCAGAGGACAGCAAGCAGATTGGTGAAGTTACTTGAAACCATGCTTCTTAAAGTTTCTCTCCTCAGTCCTCGCCTCAGTCTAGATATCCTCCCTGGGTAAGCTCATCCTCTATCATCTACCTGCTGACAACTTTAAAATTTTTATGTCTAGTAGTATCTTTCCAGCTGCCTCCTGGACTTCCCCATAAGTATAAACTCAACAGGTCCCAAACCAATTTTTCTTCTAAAATCTTTCTCCTACATTTTTTATTTGGATAATGGCAGTGTATAAATAAAACCGACCTTTCTGCCCAAAGTTATTTCCCCACTGTAATCTATCGTGCACACTGTGACCAGAGTTAAGTTTTGTGAAACAGAGATTTGATGATGTCACTTGTCAAAGGAAACCTATTGTTCCCTAATGCTGACCATGTGCCCTTCAAATTTTTTCTCATCTCCAGTCACCACCCCACCATCTCTCCATATCCTCTACAATCTAATCACACCAATCTACTTGTTATCTTTCTATAATGCCCTATTGTTCATTTTCCACGCTATTACTCATGCTATCTGTAGGACCCCAAATGGCAGATCTAGAATGATAGGTTACCAGAAAACTATAGGGGAAATTATTTTGGCTCAGTTTAAGAAAGGAATTTGAAACAGAGCTATCCAAAGACAAAGATAATGAGTTCCTTATTACTAAAGTTACATATTCAAATTTTAAACAGGCTAACTGAGACCTCAAAAGAGATTTTGTAAAGAGGAATCCAGCAGCATATCGGTAACTGACTAGTAAGACTTAAAGTTCCTTCTGATCTTGATATTTTATGAATCCTGGCACTTGAGAACTCTTGGCTTTAATGTAGTACCTCAGAGTTACTTATTAGTGGGTTTCAACAAGGTTTATAGGCATATAGATAATCTATACTACATCATTAATTGATCTAAGTATTTCACAGTAACTACCTCAAATCTGAAGATGCTATGAAACTGCAAAAAATTATGAATTTAAATATACTTCAAAGTAAGCCTAATAAACTGGGGGAGGGGGGGATCATCCTATTCAAAAAATAGGATGAAATGCAATACTAGAAAGGTTAAATTCGAGTTGATATAAACCTAGGAACTAAAACTGTCACTTCAATTATAGAATGGAAAATTATTCACAAGGTACAAATTAAACACAGAGAAAAAAATGGAAATAAATAGCTAACCAGAGTCTAAATATGCATCCTCAACACAGCTTTAGGGAAGCAAATATAATAAAGCTATTAAAAAGCATATACTGGGGCTTCCCTGGTGGTGCAGTGGTAGAGAGTCTGCCTGCCGATGCAGAGGACACGGGCTCATGCCCCGGTCCGGGAGGATCCCACATGCCACAGAGTGGCTGGGCCCATGAGCCATGGCCGCTGAGCCTGCGGGTCCGGAGCCTGTGCTCCGAAACAGGCCACAACAATGAGAAGTCCGCATACCGCAAAAAAAAAAAAGCATATACTACCTTATAACTATAGGAATACACAGTATTATATAATATGTGCCAGAACATACTCCTATATTATTTAGACGGTTACTAGAGTCTTTACTTAAGCAAAATGAGAAAAGTTTTAATAGAAAAAAATGAGCATCATCAAAATTAAAAATTTCTGTACTTCAAAGGATATGAAGAAAGCGAAAAGAAACCCCATGGCAGAATGAGATAAAGAGGGTGACAATGTGAGAAAAATTCTGCAAATCATGTATTCGATAAAGGACTTATATCTAGAATATATTAAAAAAATTCCTACAACTTAATAGTAGACAAATAATCCAATTAAAAAGTGGCCGAGGGATCTGAGTAGACATTTCTCCAAGAAGATATACAAATGGCCAATAAGCACGTGAAAATACAGTAAACATCATTAGTCAACAGGGAAATGCATACCAAAATCATGAGATACCACTTCATATACACTAGGATAGGAGGAAAATAATAACGGAAAATAACAAGTGTTAGTGAGGATGTAAAGAAGCTGGAATTCTCATAAACTGCTGTTAGAAATGTAGTCACTTTGAAAAACAGTCTGGCAACTCCTCAAACAGTATATACCCAAAGAAATTGAAAGGACTCAAACAGATGCTTACAAAACAATGTTCATTGAAGCATTATTGATAAAAAGAGGAAACAATCCAATATCCACCAACTGATGAATGGTGAAATAAAATGCAGTATATTGATATAATGTTATATTATTTGACAGTAAAAAGAAATTAAGTACTGATACATGCTAAAACATGGATGAGCTTTGAAAACAAGCCAAATGAAAGAAGCCAGTCACAAAGGACTACATTTATATGAAATGTCAAGAATAGGCAAATATATAGAGACAGAAAGCAGATTAGTGGTTGTCAAGGGGTGGGGTCAGAAGGATTGGTGAGTGTTGGATACAGGTTATGGGGGTTCTTTGGGGGACAATGAAAATGTTGTAAAATTACTTTTGGTGATAGATGCATAACTGTGAATATACTAAAAGTCACTGAATTATATACTTTGGGTGAATTATTTAGTATCTGAATTATATCTCAGTAAAGTTATTTTATAAAGAAAAAGTTATATGGGCAAAATTATTTTGAGTCTTCTAATTTTCTGTTATCTCTCTTAAATAAGGATGAAGGTTATAGTGGTCAATTAAAATTTTATTTTCTTCAACCTCATTATCAACTAATTTTACTTGGCAAGTGTTTGCAAGGCAGATTCTTTTTTTTTCTGAGAAAAAATAAAGCAAGTGAACTTGCTTTGAAAGCTTTAGTCAAGTTACAATGGAAGTCTGTTAGTCTTCTCAAATAAGATATTTCAGCTATCCAATGTAATTTTGAAACTATGGCAGTGTTAAAATAAGCAAGTAATGGTAAATACAAATTATACTCTTGTAAAATTTTAAAATAAATAAGAACTCTAAAATAAACATACTTTTAAAATGACTCAAGAAACACAGCTTTTGAAAATAAGCTATTGTGATTTTTTTTTTTTTTTTTTTTTTTTGCAGTATGCAGGCCTCTTACTGCTGTGGCCTCTCCCGTTGCAGAGCACAGGCTCCGGACGCGCACAGGCCCAGCCGCTCCATGGCATGTAGGATCCTCCCGGACCGGGGCATGAACCCGTGTCCCCTGCATCAGCAGGCAGACTCTCAACCACTGTGCCACCAAGGAAGCCCTATTGTGATTATTTTAATCAAAATTTAAAACTTCAATAAACAATGAAACTAAACTGATCCTTTCTGATGCTGTCACAAATGATAAAACCTGTTGCCTATCCTACACACTTATACTTTCCATGTAAATGCAACATGTTGTTTTATTATCATTAAAAACAGTAAGTGATGTTAGAACTGAGGAAGAGTTTGCTTTGGAATGTCACATGACAACTCAGAAAACATCAGCATAATATTAATGAAAATCAGAATTTGAAATTTAATTATCTAGAATTTTTATTTTTTAAAAGGTAGGAAGTCCAGAGACTTTAAGCAACAAATACTAATTGAAAGGATGTAAATAATAAGTTAGTATGGAATCAATATTGCCCTTCAATTATATAGAGCTGGCCCTTTAAAAGGTAACAAGGACTGCCAAGTTCTGTACCTAATAAGGATGAAAGTAGGGGAGCAACTGTACTCCTCCCATCCAGGTTTTTATATTCATTTCTAGATCTACTTTCCTCTCCTCTTCTGAGGACCTTACTGATAGGATACAGATACTCATATACCAGAACAACAATCTCCCACTCACAAGCCAAACTATTTCTGATCAAATTCCCAACCACATCACAAATAAATCTGAAAAATCACAGAAGACATTACTTTTCAATTTCCTCTGCTTTAGATTTTTTTTAACTTAAAAAATGTTTCATTTTTGTAACAAGCAGTAAAAAGTTAATACTCCCTTTCCTCTGCCTTCCTTCTCTACTCCTACCTGCTGAAGGACACTGTAACAGTCACTCTTACTTCTGTCTCCTGAGTCATCAATTTTTCTCATTCTACTAGATCATTTTCACAGGCATACAAACAAGATGTTATTATAGCTTAGGAAATAACTAAAATATATACAGAAAAGGGAAAAAGGGAATCAAAATGGTACACTACAAAAAAATCAATTGAATACAAAAAAAGAGCAGGATGAATGGAGGAATCAAGAGCATGTAAGACATAAAAAGGCAAATAGCAAAATGACAGAAATAAGTTCTTCCTTATCAGTAATTACTTAGAATATAAATGAATTAAATTCTCTAGTTAAAAGGAAGATATTGGCAGAATGGATAAAAACAAAATCAAAAACATGATCCATCTGTATGTGATCTACGAAAGACTCACTTTAAATACAAAACCACAAAGAGGTTAAAGATGAAAGGACAGAAAAAGATATCCCATGCAAATAATAATCAAGAGCGCTGCAATAGCTATATTTTCATCAAACAATGGATTTTAAGTCAAAAAGGTTACAAAAAACAAAGAACATCATTATATATCAATACATGGTTCAATCCATCAAAAATATGTAATAATTATAAACATGTATGTGTCTAACAATAGAGCCACATAATCTATGCAGCAAATATACATAGAATTGAAAGAAGAAACAGACAGTTCTACAGTAACAGTTGGAAACTTCAATATCCTATGTTCAATAGTGGATAGAACAACCACACAAAAAGTCAATAAGAAAATAGAGGATTTGAATACTATAAACCAATTAGACCTAAAATATATATACAAAACACTCCACCTAACAATAGCACAATGTTTATTCTTCTCAAATGCTCCTGAAACATTCTCCAGGATAGACCACATAGTAGGCCACATACACTTTTAAATGTATTAAAAGTAGACCACTTTTAATACATTTAAAAAGATTGAAAGTATACAAAGTATCTTTCTGATCCCAACAGAACAAATCTGGAAATCAATAACAGAAGCAAAACTGGAAAACTCACAAATATATGGAAATTAAACAAAACACTTTTAAACAACCAATGCATCAAAGAAAAAATAACAAGGAAAACCAGAAAATACTTTCAGATGAATGAACATGAAAACACAACAATACCAAACCTAATGAGATGCAGTAAAAGCAATGCTCCAATGGAAATTTATATCTGTAAACAACTACATTAAAAAAGAAAGACATCTGGGCTTCCCTGGTGGCGCAGTGGCTGGGAGTCTGCCTGCTGATGCGGGGGACATGGGTTCATGCCCAGGTCTGGGAGGATCCCACATGCCGTGGAGCGGCTGGGCCCGTGAGCCATGGCCGCTGAGCCTGTGTGTCCGGAGCACTGCAACGGGAGAGGCCACAGCAGTGAGAGGCCCGCATACCGCAAAAAAAAAAAAAAAGAAAGAAAGAAAGACCTCAGAGCAATAACCTAACTGTACACCTTAATGAAATAAAAAAGAAGAGCAAACAAATCCAAAGATAGCAGAAGGAAAGGAATAATAAAGATTAGAGATAAGTGAAATAGAGAAAAGCAATAGAAAAAAAAAAAAATCAATGAAATCTATCCTTAGTTCTCTGAAAAGATCAACAAAATTGACAAACCTTTAGCCAGATTGGCTAAGAGAAAAGAGAGAACATCCAAATTATTCAAAGCAGAAACACAAGAGAGGACATTAATACAGACTTTACAAAATAAGGATTATAAAAGGATAATGTGAACAACTGTACACCAAATTGGATAACCTAGATGAAATGGACAAACTACCACAAAAACTACCAAAACTCACACAAAAAGAAATAGAAAATCTAAATAGATCTATAAGAAATAAGGAGATTGAATCTGTAACCCAAAACCTCCCAATAAAACAAACATACCCCAATAAAATAAAATTTAAAAAACAAAACAAACAAAAAAACTCCCAACAAATAAAAGTCTAGTACCAGATTTCTTTAATGGTGAATTCTATCAATTATTTATAGGATTGACACCAATCCTTCTCAAACTCTTCCACAAAAGTGAAAAGGTGGGAACACTTTCTAACTCATTCTGTGAGGCCAACATTACCCTGATACTGAAGCCAAAGGCATTACAAAAAAACAAAAACAAAAAACCCAAAGAAAAATAACCCTTATGAATACAGATGAAGAAATCATCAACAAAATACTAGAAAACCAAATCCAGCAGATTATACACATATATATACACACATATACAACATATACATCATGACCTAGTGGGACTTATCCTAGGTATATAAAGGTAATTAACATATAAAAAACCAATCAATATCATATATCTTATTAACAGAATGAAGGAAAAAACACAATATTAACTCAATTGATGAAGAAAAAGTGTTTGACAAAGCCTAACACTCTTTCTGATAAAAACACTCAGTAAAACAGGAATAGAAAGAAACGTCCCCAGTTTGATAAAAGCCATATATGAACAACTTACAGCTAACATCATACTCAATGGTAAAAGAATGAAAACTTTTGCCCCAGTATCAAGAACAAGACAAGGATGCCCATTTTCACCACTTCTATTCAACATAGTACTGGAAAATTCAGCTGGACAAAATAGGCAAAAAAAAGTAAAATAAAAGGCATCCAAAGTGGAAAAAAAGAAGTACAACTATCTCTATTCACAGGTAACATGATCTATAGAAAACTATAAATACACACACACACACACACACACACACACACACAGAGTTAGAGCTAATAAACGAATTTATCAAAATTGCAGGATACAAATCTATGCAGAAAAATCAGTTGTATTTCTGTAAGATAGCAATCACCATTCCAAAAAGGCAATTAAGAAAAAAATTCCATTTACAATAGCATTTAAAAAAATACTTAGGAATAAATTTAACAAAGGCCATGTAAGATGTGGGCACTGAAGACTACAAAACATTGCTGAAAGGAATTAAAGTATATCTAAATAAATGGAAAGACATCCTGTGAATAATGAAATCTAAATAAATCAAAGACAAGGGGCTTCCCTGGTGGCACAGTGGTTAAGAATCCACCTGCCAATGCAGGGGACACAGGTTTGAGCCCTGGTCTGGGAAGATCCCACATGCCACGGAGCAACTAAGCCCATGCGCCACAACTACCGAGCCTGTGCTCTAGAGCCCGCGAGCCACAACTCCTGAAGCCCGCGTGCCTAGAGCCCGTGCTCTGCAAGAAGGGAAGCCATCGCAATGAGAAGCCCGGGCACTGCAAATGAAGAGTAGCCGCCGCTCACGGCAACTAGAGAAAGCCCGTGCACAGTAATGAAGACCCAAAGCAGCCAAAAATTAAATAAATAAATTTATTAAAGAAAAATAAATCAAAGACATAATATTGTTAAGATAACAATACTACCCAAAGTGACCTACAGATTCAATGCAATTCCTATCAAAATTCCAAAGATGTTTTTTTGCAGAAATTCATATGGAATTTCAAGGGACCCAGAACAGCCAAAACAATCTTGAAAAAGAACAAAGTTGGAAGACTCACACTTCTCGGTTTCAAAACTTACTACAAAACTACAATTATCAAAACAGTGTGGTACTGGAATAAGGACAGACATACAGACCAATGGGATGGAACTGAAAGCCCAGGAATAAACCCTCACATCTATGGTCAATTGACGATTTTTTTTTTTTTTTTTTTTTTTTGCGGTACGCGGGCCTCTCACTGTTGTGGCCTCTCCCGTTGCGGAGCACAGGCTCCGGACGTGCAGGCTCAGCGGCCATGGCTCACGGGCCCAGCCGCTCCGCGGCATGTGGGATCTTCCCGGACTGGGGCACAAACCCGTGTCCCCTGCATCAGCAGGCGGACTCTCAACCACTGTGCCACCAGGGAAGCCCTGGTCAATTGATTTTTGACAAGGGTACCATGACCATTCAATGGGGAAAAACAGTCTCTTCCACAACTGATGCTAGGAAAACTGAAGAGCCACCTGCAAAAGAATGAAGCTGAACCCTTACCTTATACCATATATAAAAATTAACACAAGCAGATCAAAGATCTAAATTTAAAAGCTAAAATTCTAACACTCTTAGAAGAAAACATGGAGGCAAATCTTCATGACTTTCGTTTTGGCAATGATTTCTTAAATATAACACTAAATGCATGGGCGAAAATAGAAAAAAATAGATAAATTGGACTTCATAATAACTGAAAACTTGTGCATTAAAAGACAGTATCAAAAGAGTGAAGACAACTCAATACCCAGAATTTATAAAGAATTCCTACAATTAAATACTGTAAAGACAACCCAACTTAAAGAAATGGCCAATAAACACATGAAAAGTTACTCAACAGTCACTAAGGGAATGCAAATCAAAATCACAATGAGATATTTAATACCTACTAGAGATGCTATAACATAAGGGAAAATAACAAGCATTGAGGAGAATGTGGAGAAACTGAAACCCTCCTACACTGCTGGTAGGAATGTAAAATGGGACAGCCAATGTGGAAAAGAGTGTGGTGGTTCCTCAAAAAGTTAAACATAGAATTACCATACAACCCAGCAGTTCTATTCCTAGGTATACACTATACACCCAAAAGAATTAATAACAGGGACTCAAACAGATATTTATACAGCAATATTCATAGCAGCATTATTCACAATAGCCAAAAGTTGAAAAACTCTAAGTGCCATCAACGGATAAACAAAATTTGGTATAAACATAAAATATTATCCAACCACAAAAAGGGGTAAAATTCTGATACATGCTACAACAGGGATGAACCTTATAAACACTGTGCCAAGTATAAAAGGCAGACACAGAAGGGAAAATGTTGTATGATTCCTCTTATACAAAATATCTAGAATAGGTAAATTCATAGAAACAGAAATATTAGAGGTTACCAGGAGCTGGTAAGAGGGGAAGTGGGGAGCTATTTAAGGAGAGTTTCTGTTTGGTGTGATGAAGAAAATTGGAAATAGTGGTGATGGTTACACAACACTGTGAATGGAAATGCCACTGAATTGTATACATAATGTTTAAAATGGCAAATTTTATGTTTATATATATATATATATTCACAAACACGCACAAAGCCAAGCATGCTCCTACCTCGGGGCCTTTGCACTTGCTGAATACACTCTTCCCTCATTTCCTATAAATTCTTTTCTCAAAAGTAACTTTCTCGGTGAGGTCATTCCTGACCAACCTATTTAAAACGTCATCGTTCTCCTCCAATACTTCACATCTCTGTCCCCCCACTTTTTGCCTTAGTATTAGCTAACATTCTATATACTTTACATATTTATTTTGTTTAAAGCTTATGTTACCCAGAATATGTAAGTTCTAAGAGGTCAGAAATTTATCCTTATCATATAGTAAGCAGTAAAAAAAATACTTATTCATGTCATATACACACAAAACTTTCTATCTGGGTAGGCGGCAAAGAAGGAATTCTACGTAAGGCAGAAACTGTTTTTGCCCTTTTAAAAAATCTTACGTGAAACTTTCTTTAAAAATGGCATTAGGGGTTATCTGGACATTAAGCTTATGACCCATTTAAAAATATTTTTAATTTTTTTCTTCCAGTGTTACTGAGATATACTTGACATACAGCACTGTGTAAGTGGAAAGTGTACAGCATAATGATCTGACTTACACACATCATGAAACTGTTATCACAATAAGTTTAGAGATCATCCATCATTTCACAGATACAAAATTGAAGAAATACAAAAAAAAAATTTTGTGATGTGAACTGTTAGGATTTACTCTCAACAACTTCCATATATAACATTCAGAAGTGTTAATTCTATCATGTTGTACACTACATCCCTAATACTTGTTTATCTTATACTTTACCTTGTACCTTTTGATGGCTTTCATCCAATTCCCCTCCCCCCAGCCACTACTCCTGCCTCGGTAATGACAAATC
Source organism: Aethalodelphis obliquidens (assembly GCF_003676395.1). NCBI lineage: Eukaryota > Metazoa > Chordata > Mammalia > Artiodactyla > Delphinidae > Aethalodelphis > Aethalodelphis obliquidens. Next base: position 6,371,411 of record NW_020838019.1, on the reverse strand, counting down.
TGACCTCTGTTTCTATGAGTTTGTTTGTATGTTTGTTTTTGAAGTGTAATTCACCTACATTATCTTAGTTCCTGTTACACAAGAGTCTTTTTCTATACATTTCAAAATGATCACCATGATAAGTCTAGTTATGATGTCACCATACAAAGATATTACTTGGTTATTAACTATATTCCCCAAACTGTACCTTTCATACCAGTGATTCATTTATTTTTGCAACTGGAAGTTTGTACCTCTCAATCTCCCTCACTTCTTTCTTTCCTCTCCCACCCTCTTTCCTCTGGCAACCACCTGTTTGTTCTCCGTATCTATAACTCTTGTTTCTGTTTTGTTATGACCTTGTTTTGTTTTTCAGATTCCACATGCAAGTAAAATTATACAGTATTTGTCTTTCTCTTATTTCACTTAGCATAATACCCTCTAGGGCCATGCATGTTATTGCAAACGGCAAGACTGCATTCTTTCTTCCATATATACCACATCTTTTTTATCTGTTCATCTAATGATGGGCACTTGGGTTGCTTCCATATCTTGGCTATTATAAATAGTGCTGCAGTGAACATAGGGGTGCATGTATCTTTTCAAATTAGTGTTTTTGTCCCCAAAGCACAAAATATTTTAAAGTTTTAATTGTGGTAAAATATACATAAAATGTACCATCTTAACCATTTTTAAGTGTACAGTTCAGTAGTTTTAAGCATATTGACTGTTGTGTAACCAATCTTTAGAATTTTTTCATCTTGCAAATTTGAAATCCTGTACCCATTTATTTAAACAACTCCCCATTCTCCTTCCTCCAATCCCAACCCCTGGCAACCACCATTCTGCCGTTTCTAAAGAATGTGACTACATTAGATACCTCATCTAAGGGGAATTATACAATGTGTTTGTGTGTGTAAGTGGCTTATTTCACTTAGCATAATATATTCAAGGTTCATCCATGTTGTAGCATATGTCAGAACTTCCTACCTTTTTAAGGCTGAATAACACTCCATTGTACGTATATTATGGCCCATTAAAATTTTTTCCAGTATTTTTCAAGTTCTTTTTGAACAAGAAGCATGATATGCTATAGAATCTATCCTTCAGTAGTATACTTAGCTATTTTATGGGAAGTAGAGTAAAAGATGTCTGGACACCAAATCCCAAACTGCGACCCAATTATCAGACCTAACCTGCTGAGAAAACTTCTAACCAAAATACTATACTATGAAACTTAATTCTTTAATATGAACATCAACTGTCTCTCCTTAATTTACCTGATAGTTACTTATAAGCCTAAACAGACATGTTCAAAGTAGACTGAAAGGATCCAAAAGAGAAATTTCCTTACCCAATATTATAGACTAAAACCTATTAGTATTATTTGTTTTCCCCCTACCAGGAGACCAAAATTCTAATCTCTGTAACTAACTGAAAGTGTGACAATATACTTAACCGTCTGGCCCCCCAGTTACCTTGTCAATGACAGGTTTGGACTGAATGCTTGTGAAGGTGTCTTATAACTCAACACTGTCTACTTGGTTTATTTTCTACTCACATATTCTCAAAACACCTACCCCAACCAAACTAGAGATATCAGGAAAAAAAGATTAAAATCCTCATTAAGGAATAAATGCAAGATAAAAAGTAGTGGGCTCTATATTCTAAAATAAATGCTTATGAGATTTAACTTTAAAAATACCTTTTAACTTAAAAATAAACATTTTTTCCTCTTGAAGACATCAACCATAATGTTCTATACCTAAAATTCTAAAAAAAAATAATAACTATTATGTTACGATTGTTCTATCCTTCTACTATTTGTAGGAGTATCACTGTCCTCATTTTAAAAAAATTTTCAGGCTAGTATGACCTTAACATATAACAACATGAACACCAGCAACAACTAGAACTTAACAGAGAAATAAACTAATTTGTAATAGTTATCCAGAAAAACATCCTTCAAAATTATTCCCAGTAGACAATTTAAGATAACTTAGGTTGTTTTATTAATGTACAATACACAAAATCATCACAGAAGTTGAGATAAGAAGCTTTACAAGTCATGTATTCCAATCTCTATTAACATTTGCGTATAGAACTCTATTAAATCCCATCCTTATGTCTATTCTATGTTTTCTTGGTATGTTTCAGATTAATCTAACTGCATAAGGTATCCATCCAGCTGATTAGTTATAAAATAAATTAGATCACTAGTCAATAAGAAAAATATCTGGCAAATACCAATCAGCCATGGCATAGTTGAAGAAGCTCAGGCGTGAGTTCAAATTCTGCCATCTCTAAGCTGTATAACCTTCAGCAGTTCTTTTAAATTCTTTTTCCTCACCTGACCATCTACACTGCAGAGCTGTTACAGAGTTCAGAAGAATAAAGTCTAAAATATAGTAAGTGCTCAACAAATATGTATTTCCCTCTCACTGACCTATAGAACTAAGAACATATATCAAGATTCTACGTTGGCTTGCAGAAAAATTACTAAGAGCCTGTTATATCTGATTGTACTTAGTTTCCAACTCGTTTAAAAAATATTTATACTAACCAGCAATTTCATCAATATGCCAAAACTCATCTTTGCCCTCCCGATATATATGCTTGCTCATTTTATTCCCTTACTAAAGATATCAATGCCTCTCTACCCATTTTTGCTTCGATTCCCCCACAGGTAATCCATGCCTTAACCATATTGAAATGTTGCCTGAATTCATCAAACTTTCTCACGTCTCCATTAATACATACAGGAAGTTCTCTTCACCTATAATATCACTTCCCACCACCCCTGTTACTCTATTTAGTGCTTCTGATATTAAACTCAAGTTCTACCATCTCTAGGAAGCCAGTACACACACACACACACACACACACACACACAACCCGGCCCTCTGGAAAGGTTAAGTATTCATTAATTTATTTTTTGGCCATGCCATGCGGCATGTGGGACCTTAGTTCCCCAACCAGGGGTCGAACCCGTGCCCCCTGCATTGGAAGTGCAGAGTCTTAACCACTGGACCACCAGGGAGGTCCCAAGCATTCATTTTTTGTATTCCACACTGTACACACTATATTATCATTCTTGGTCTACTTGTCTGTCTTCCCTACTAAACAAGAGGAGTGCAGAGAATGGTTCTTATTCATCTTTATCCCTAACATCTACTAGTATAATTCCTGGCACATAGTAAATACCCAAATGTTTTCAAGAATTCAATGTCATAACGTAAAACAAAACAAAACCTCTCAATCCTTAATAGTAACGCCAAAAATTGAGATTCAAAAGCATTCTTTGAAGCAACAATGTACCATTTTTAAGACTTGAAGTATGCCTCCACTGAAATGCACTTAAAAATGGTTAAAACAGTATATTTTAGGCTATATATATTTACCCTACACACACACACACACACACACACACACACACACACACACACACACACACACACACAGAATGTCTCAGTGATCCAACTGAAGCTTAATTCCTGGTTATCCCTCAAAGAATTTTGCTTTCATTGATAAGTTATTCTACAAGGGACCTATAGCATAGTGGTTAAAAGTAAGGGCTCTGAAAAGAGACTGGTAAGCTTTATCACTTGTTAGCTATGTAATCTTAGGCAAGTCCATCATTTTGAAGCTCAGTTTCTTCATCTGCAAAATGGGGATTGTAATAGTACTGATCTCATAGAACTGTAGTAAATAACCCATATAAAGTACTGCGTAAATACTGTTTTCAAACTGTGCTCCCTAGATTGTTGGGTGATCCTTAGCCAAAGAAAGAAAGGACTTTAGACCACCCCTTCCCCCATTTCTTCCCCTATAAAAGATTTCACCCTATACATTCTTTTACTTTACAAATTGATCTGTCAAGTAGGATTTTTTAAAAACAAAGCATTCCTTGGTTTAAAAGAACTGAAACCACTAATCTAATAGCACTCAACTGATGCTCATATTAACATCTCAGTCTGTAGATCGCCACTTACTAAATTCAATTATTGAAACTTACTTTGTTGGCATTCATACTTAATTTAGCTTTGCTTTGCATCTCACAGAAAGGGAAATCTTTAAAAATACAATCTCATCTCTACGCTCGGTAAAAGCTAACTGGGAATAACTAATTTGGGGCTGATATTGAAGACAGATTATAAGTTTCCTAGTTGCTACTGAGTCAGGTCAAGTTGTTTAACTGAAGTGGTCCTGAACATAAATCATACTCATAATCAAATTAAGAGAGTGTGTGTGTATACTATTAACATTAAAAACAGGAAACTGATTTAAGTGAAGAATTCTCCAAAGTTTGAAATACACTAAAAACTGAGACCCAGGTTGATTATCACTAACTTGCAAGGTTGTTGCAGAGTTTAAAAATACAAAGTTCCTAAAATATAGTAAGTGCTTAATAAATGCAGCTTTCCCTCTCATACCTGTCATCTCTTTTCTGACTTCGCAACAACCAATAGTCATTCAAACCTTCCCATGGCTGTTAGGCTTTTCTAGACCTCCTCAGACTCTTTCACTAATTATCTCCAATGCTGTCCTCTCATCACCTTCAAAACCCTTGTGTTCTTTTTCACTCACTCAACCCACCACAGTTTATTAACATCACCACTGTAATTTTACTTCCTTGCCTCAGTCCAATTCAATGTTTCTGAATATCTGTAATATTTATAATATTTACTATTTGCCTGGAACCAAACCTTTACCTTCAATGTGGTCCTTCCTTTTGTTTAATGTTTAAATTCATTTTCCTACGCTTCTAGGCTATCTCTTTGCAGTTATTTGTTTTCTCTCCTCAATTCTTCAATCCTAAGTTCCACATTCTCACCCCAAAACAATTTTGCCTCTTACACTTCTGAGGTTTTCCAGTTGAAAGTCACCAATCATCTTTACAGAAGCCATGTATCTGTCTTTGCATCTATCCCTTTTTTCTTCTATAAATACTATTTTCAGAAGAGGAAGCATGACTCTTCCCCAAAGATAAATCTTTCACCTTTTAATACCTACCATTCCATCTAGCCTTTCAAAGAGACTTACACCCATACATTCCACCTCTCTCGAGGATCTTTAATCACCCCCTGCAATTACCTGCTTTCCTTCTAACTTTAGGCATCAGATCTCTCCTACCTCAAAAATGTAAATGTACAAATGAAGTCATCTTGTTTCTATCCTATTCAAAGACAAATATTGAAAATAAATTATCCACTGCCTCCATTTTCCAAATACCCATTTTCTTGTTAACCTCCTGTACTTTAGTTTCTGCCCCCATAAAATTACTGCAACTCTTTCAAAGATAACTAAGAAAATATAGAGAGAAATATATTGAATTCAAGTCAGCTAATTCCATGGGAAAAAAAATTTTAATTTACTCAAACTGTAGTAAAGCACAAAATTTTAAGATAAAACAAATTTTATGCAAAATATATGAAACTTAATCATTGTCCTCACCATTTTTTCCCTCTTATAAAAGAACTAACAAGATATATTAGCAGGTTTCTTTCAGAAGAATAACCACTGATTTCCAATATTCGTTTGTTTTTTTTTGGCCACATGGCTTGTGGGATCTTAGTTCCCCAACCAGGGACTGAACCCAGGCCTTTGGCAGTGAAAACATGGAATCCTAACCACTGGACTGCCAGGAATTCCTCTAGGATAAAATTTAATATGCTTTACAGGGTTGCTGCTTACTCAGGTAAACTAAACTGAAATAACCAATGGCCAAAAAAGATAATCTTTCTTTCCCCCCAAATTTCAAACCATGTCTGTTTGTAGCAATAACAGTGTCTAAAATTACTGGTTAAAAAAGTTCTAAAGCATAACCAAAAAAAACACACAAAAAACCCTTAGATATTCATTTAGCTAACTACATTTAATTATGCCAAATTACAACAGAAACATCAATATCTACAGCTATTTGATAAATAATAGCTACTAATGACAGAAGCTATAATTTTTACTCATAAGCACCCGAAGCCTCATTTAAAATGATACATTTAATATCGGACTGCCTACAAGCTAATAACTTTCAGATTGTTAATTTCCTGAGAATATCAAAAAAACAAGACTTTTCTATTCCGCACCATCACCCAAGTAATACATAAACCCATCTAATACTACGTTCTAGTTCTTTTTTTCTCAAACCTTCATATTTAATATAATCTATATTAAGATATTCACAAATAAACTTTCAAAAATTGAAGTACATTGTTAAAAAGTAAGATGATTTCAGTTACCAACTTTTCTAACATAAATAGGAAGCCCAGTCTTTTGTCTCAAAACGCATTCTATGGGGACTTTCCTGGTGGCACAGTGGTTAAGAATCCGCCTGCCAATGCAGGGGACACAGGCTCGAGCCCTGGTCGGGAAAGATCCCACGTGCCGCGGAGCAACCAAACCCGCGTGCCACAACTACCGAGCCTGCACTCTAGAGCCCGTGAGCCACACTACTGAGCCTGTGCTCTAGAATGCGCGAGCCACAACTACTGAAGCCCGCGTGCCTAGAGCCTGTGCTGCGCCACAAGAGAAGCCACCGCAATGAGAAGCCCGGGCACCACAACAAGGAGTAGCCCCCGCTCCCTGCAACTAGAGCAAGCCTGCGCACAGCAACTAAGACCCAAGGCAGCCAAAAATAAATAAATAAAATTTTTTTAAATAGAAAAAAATGCTAAAAACACATACTATGAATATGTCTTAGTGTGCTGTCACACACATAGCTAAAGCTATCCTCACTGAGAGTCAGCACTCAGATAAAACCAGTCCTCACCTTCTGAAGCACTTGTCTATGGATACTGTTCAAACCTTGATTTCTCACCAATCCTTTTTCTCCCCCTATCTTCTTCTCAGTACATCTCACCATCATCTACCTAATTCCTCAAGCCAGGAACGTGGAGATCATTTTTTTTTAATTAATTTACTTATATTTTATTTTGGCTGCGTTGGGTCTTCGTTGCTGCACGCAGGCTTTCTCTAGTTGCAGCAAGCAGGGGCTACTCTTTGTCCTGGTGCACAGGCTTCTAATTGCGGTGGCTTCTCTTGTTGCGAAGCACGGGCTCTAGGCACGTGGGCTCAGTAGTTGTGGCTCGCGCACTCTAGAGCGCAGGCTCGGAAGTTGTGGCGCACAGGTTTAGTTGCTCCGCAGCATGTGAGATCTTCCCGGACCAGGGCTCGAACCCGTGTTCCCTGCATTGGCAGGCGGACGGATTCTTAACCACTGCGCCGAAGTCCATGGAGGTCATTTTTGACAGCTTTCATTTACATCCCATTCATCATGCAGTTGTCAACTGCGCCACCATTCCCATCTCCTGTCTCTATCAAATCAAATTTTATATATACATATACACATATATCCTTTTCCATTCCTTCATCTCTACAGCTGCTACCCTAGTTCCAGTTATCATCATGTCTTACCTCAACAACTGTACTAGCACAATGTCTTTGCTTTTACCCTTGCCTTTCTCCAATCCATTTTCAGCCAAAGTGATGTTTTAAAAATTTTAAGTATATTACTCCTCTGCTTCAAAATCTTCAATGACTGCAATGTCCTTAGTAAAACCCAGAAGTCTTTAACATGTCCTTCAAGGCCCTGCATGGCCCCGCATGATCTGCTCTCTGCCTCTCTCATTTCATCTTGCACGGTTTCCCTCCATTATTATCCTCTTGCCACCCTGAACTTCTTTTATTCCTTCCAACATATTAATCTCTCTCCTGCCTTCATACGTATTTTTTCCATTCTAGGAAACTCTTTTCCTGCCTGGTTTCTTATTCTTTATGTCTTGACTTAAATATCACCACCTGAGAGGCCTTCTCTGACCGTACAAACTAAAACCCTCCCCATTTTTCTCTCATAGCACTCTTTTCCCTTACTGAATTCACCCCAAATTGTAATTTTACATTTATTTGCTTGTTCATTATGTCTTTCCACTATTATGCTGTAGATTCTACAAAGGCAAGGATTACACTACATATAATAAATTAATAAGTAAAAGGATCACTTAATAAATCTACTTAGTGGATGAATGAATGGATGTGCATGACCTAGAATCCAGGAAACAAATTACAGCTCTAAGTGGCTTCCCCTCCTCTGGGTCTCCCATCGTCACGTGATCAACTTTCCAACGGTTACCAAAAGAGAGGAGCAAAAGGTGTTCCTGCAAACTCAAAGGCAATACAATAGGAGGAATGCCAGGAAATTGTACTCGATGTCTAATAGGTGAGACAAATAATGGTATGATTTCATGGGAAGGAGAAATACTTAAGGGCTACAATGATGAGAGATGATTTTATTCACAAGGTGGAATTTGACCTGAGTATTCAGACTGGTAAAATTTGGAGAGGTAGAATGTATGGGGAGTGAAGCCCAAATAAGGAATTAAGAGACACAAAGTGTTAGAAGACAATAATAGAACTGGAATGTGGCAACTTATATTTACAAAGTAGATAAGTGTAAAAAAACTAAATCTCTCATCATGTAAGAAATCTGTATTTTGTTAAAACATGTTAATCACGTTAAGACCACAACATCTACAAAACATTTGAAAGGTTACAATAAAATCATTCTACCTCAGTCTCCATAAATCCCTGCTAATTCTAATCTTTGGCTTTTAAAGTTTTTCAAACATTTATGACAACACACTCTCATAATTAGTTTTCATAACTCATTTTCACTCTGACCAACTACCTCAAGTTTCCATATTCTTATCACTGTGTTCTTTATTCACTATACTGACACCTGATGAAATTTCCCCAGTAGATCTACTATTTCAATCATATTTATTTTTCCTTTATAGCCTTTGATCTCTCTAGAACTTCATTTTTTTCTTCTCTGTCGAAGTAGTTGACTTTTTCTTGTTCTACATTTATTTCAATGATCTAACTCTTCAGAAAATCTAAAATATTCATATGTACCAACATTTTAATTTTACTATTGGTAGAAGCTTCAAAAGATTTTACTTCTAAATCTGTAATGTTACTTCAGTTCCTGCCTCCTAAATTTACACAAGCCCCTCCTTCAGTTCTATCTTGTTTCCATAGGTAAATTATCAAGGTCTAGTTCAATGCCTTATGGAAGGCATTCAGTTATATTAGATAAGGGGTTTGCAGTTAAAAGTTTCTAGAGATACTTCCAAATTGAAAATGTTATGATTTCATTAATCTTATCTTCTCATGGGCTTTTTCCATTGACAACACTGCTTATCTTTATTCATGCTTGCCTACTTGAGGTTATTCTAAAAATGTTTTCCGGTTAAGGCCAACTTACCTGAAATACCAATATACCACTATTTCTTTCAAAACCTCTGCTTTTTCTAACACTTAAATCCAAGCATAATTTTTGCATTTCAGAGGAGGATCTCAGGATACTTAGAATCACAGAATTGTCAAACTGGAGCACACTAAGGTTCACAGAATTTAAGAAACTTGACTACATCTATATAGCTAGTGAAGTGACAAACTCCTGATTCTCTCTAATCAGCACTCCTTCCAAGTCAAGAAGGCTTTACTGGTTACTCCAGCACAATGTTTTCTTCCTAATGCTATTTCCTATGTCCTTAGGACATCATCTTCTCCTAGTTAATCAATCACAACGTTTTTGTTTTTTAACTCTCAATTACCCTCACTCTCCTAAAACCGTTCAAGGATGACAGAGATACCAGAAGCAAAACTGGGAGGCAACTACTTTCCTTTTTCTCAGATCATTTTATGTCTATATTATATGACCTGCATTTTATAGGAAATTCCCCAAGGAGTGAGACCTGCCAATACGTTGTAGTACACTACAACGATTTAATGTGAAGTGCTAAGGCAATGGAAGCATAAACAGAAAAGTCTTGGAAGATACATGGTTTTACTTGCTTGGAGCAATAGATATTTTTCATTTAGTAAATATTTATCAAATATCAATCATATGGAAGGCTCTGTGCTACCTATTAGCAAAAAGTCACATTTAAATTCAAGTACTGTAAATCAAACAGAAAAGAAACACTATGTTCATCCTTTTGCAAAAACAAAAACACCAAAAACAAACACAGCACAACCCTCCCTCTGTAAAGTGGAATCCCTCCTTAAGTTCACCTTCTGTATATTCAAGTGTTTGTAGACCTAATGGTTCTAAGTACCTGTACAATTATACAGAGTTTAGATAGAGTAACATTACAAAACAAGCCCTCTTTCCTTTTCAAGATCATAGCTACTTAAGTAAAAGTGGTGAGACTGAAATCAGAGAAAACGAAACGCTGAAAAGTGGAATGCAAAACTGAGAAATTAAACTGCGATAATGACTGCATTAAGGAAAATAAACTTTATTTAACGGGGGGCGGGGACTCTGAGGTACTTATGAGTATTTCACATAAACTGATAAAAGTCACAAAAGCGTCAAATCCCAGTCTTCCAAGAAAGTGACACTGTAAATATCACCATTAAAAAAACAAGTTCTTGTCTACTTTGTTCTGAAAAGTTTTATTTTCCTTAAAAACAAAACAAAACCAGAAAAAAGCAAAACAAAACCAAAAAAGGAACAAACAGAAACCACTCTGAGCTGGCGACTGCGACAGGCCAGTCAGACACACAGGCTTTCTGGGTCGTGCCTGGCTTTGGGATGCATGTCCGCGAAGAGAGCCCTGGAACCACCCATCACGTCCCACACCCAGATCCCAAGAAAGCAGCAATCGCGGCGAAGGCCCGACACACACAGGGGCTGGTGGGGTCCGGGGTCCGGGCCCTGCTGCAGACATGGAGAGGCCCTCGGGACGGAGAATAGCAGAGAGGCAGCGCGGTCGTAACCCGGACGCCTAGGCCAGGAAAAGCGCCGAGGGCGTCCAGGGCTCGAGGGCACCCAGCACTCGCGCGGGACGCCTTGTCATGAGTCACGGAGGCGAGAAAGCAGGCGGGCGGGGGAAGAGGCTGCAGGATGGAGGGAAGCCCGACCCTCGGGAGGGAAGCGAGCGGACGGGGAGGCCCCGACCTCACACGGGGCAGGGAAGGGAGGCTCTGCCTACCCACGCCCGGCCCGCCCTGCCCTCACCTCCATCCGACGCAACAGGCGCTGCGGCCGGGTCCGGACCCCGGGGTCTGCGTGCTGGGGGGCGGGGGCAGCAGCCCGCAGCCATGACAGGAGCGGGGCTGGCCGCGGGCGGGCTGGGCCGCACGTGCGGGCAGCGGCCCCTCCCCGGCCTCCCCGCGCTCTCGCCCGCCCGCCCCCGGGGGCCAGCCCCTCACCTCGGCGGCGGCAACGCGGCCCGGCCTGCCCCGACCCCCCCACCTCGGCGGAGCGGCGGCGGCACGTACTCACCGCCGCTCACGGGTTCTCGGGCTTCGCCATGACTGAGGCGCCCCCTGCGCCCCCCGCTTCGACCGAGACTGACACGCGCGGCTGGTCGGGCGGGGGCGGCCTCAGGCGACCACCCGGCTGACAGAACCCGCCCCCGCCTCTCCCCACCAGTTGAGCAGCGGCCACTGCCCTGCGGCGCCCCCAGGCTTCCTCCCCACGCCTGGGGCGGCGGGTGGCAGCGACAGGCAGCTGCGGCACTTACCGGCGGCGCGGCCAGGCCCCCCTGTCAGCGCGGGGCCGGGAGGGAGAGGAGGGAGGAGTGAAGGGGCACCGCCTCCCCCGCGCCGCCACGCACCCGCCTGATTGGCCCAGTTCACTCCCCCAGCGCGACCCCACCAGCCCCTGCGAGCGGCACTCCGGCAGCACCGGCGCGTCATTTGCATACTTGTGCCCGCGCCGCTGATTGGCCCGGGCTCGGAGGGGCGGTGGAGACGGCGGCAGCTCCCGCCGCTGCTCCCGCCGCGTCGGGCGACCGAGGAGGGAGGATCCTCTCTGCCGCTCCCCTTCCCTCACGGCCCGGCCTGACCTGGGGCGGAGGGCGGCGGGAGGCGGGGTCGCCGCCCGGCTCCAACATGGCCCCGCGCGCCGCCGACCCAATCGCCGGTGCGGTTACTCCGAGAGCCCTGGGCGGCCTCGGGGCGGGGAAGTGTTGGGGCCGGGCGCCCTCTGGCCGGAGCGCGGGGCAGTGCAGTGGCCCGGGCTCCCGTCGCCGCCCCGCCGCGGCCGCCACGTCAGGCCGCGCCCTCGCGGCGGCCTCTCCCCTCCCCGCGGCCCGGCCGCCACGTCAGGCCCGGCAGGCATGCCCTAGCCGCGAGCTGACCGGTGGCGGGGTCGGCGCCGAGGTCACTCACACGCTGGGCCCGGGGCCGCCGAGGAACCGCGAGAGTTTCTAGAGCCTCCCTCTTGACACGGCCGTAGTCTTGGACCCTGGTTCTCACTTCGCTCTGAGACTGCGGTGGCACACGCCTGTGCTTTAAAATCGGGAGCAAGGAGAGTGTCGCCGCGATGATGCAGCGATTCAGTCCAGGTGCTAAGCACCTGCCGCGGAAAAGGCACCAGGCTGAGGAGAGATCCAGCACCAAGCCCTAATCTAGAGAGAGTACGCACCTCGAGTGGTAGAGAGCTGGGGCTGACACACCTAGTCATCTCCATGGTCAGGCCCACGTTCTAAATTAAACAGCTATGAAGGGAAAGAAAGACCCCCCCGCCCCCGCCAAAAAAGAAGGGCGGGGAAGAAGGTGACGTTGGGCCAGAAGCAGGGGGCGTATAGAAAACCGCGGCCTAAGAAGGCGTGGGGAAACCTGGGTTCCCTCTCGCTCTGTCACTAATTAACTGAGTGACCTACATTAAATCATAACGTGTCCCAAGGCCTCGGTTTTCCCTTCTGTGAAATGAAGAGGCTGGACACATTTTTCTAAAAGCCTTCCGATTCTAAAATTCTACCGGTCTCTCTTTCAGGCCCTGAGCTGGCTTTAATACCTGACTAAAACTTCAGCATCCATATTAGAACGAGAGAAGACAAAATAATGGAACATTAGAACTTCAGCCAGCCTCCCTGATGTTTGTTCGGAACTGTTTACCGTTTCAAATCCTAGGAGGGTGATATCTAACATTCACTTTACAGTTGACAGAAATCTCTTGACTTTCTGTCTTCACAAAGAAGCACAGAGCAATGTCACTGTGCTTGTTTATGCCTCACCAGAATGGAATGGCCGCGGTATACAGAGTGCTAGTTGCCAAGTAATTTCATTCTTCATATTCCGCGTGAAGGCTCTCCAGAGTAGAACAACACAACTCTATTTAGCTGAGATACTGCAAGGGTTAGGAGAAAACCCTGCTGAGAGAGAAGTTACAATTACAGTTTCGATTCCCCTCAAGGATACTTAACAACAACTACACACTAGGATAAGAATGCACGGAAACCGTTCATCTCTGAGCTCGCTACACTACTTATTTGAATACCACTTTAGTTTGCAAATCCAACCTGTTGAGTCAAATCTAAGGCCAGTAACATCTCATTTATCAACTTTACCTACTTGACAGAACTTTTCTCCCCAAGAAAACTCACGTTTTCTTGAATACAGCCCTTTGAAAAAATAAAGTTTGGTGATTAAGGAGCATCATTATCAACACTATTGCAGTTTATTATGACCAATGAATGCCCTCAAAATTATGTAGATTTGTCCCTATAATAATGACCTCTAGAATGCTGTTTTTATGATTAAATTTACATCTGTTTTTTTTTGTTTGTTTTCGCGTTTTTTTGTCTCCTTTATCACTCCTGGGCTGACACTTCTCCATTGTCCTACCTAACAACCTTCTTTCGTTGTTTTTTTTTTTTTTTTAATGCTTCTATTGTACTATGAACCTAGACACATAAACTTCTATTAGTTTAGACTTTCAAGATTTGAGTAAAGATTTTCTGTGGGGTTCTCCTGTGAGTTAAGCACATGAGGTTTTTTGGGTTTTTGTTTTTAATTAATTAATTTTGGCTGCGTTGGGTCTTTGTTGCTGCACACGGGCTTTCTCTAGTTGCTGCGAGCAGGGGCTACTCTTCATTGTGGTGTGCGGGCTTCTCATTGCAGTGGCTTCTCTTGTCGCAGAGCACGGGCTCTAGGCGCGTGGGCTCAGTAGTTGTGGCACACAGGCTAAGTAGTTGTGGCACACGGGCTTAGTTGCTCCGCAGCATGTGGGATCTTCCCATACCAGGGCTCGAACCCGTGTCCCTTGCATTGGCAGGCGGATTCTTAACCACTGCACTTCCAGGGAAGGCCGTTTTTTTCGTTTTTAAAAATATTTATTTATTTACTTATTTGACTGCACCAGTCTTAGTTGTGCCATGCGGGATCTTCTTTGCTGCATTAAGGATCTTCGTTGCAACATGTGGGATCTTTATTTGGGGCATGCGGGATACAGTTCCCTGACCAGGGATCAAACCTGGGCCCCCTTTATTGGAAGCGCAGAGTATTAACCACTGGACTACCAGGGAAGTCCCCAAGCACATGAGGGTTTTTGACATTTTGCTCAATGACGAGTTTTTGCTTACTTCTGAAATCTTAGTAGTAGTATTTTTTTTTTTTTTTTTTTTTGTGCGGTACGCGGGCCTCTCACTGTTGTGGCCTCTCCCGTTGCGGAGCACAGGCTCCGGACGCGCAGGCTCAGTGGCCATGGCTCACGGGCCCAGCCACTCCGCGGTATGTGGGATCTTCCCGGACTGGGGCACAAACCCGTGTCCCCTGCATCAGCAGGCGGACTCTCAACCACTGCACCACCAAGGAAGCCCCTTAGTAGTATTCTTGGTAACTGAGTTTTCTGGATATGTGCACTCTGGAAAAACCATTGCAAAGGATGGCTCTAAATCCCAGAATTTAGAGGCTACATCAGTAAACACTACTCTTTGCAATTTAAATTAATAAGAATCAATATCATCAACATCAAAATCTAGCAACACTGGCCTACTAGTTCCATCAGGCAATGGAATGTCCAGAACCAGGTGGTAGCAATGCTCTCTCCAGGATCCTCTATTCCACTCTAGAGTAAAATTGGGTCCATTCCTACCCAAAGTCTTTCAAACCAAAAAGACCCCCATATCTGTAGACACGATGTTTCAGGTCACTAGGAAGCCTGTGCTATGTCAGAGAGCCTTTCTTCACAACCCGAATGAAGCATTCTACAAGTGTCTCCAATAGGTACATTTACTGAAATCTAACTAGTCCCAAGTACTGTGTAAGGGTTTATAAGGGTTTAGCCAAGGAAGCCAGCAACTTCCAACTTTGTTATAGTATTGCATATTTGTTATTTTAATTTACCTTCACAGCGACTCTATGAGAAAGGGATTATTTTCCCCATTTTACAGATGGAGAGGGTTCAAAATCTTGCCCTGGTTACACAATCATTGAGTGGCAGAGATAGGATTCAAACTTAGAACTGATTGGCCCTAAAGCCTGTAACTCTTAACCATTACACTATATTCCTCCCTCAGCCTTAGTTTCCAATTCCATGTTTATCAAGCAAACTTTTATCAACTAATTTGGCACCTTGTAAGGGGGAGTTCCCTGTATAGGCATTTTGGTTGAGGTTACCAAAAAAGGACTATCTCAAAATGCATATGGTATATCAAACTTGGCACTTTCTTGCAAGTTTGAGGGGTATGAACCAATGCTCTGGTACTGTTCACTTTGGGGAAAAACTGATACAATCAAGATCCTAAAACTGCAAAACTAAGGATTAGACCCTACTTCAGTGAGACCTACAGAAGTGATGCCCACAGAATAGTCAAAACAACCTTGAAAAAGAAGAAAGTTGGAAGACTCACACTTCCTGATTTCAAAACTTACTACAACACTACAGTAATTGACAGTGTGGTACTAGCACAAGAATAGACACATAGATCAATGGAATAGAACTGAGAGTCCAGAAATAAACCTTTACATTTATAGTCAATTGATTTTCAACAAGGGTGCCAAGACATTTAAATCGAGAAAGAAAACTATATTCAAACGCTAGAGAATGAAGTTGGATCCCCTACCTCACACCAAATACAAAAAATAAATGAAAAGGGATGATAGAACTAAATGTAAGAGGTAAAACTATAAGAGTCTAAGAAGAAAACATAGGAGTAAATCTTCAGGAACTTGGGTTAGGCAATAGTTTCTTATATATGATACCAAAAGCATAAGCAACAAAAGAAAATATAAATTGGACTTCATTAAAATTAAAAACTTTTGCACAAGCAACTAAAGAAAAAAATAAATTGAATATCAAAATAGAAAACCTTTGTGCTTCAAAGAACACCATTAAGAAAGTTCAAAGAAAAACACCTACAGAATGACAGAAAATATTTTCAAATCATACATCTGATAAGGGTATAGTATCCAGATGTATAAAGAGCTCTTACAACTCAACATTTTTTTAAATATCCAATTTTAAAATGGGCAAAGTATTTTTGAATAGACATTTCTCCAGTGAAGATATACAATGGTCAATATGCACACAATAAAATACACTCTAATAATCATTAGTTATTAAAGAAATGCAAATCAAAACCACAATGAAATACCACTTCACATCCATTAGGACGGCTATAATAAAAAAGACAGGCAATAACAAGTGTTGATGAGGACATGGAGAAGTTAGAACCCTCATACTTTGCTGGTGGGAATGTAAAACGGCGCAGCCACTTTGGTAAACAGTTCTTCAAAAAGTTAAACATAGTTATTACATGACCCAGAAACCCCAAAGAAATGAAAACATATGTCCACACAATAACTTACACATAAATGTTCATAGCAGCATTATTCATAATAGCCCCAAAGTGGAAACAACCCAAATATCCATCAACTGACAAATGGATGAACAAAAGTGTTATATCCATACAAAGGAAAATTATTCAGCCATAAAAAAGACTGAGGGGACTTCCCTGATGGTCCAGTGGGTAAGACTTCGTGCTCCCAATGCAGGAGGCCTGGGTTCGATCCTTGGTGGGGGAACTAGATCCTGCAGGCATGCTGCAACTTAAGGGTCCGCATGCCACAACTAAAGATCCTGCATGCTACAACGACGATCCCACGTGCCGCAACTGAGACCCAGCATAGCCTAAATAAATAAATAATTTTTTAAAAAAGGATTGAGTACTGCTACATGCTACAACATGGAATAACCCTGAAAACATTATGTAGAATGATAAAAGCCAGATACAAAAGGCCATATATATGATTCCATTTATATGAAATGTCCAGAATAAGCAAATCTAGAGAGACAGAAAGTGGATTAGTGGGTGCCTAGGACTGGATTGGAGGGAAGGGGACGAAGAATGGAGAGTGATTGATAATAGGTACTTATGGGGGAGTAATGAAAATGTTCTAAAATTAGATTGTGGTGATGTTTGTACAACTCTGTGGATATACTAAATACCACTGAAGTGTGAATTTTATGCTAAGTAAATACTATTTCAATGAAGCTGTTTTTTAAAAAGTAATGCATAGCCAGCAACTTCTTTTTATAGTATTACATTCATTAAATCCATATATTAGGTATATATGTGTATATATATACACACACACACATATAGGAACACATGTTGAGACAAAAGGAACACATATATTTTAATTATATTTATATTAATTCAGCAGCAAATAATTTTTTTAACCTGAAGACTGTTGGAGTGGCACTGTTATTTCTCACATTGGGCTCACCAGTTTTGTGACTTTGGTATAATTTACCTTACCCTCACCATGTATGTGTACCAGACTGGGAGCTGTGTTGGCTACAGAAGAAGGGATTATTATTTTCATATAAATAATATTAAATTATTAATAATAAAAACTGGGGACTTCCCTGGTGGCACAGTTAAGAATCTGCCTGCCAATGCAGGGGACACGGGTTCAACCCCTGGTCTGGGATGATCCTACATGCCGCGGAGCAACTAAGCCCATGTGCCACAACTACTGAGACTGCACTCTAGAGCCCGAGAGCCACAACTACTGAGCCCACGTTCCACAACTACTGAAGCCCGTGTGCCTAGAGCCCGTGCTCCCCAACAAAGAGAAGCCATCGCAATGAGAAGCCTGTGCACCACAACGAACAGTAGCCCCTGCTTGCCGCAACTAGAGAAAGCCTGCACACAGCAACGAAGACCCAACCCAGCCAAATATAAATAAATATATTAAAATAATTAATAATAAATACTGAACAAATGTGTTTGGACAAAATATCTTCTCATTCATCTTTATTGACATTCATTCACAGGTTGAGGCACTAAAGAAAATGTTGTTTCACAGACCAAAGGTAAGTACTTTAGGAATGCTTTTTTAATCTCTTACACATTTTATGTACATTCATAACTTAAATGTTTTATGCCCCATTATATTATGGAATATAACATGATTTGCATCTTTCTGCAATAACGAATAGTAGCTTGAAGAGCTTAGATACTTCTCCACTCTAGGAAAAGAATCTGAAAGTTGGTTCAGTAGTGAATAAAAACTAACTTCACTTTAGCCCCTGGGTGTTGTGAAATTTCCTTAACTCAGTGGAAAACATAGGTTCTTTTTAGAAGAAAGGGTAAAGGATATCATTAGAAAGCTCTTCAGCCTCCCTTTTCAGACTCTTGTTCAAGCAAATAGAAAAAAGGGCAGGCTTTCAGTTGTAGCTTAGAGCACCTCAAAGATCAATTAAAAGCATGTTCAGCACTGTTTTCAAATCTAGTGGCTGCTGATAACAACATCCAAAGGATGTGTTCAGCCAGGCAGCTATTCTTCAGACTCTTATCTTAGGCCTACTTAATCAGGGACAGATCTTAAGAGTCTCTAAGTTGTATCTATTTTATCCCCTGCTTTTAGCTAGAAATATACTTCAAAGCATGATCCTACTTGGCAGTTCAAATTTTCCACTGTTTTGCTTTTATAAACAGTTGCTTGTCCTGGGAATTCCCTGGCGGTCCAGTGGTTAGGACTCCGAGCTCTCACTGCCAAGGGCCCGGATTCGATCTCCAGTCAGGGAACTAAGATCCCACATGCTCCATGGTACGGCCAAAAACAAAACAAAACAAACAAACCAACAAACAAAAGTTGCTTGTCCTAACCTTAAAAGGTCTTCAGAAAAAAAAAAAAGAGGTTTTGCTGTTTTCCTTGATAAGACATCCCTGAGCACCTTATTCCTTCTCTTTGTTCATCTGCTTCTCTTTGGGTAATATAAGCATTCCTGGAGAAGTTATAGCTAAATCAAGTTTGGGGAGATGAAATGCATGATGTGCAGCTGCAATTTAAGAAATTAATTCATTCAACAAATATTTAAAGAATATCTCTGAAAAGGAATTCCCTGGTGGTCCAGTGGTTAGGACTCAGCGCTTTCACTGCCGGGGTCCGGGTTCAATGCCTGGTCAGGGAACTAAGTCCTGCAAACGGTGTGCATGGCCAAAAAAGAAAAAAGAAAAAAAAAAAAAGAATATCCGTGAAGTGTCAGGTACAGTGCTAGGTGCTGGGAATCCAACAATGGAAAAGATAGCATGGTCCTTTCGCCTCATGGCAAGTTTTGTCAAGTAAATAATACCCACTAATTAATTATTTTTATTAATTTATTAATACTTAACTTTCATTTACAGGTACTGTAATTGGTATACTAAAAAAACCACGTATGCTCTATACCACAGAGCCTAAGGACTAATGGAAACTGTAGACATGTATTTTTCTAATCAACTGGTTTGTTTTATAGGCATTATGGGCATCTTATTTCAAGGAGAAATCCATCCTGGTGCAATTTAAACCCATCTTGTCTTGTTTAAGCTTCAAAAAAGAGAAAATTGCACCAGGTTTCCTCTGAATATTTCCTGATTTGTTCTTCCTCGTTAGTTATAGCCATGACTATAATTTGGTCACCATCTTTCCATAATCCCATCGGCCAGGTTTCACGCTCCTTATTCTGTCTTGGAAAGAGCTTATAAAACTCGTATATTATTGTTAGGAATAAAATAAATCCTTTAACCATTACATGGTCTTGCATTTTTTTTAAATAACTGAGTGAGTTTTTTCTTACCTCATATGGATTTCTTAAGAAGGGCTATCTTTCTTATTAATATCACCTTTTAAAGCACTCTTTTTTTATCAGGGCAGCATGCGGTCTCTTACGTAAAAGCATGTGGAGATTATTGGAATTCCTGGACATTCTGATTGAGGATGCATATTCATTATAGTTGTTTTCTCTGCACTGAACCCCATGGTTTGTTTTATAGAGGAAGAGTGACAACATGCCAACCAGGAAAATTAATTCCAGGTTATATGACTGAAAAAATTTTTTTTAAATTCAAGAGCAGAGAGGCCTTAGAAAATTTTGTTGAAAGTAAGTCAGTGTAGCTTTCTGGTTACCATTAGATGGTAAGCAGTTAGCGACCCTGCACAATTTCTTTTTTTTTTCTTTTTGGCCACGCCACATGGCTTGGGGGATCTTAGTTCCCCAACCAGAGACTGAACCTGGGCCCTTAGCAGTGAAAGCACGGAGTGCTAACCACTGGACTGCCAGGGAATTCCCAGACCCTGTGCAGTTTAAGTAGAAGTCTTGTGTGGAAACCAGGAAAGGAGCTGAGTCAATGTTTCTTAAAACAAGAAATTCATAGAAATTGTCTCCTACAGGCACATATTTGATTTCTCCAACATTACAAATAGTTGACAAACGTTTCACCTTCCAGAAAGTTTGGCTGGGTAGAGACCTCAAAACTAGTATATCAGAGAACTGAATTTCTTCCAAAACGGGGCCAGTTCTGCCTCGCTGATTGGCTGTATTTGAGTGATGGTTAGCAACAAGATAAAAGACCGAAGCATTAGGCCAAATCCTCTGGCTATCAAATACATAACTGAATTTTCCCTTTTCTCACGGTCTATCTCAGTGTCATGGAGGACTGCCTGACTTTTTCGCATAGTCAGCAATTTTTGGCTAATCCCGTGGAGCCGTCTTCGTCCAGCACACAGTATCCTGGCTCCTAGAAGACACTTCTCCTTGTGTTCCCTTTTCAGAATGTGTACTATTTGGCAAGAATATACGGAGTGATTTGTGGAAACTGTAAGAAATGTCAGGCTGGAGCTTGCTCATTCTCTGGCACTCCTGTTTGTAGATAAACAAAAGTGACTGCAGTATTTTCTGTTCCTCAAACATACCACCCTTCCTTGTCTCGGGAACTTTTCACCCTCTATTCCCTCTGCCTTTCCGTAGGCTCTAGGTATGGCTGCTCCTCACAGAGGCCTTCATTGACCCCTAATTACTCCGGGTGGTTTCCTTGTAAACACCACAGTCCTGTGTGTGTGTGTTTGTCTCCGCCCACTAGAAACCAAGCATCTCGAGGCCAAGGCAGGCTCAGTCTTGTTCCTGGAAGTATTCTCAGCACCTAGAACACAGGTGCTCAAGAAGTGTGTATTTTCACCACTATATTTATAATAGATAACCAACTAGGACCTACTGTATAGCACAGGGAACTCTACTCAATATTCCGTAATGACCAGAATGGGAAAAGAATTTGAAAAAGAATAGATACATGTATATGTATAACCGAATCGCTTTGCTGTACACCTGAAACTAACACAACATTGTTAATCAACTGTGCTCCAATATAAAATAAAAATTTAAAAAACACTCTCACTTAAAAAAAAAAGAAAGAAAAAAAAAGAAATGTGTATTTTCCACTGAATGAAATGTTCACCCAAAATACCTGTAATGTCCCGGGAGAAAGAACTGCTGTCATTTGGGGTTATCTCACCTGGTTTTGAATAAGATATTGGAAGCCTCAATGAGAGATTCTCAAAGCTAACTGCATACTAGAATCACCTGGGAAACCTAAAAGTTACCTTTGCTTAGACCCTGCCCCAACCTAGGGGTGATGGGTCTCAGGCACCAATATGTTTTAAAACCCCTTTGTGTCATTGCTTGTGCAGCCAAGGTAGAAAGTACTGCTCTAAGTAACACGAAACTGAATAACTATACAACTACCGTGTTCTTTATCCTCTAGGTGAGCCGTTTCTGTGTCACCTCTGTCTAGGGCAACCTAAAGTGTTCTTCAGACTACCCTTGGGGCTTCTGAATACCTGCCTCGCTATCGCAAAGGGGCAGAATTAGGCACAAACCAAATGAAAAATTAACCTCCCAGGAAAGAAAGAGAAAAGGCACCCAAGTAACTGAGGTTCATCTGTTAGGACCTGCTCTCAAAACCTCAAACTCAAACGGGAAAGTTCCAGCACACTTCTCTCTTCCTTCATAAAAGAAAGTCATCAACAAACCCCTTCATATAGCTGTAGAAGTCAGAGGTAATCAACCAATCACTCAAGTGCAAAGTGAATAAAAAACAATGCTCCCAGAGGAATGTGTCCAAATTTCATCCTCTTTCTTGCAGGAAACAGAGACCAAGTAGTGGTGGGCTCAGAAACATTTGTCCATATTTTTTGTTATGGCAAACTCTAAATTTGAAGACCTTATGAATAATTGGGACCTCTACTTTTTTTTTTAAGGAAAAGCAATGGTTATTGATATTTTTCTCAAGCTGTGCAATTAATAAACTATTTTTCCTTTATTTTTCAAAATCACCATCAGAACTGTTAACAAAACCTAGATTCATGCTGAAAGTCAATTGGTTTCCCCTCCAGTTAGAAAAACCAAATGACTTTAGTAAAATGGAGCACACAGGATTACAAGTAGAAATTCAGGCCCTACCACTTGCCAACTGAATGAATTATAAGCAATTTTTCTTGCCTGTTAAATGAGAATCAGAACATCTATGCTCTCTGCCTCACATTTCTGTTTCTTACTAATAATGTTCACAAACATTATTCTCTGAAAATGTTGCGGTGTGTAAATGAAAATTACTGGTCTACTGTCTTGTAGGTGAACATTTTTTTATAAGCTCCTTTTTTAAAAAATTATTTATTTAATTTATTTTTGGCTGCATTGGGTCTTTGTTGCTGCACGCGGGCTTTCTCTAGTTGCGGCGAGAGGGGGCTACTCTTCGTTGCGATGCACGGGCTTCTCATTGCGGTGGCTTCTCTTGTTGTGGAGCACGGGCTCTAGGTGTGCGGGCTCCAGTAGTTGTGGCTCGCGGGCTCTAGAGCGCAGGCTCAGTAGTTGTGGCGCACGGGCTCAGCTGCCCCATGGCATGTGGGATCTTCCCAGACCAGGGCTCGAACCCGTGTCCCTTGCATTGGCAGGCAGATTCTTAACCACTGCGCCACCAAGGAAGCCCATGTAGGTGAACTTTTAAGCAAATAAATAAATAAGTAAATAAATCCAGTGGTTACTGTCATTAGAAATACTGACCTAAGTTATACTATGTGCCCAGCAAAGTGTTGAACAAAAAAGTTGTCCACTAGGGAAACTGAATCCATTAGACCAGAACAGTATGTAGATCACCCAACAGGGAAAGCCATTTCTTTTGCAACAGGAGAAACTCAGCTTGGCCAAGTACAGACATAACACGATAAATCCACCTATTCATCCCCAAAAGTCTGATCTAAAGTTCTTTCATCTCCTACAGAAGATGTCCTGGCTATGCAAGGGACTATTTAAATTCAGAGACCCTCTTATTAGTAAAGATCAGGGCACTAAACTTGAATGACTATGAGTTAACAAAACTTAATTCAAGAGTTTCAGTAGCTAAGAGGATCTGGAAAGTTGCAAGTTGACAGCAGTTTTGCAGTTGATCCTAGGACAGCTTAAAACAGAAGAACTCCTGCCTCCTAACTTCTCAAGGTTAGAAGCGACCTTTGAGGTTGTCTGGCTGAGAACATGCTGGGACAGGTATGGGTTAGAATCCTATGTGGTCCAGGTAAGTCTTTAACCTCACCTAGTTTAACCTCACTTAGTTTCTTTATTTATTAGTAAAACAGAGATTAAAAATATCTCTTTTGCAGAGCAAATAATCTGAAGCTTAGAGATGATATACCTAAAACCGGCACATATTAGATTATCAATAAATTATAGCTAATTTTTAAAAGTCAGTCGAGTGATTTTCAGATTTCTCCCAGTGTCAGAGCCCCTGGAAGCTGCAGATCACTGTGAAAAGTTGCTATAATTTACCAAATCATGTGAACCAGGAAAAGCTTATTTAGTAGCAAATATGACTCTATTTTATAGGTATATATAGTATCACAAAAACAACACATCTGATCACCAGAAGAAAGATTTTCTTAAATCCCCCCCAAACAATCTATTGAACTGGGTCATGTGTCAGATCTTCCTAAACTATTTGTTGGCCACTTGTTTATTTGATTTATGCCTGAGGTGGGAGCTGGCAGCAGCTGTAACCAGACAAGCAGTGGTAGACAAATGGAGAAAAAACCTATCATTTCGATTAGCTGCACACCTCATAGAGTTTGCAAACCTCAACTAATAACATATTATTGATACGGATAAACTAATTCAATGATTTTGAAACCTTTTTGAAAATGAGGAAACGCTTTCTTTAAAAAGATTTTTTTTTTTTTGCAGAAGCTCAAGATCTAAAACACAGAAAAGCAGAAGTCCCGAATGAAAAAACAGAACAAAAGCTGAGCAGCCTTTCTGTGAGCTTTGGGATGCCCTGCCCTTCTCCACCCCTTGAATGCATGTCTGAAGACTTCCTGGGCTTGGAGGGGGACATTCTAGAAATCCGTTAAGTCCAGCCCCTCATTCTGCAGATAAGGGAATTAAACCCCAAGGGACTGAGAGATCCACCCAAGGTAGCATCCTGAGTTTGTGAAAGAACCAACACTAGGATCCAGGCCTCTGAATTCTCTCTTCAGCATTTTCTCCCATGCCACCAGGACGACTCCAAGGTTCCTAGCTTTGGATTCTTCAAATAGCACACTTGGGAAATTTTGATTTATTTCCCAAGATAACTGGTTAAAGAGATGAGGCAGAACCTTGGCAAAGTAGTCAACTCCCTAAAAAATTTACCTTCTCAAACTTGCAGGTTGATCAGATGTCCCTCCTCTGCCTACCTTCGCTATTGTGTTCCATAATGTACCAAAATTCTCTGTTTATATCAGACATCATAAATGGCCTGTACAGTGTATCCAACTGTCTTGGACTGGTTGCCAACATTTAAAAATCAGAAGATTTTGCCTAAAAATTTGGATTTCCACCTTCTGTTGAAAAATGAAAAATTCTAGCAATACTGAACTTTCATTCCCAGTTGATAACACTCCCAGGAGCTGAGGAGAGGCAAGCACTCTCCACTGTGTCTCGGTCCCCACCAATCCCTACCTACTCGTGTCCATTATTCTCTGGTCCCTGTAGGCATTTGAGTTTGTGACCCATGGTCTAAAGCTTTTGTCTATAGAAGGATTTTTTGAGAATGGGACTTATAGGAACAAAGGTAAACCTAAGATACAGACATAGGGGATAATCTCATTTCAAAAGATGAGGTGAATGTCATCATACATAATGCTGCTTTCCTGCATTGATTAAGGAGGAAACTTTCAGAGTTTCCTGACTCGTTTATTTTTCTGAGAGCTGTTAAATTAACCATAGACTAATAGAGCTACAAGTCTCAGACTTGCTTTCCTGTGTGTCCCCTTTTACACGACTGTCTGCAGCACAACTCCAAACACTCTGCCGAGCCCCCGGGGAGATGTTATTAAACCACCCATCAGCCTGTTTCCTGCATCCCAGAGCACCTCCCTTAGCACTATGGTCAGGAGGAACTGGCTGAGAACCCCAGGATCAGCCCCAGGACTGGGCAACATGGGTGTGGACACAGCAGGCAAAATGAGAGCAATTCTTAAGAAGGATTCAGTCCTGCTCCCAGCGGCGGCAACCCAGGCCCTTGTGTCACATTCTTGCCCCTTGCACATCCTCAAATCTGTTATCACTGCACATACCTCCCCCTGTTCAATCACCTTACTCTCCTCCATCGCTGAAACTTACAAAAGTATCAGATAAACAAATTCACCCAAAGGTTTTAATAGTTCAGAATTGTGTATTTTTTATTTTAGCATCTTAACCTAAGTGTGTATCACTAATAATAGAATTTTAGGAATCATGATTAGTTGGTGAAAAGAACATTTGGAGATAAAAAGGGCTTACCCTCAAATTATACCACAAAGGAGGTTTATTTACTTTGTACCTGAAGGGCCACCATTATATCACCCCCCTCCTCCAGGACTTTGTTCAAATGCTACTTTCTCAGTGAGGCCTTCCTTAACCTCACAAATTAAAATTGTGACCCTCAGACTTCCCTGGTGGCACAGTGGTTAAGAATCCGCCCGCCGATGCAAGGGACACGGGTTCGAGCCCTGGTCCGGGAAGATCCCACATGCTGCGGAGCAACTAAGCCCGCGTGCCACAACTACCAAGCCTGTGCTCTAGAGCCTGTGAGCCACAACTACTGAGCCTACGTGCCACAACTACTGAAGCCCGCGTGCCTAGAGCCCGTGCTCCGGAACAAGAGAAGCCACCACAATGAGAAGCCCACGCACCGCAACGAAGAGCAGCCCCTGCTCACCGCAACTAGAGAAAGCCTGCGTGCAGCAACGAAGACACAACGCAGCCCAAAATAAAATAATTAATTAATTTTTAAATAAATGTGACCCTCCCCCCTCATCCCCACACTCCCTACTGCGTCCCCTGCTTTATTTGTCCCCATATCACTTAGCACCATGTGATATACTGTATCTTTTGCTGTTGTTTACTGTCTCTCCGCCTCCACTAGAACATAAGCCCCATGGGATAAAGATCTCTGTCTGTCCACCACATCCTCAGTGCTGTGGCAGTGCCTGGTCCACAGTATATACTCAATAAAGGTTTATGAAATAAATGAACTTGTCACGTATCATGCTCAAGCCTCGGGTGACAATTATTTCAATAGATAACAGGGGACTTCCCTGGTGGCGCAGTGGTTAAGACTCTGCACTCCCAATGCAGGGGCCCAGGTTCGATCCCTGGTCAGGGAACTAGATCCCACATGCATGCCGCAACCAAGAGTTCCCATGCCACAACTAAGGAGTCCACGTGCCGCAACTGAGGAGCCCGCCTGCTGCAACTAAGACTTGGGGCAACCAAATAAATAAATAAATATTTTTTAAAAAATAGTTGATAGAAAGGAGAACTTTTTTTTTTTAATATAAGTTTATTTATTTTTGGCTGCATTGGGTCTTCGTTGCTGCGTGCAGGCTTTCTCTAGTTGCGGCGAGCAGGGGCTACTCTTCATTGTGGCGCGTGGGCTTCTGATTGTGGTGGCTTCTCTTGATGCGGAGCACGGGCTCTAGGTGCGTGGGCTTCAGTAGTTGTGGCTCACGGGCTCTAGAGCACAGGCTCAGTAGTTGTGACGCACCAGCTTAGTTGATCTGTGGCATGTGGGATCTTCCCGAACCAGGGCTCGAACCCGTGTCCCCTGTATTGGCAGGCGGATTCTTAACCACTGTGCCACCAGGGAAGTCCAAGGAGAACTTCTTGATGATGAGAGTGACTACATATTTTAACGCTGGAAGGTTGCTCAGAAGTTTTGATGTAATCTTTCCTTTATATACATATATATTTGGTGGAACGAACGTACGTATTTCCTTTCCTAAATATTTTCAAGGACGAAATACAGTCTTTTTTTTTTTAATATTTAGAATAGATGTAGGGTAGCCCATCTGGGAAGCGGGATGCTAAATGAGATTGTTTTTTTTTTTTTTCAAAATGCTACAGTGTAACCACATCATATGTAAGGTGTGGGGTGTGGGGTATGGTGATGGTGGTGGTGTGGTGTGTGTGTGTGTTTATTGTGGCAGTTGCATCTTTAACTAGATTATGAACCTTTCTTCTTTTCCTCTGAGCTAACAATGATGGAGTTTAGTTCTTTATCTGAAATGTGTCCTAGTAAATATATGTAACAAGACCTAATTTGAAAAAGCAGCAGAGGATGTTCCTGGCTACTTAACTTTGCAGCACTGCCTTCCAGCTGTCCTTTGGGAAATAACTGTTTATCATTTTTGTTGTTGTTGTTGGTATTTATACCTTTTTACCATGCTTCTTTGAATTCTTCTAACAGCACACTTGGGAAGCTTTGATTTATTTCTCAAATACAAACAGCATGAAGCCTGAACTTCTGGTTCAAGTGTTCTAACCTGGCACCAAGGTCAGAACACAAATTGACTGATGGGTCCCAGACCAGTTTAGATTCATGGTAGCAACACAGGTACTATTTGTTGAACTAACCTGCCAATGTTCTGAGCAGAGGTGGGCACCAGAGACCAGTGAGAAACAGACCATCTTAGCATGAGAAAATGCTGAAAAGTTCTTTCATCACTGCTATGACTGGAGATAGCACCAGTGAAAATTTAAAGACCTAGAGCATGTAAGATTAGGTTACCAATCACAGATCAAAGGAGTGTAGAACAGAGGCAAGGAATGACCTGCCTTCTAAGTACCTGAACTTATGAAACCTCCCGGACATAATCTCATAGTAGAACCTTAATTCTGGTCTCTATTACAATCTATCCTAAGGAATAACACACGTACAGGGTTATTCATTACAGTACTGTCAGTAAAGGCAAAAGTTTAGAAACAACTTAAGTGATGACCCTGGGGACCTGGTTAACCAAATTATGGAATACCCATACAATGGAATACAATAAAATCATTCTTTAAAATTTGAGAGTACTCTTTATGAATGGAATTAGAATGATTTCAAATACAAAACCAAGATGTGGGATAATAGAGTATGCTATCATGGGGAAAAAGAGGCAAAACAAGAATACATGCATACAATTATATTTTCTTGTATACATATGAAATATCTCTGGAAGGGTACATAATAAACTGAATCATTGGCTTCTTCTAGAAAAGGACACTGGATAATGGGGGACAAGGTTTGGGAGAAACTTCTCACTGTATATCCTCTTGAATTTTGAACCAGACAAATGTAACTCCTAGGCAAAATAAATAAAATTAACATTTTTAAATAAAAAAATTACATTAAATAAGGCTTTTAAAGTTAATTAACCCTCTTGGCGGGGGCCGGTACAGGAGGTGGGTAGTGGGAGGTACAAACTACTGGGTGTAAGACAGGCTACAAGGATGATATTGTACAATATGGGGAATACAGCCAACATTTTGTAACAAATGTAAATGGAGTGTAATCTTTAAAAATTGTATAGAAAATTAAAATACAAACGTTAAGGAAGCCCTTCTTAATCTATGACGCCTCATTCTTGCACCATTTCCATGGGTTTGAAATTTTTTTCAAAATAAGAAGATCAAGTAAAAACAAACGAAAAAGAATATGCTCTGCTCTGGGGTAGTAAGTTGGGTGCCTCCAGCTTGAGGCTGTCAAGGAAGGGGAAGTGCCAAAGATAATTTGCTTGCTTCAGAAGTATACTTATATTGGCCGCAGAGCTGAGCGCAGAGTGGAAACCCTTTCTTTGCTGCCATCATGAAATGGGTTTCCAACACTGGCCATGCAGTTTCTGATTGCGCCATCAGAATCAGGCACAACCTTCTTTAACTGAAAATGGCCAACTCCCCCTTGGGTTGGTTCAGTACAGGGGGGAAAAGAAAATGGCACAGTTAACCCTTTCTCTCCATGCTTTGGTAACCGAGCAGATAAAATGCCAAACATGTAGTAAAGGACTTAAACGAAGTCAAAGCTTCGGTTTTGGAAAAATTTTCTTGGCCGACCTCTGGGAAGAGAGGCAGTCCCTCAGGGACTCATAGCAAACAAGGTATTTCCTCTGTGTGGGCTTAGCAAGAGTAAACGTGCAGTGAGGTAGTTTATGATGGAGGGATGCTTGAATGAAAAGGGAGAAGAGTCAACAAATCGTGTTTCAGTCCTGACTCTACCTCAGCACTTATCATAGGATCTTAATTTTTACAGCCTGAGTAGCCTCCTCTATAAAATGGAATCATAATCACTGCCTCACCCACCTTCCTGGACCAAAAGATATAAAAGGTTACAAAGCATTTTTAAAACTCTGTGGCACTAGAGGTGAACGTTAGGGAAATAAACATAAGACAAAATACCTTTTGGTGATAATTACGAAGTTTTCAGAGAAGCAAACATATCTTTAGGATCCGATACATCATAACTTTCTAGTCTTAAACCTACATCTGCTGCATTACCTGGGACAAGTCCCCTAGCCTCTCTGAGCCTTAGTTTCCTCACTGAAAAATGCTGTTAATGCTACCTACTTAACAAAGTAGTTAGCTATGAGAATTAGGTGGAGTAACCTATACAAAATGGAGAGCTCACCAGTTTCTTTCCCATGTACCTTGGGTAATGAATCATGGCCTCAATCAAAGGATACTTCATTTGCTGATTTGCTTCATTCCTCAAACTCTCTGTACTGTCTCTCAATTTTTCTGTAAATCTATAAGTGTTCTAAAAAATAAAATCTATTAGTTTAAAAAAATATGTATTTAAAATGTAAAGTGATTGAAAAGGGGGACTCTGGAGCCAGACTGCTTGAGTTTGAATCACAGCTTTGCCGTGTACTAGATGGATGACCTGGGGAAATTTAGTAACAGCTTTGTACTTCAGTTTCCACATCTATAAGCACTATGTAAATTTTTGCTATTAATATAAAATAATACTAATTATTATTATTATTACATTGCACTCAACAATGAGAATACAGTGATGAACAAGGCAATTTAAGCAAAGCCCTCTGAAAGCACCCACCGTTATCTTAAATGTAGACCCAAAGAGGTTAAGTTACTCCACCAGGGCCACATAGCTAGTTAATGAGAGAGGACTAGAGAAGACCAGCCAGGACTAGTTAGAGACTTCCAGATTGCAAGCCACTGTCTTTCCACTGCCCCATGCTATGCAATCAGATTCAAATCTGGACACTGCAGAGTCCTGGAACTACCACAGTGGATTCGGGAAGTCAGTTGGAATTGGCCCAATAATTCTGTGCATTCCTGACCTCCACCCTCTTTCTACATCCCATTCCTTAGGGTGTTGTCCTCGCCTGGCTTACATGTGGATCTTCCTGCAAATTTCAGAATTGGAGTTCACGGTGGAGACAACGTGGAAATGCCACATCCCCCATACCACTTGCATTTCTTTTGTGCTTGTGAATCTTATACAAGAACAAAGGTTGAGTCTCTCAGAGACGTTCTGGAAAGGGACAGATCCAGGTGTGGTGGGGCCTGATGTGTATACAATACTGCGGGCTCGCTTTTAGGAAAGGAATACGTAATTACAAATTAAAAATTAGGTACCAGGCCTTGGAATGCATGCAAATGAAGGGCCCTGAAATTTAAGCATTATTAGCTTCCTGGTAAATCCAGCTCTGCTCCTACAGTGACTAATTCCCTTCTTTCCCTCTTCCCTTCATCTTTGCTTCCACCCGTGTCACTTGCACCTGCCCTGCCATCTAGCACTCACTGTGCCCCAGGCAGTAACTTCTTCTTAAGTTTACATTCTGATTTTAAAAATGAACTTTGCTCCAGTCTGCAGATTATTATCCAAATTATGATACAGGCACAGCTTTTCTTGATATGAAAGAATAAAATGATGTACAGTTAACCTGTGGGTGGCATGTAATCATGCTCCACGGGGCTGTGCATTATTAGACTTGATAGACCACAAAGTAGCCAGAAACTTCTGTTTTCTGTTTGTGAACACACCCAGGGCCAGGCTCTTCTATGTCTGGGACATTCAGCAAATAAAATGATCCTCTCAGAAGGGGCTGGGGCTGGGGCTGGGGTTGGGGGTCCCTGGCGGTCCAGTGGTTAAGGCTCTGTCCTTTCACTACAGGGGGTGCGGGTGTGATCCCTGGTGGGGGAAGATCCTATGTGCGGCAGGGCGTGGCCAAACAATTTAGAAAAAAAAACAAAAAGAAGAAGGAGGGAATGATATAACAATCTAGAGAAGAGAACATCGTATAGTTACGCATAATTATGCATGATTAATAGAATACTTTTACACATGCCATCTGACCTAACGCTCACACCATTTGATGTACGTAGTGTGGTTTCATTAAACCCCTGCCCCCGGTGACAGATTGGAGACTGAGGCCTACAGTGACTGAAGTTTGATTCTGAACCCTTCCCTGCTGATTTCCTTTCCCACAGCACCGCCCCCATTATCCTCACATTCAGGGGACACAAAGAGTGCACAGGCCGCAACTGCACAAAGAACCCATAGACAAAGTAAGTCGAGGCTGTTTTGTGGGTGATTTGGGGACGGGAACTTGTTCCTTGTGGGTAGGGGTGGGGTGGAGCTATTTTCTCGGCTGGGATTATCCCGATGAGTCATCTAGGTTGATCCCATGGTTTGCATAGTTCCTCACCTTTCCCCTCCCCTGGACAGCAGTATCACCCAACCCTGGAGCCGGGATCGCATGTGCCCTTCACTGCCCTGCTTGTCCCCGGCAGCCGGCTCAGTCGGGGCCTGGCACGGAGCCACCAGCCTGAAGCAGGAGGGGAGGAGGCGTGTGTCTCCCAGTGGCTGTCAGCTTTCCCAGCTGACTCAACTCGACACCTCCCTCCCCCCGCCGGGCACACAGCCTCCAGTTTTCAGGCTTGTCTGGTGGTTCTCAGTGGGGAGCACCCCCTTCCTACTGCCCGGGGCGCCTGGTCTGCAGCCTGGGGCTGCCGGCAGCGGCACCAGGGCCCCCTGCCCGCTGGCCTGGCGGGCCCTCTCTCAGGACGATTCGAACCTGCTGCAATGGAGAGTTCAGAATATGGGTCAAGGTGCTCTCAGAAGGGCCCAGGGGAGGATCACCTGACCGGGAGGTGGATGACTCAGCGGGAAGGGAAGGGGTGCGGGCTGGAATCTCCTGGCCCACGGGGCCTGGAGGAGGAAGGCAAGTTGTCTCCATCTGGCTGCCTGCCAGGGGAGGAAGAAGAAGGACGGAAGGAAGGATAAAATGACCGCGGGTGACCCGACTAGGGTGGAGTCCAAATCCTCCCCAGAGCAGGCTGTCGCCCTCACGGAGCTGAAGCCACTCCCAGGTCAAACTGCCACTGTGGCTGTAAAGACCTAATTAGCTGCCTCCCCTGCCCAAGTGGGAAATCAAAAGGACAGAGCGCTCATCTCTCCAGACTCCAACCACCCAAGGCCCCTACAAGAAACCCAAGCCACCGGCCTAGCATGCAAAGGCAGCCGTCCCTCACAGAGGCGATTTGGTTTCTCCCTCAATTAATCCCGAATGTGAAAATTACTAACCCATTTTATTTTACATCTCCACGCGTTGGGGGCCTCCTTTCAAGGGTGTGGCAGGGGCCGCAGTTGCTGGAACAGCAGCTGCGCTGTCTGAGCCTCACTTCCTCTGGTTCCAGCTGCAGGTTCGTCAGGGCCAAGCAGGGAGTTTCCTCATTCTCTGGGCTTTCGGCTTTTCTAGGCGGCCACCCGCACCTACCACCCTCCGCAGCTGCTCGCCCGCCCTCTGTGGGTAGCGAGTTTGGGACTCCCTGGTCCCATGAGTCAGAGCCAGGCTGGAGACAGACAGCAGGCTTCCTTTATTAAATCAGCCTCCTGCCCTGTACACCACAGAGGGAAGCTATAATTACTCGTTTGGCCTGGCTCTGAGAACTGAGCCACAAATGCTTGACTAGGAGGGATGGTTCCTGATTCCTGCATTTATCTAGTGCACCCCAGTTTGGAAATACAAACAACAGCCAGGGGTTCAAGCCTGTTACGCATATGTCAGATGTTTTGCACATATAACAGCGTGCGCTGGACCTGGACACTGATGGAGATTGCTAGAAAAATTGCTATATTAATGCTGCCAGGAATTTTTTGTTTTGTTGTGTTGTGTTTTGTTTTTTTAATGCGTCCTGCCTTGTTGCCAGTCTCATTTGAGGCAGGCTGCTCATTGCTGATGTTGGTTTTTAAGAGATAAAGGAAGAGGCAACAAAACATTGTTTTGGATCCTCAGGACTGTTTTAGCCATCTGGCATAGAGACACAAAATCTCTGGCCTCCCAGGGCCTACAGAAGTGTTTGAAACCTGAACCCTGAAAAAAAGAGTTGGCTCTAAAAGAAAAAATTAAACCACCAAATGAAAATAATATAGCCAATCTTCATTAACTGTTCAATTTACTATTCGTTGGCTTATTCACTCATTCATTCATTCATTCCTGGAAGCGTACATTTCTGCCATTCATTCACCAAAGATCTGCTGAGCTGTTTCTCTGGCCAGGTATAGTTTCAGGCACTATAGTTTCAGGGCTACATAAGTGCTAAACCAATTAAAGATATAGACAGAACTAAGCAAATATTCCTGCCCTTGTGGGTGAATAACAGACACAAAAATAAGCAAATTATATGGTATGTTAGAGATAATAAGTGTGATTGATAAGAGGAAAAAAATAGAGCAGGGTTAGGGGAATTATTGGTAAAGGAGAAATTCATAAACATCTCATGACATTTAAGAACAATTTGCAGGTTAGAGTTCTCTCACAGTGAGAGTTCTCAAGTCTGCATAATAATTGCTGAGAAATTATAACCAATCATAAATGAGTTACATTTGACTACAGTAAAATTATAAAAATCTTCTAAGCTTTGTTTAGAACCAAAATTTGGGTGCATGTTAAATATATCTGATGGGAGATAAAAAGTAAAAGTGCCAAGGCATCTGACCCTGCCTCTGGGTACCGGTAAGTAAAGGCACTTCGTTCAAGTATTACCGGATACCTATAATATAGTGGTTAAGGGCTTGGGTGTCAGATGCCAGGGTTCAGGTATGGTGAATGGATCCATCATTTACTATTTGTGTGATTCTGGGAAAGATATTTAATTTCAGTTCCCCCTCTTTTATAAGAGGGTAATATAGAACCTACCTTATAGGGTTTCTGAAATGATGAAACAAGATAATAAAAGTAAAGGTGTTAGTTAGGATAGCACCTGGCACTTAGTACGTGCTCAATACCTGTTAATCTATTATTATCGTTGCGGTTAGGATGATCACAGTGATGATAACAATGAGTTGCCAGGCACCGTGCTAGGTATTGGGGACCCACAGCTGAAGAAGACAATGACATGGTCCCAACTGGGAGAGACTTTGCAAGCATGTTGTGCTTCATTAAATCTCACGGCCCCCTGGCAGGGTGATCCCCACTGCACCACTAATCATTGTTAACCATACTTGGATGGCCGATAAAAACGAACAGACCACAGTGAGACACCATTTGATAACCTTTCAGTTGGAAAAAATTAAGAAGCCTGATAATGCCAAGTACTGGAGAGGAGGTGGATCAATAGGATCTTCACACGTTCATTGCTGGTGAGATGGTAAATGGGTACATTCACATTGTTTTTCAGGAGATGTGTGCAAAACGTTCAGCTCAGCATGTTCAAAGGAGTGGAAAGCTGGTAACGACTCAAATGTTCATTGACAGGAGAATAAATTTATACTTGTGGGGCCTCTCACCTTCTGAGATGGCCCACCCTCTGTCTGTGGAGTGTGTTTCTCCCAAGGCAGTTTTCGCCTTTTGAGATGGACCACATTCTTTCTATGGAATGTGTATCTGTCTAAATAAATCCACTTCTTACCTATCAAAAAAATAAAAAGTACTCATGGGATGTGATAAAGAGGACAAAGGGACCATACATAGCTCTATGCTACAATATGGATGAATTTTAGCAATATAATATTTTGAGGAAAAAGTATATTTCAGAAGACTACATACAGCAGAATATTCTCTTAAGCAAGGTAAAAACAAGATCTAAGCAATGCAACTTTTAGAAAAATATATTAAAATTAATTTTTAGAAAAGCAATGAATGGTAAAGTCAAGATTCAGGATGGGTGAGGGAGGCAAAGTGATGGGAAGGGCTGAAACACATAGGGAGAAGTGGGTGGTGGGTTCACAGGTGTTTACTGTATTATAAATAAATAAGTAAACATAAATAAATAATAAATAACCAGATGCATGCTGTGCAGGGTCCAAATGAAGACGAAAGAATGTCATGAATCAAAGATTATGAATGATCCTGTGTACTTGGATTCAATAAAAGAGAAAATGAAACTCTACTCTTGGGATGGGTGTGAAGCACACCTCGGAAGGGTGTGGGCTTGTCAAGACAGAGTGGATAAAGGACCCTGAAGAAGGGCAGGGGTGTGTGAGTTTCCATGAGGATTAGGCAGCATTGACCTTGGAGGTGGGGGACCCTTCACCAGTCACGTGCTGCTGTGCCGGTTCAGAATTGTCACCTGCAGTCAGAGGGCAGGAGCAAGTGGTCACTGTGATGGGGGCAGCAAAATGTCCCTGGCAGAGCCCTGTTCACGTCCTGGGTCTATCCACGTGGTGGCTGGCCCTCAGTGCCCTCTCCCTGGGGTCTTTGCCAGGCCTGCCCTGGATAGACTTCTAGTTCCTGTGTGTTGTTCTCTCTCTGCCCGGCCTGGCCCTGACTTGAGGGATGCTGGCTGTGTGCAGAGAACCCCGTTCCAGCTGGGAGTCCTGGCACCTCCCCCAAGGAGATGCAGTTTGGTCACTGAACCCACAGTCCTAGCCCTTCTCTCTCTTGCTCTGGGGGGAGCCCAGGAGGAAGTGCACTCAGACAGCTAAGATGCCTGCAGTCATGGCCAGGCCCATGGGTCACAGGCTGGATGGAGCAAGCACGTTTTCATTGATAAAAAGGCCCCGGAAGCTGGCACCAAGCAGAGAAAGCTTGTTAGGCCCAGGTGATTGATTTCACGGACAGAACTAACTGGGATTCTCAGAGGCACACGGAGGGCGGTCCTGTCTCTCTTTTGTGCTACTGCTGGTGGGGTCAGGGCTTTCAAGTTCTGGGAGCTGCTCAAAAGCCCCTCACCCAGCCCCACGCTCCAGAACAATCATTGATACCTCAAGAGACTGGAATCAGAAAGACCCTAGATCAGGTTGTAGGTGGGCAGTTTCTAACTGTCTCATTAGTTTAATTCTCTAAACCTAAACAACGGGGAAAATCATATGGTCA
Organism: Aethalodelphis obliquidens; assembly: GCF_003676395.1. Lineage (NCBI taxonomy): Eukaryota > Metazoa > Chordata > Mammalia > Artiodactyla > Delphinidae > Aethalodelphis > Aethalodelphis obliquidens. The sequence goes on along the minus strand of NW_020838019.1, from coordinate 6,334,760 downwards.
TTGCCTGACTAAAAGGCATCAGTGAGGACCACATGACATAACTGAGAACAAAGTGCTTATCAAACAGAAAGGTCCAGTACGTTTGTGTTAGAACACACGCCCGTCGAGGGTGGGAACTGTGTCTGACTCCTTCTCTGCTGGACTCCCAGGATCAAGGACAGTGCCCGGCACGTAGTAAGTGCTCAATAAAAATACTTCTGGAATGAATGAATTGGAGTATTATGGATTAGAGTAAAACTAATGATGATGAGGATCATTCCTGACCATGATATGAAAATTAATTTCATCTTGACTACATACCAGGCAAAACGCTAAAAGCTTTTCATTGATAGTTCCATTTAAGCTTCACAAAAACCCAATGAAGGAGGTGCTAGTATTATTCCCATCCTGCAGGTCAGTTAATGTGATCCAGGGAAGTTAGTGATTTTCCCAAGGCCACACCCTGGCAGAACAGGTTATTACCCAGGTGACATATTTAGGGGGTTCGGAGAGGCTCGTTCCCCGGAAGCGGAACACAGGCAGCCTTGGTGCCTGAGAGGCCACCATGATATCAGTGGATTCTGACACCTTGAATGCCGCAAGATTCCAAATGAAAGTGCAGACACCTCTGAAAAACAGTTAAACCTAACTGTCTCATCAGGGAATAATCTGGCTTATCTGTTTTCTTCCTAAGTGTAGATGGTGGGGTTCTCTTGCAGGGATGGGATTCAGGGGAGTTTCCCCGAGTGAGTGGGGATTACACATGGCAGACTGGAGGGCTGCTACGAAGGGGGCTGAGAAAGGGTCCAAGATGCATGTTGGCTGTTCTGTTGAGAATTGGCCTAGGACTTCAGGAGGGCAAAAGGGTGTTTGGGTCCCCAAATCGCCTTTATGGGGTGTTTTTACAGAGCAGCTGGAGGACACTGGAAGAAGGCTATCTCTGAGAGGGGTAGCAGTATTGGGGAATTATCATAGGAGCCTTGCTTTTATGTTTGAATTTTTTATAATAAGAATATATTCACTTACTACTTGTGTGGTTAAAAATATATTGAAATAAATGAACAACTAAGTGAAGCGGGGGTGGAGGAAGGTTGAGAAAAGGTCATGGGTTGGATCCTCCAAAGGAACGCAGCTTCCAAGACTGCAGAGCCCGCGCCAGGCTGCAGCTCTCCAGGGCTTGGCTGATTTACTGGAGATGAACGGCAGCCCCCAGCATTCCCAGGGCATGGCGGCCAATGAGCCTGATCCACAGCTGGGGGGGGGGGGGGAAGTATTTGCCTTTGCAGTTGGCAGCATGTCTGTGCCTCTGAGCCTTCCTCATGAGAGACTCATTATGCAGTTTGGTCACATGCCCTATGCATTTTAATGAATGAGTCAGGGGACAGACTCAATTTGAAAGAGGAATCGAAGCTCTCTAGGCTGGGTGAAGGGCTCTCAAGGGATGCTCTCACAGCTTGGATTACAAGAAAAGGAAAGAAGGAAGCTATTTCCGTTTAGAAAAAGGAAAGGAAGGTCAGAAGGAAGGAAGGAAAGAAGGAAGGAGAGAGGAAGCAAGGAAGGAGGGGAGGAAGGAGGGAGGGAAGGAAGAAGAGAAAGAGGCAGAAAGAACGGTGTAGAGTTCAGAAAACAGTCCTGGAACAGATGCTGCTCACCAGACACTCCCTTGCTCTTTACCCTCCACCTATTTACTCAAAACATTCAGTGCTTTTTAAGTGTCAGCTACCATGTTAGGCAGGGGAGTTACAAGACAAATGAGATAGAGTCCTTGCCCCAAAGGTCTCTGCAAAAACCAAATGGGTTTGGTCAAGTCAGAGCAACTACACAGGGGTCTAATTTGGGAGGTGGGGTGGGCAAAAGAAGGTCATGTTCACTCCCTTCCTGGGAAGGGAGGTCCCTTACTGATGGTCAAGGGCTATCATCTCTCTAGCGCTTCCTGCTTGCCAGACACGGGGTGAGCAGTCCACGGTGAGCATCTCACTGAATCCTGGCAATAATCCCACGAGGCAGATCCTGTTACTGTCACATTTTTTACAGAATAGGAAACCGAAGCAGAGTGAGCCGCCTGCCCAAGGTCACCCAGGGATTTGAACTCAGGTCTGTCTGACTCCAGAGCTCTTGGCAGTTCAGGTCTCCGCTGTCAGCCAACCACTGGATGGGGAATGCTGGGGAAGGCCTTTCCCTTCCCAGGCTGCCTTCCAAGAACACTCTGAACCCCCAGGAGGAAGAGGTTGGTGTGAATCCAGATGCAGTCAGCGCCAGGCAGCCTGGGAGTGGATCTGAAACCTCACTGAGCGAGGCTGTGTGTGAGACTCAGAGCCCAAGGGCAGCGGGGAGAGGAAGGAAACGCAGCCTCACGGCGGTCAGTTGGGGCGACGTGCCCGTTCCCAGCCTCCACACCACAAAACACAGGGCAGCAGATGCTCGGCAAACGGGTGTGTGGGAGTGAGCCGTACCCTTAGATGGCGGTCGAGCAGGCAGTATCACTGAATTACTCAACAAAGCCACCTCGGCTTTGAACTTTGAGCCAGGCTCTGCTGGAACAGGGCCTGGGGGGAGAGGGGGGCTCTCACCACTGTGAAGAGGATTTCTGCCATCCCCCTGCCACCCCCAAGTGGGAGAACACAGCCTGGGAAGAAGGCAAGAACTGAAAAGCCACGGCACACCCACATTCTCATGAATTTTTACAGCTGGAGAGAAAGAGTGATACACAAACATAGCAGGACACAGGGGCCCTGGGCTTCGTGCTGGAGAGAAAAGCAAGGCCACCTGCCATGAACCTGGCCTGTACACAGAGACAGGCAGCTTTTACTGAGTGATTACTACATGCCAGGGCTGTCATACACATTATTCCCTTGGACCCTACTGCGTCCTCGTGAGGGAGGTACTGTCATCATCCATCGTACCCAGGAGAGACTGATGCCCAGAGAGATGAATAACGTGCCACTGTCTGTTTTTCCCCACTTCTGGTTTCCATGAGAAGGGATTTTCCCTGAACACACTTTTGGTCTTGACTCTCACTGCCCATGCCCATGGAATGACGTCTGACTGGAAAGCTTGGGAAGGCTATCCGCAACGTTCTGCTCTGCTCCCTCCTCCTTCCAGGCTGTTAGGAAGCCAATTTGTTCTCACACTAAGCTACATCCCCCATGCTAGCTTTCGTGATAATTAAGGTGGTACCTTGGCTCTCTGCCATTCCTTTGTCCTTTTTATTCAGTGTGTTCAGAGCCGGGATGTAGAAGAGGGGTGCTGTTTTTTGGAAGGCTCTTTGGAGAGCCCAACAGCACTTAGGAGGATCCCAAGTGCTCTGGCCAAACCACCCCCATTTAACTGGGGATTCTGCTCTCTCTCCATGTCTTGGCAAAGGACACTCTTGGGTCTGGGACCACTTTCCCTTGGGAGAAGTCAGCCTGGCAACAAACGCGGCCTTAACCCTCCCCCCAATGTTTTTTGGACTGGCACCTTTTTTCCGGGACGAGGAAAACTAAGTCCTGTACCCAGTTTCTTGTTGTACATGGAATTGGTCATGAGAGGGTATCCCTGGGGTGGCAGGGTCTTGGCCTGTGTACCAGCTCTCTCCCTTGCCACCTGCCCGGGCATCAGTGATGGGTACTTGACCCCACCCAGGCTGCTGCCAGTCTAGACTGCTTACTCTGCAACAAACCTGGGCAGCTGACCCAAACCCCCTGTCAGGCCCTGATTAACCCATACACTGTATATCTCAGTTTCCAGTGCCAGTGGATCTGCCAGGGGATTCAGAGCCAGTTATGTTATGTGGCACCAGCTGCCAAGCCCATATTACCTGGCTGTGTGACGAGGGGCAAAGTCCTGACCTGCTCTGTGCTCTGATTTCCTCATCTGTAAAAGGGGATAGTACCTGTCCTCCTGTCTGTCTCCCAGGACTGTGGTGAGATCAAATATGTAGAACATAGTTGAAAAAGAACCAAAATACTCCATGAGATAGAAGGGAATTTTTAAAAATCATTTTTATCAGCTTTTATAATGTGCCCAAAGACTTATGAAGCATCTATAGCAAACATATTCGGCTTTGTCATCAGGGCTGGGCCACCTTCGTTTTGGTAACCTTGCCCAACTCCCTCTGCAATTTCCCTCTAAGAATCACCCCTCCCCTTCCCCTCAGTCATACAGATCCAGGGACTCCGCCTAGGAAAATGAGTGCATCTCATTTCTTTGGACCACAGTGATTGCTTCACAGATGGTCATGTGACCCCATGAGGATCAGTGAGACTTTTCCTAGGACTTTTGGAAAAGAGATTCTCTCTGGAGATCCTGAAAGGATACAGGGGCTAAAGCGGATGCTGTCATCTTGTTTACCACTTTAACCCAAAACTCAAATTGAAACATAAAATATGAACCAAGAAGTAGAGAGAAACCAAGTCCTGATTTTGACATTAGAACCCCAAACCCAGCCAGGACCACCAGTGATAACGTGATTTGTAATAAGCAATAGAAATATTTGGTCTGGGCTTCCCTGGTGGCGCAGTGGTTGAGAGTTTGCCTGCCGATGCAGCGGACACGGGTTCGTGCCCCGGTCCGGGAAGATCCCACATGCCGCGGAGCGGCTGGGCCCGTGAGCAATGGCCGTTGAGCCTGCGCGTCCGGAGCCTGTGCTCCGCAAGGGGAGAGGCCACAGCAGTGAGAGGCCCGCATACTGCAAAAAAAAAAAAAAAAAAAAAAAGAAATATTTGGTCTTCCTCCGTAGTTCTTGGCACGGAGGTCCTAAAACTCTTGGAATTTCCTTAATGAACAGAGCAGTAAAGGTGTCCTTTGTTATGTTCATAATGCGGGTTTTGGAAAGCACCTAAGGATGAGGGCCGGTTACCAGGAGAACCAAACAAGTGATCAGAAGGTTGGAACTTTCAGTCGCACCCTTGCCGACCTCCCGTGAGGGGTGAGGGCTGGAGATAGAGTTCAATCCCCAATGGGCAATGATTTAATCCATCATGCCTATGTTATGAAGCCTCCATAAAACTCCAAAAGGACTATTTTCAGAGAGCTTCCGGGTTGGTAAACACGTGATCTGGGGAGAGTAGTGGGCTGGGAGAGGGCATGGAAGCTCCGCCCCTTTCCCCATACCTTGCCTCATGCATCTCTTCCATTTAGCTGTTCCTGAGTTATATCCTTTCATAATAAACTGGTAATCTAGTAAGTAAACTGTTTTTCTGAGTTCTGTGAGCCACTTTAGCAAATTAAAGGAATCTGAGGAAGAGGTTGAGGGAATCTCTGATTTACAGCTGATCGGTTGGAAGCATAGGTGATGACCTGGACTTGTAAATAGTGCCTGAAGTGAGGTGGGCTTGGAGTGAAGGGCAGTTGCGTAACCTGTGGGATCTGACAGGTATTTCCAGGTAGGTGGGGTCAGGACTGAGTTGAACTGTAGGACACCCATCTGGCATCTCAGAGAATTCCTTGGACCACCCCCTCCAAACCACACACTGGAAAGTGGGTACAGAACCCTCTCACCAGCCCTGGACTTCTCAGTTTAAGGTAAGGTGCCAAATTCCTTTTTTGTCCAAAGGCATCTTGGGTTGGATTTTCTGTCCCTGGTTACCAAGAGAATCCTAATGGACACAGTATTACCTCGTTTAATCTTTTCACCAACTGTGAGCTAAGTATCGGAACCCCTAACTCTACAGATGAGGAAGAGAAACAGGCACAGAGAAGTGATGTGATGTAAACGGTGCAGGCAGGATTTCAACCTGGCCTCCTGGCCCCTGGAGCCCGCATTCTATCCACTCTGCAGGGGCTTGGGAGTACAGCTGAGTCTCATAGTCATCTCTGTCACAGACTTCAGTCAGCAGTAGAGCATCTGCTGGCAGAGGAGAGCCCTGATTCTCTTGCAGCCAGTGGCTGAAGGAGGACCTAATTCACTTGGTGTTCTCTGCCACATGTGCCCTCTTCCTGGAAGAAAAACACCAACAGAGGAGGAGCTTAGTCAATTCCTACAGGGTTTAAGCTTGATGTCAAGGGCCTGGAGAGCTTGGAATGGCCCAATATCTTCTCCTTCCAAGGATTGATGTTCAGTGTCTACATTTTACAGTTTTGGTTTTTTTTTTTTTTTTGGCCATGCTGAAGGATCTTAGTTCCCTGACCAGTGATCGAACCCATGGCCACTGCAGTGGAAGCACGGACCCCTAACCACTGGACCACCAGGGATTCCCTAGAGTTCCACTCTTTTCTCTGAAGATACCAGACTCTGGTAAAATGCAAATACCTCTCAGGACTCCAGGGCTTACAACCTGAGCTGCTATCAGTGGTGACAGTTTTGTAGGAATAATGGCTTTGAGAGGGGTTTAGGGTACCAGGTGCATGGCTGGGCTGGTAATGGTGGCACTCTGGAAGAGGAAAAGGGTGCAGAAAGGGACATCTGAGAATTGGATACGTTTCAGTTGGTTAAGGGAGCAGGTCATCCATGTAAGTGTGATAATGGGATCAAATAATACGCTATCTGGGATTTGCTGCAAAATAACAGGGGGATGGGGAAAGTAGGTGGAAATATAGATGAAATAAGATATATACACTAATATGTATAAAATAGATAACTAATGAGAACCTGCTGTATAGCACAGGGAACTCTACTTCATTTCGCTGTACAGTAGAAACTAACACAACATTGTAAAACAACTACGCCCCCCCCCAAAAAAAAGGATTGGCCATTAGTTGATCATTGTTGAAGCAAGGTTACCAGTACATGAGGGTTTATTCTGTCTACATGAGCATATGTTTGAAATATTCCATAGTAATATTTTAATTATGAATAATTAAAAAAACATGATTTAAAAAACATGTTTTGTGCTTTATTCTTTATATCTTGTATGCACCTCACAAATGTTTTCTCCCCATTTTAAAGATGGTAAAACTGAGGCTCAGAGAGTTTAAGTCATTTATGCAAGGTGGAATTGAGAGCTAAACCCAGGCTTTCCAACTCCTGTATCCCAAGGTTAGTCTGGGGCAGAGGGCAGCAGAGGCAAGTTGGCAGCCCCTGCTTGACGGGGGCTGACAGGCAAGGACCGGAGCTAGGTGAGCCAGTCTTGTCCACATCCAAGTCTTGCCGAGAGGCAGCCCAGCCTGTGTGTAACTGGTGTGGCGAAGACCCCGGCAGGGCCTCACGGATTCATTGAGCGCACGGTGGAAAGCTCCTGGCCACTGATTTCACATGCTTCTCGGTAGTTAAGAAAACACTGAGTCCAGCACAGCAGGCTCTGGCTCTGGACCCTTTCATGGGCATCCTGAGGACTGCTGCCTGAACATCTGGGTCTGATAAAGCCCACGTGGGCTTCCCTGCCGCCTTTGCCATAGCTATTTCCGCACGTACCCTTGAAGCTCTGTGCGTGTGGAGGGTCTTTCCTTTTCTTTCCTCCCAAACATATGGATTCCCAGCTCCTATTTCAAACTCAAATACTCCTCTGCTATAAACTCCCCAAAGCTCTCAATTTCCTTTTTCCATTGCTCATTCTTTCCTGAAGTGCATGAAAAAGCCTCTCTTAGCTCTGTTCCAATTTCCTTGTTTATGAAAGAAGGGCAAGGAGAACAGTGATTTCAATGATCAAAGTTAAGCAGGTCCTGATTCCTTCCTTAGGAGAGCACACCCCAATGACCTGGGAGATCCCAACTTACCAGGTACGAAAACAAATCACAGGAAAGCCCTGACTCCCCCCAAAACACTCATCCTGCAGGAGGCCTGATACAGTGCCAGCTGCTTCCTTTATCTGGCTGAAACGTCCTCTTTGAAAACCACTAATGGAATAGAAAGAAGAAAAGAAACGGGCATGATTCCCAGAAGGTTACTGCTGGAGTGGGAGTGTGTTATCTGGGAAGGGAAGAACAGGTCCTTGCCTGCTCCTTAGCCTGTGGCCTTGTGTTTCTTCATGATGATGGCAACTCACAACTTAGAGGCAGAAAGAAGCCAGTCCTCAGCACTGAAACACCGGACACATCAGCACCAACAGGGTGAGGGAGGAAAAGGGACTCAGTGCATCATGAAGTACCTGGGGGACAGAAGGTTCCCCACCCAGGGAGAGACCCTCAGGTGCCTTCACGGGGCCCAGCAGGTAACATAATGATAAAAGGCAGTGGACATTGGTTTCAGCCTGGAGGAGCCCTGGGTAGCAGCAGCGGGGCCTGGAGACAGCAAGTCCTCTCTGGAGGGGGCAGCAGCCATTCACCTCTGGCTGGTTATTCTTGTGGAAGAACGTGAGCCTGGTGTTGCCACATCTTCCATTTTTCCAAAGACGTGGAGATCTGGATTTTACATGAAGTCTCCCAGTTTGGGAACTGATTTTGATGGAACATATTGCAAAGGCTGACATTAGGAGCTCAATAAGATCTGTCTCGCAGTGTGAGTTCACCCAAGCAGCCCTGGTTTGCAGCCCAGACCTAGTAACTGGTCCTCTACACCTGCAGCGTGGTCAGCAGCGCTGGGAAAAGTAGCCAGGAAGAGGTCAGAGGCAGCCATGGGGCAAAGGGCATCGCCTGGCACAGGAAGGAGGTAGCCCTGCCTGCTGTTCCCGGGCGCATAAAACACTCGCAGGCTTCTGTCATTGTTACCACGCTGGATCTGCTACCAGTTGGGTCCTTACCAACAACGCTCCTATCCCCTTTAGAAATTCTCCTCCTCCCCAAGGCAGTTCATGTGGCTAGCTCAGAACTCTTTCTTTGGGGGAGGCAAGTCGACACTTCAGCCTCTGACCACATTCAAGATAACCTTCAAGACAACTTAAAATTCACCTGCCCATGGAAGAAGCAAGTGACACCTTCCTTCCTCTCAGGGTTGACAAAACCATGACCAGCAACTCTGCATCCTTAAGGAGCTCTTTCTTTCCCCCCAAAAGTCACATTGTGCTTTGAGGACAACTTCTGTTCCTCATCTCTGTGAGAGAGAAAAGAGGCACAGAGCTGGGAGCTATTTGCCCAAAGACACACCTGGGAGGACTCCTAATAGCTGGCAGAAACATGCACTAAGCTATTTCTTTTAAAAGTTCAGGTGTCTTCCTGATTTGTACATAATAACGGTAAGTAAAATTTCCTCACAATGGGATGGTGCAGTAATCTAGAAGGCAGAGAGAGATGAGAAAAGCTTTTAGGCATGGGAACTCCCTGGTGGTTAGGACTCCGTGCTTCCACTACAGCGGCCCGGGTTCAATCCCTGGTTGGGGAATGAAGATCCCACAAGCCTCGGGGTGTGGCCAAAAAAAGAAGAAAAAAAAAAAAAAGGTACGATCACGGAATCTCTTTCTCTGGCATTACCTTTACTCTACCAGGTAGGTTCTTTTATTCTTGCAATTCCCTGTATACAGGGAATGAGAAAGATGCGTGGGAGGAGATGACAAGAGAGAGTTTCAGAGCAAGGGAAAGTACATTGCACAAGCGATTGCCTGCAGCAGGGTGTGCGCGTGAATCTCTGGGTCTGGATTTGCATGCTTCGCCTGCGTGCAAGCCATTTTGGTAGAAGGAGAAGTGTTGTTTCTATACTTCAGTAAATACAATACCCTCCTAAGAGAACCTTCATGACTCCTGTCTCTCTCTCTCTCATTTCACCAATACACTGTTGCTCTTCATCTAATCAATATATATTTATTGAGCACCTTCTCGGTATCTGACACTGTGATATGCGCTGAGATTACATTGATGAACAAGAAAGACACAGTGTTTGTCCTCAGGGGACCCACTGTTTATGAGGGAATCAGACAAGTGAATGGGAAGATGCCATTCAGCGGGGTTAAGCCCTCAGATGGAGGAAGTGGACGTGGAGAGGGCACGGAGGAGGAAGCGTGACCTGATAGGCTGCGGGGGGAGTGGGGGGAACGTATTCTGGGAGAAGTGAGGTCTAGGCTGAGATCTGAAGGATGAGCTGCAACGAGACAAGGAAAAGGGAAGGGGAGCATTTCAGGCAGAGGAAACAGCATGGGCAGAGATCTGGAGGTCAGATTCTCCCTAGCACCGGATGAAAAGCTACTGTTTGTGCTAAGGCAAGCTCCATCCTGGGGAGGGTTTCAGGGGAGTTCTGGAGCCAAGTATGGGACCAACGTGGCACTGGTCATAAGCCAACCTTAAAAATCATTGTTCTCAAAAAAAAAAAAAAAAAAAAAAAACATTGTTCTCTGATTTAAACTGCTCAGTTAAAAGCATTTAAAATGGTCTCCAGTCCTCAGGGTGCTCAGAATATAGGATGGAGAACTAAGTGCTCAGGGGACACTGGAATATAGTCCCTCCTCCTGAGGAAGGACACAAATACTAAGGGTAAAGCATAGAACCTGAGAAAAACTGACTTTTTAATTCTAGTTTACAACAGAGGACAGAGAAAATTCATACTTTTGTCCTCTCTCTCTCTCTCTCTTTCACACACACACACACACACACACACAAGCACTCTCCTGGTGAGCTAGGCAGGTTAGATTTTTTATGTTATTTTTTACAGAGGAGGAAACTGAGGCTCAAGGGGCAAAGCATCCAAGGTTATTGGCTCATTCATTCACTCACTGACTCAACAACCATTAGTGGAGCACATGCTGCCAGCAGGCTTGCACACAGCGGTGAATGACACACGTACTCCCTACTCATGGGAGCCAGGGTTCTAACCCATTTCTTCCGATTCCCACCCCAGTACTCCATCCAATACACTGAACTGCAGTTGGATACGTGTTCTCTGGTGCAACACGCCAGTGGACGGGTGTTTACGGTCCTGTGCCCTGTCTTTGTCAGCACTACCCCCAGCCCCAAACATGCCATCGAGGCAAAAACAGCATAGTTGCTATGCAAATGTATCTTCAAGACAAGGTGCAGACCCAGATTTTCCCTGTAAGTCCCTCTTGTATAGAAACTGTACCAACCAAAGGTTGTCCTGGCCCTGGTGGTCTTTGAGTCACTGGGAAATTTCCCATTGCACCTCCGCCCCCTGTACTAGCCCAAAGCGAAGGCTTTTAAACCCTCACCTTTTGCAAGTCTTCCCTCTAAACCCTGTCCCATGGAAGTCGGGATGGGATAAAGGTTCTTTCAAAGCAAACTGGGGAAGATTGAAGGGGAGGAGAAAGCAGGCTGTGAGCAAGGGAATAGGAGACACCAGGCCCACTCTGCTTCCCGCACAATTGTGCCGTGAGCCAAATCTGGCCAAGGTCGGAGAGGACTGGCAAAACCCAACCAGACAGACATCCCTCAGAGATGCCTGGGAGAGGCTGGTGTATCGCCCCAGAGCCTGGGCAATGTTATTTCCTGGGGCGAAGCAAGTCACAAAGGATGAAAGCTGATGACTGAATGTCTGGGGCAGGGTGGGAGGCTTTGCCAGGAGGTGGAGGTGGAGTGGTGGAAAGGGAGGAGGGGAGGAGACTTGGCTGGTTTTGCACAGACACATCTCTTCATTTTTCCAGACTGGAAAAAGCTGTTTGCACTGTGCACATTTGCAGAGAGTCACAGTATTTACTACGCTTCCTGGCTCGACAGATTTCTTTCTGTCATTCAGTCAAACGCAGCTTGTATTTTTCATAGCCAGAGCCGAACAGACCGTGGAGGCTCTTCCCCCACGTTGTGTTCAAAAACACAGCACGAGTGACTCAGAAAGCCCGGCTCACGTGGGCAGCGGGAGCGGGTGGTGGTAGCATGTTGTAGAGATAAAGACCCATGTTTAGAAAAACACTGTCTTCCCCTTGGAGGGGTTTAATGACGCTCCTTGTTTTCCCGGCACACATTGTTTTTTGAGCAGCCGGAAGAAACAACTGCTGTACTAGAAACTGATTCCTGCCCTTTGCATGTGACTCTCGGTTATCCATACTGACAGCGGTGGGTAGTTCAGGGGAGTAGGATAATTTTTAAAAGTGGTTAATAATAATATAGAAAATCCTTTCTTGCCAAAATCTGCCTATCCAGGGAAAGTTATCTGTTGAACCACTGTATGCTTGCTAAGAGATAATTCAATCCAACAAACATTAACCGAGTATGCCTCATGTGCACGGTATGGTGACAGGGGTGGATGTGTCCAAGCTGACCACAACCTAACATGCACTTTACCTTTTTAGTAGAAAACGGTGTGTGAGCCCAATAGCATTCACAGCCAGTGGTGGAATTCCAGGCACTAGGGATGGGCCAGGTCAGTAAGGAAAGTCTGTCGGGGGTAGGAGAGGGGAGAGCTATCCCAAACCCCTTCACATCATACTCCTAGGTTCCTGTATGTGTAATATACCAGCCAAGCCACCACACTGGGAGTGTAGTCATCAAATCTTGCTCAAAACCTCAGAGTCATGCTGCCCGCGAGTCCGAGAGTGGGTGCCTCATCTTCAGAGGGGACATAACGACGTATTCAGGCAACCTCTGACCTCGCCAGCCAGGGGGAAGGTAAATAAACAGTTACCCTTGATGACACAGGATAGCATCACCTGATGCAATGGAATAGAGCCTCTAACTTCATCCTCTTCTTGGGTTGGCAAAGCACAGAGTCCTCTTGCATTAATTTAAAGAGAGAAAGGGCCCACCCAGACTTCTCCTCAAACCTGCTTTTGAGCCAGGAGCCTTGGGACTTGGAGGGGTGGAGGCAGGTGGAGGAAAGTAGGGGAGGGTTTTTAGGGGACCAAGGGAGTCAGGGGAGCTAGAAATTCTGTACAGTCCAAGTTGATGATGCCAGATGTAGCTCAATTTTTTTTTCTTTTAAAAGACTATTATGGGTTTCCTTTCCAAAGTGGAAATGCAGGGATGGAAAAATGAGTTTCAGTTGCTATGGTAATAGGAGTTGGCTGGGCCTGTAGGAGCAGCAGCTGGAGTAGAGCTAGTGGCCGGGAACCTGGCCCCATGACAGAGGGAGCTTCCGGCTGGGGATAAGATAACAACAGGCTTTAGCAGGAAGGAGAAGGAGGAAAGATGAGAGAAAAGGAGACAGAAACTGTGTCTCCAGACATCGCAGCCTGTGAATCCTGCAGACATTAGCAGGGATACACAATGGGGTTTGTGTGTGCATGAGTGTGAGTGGCTGTGTTGTATGTGCATTCCCACAGGCCAAAAAAAAATGAGAAGCAAAATAAATCCAATGCCTGAAAAAGAATGGCCGAGAAAGCCCTAAGACAGCTGAATGACTGAAGAGGAGAGGGCGGCCATTTAGGAGCCTTCCAGGAGGCTGTGGGAAATGCCTGAACAGGGACTGGCCCTCACATGCTGTGCTCCCTCACCTTTTGTCCTCACACAACTCCTCAAATTGAAACTAGTGTGGGCCAGCAACACAGCCGACAAAATCCCCACAGGGTTAGCAAGACTACGGGTGTCGGTAAGCTGGTTGTTCTATTTCATCTGCACCTCTAGGTGACTGTTTTTGTTCCGGGTAGAAAGAATCCATGACCCTGGGACTCTGGGGTCTTCTAGCCTGGGGCTTTGAAAGGGTCTGGATGTTCTCAACATCACATTCTGGAGAGATGTTTTGATTAGGCCTATGGTGACTTTAGGCCTTTGCTAGATCCCTCAGCAGGGCCCACCTGAGAGAATATTATGCCATTCCCACTCCTACCCCAGTAACAGGGACCACTCAGGCCCTCTCCTCCCATCACGTGGTGGTAAATCGATAGGGAGACCTCACATTTATGAAGGGACTCCAAGTTAGGCTTTTGACACTATATAATCCTATCACTCTCTCTATATATGCTGCCCCTGAGAAACACTGAGAGGATCATACAGTTTAAATGGACCACCACTCTGGTATCTTGTTTTGTATTTCTTCATTTTGCAATGTATCAGGAGCCTCAAAAAGTAGAAGTGAGCGCAAAAAAGAATAAAATACTTAGGACTAAACTTAACCAAGGAGGTGAAAGACTTGTACACTGAAAAATGCAAAACATTACTGAAAGAAATTAAAGAAGATACAAATAAGTGGAAAGACATCCCATGTTCATGGATTAATAATAAGATGACACTACTACTCAAAGTGATCTACAGATTCAGTGCAATCTCTCCCAAAATCCCAATGATGTTTTTTGCAGAAATAAAAAAATCCATACTAAAATTCATAAGGAACCCCAAACAGCCAAAACAATCTTGAAAAAGAACAAAGCTGAAGAACTCAAACTTCATGACTTCAAAACTTATTACAAAGGTACAGTAATCAAAACGATATGCTACTGGCATACAGACAGACATATAAACTAGTGGAATAGAATAGAGAGCCTAGAAATAAACCCTCACATATATAGTCAAATGACCATTATGACCTTATTTCAACAAGGTGCCAAAACAACTCAATGGGGAAAGGACAGTCTTTTCAACAAATGGTGTTGGGAAAACTGGATATCCAAGTACAAAAGAATGAAGCTGGACCTTCACTTTATGCCATATACAAAAATTACGTAAAATGGATCACAGACCTAAACATAGGCTCTAAAACTGTAAACTCTTATGAGAAAACATGAAAAAAAAAGCCTCATGTCATTGGAATTGGCAATGATTTCTTGGACATGACAACAAAAGCACAGGCAACAAAAGAAAAAACAGGTAAACTGAACTTCATCAAAAGTAAAAACTTCTGTTTATCAAAGGACACTACTAACAGAGTGAAAAGGCAGACTGGGGGAAAATATTTGCAAATCACATATCTGATAAGGGATTAATATCCAGAATACACACAGAACTCCTGACTCAAAACAACAAAAAACTCAAACTGATTAAAAATTGGGCAAAAGATTTGAAGAGACATTTCTTCAGATATTCAAATGACCAATAAGCATATGAAAAGATGCTCAACATCCCTAATCATTAGGGAAATGCAAATCAAATCCACAATGAGATCCTATTAGAACTATTAATGAAAAAACAAACAAAACAAAATAACAAGTGTTGGCAAGGATGTGGGGAAATAGGAACCTTTGCCCATTGCTTGTGGGAACGTAAAAAGGTGCAGCCACCGTAGAAAATGGTGGGCGATTCCTTCCTTCCTTCCTTACTTTATTTATTTACTATTTTTGGCCATGCTGTGCGGCCTGCGGGATCTTAGTTACCTGACCAGGGATTGAACCTGTACCCCCTGACTTGGGAGCACAGAGTCTTAAACACTGGACCGCCAGGGAAATCCCAGCAATTCCTCAAAAGGTAAAATAGAGAGTTACCTTATGATCCACTCTGGCTATATACTGCAAAGAATTAAAAGCAGAAATATTTGTACATCCATGTTCATAGCCATATGATTCAGAATAGCCAAAAGGTGGAAGCAACCCAAACGTCCATCAACAGATAAATGGATAAACCAAATGCTGTATATGCATACAACAGAATATAATTCAGCCTTAAAAAGGAAGGAAATCCTGACGTATGCTACAACATGAATGAACCTTAAAGACATTATACGAAGGGAAATAAGCCAGTCACGTAAGGACAACGATTGAACGATCCATCCTTACATGTAAGGTACTTAGAGTTGTCAAAATCATAGAAACAGAAAGTGGAATGGTGGTTGTCAGAGGCTGTAGGAAGGAGAAAATGGGGAGGAAATTAAATTAATTAAACAATTAAACCCATTGTTTAATGAGTATGGAGTTTCCATTTAGGAAGATGAAAAAGTTCTGGAACCACCTGGAGATGGACTGTGGTGATGGCTGGTTTTATAACAATGTAAATGTACTTAACGCCACCGAACTGCGCACTTTAAAATGGTTAAAATGGGGGCTTCCCTGGTGGTGCAGTGGTTAAGAATCCACCTGCCAACACAGGGGACACGAGTTTGAGCCTTGGTCCGGGAAGATCCCACATGCCGCGGAGCGACTAAGCCCATGCGCCACAACTACTGAACCTGCGCTCCAGAGTCCGAGAGCCACAACTACTGAGCCCGCGTGCCACAGTTACTGAAGCCGGTGTGCCCTAGAGCCTGTGCTCAGCAACAAGAGAAGTCCCCGCAATGAGAAGCCCGCGCACCGCAACACAGAGTAGCCCCTGCTCGCCGCAATCAGAGAAGAGCCAGAGTGCAGCAACGAAGACCCAACGCAGCCAAAAATAAAATAAATTTAAAACAAATTTTAAAAAATAAATTAATTAAATGGTTAAAATGGTAAATTTTATGCCCTGCGTATTTTACCATAATTAAAAATATACATATACAGGTACATAAAAGTGGAAGTGACTAGGGTCAGCATCTCGACCTCTGAGGAGTCCAGTTAGGCCCAGTCCCCACCGAGGAAATGGCCCTTCCCCTACTTCTTCTGTCTTGTCAAAACTTACCACAGGTGCAGACAAGACCACAGGCTGGTGTGGGAGCCCAGCATGCGCAGGCGGGAGAGAAAGATGAACACAGACAAGGAGTGCTGAGGAGGACGCAGGGTCTGAAGTGATGAGGGCCTTCGGGCAGGAGTGGACACAGCTGCCAGGAGCTCTGGCGGTTCAGTGGAGGAGGGAGGCGGGACTTCTTGCTTGGCTGCTGCGCGGTGTCACAGAGGAAGTGGTGTTTAAGGGGGGTTTGAGGGAGTGAGGACGTGCAGCTGTGTGAATTGGTGGAGGGCATCTAGGTGAGTTGTTTGTTTGGCAGGCGTGTGGTGTGACTGAGAGGCGGAAGTTGGGAGAGGAGGCTGGGTCGGCAGGGAGGGGAGGCGACCTGGGAGAAGGGCACCCCGTGCAGGAACTTCTCTGCCACACCAGCCTGTGGTCTTGGAAGGGAAGCACTGTAAAGGCAGACTTGGCCTTGATTTGGAGCCTTCTGCAGCCAGATGCCGACGGATTGTGAACTGACAATAATAACAACTTCTAGCGACAGAGTACTTACTAAATGCATCTTAATAACCCTAAGCGGCAGGTAGCAATCTCAGCTCCACTTTCAGCTGGGAAAACCGACGCCCCAGTGATAAAGCAGCCTGTCAAGAGAGAGCGCGCGCGCGCGCGCACACACACACACACGCGCGCACACACACACACACGCGCGCACACACACACACACGCGCGCACACACACACACACACAGCCAGTTAGTGGTGGGGCTGGAGTGCGAACCCAGGCCTACATGGGTCCCAAACTGGAATACATATAAGAAAGCCCTCAGGAGCTAGTTTAAAAACATAAATTCCATTCCCAGTAGCCAAAGCTGGAATAATTTGAGCAACGAAACAAAGTAGTATTGGATGATAGCCTGGGGTATAAAGTAAAATCCACAAGTCCATACTATTACAAATTTAAAAAAAAATTAATCATTGGGAGAGAAGAGCCCAACCTCCCATGAAGAATTCTAAATAAATTATGTAGACACATGACCCTAAAGTACGGGGGACAGACCGCCCACTCCCTTAAGCGTGGGCTGCACATAATAATCTTCCTGGGCTTCCCTGCTGGTCCAGTAGTTAAGACTCTGCACTTCCAATGCAGGGGGTGCGGGTTCAATCCCTGGTCGGGGAACTAAGATCCCACATGGTGCACAGTGCCGCAAAAAAAAAAAAACCTTCCTTCCAAGAGAACAGTATGGAACAGGGGAAACAGAGTAACTTCACAGAGAAACCTGACAAATGCTACCTCAGCCAGGTGATCCAAGGTAGTAGCAACAGTGGTAAGTCATGTTTATATTATGGACACGTCATGTGATGTGATGAAAAAAGGCACTTTATTTCTGTGGTCTTCCTCTCCAAAACCCATAGTCCAACCATGAGAGAAATATCACACAAATTCCAATAGCAGGGTATTCTACAGTACATCTGAGTGGTACCCCTCAAAACTGGCAAGGTCATCCAAAACAAAGGAGTTCTGAAACACTGTCACAGCCAACAGGAGCCTAAGGAGACATGACAACTAAATGCAATGTAGGACACTGGACAAGATCCTGGAATAGAAAAAGGACATTAGGTAAACACTAAGAAAATCTGATTAAACTATGGGCTTGTGTTATTAATAATGTATCAGTATGGTTCATTAATTATAACAAATGGACTATGGGTTAACAAACGGTTAGTAGGGGGACCTGGGTGTGGGGTATATGGGAACTCTCTGTACTATCGTCTCAATTTCTCTGTAAATCTAAACTGGTCTAAAAAAATAAAGTCTATTAAAAACAAACAAATTCCTGGGTTGACCCTCAGAACCCCTGGCCTTCTGGTGCGCATTTGCACAGCTGTAGTGGAGCTGTGAATGAAGTCAGGCGCACCACCTGCCTGAAGACAGACTGAAGAGAAGCAGCAGATACAGCAGAATCTGCAGGGAGGGAGACAGTTCACTCCAAGGACACTGCATGCCTCTCCTCCATCAGACTCCTCGAGGTTAGGGACTGTGCCTCTCTCATTGGACTGGCAGCCTTCCTAATGTGCGAAGTGGATCTCCCCTGTCAGACTGGGCAGCCCCTGAGGGGCAGGGCCCACTTTTCCTCTTGAGGAGCTCAAGCAGGCCTTTCTCTGCAGCCCCAGGAGCCACAAATTCTCCATATGCATTTCATCTTCCTTTATGTAAGTCAAGGTTCTTCCTATGAGTGGGAAAAGAGGTTACGCACAAAACGTACATTTTTAAAAATCGAAGTAGAGTTAATTTACAATGTTGTGTTAGTTTCAAGTGTACAGCAAAGTGATTCCATTATACATACGTACATATAGGTGCGTGTGTGTATATATATATATTCTTTTTCAGATTCCTTTCCATTATAGGTTATTACAAGATATTGAGTATAGTTGCCTGTGCCATACAGTAGATCCTGTTGTTTAACAAAATGTACATTTTTTAAAGGCTGGCAAAAGGTCTGCTTGCTCCAAAATAACAGGACTCCTAACTCTTTGGATAAGCATAACCAATGCTCATAAGCAGCAAACTCAATAATTTGGATTTAGTGCCTTAAGCCTCCTCTTCCACCCCCTCCCTCTCCAGTGCCACCTGTATCCCAGTCCTCAGGAATAGACGAGGGATAACAGTAGTAATAGCTTAAAATTGTGATGCTGCCGATTCTATAACGGAGCAAAACTCTATATCCCAGAAAGCTGCTTCTTGGTTGCAAGAAGCTGTTACTTGGAGGTACACAGCAAGTCACCCCAAAATGTGGGGACACTACATCAGTAGAATGCATACAAAATGTCTGTGATGACTGATCTGCAAAAGTTCTTAAGCACAGGACAGGATGTATCTCTGGACAAAGCAGGAAGAGCAAGGCCTGGAAATCAAATCAAGACTTGACAATGGAAAAAAAAAAAAGCCAATTGTATTAACATAAGCTGAAAAATATTAGGTAGAGAGCAATGGTGATGTCTGAGGAGCTGAGAAAAGGGGGTAAGAAAGAGCAAGTCTTTGAGAGTCTATCGTCTCCCACATTGTCCAGGGTAGTGGGAATCCCTTGAGCATTCCAGCCAGCTCAGAGCTTCCCAGAATTCTCTCTTGATAGGGATCTTAAGGTTGGTCCAGGGAGCAGTAGGAAGGCAAAGATTCGGTAATTGATTAGTCACGTCTATCATGAGCACAGAGATGGGGAATCAGGCCAGTAGTGCTGCCATTCTGGACCGCTGTATCCCTCAGAGGATACAAATATCTTAGGCCATCCTGGCTATTAAAATCATTCATCTTGTTCACCTTGTTTGGATTCCAGGAATGCCAAGCTTCTAAGTAGAATCTGGCATCCCCTGTGACTTTCCTACAGGGGAAAGAATGTGCTGATAGGCTGACATGAAGTTTTCAGGCTGCTTCACAGTGCTTGTCCCATTGTGATTTAATATATTTGTGGTCTGGCTTCCTCACCAGGCTGCTGTGAATTTGGTGATTCTGTCCTTGCTAGCCTGATCAGTTCCATGTGCACGAAAGGCACTCCATCTCCGACCTGCAAAGAATGAGCAGCATCTCCAGCCCCCAGCCCTCGTCACATTGGCCCTGAGGGGTGCTTCTCCTGACACTGCTAGCCAGCTGCGCTTTGCCACGTCAACCACCCCGACCGCAGCCGTCTACCCTGAGCCCGGCATGAGCTGTGGGAGGCCTGCAAGAAAAGTGCTACAGCGACCAAAATAAGTTCTGTTGGAATAAGAAAGAATAAGGAAGAAAGAGATCCTGTGCTTGGGGCAAGATGCCAAGAACACATGACAGAAAACAAGCAGAAGGAATTGGCAACGTTTAATCTAGAGCAGGGAAGATCCGGTAGGGCCAACCAGTTCCCTGTCATCAAATACCTGAAGGACTGCAGTGATGCAAAGGGGAAAGATTTGTTCCCTGGGGCTCCAGAAGAAAGTATGACAACCAAGGGGTGGCAGATACAGGGAGAGAGATTTCGGTGAGATAAAAAAAGCGGAACTTTTAAAGGCAGTTTTCCTTTAATATCAGTCATTCAAATATCACCACTTTTATTTTTCTTCTTTCTTCTGTCACGTTTGTGAGAGGCAGTGTAACTCGGCGATTAGGAATACAAACGGAAACAGAAACGCTTGGGTTCATTTTCCAGTCCTGTCACTTACTAGCTACATAACTTTGGGCAAGTTACCTTACTTTCCCATGCCTGTTTTCTCCACTAATAATAGTACCTACCTCAAATAGTACTTAACCCATGTGACTGTGGTGAAGATTGATTAAATTATACATGCAAAATGCTTAGGATAGCGCCCAGCACACATTATGTGCTCCGCAAGTGGTAGCAACTATTATTTTTTATTATAATCTCATACCACTTATACTATTTCTAAGTAGACACATTATTTATCTAAATTTATTTGAAAGGAAACTTTATATTACTACTGCAAAGGCAAAGCCAGAAACACTTGTCAGGTATAGATGGAAACTGTACAAATAAACATAAAGCAATGTTATCAAATTTTAGCTAGCTACTGTTGCCTGTTCCACCCCCTGAGTTTGAGGACTGCTGCCTTTTCCGTAAGAAGGGAGACGAGCAAGTGTTACCAAAACGGTCTGGTACTTCACTGAAACTTCTTTTGTTGACTGTAGTCAGAAGGCAGAGTCTGGCAAGTTTAAGGAAGTGAAAGGCCCATGTGGTTGCAGCTCCTGCTCTAGGGAGAGAGGCAGGGCCAGATCAAAGGGACGGTTTAAAAAGGAAATACCTCTCCAAGAATGAGGCTTCGTCATCTTTAGCACTACAGTGCTCTGCCACACCGAATCATCCCACCAGGCACCCAGTGGTATGATCAGCACACTCCAAAAAGCAGTCAGAAACATTTCATAGACCACCGCGCTCCCCGGCGCCCCCCGGAGGAAACCTGCAGACAGTTTCCAGACACCCCGCCTGCCTCTCACTTCTTTCTACTCGAAGACATTTTCTGGTGGCAGGCTGCGTACTCCTGACCGCACGCAGAAGTTGGGGGTTTGCTGGGACGCACAGTGTCTCCGAGCAGCCCCAGAGAGACTGAGCCGTTTGCTCCAAGGTAACTCACTCATCGACGCATCCTCTACTGGCTCTCCTCCCTTCTCCGGTCCGTTTCACTCTCACTGGGCTTTCTGGGATCACCTCCCAAATGAATTCCGGGCACCCAAGTCCTGGTCTCATGATCTACTTCGGGGAAGCCCCAGCTATGGCACAGTTTAACTGTGGCGCTTGAGAAATGGCTGAGAATGTTCCACGGAGATTCATGAGTCAGGTAAGAATTCAACCAGGAGGACATTTAGTCTCCTTCTGACACTTAGGTCCATGATTCTAGATCGAGTTGGCAAACTACGGCCCACGGCCCATGGGCTCTCCCACTGCCTGTTTTTGTACAGCCTGTGAGCTAAGAATGGTTTTTACAATTTTAAATGGTTGGGGGGAAAAAAATCAAAACGAGAATAACATTTTATGGCCCATAAAAATGATATGAAACCCAGATTTCAGTGTCCATCAATAAAGTTTTATTGGAACACAACTACACTCATTCATTCCCATATTGTCTACGGCCACTTTTACTCCATAACTGCAGAGTTGAGTAGTTGCAGCCGAAACCATATATGGTCCACGAGGCTCAAAACGTTTACTATCTGGCCCTTTACGGAAGAGTTTGCTGACCCCTATTCAAGATCATTATCCTGCAGGGACAAGAGGCAGATTGAGACCTGGTTGCCCAGTGGATGGGAAGTCCATCACCAGACCTAGTATTTAGGGGGTTTTTGGATCAGATGTTCACAGTTCCTTTTCCTACATCTCTGTGACCACCCTCATGACTCCCTCTGCCCTCTGCAGGTACCTAGGACTCCCCCACTGAGGCATTAATGTTTTTATACCAGGAGTAATTTTATTTATTTTTAAAAGGGCATAAGACCTTTTGTTCCCCACACTCTGCCCATTGTCCCAGGTGGTTTCATCGACTCTTGATGGCTTCAGTTACTCATTCTCCCCCAAACAAACCAAATCTCCAGCCCAGGATCGTGTCCTGGATCTCAGATCAACACTCAGATGTCTGTTCAACATTAGATTAAGATGGGGGTGGGGAGATGGGTTTTGCTGTTTACCAGTGGTGTAGCTTTGAGCAAGGCATATAACTGCCTGGGGCATCAATTTCATCACCTGTCAAAGGTGGAAACAACCCCGCCCAGTCTGCCAGGATTACTGTGGTAACTGGACGAAAGAAAGGTGAGCTGCCCACAAAACACTGCCACCTGGCCCCAGCCTCCCTCTCCAGCATATTATCATATTATCGGGCCTCTGCTTCCTCTGACCACTACACTCCCTGCACACTGGCTCTCCTTGAGCTCCTTGACTTTGCCAAGTTCTCACCTACCTCTGGGCCTTTGCACATGCTGCTTTTTCTGCCTGAAATACTTTCTCCTCATCTCACCCCCCACCCTGGCTGCTTCTCAGCCTTTCTGACCCCTAATCCATATGTATGCCTTTCTGTATGCCTCTCCATCTTTGTGCTTGATTCTCTCAGTGCATGTGCAGTGATGTCTAATTAGAGTCAATTCTCATTATTCACAGTGGTTATATTCTATAAAGTTGCCATGAACATGGAACTGGCAAATACTGATCTATTGCTCCTAAGGGAAAAACCTAAGGTTAGGTTTCTGCAAGCCTCTGGTCACATTTTCATCTACAGATCAATACCTAACCTTATTTTATGTGTGTTTCTGTTTCAAGACTCCTTATTTAATATATATTGTTGATTCATTCACATTGAACTCACAGCCAATACTACTACAACTCATGCCTGAACAAAGCTTATCTAACACACATTTTCTCCGTAAGGCACATCGCAGCCTTCTTGTGCTTGGGAACACTGGACAGCACTTCAGCACTATGTTTGGGGGTGACTGTAAACAGCAAAATCACCAACAGAAAGCACAAAAATGCAAAACAAACAAAAAAAAAACATGGCACTAAATAGACCACAAAAAGGACACTTGTTCACAGTTCTGAGAGCTGAAACAAGAAAGCAGTGTCATCTTGTTTTGACCTCAGCTGGGAACACGTGTATTGAGCGACTCAAATTTTTTGCCACTGTTTGCGTCCATGAATGACCACGAGAAGCACTGTGGCTATTGATTTGGGGGTGACAAATAAATTTTAGCAAGTGGGAGAATTTGCAAATACGGAATCTGCAAATAATGAGGATCCACTGTACTTTCTTCCCATTTCTCTCATTCACTAGCATGTGAGCTCACTGAGGACTGGTTTACCTCTGTCTTACCGTTTTACCTCTAGCGCCTGGAAAACAGCCTGGCACATAGTAGGCTCTCAATAATAAATCCAGTTTAAATGAACACATGAGTCAATTCAGTGAAAGTGCTTCGTTGGCAGCAATGACAGCTAGTGTTTACGGAGCAGGCACCACGAGCTGCCCTGTGCTAAGTGCTTTTTCTATGTTTCCTCTGCCAACAAGGGAAACAGCAGATTATTGTACTTTTGCCATGGGCTCTGGAATCAGACTGCCTGGGTTCAAACACAGGACCTGCCTTTTATTAGTTATTTAACCCTGAGCAAGTTCCTTGACCTCTCTGAGCCCCAGCTTCCTTCACTATCAAATGGGGTAGTTAGAGTAGTACCTTGTGGGTTATGGTGATGAGTTGATGTGGCCATGCGAAGAAAGCATTTAGCACTGTGCCAGGCACAGGCAGGTCCGTAGTAAACATTACCTCTTATGGGCAATAATTCCCATGGCAACTCTAAGAGTTTTATATGATACTATCATACCCATTTTGCAGATGAAGGAACTGAGGCTAGGACGGGTTCCATGAGTTTTCAAGGGTCACACAGCCCACGAAGGGCTGGCTCTGGGAACTCCAAGCCTATGCTCATAACCGCTTTGGTGAAAATGTAGCATTTACTAATATGATGAGGGCTGCTCCAGGAGGCCCCCTGAACTTCTGTAGGATCTGGGTAAAAAGAAACCCGCCTCTCTCATGAGTCTTTTCTCATATTCTACATCTGTGTCTTTCTGTTCCCTGCCCACTTCCGAGTTCAACCCTTTCAGAACCAGCCCTATTGGGAGGGAAGATGTTGGTTTGTTATCTTGGGTTTGACAGCTCAAAGGTGGAGATATTTCCTGCTTAAAAGGCATGTTGAAGAAGGAGGAGGAGGAGAAGAATCAGCATTCTGGGCTGCGACAACCGTCCTCCTTTTTCTCCAACCCTTTAAATCAAGGATCCTCACACTTGGCTGCTAGCTGGGAATCTCCTGGGAAGCTTTGAAATGTCCAGATGCCCAGGCCCCAACCCAGACCTCCTACATCGGAGTCTCGGAAGTGGGTGGGGTGGGAGGGAAACGGGGCATCAGTATTTTTTAGTGCTCCCCAAGCGATTCCAATGGGCAGGCAAGTTGGAGAAATGGTGCTTTGGATCTTATTAGCACTCAGCTCCAAAGCTGAAGTCGCTCTGGGTGGCAGTAACTCTTTTCTCCTCCTAGGACTGGCTGTTCGGGGATTCGGTCAGGCTCTCCAGAGGAACCAGCTAGTGGAGGATGTTTGCGTGCGAGCGACCTGGCGTCCAGCCCTGCCCCTAGGCCCAGCTTGGCGACTGCGGGTCTCCAGGTCCCCACAGGCAACGACACGTGCGGCCGCTCCGACCTGTCTAGTCGTCCGCGGAGACCGCCGGCAGGGCTCGGCGGCCGCCACGCTGCCCACGCCTCACCACAGAGGTTCGCGGGAAACGCCCGGGGCTCAGGAATCCTACCTTGGCTGTCGGCGCTGCCCTCCGGTGCCCGCAATCCTGAGACTCCGGTTCGACCTGTCGCCGGGCTCCGCGGTCGCTTTCGTCTGCGCCGGAGAGGCGCCCACTAGAGCGCAGGCGCCACCTAGTGGGCGCGGGGCGCCGGCTGGGAGGTGCGAGCTCAATCCGTCCCTGGCGGAAATGCAGCCCGGGCTTCCCAATTGGGCGGTTTTCCTACACGCTGCGCGCGCCGGGAGCAAATCCCGGCTGGGTGGGATCACCTTCACTCCTTAGAGGGCACTGGGAGCAAAACTTGCTGAACTTCCTTTTGAGGGCACGGAGGGGCTGCCAGGCCCTGGCTGCTGGCCTGGAATGCATAGTGGGATTTTCCTGGCGGGACTCAGGGATCTTGCCTTTCATCCAAAAGCTTTCAGTACACTCCAGTGTGGCAGAGCCTCTCTTTTAAATGTCCTGCGAGCATCAGAAGATGCAAAGGACTGGGTTTCTCTTAAGCCCAGGGAGGCATTTTCCCTACTAGCAACCCTATCTTTTTGCCCCGCCTCACACCCCGCACCTCCCCACCCCCTTGCCCTCCTACTCTGTTCCCTCCTGTCCCTTTAGCTGAACTTTATTAAACACCCAGCCTTTGTCACACCCGGAGACACAGGTCCCTAAGGAGCTGGCAACCCAAGTTCTGTTTCTGACCCGGGTGACATTGACATTTCTTTGGTTGAGGCCGTCCTTGGCACTACAGGACATTTACTTCCCTCACTCCATGGCGCTAAATGCCAGTAGACACCTCATAGTCATTGTGACAACCAAAACCACCCCTTTATATTTCCAGTTGTCTCCCGGGTTGGAAGAGCACTACCCTAGGCTGAGAACCTATTAGCTGATTATTAAGGTCAGGAAAATGGTGGCTTATTGAAAGTGTGTACATTTCATTTATTTCTTTCTTCAACAAATGTTAACTGAGCACTTACTATGTGCCACTTTCCTACAAACAAGGGATACCACAAAGGACAAAACAGCTCAAAATTTCTGCCCTTGTTGAATTCCCATTTATGTAACAGATTAACTTTTAGCACACACACAAAGGCAATGCAGTGTAACTGAGCTCTTCGCAAGGTAAGTACAGGATTTTTTTTTTAAATACATCAATTTATATAGTGCCCTGGTGCAATGCAGTGTAATTGAGCTCTTCTCAGGATAAGTACAGGATTTATTTTTTTAAAAAAATACATCAATTTATATAGTGCCGTGGTGATGGAGACAAGTTTGGCAAAAACTTCTTTTAAGGCACTTTATCTCTGTGGTGATTTGGGGGGATAAGTTCACCAGTGGAAATATTAGACACACTCTGTGACAGTGAGACCTGAGCCAGTCCCCCCTCCCCCCACCTTCGTGTGCCTATTTAAACTTTGGTCTCTCTGTACTGGTGTCATCTGGTCAAACTGACCATCAAGAGTAGAGGGGAGGGGGAGGGGAGGGAGTATTACCTATGAGCAATACCTGGAGGGGCAAGGGGTTCGCGCGTGCGCGCACATGTGTGTGTGTCACTGACGGGGGCCACCCCCAGCCTACTTAGGGCTTGCTCGTGCCCTGATGAAGGTGAATCAGTCAGAGAAGTGCTGACAGGTACACTTCCCATTCTGTCACTTTAAAGTGTCTCTGAGTCACTTCCAGTCCTTGCAAGAGCTCCCTCCTCCGCCCCTACACACCACCCCACTTTGGCCCAAAGCTTGCCCCAGCAAAGACCTAGATTATAACCTCTGCAAGTCTGATGCCAGGCATCACCGGATGAGGTTAAAGGTTTCCTAAGGACTTTAAGAAGAACTCTCCCCTGAGTTCTTCTACCATTTTGTTCATTCCACTAATCACAGTGGTTTGGAAACTGTGGTTATCAACAGGTCTGTATTCTGCATAGGTTCTCCATAGGTGATCTCCTTGAGGGTCTGCGCCATGTTGGATAGGTAAAAGTAGTGTCAATAATAATAATAATAATCTGTAATGTTATTAGGCACGAAGAATTTTAGATTGACTAGTTGAATCCTCACAATAATCCTATGAAGTAATCACTGTTATTTTACCCATTTTTTTGATGAAGAAACTGAGACTCATAATGCTTAAGTAATTTGCCTTGGGTGGGAGAATTAGCAAGCGGTGTGGCCAGGACCTGAATTTGGATTGCCTGCGTGCAGAACCTTTGCCTCTGAGCACTCCACTGCTGTTGATGGAGCGCCTGGATAAGCGTGCTGGGCACTGTGTTTTAGACACGGGACAGCATGAACAGGGCCTCTCATTTTTATCCCTCTGTGCTCTTGTTCTGTCCACTCTTTCCTTCAAAGGGAGAATTTTGTGTGCTGCATTTTGTTTTTTAATAAATTCATAATGTTATGAAATGTAACCTATTTTTAGTAGGTGAGGGCTTGTTTATCTTCTAGAAGCTTGCTCCATTAAAGAGGGTGAGGGAAATTCCCTGGCCGTCCAGTGGTTAAGACTTGGTGCTTTCACTGCTGTGGCCAGGGTTCGATCCCTGGTTGGGGAACTAAGATCCCTCAAGCCACGTGGCTCGGCCAAAAAAAAAAAAAGAAAGAGGGTGAGAATCCTCTATTTTCCAAAGTGGATGGAGCTGGAAATGGGTCACCAGGACCATGGGCAGGATGTCAGGATCCTGGCAGAAGGAGGGGTAGAGAAGGAAGGAGGCTAGGATGCCGGAGACCAACAACAAAGGGGCAGGTGCCTATCCCAGGAAGGTCACTTGGTCTTGCGAGGCTGGCCCTTGGACTGAATGGAAACTTGACTTTGGGGGTCATATAGGCTTACGGCAGAAGTAAGTTTGGTCACTTTTTGGTCATGAACGGCATCTGCAAACCCTGCCAGATATTATGAGGTGTATTAACAGGATGACATATATGCGGTTTCATTGACTCTTCCCAAAAGTCCAGGAAACTGAGAGTCAGAGAGGTTAAACAACTTACTGAAGGCCACACAACATGTACACTGTAGAGTTAGTATTCAATCTCAGGTTCTTCTCAGGCTGAATCTGATGCTTCTAACCATGACCATTAGCTGCCCTTCCATAAACAAATGGTGAATTGAACTGAACTCCTCAGGAGGGATTTGCAGTTCTTCGTTTTGGCCAGGTTGTCCTTTCCTCCTCTACCAGCTAATATTCTGCTTATCCTTCTGGGTCCAGCTAGAGGAATCCCTTCCCTATTCCCTTTTCCCAGTGTGACCTTTTTCCTGTATTAAAGCACTTACTGCATTCTGCCTCATGGTTTAATTCCCTGCCACGATGTTGCCTTCCCCAACAGATTCTATGCCCTTGAGAACAGGATCCACGTGGATTGTGCTAGATGGTTTACCTTTCCACATCTGCTCTCCTTTTCCACCCTGCTCTGCATCCTGGGAGGCTGACCTAAATGGGCAAGACCGAAGGCTTCTATGCCCACTGGCATGCCCACTGGCCTCAAATTGGGTTTGGCCAATGGGAGCCCTGGGAGGGATTGGAGGGAGGGAGGAAAATGAGGTTGGGGTGCTTACGGCCCCAGCTCCCTTCCTGCAAGGTGCCTTGGGCCGGCCACTCTTCTGCGCTACAGTCATAGCTGTAAGGTGACCCTCTGCACACAGCCCGCTCTGCTTCCACATCCAGGTCTCCTGAATTGCAATTCACTAAGGTTCTGGAAACCGCGCAACACCCCACATGGAACCTTGTAGCATGTGGCTCAATAAACAGCTGTTAAGCTAAATTAGGGGCAGGTGTGTTTGTTTGTTTGTTTGTTCAAATGAAAAGCAGGAGAGAAAGGATTTTAAATGATCTTGAGAATTAGGACCAGATGGCAAATAAGCTCCTAGGCTCCTGGCAAACAGTATTTATTTATTTTATTGTTTGGATGATCTTAACATTTTTTCCTTAAATTAATATACAGCAAATTTGACTTTAAAATTTTTCAGGTACAATTCTGTGAATTTCAGAATGTTTAGATTTGTGTAACTACCACCACAATTAGGACACAGAACACCAAAAACTCTCCAGCCATCACTTTGTAGTAACACCACTGATCTGTTCTCCATTCTTATATTTTTGTCTTTTTGAGAATGTCATATAAATGAAATCAAACAGTAGGTAACCTTTAGGCTTCTCTACTCATGAACATCTTTGAAATTACGTTACGTGTAACGACAGTTTTTCCTTTTCATTGCTGAGTAATATTGTGCTGTATGAATGTATCACAGTTTATTTATCCATTCACATTTGGGTTGTTTCGAGTTATTGTTATTAATAGAGCTGCTCTAAATATTTGTGTACAGGTTTTTGTGTAAACGTAGGTTTTCATTTCCCTTGGGTAATGTTATAGACTGGATGCGTTGTCCCCCCCAAATTCATATGTTGAAGCCCCAGTCCCCAGTGTGACTGCATTTGGAGATAGGGCTTTTATAGAGGTAATTAGGTTAGATGAGGTCATAAGGATGGGGCCCTAATCTCACTGAACTAGTGTCCTTATAAGAGAAAGGGACACCAGAGTTCTCTCTCTTTGTGAGCACAGAGGAACGACCATGTAGAGATGTATCAAGAAGGTGGCCATCTGCAAACCAGGAAAAGAGCTCTCACCAGAAACCAAATTTGCCAACACCTTGGTTATGTACTTCTAGCTCCAGACCTGTGAGAAAATGTCTATTGTTTAAGCTTCTGAGTTTGTGGCATTTTGTTATGGCAGCCTGAGTAGACTGATACAGGTAAATATTCTATGGTAAGTGTATGTTTAACCTGATGAGAAACTGCCAGACGGTCTTCCAGAGTGGCTTTACCATTTTGCATTCCCACCAGCAGCATATGAGAGTTCCGGTTGCTCTGAAGCTTTGCCAACATATGGTATTATCATTAGTTTTTATTTGTGTTTTTTATGTTGATACTTTCTGCGTGCTAGGTTTTGTAGGTGGTAAAAGTCAAGGAAGCATTTTATTTTATTTAAAAGAATTTTTAATTTATTTTACTTATTTGTTTTTGGCTGCGTTGGCTCTCTGTTGCTGTGTGCGGCCTTTCTCTGGTTGTGGCAAGCGGGGGCTACTCTTTGTTGAGGTGCGCGGGCTTCTCCTTGCGGTGGCTCCTCTTGTTGTGGAGCACGGGCTCTAGGCGAGTGGACTTCAGTAGTTGTGGTGCGTGGGCTCTCGAGCGCAGGCTCAGTAGTTGTGGCACACAGGCTTAGTTGCTCTGCAGCATGTGGGGATCTTCCCGGACCAGGGCTCGAACCCATGTCGCCTGCATTGGCAGGCGGATTCTTAACCACTGCGCCACCAGGGAAGTCCCAAGGAAGCATTTTAAAGCTGAAAATATTTTGAAAGTATCCTACTGTGGTCCCATCCATCCCTGGGTGGTCCATTTCTCTTTCCTTGTCTTTCCGCCGCCTCATCCTATTCCTGGGGCAATGTCCCCTAGGCAGAGCCAGCTAGTGATCTGGCAAATCAGAGGCTTCATCAGAGGTGAATCCATCTCTGAGAAAGTTGAGGAAGAGGTTGGGTGTGAGTAGGTCTGGCTTTACAGGCCTTATGCTTCATTTAAACTTCTGTTGTCACCATCTTGAAATTCTTAATAATTTTTGAACAAGGGCTCACGTTTTAATTTCACACGGGCCCTTCAATTATGTAACCAGTCCTGGGTGTGAGTGTCACAGGCGCGACAAGGCTGCTCACCAGGTTCACTCAGAAAAGGGCCCTCACCTGTCTTACCAACCACACCTCTAAACTAACCCAAGCCCAATCTGAGGGTTTTACCTGTCTCCTTGGTGCTCCTGCCGCCTGTCTTTTGTGCTGACTTGGGATAAGCATGATTAATTTGGAGGATTCACAAGAGACTTGTTGGCCTAGGATCCCAGTATCCAAACGAGGATTTGCCTTAATTAGGACTTCTTAACTGGAAGGCAAATGGAACCTCCCTCTTCCACCCTGACACCCCCAAAATGTACTTTGGCGTTTACGTGGGAGAGGTAAATTGACAGCATTATAATGTCCTCCTAATTGTCACTCTGCCAGCCCGGTTGGCAAGAATCTCATTCAAAGGAACGTGATTTACAGGGGAGTCTTACCACATTCCTGTGGATCACTGAATGCCTAAGTCCAGGAAGATGAATGGTGTTAACCAGAGGCTGTGGGGGTGGCAGCAGGAGGGGACAAGGAGTGGGAAGGTCACAGGGTGTGCAGGCAGCATCCTGAGCTGGCTGCCAACCACGCGTGTGACCTCAGGCCATTGACCTAACCGCTCTGGACTCAGTTACTCCCCCTCTAGCGTGGCTTAACAATACTCCCTCGTAGGACTGTTTGATTATGAGGAATAAACGAGAGGACGTGTGTAAAACATCCGAGGCTGGCATGTACCCACCCCTCCGGAAGTGAATGGAGTTGGCGTCACCTTTGACTGCTGTGTGCATACTCGGGGAAGAATACAGTCTGTGCTTCTCTGAAAAGCTACTACATGGACCTGCTTGATCCTCTTTGCAGCTTCCTGGGAGCTGCGCCAGAACTATCGGGCCCCTTTTGGAGTTAGGAAAAAGAAAGCGAGGTGATCAGAAAATAAAAGAGGAGTCAAATATAGAGAATTCGTTCACAGCTTTGAAAACTTTTACCCATGTGTCCCGGATTAAAAGAGCAATGACAGGGCTTCCCTGGTGACACAGTGGTTAAGAATCCGCCTGCCAATGCAGGGGACACGGGTTCGAGCCCTGGTCCGGGAAGATCCCACATGCCGTGGAGCAGCTAAGCCCGTGCGCCACAATTACTGAGCCTGTGCTCTAGAGCCCGTGAGCCACAACTACTGAAGCCCGCGCACCTACAGCCCGTGCTACACAACAAGAGAAACCACCACGATAAGAAGCCTACGCACAGCAATGAAGAGTAGCCCCCGATCACTGCAACTAGACAAAGCCTGCGTGCAGCAACGAAGACCCAACGCAGCCAAAAATAAATAAATAAATTTATTTTTAAAAAAAGAGCAAGACAGGCCTACCAAACTGATGACACCTATGATGGTTTATGAAGATGGCCCGGTGGGGTCTTTAAAAGAGATAAGATGAACGTAGTGATAGAGCGGAATCTGGATGACCTGGATTCTAATCTCAGCCCTGCTCTTTCCAGGCTGTTAGACCTTAAATTATTCAACCTCTCTGTGCCTCAGTGTCTCCATCTGTTAAATGAGGATTAAATAACACAACCTGCCTCTTAGAGTTGTGAGGATGGAACAAGATGATGAATGTAAACTGTACTTGGTACCAAGCAGCACTTGGTACCTGCTAATTTTTTATTTATCTATTTATTTATTTTTCCTTCTAGTTTTATTGAGATATAATTGATATATAACACTGTAAAAGTTCAAGCTGTACAGCATAATTTTTTGGATTTTACACATCATGAAATGATTATCACAATAAGTTTAATGAACATCCATCATCTCTTAAAGATACAACATTAAAGAAACAAAAATTTGTGTGTGTATGTGTGTGATGAGAACTCTTAGGATTCACTCTGTTAACAGCTTTCATATATAACATACAGCAGTGTTAATGTTTTCATTACTTACATGTTTGGGTTAAACCCTGGAGTCCATGATCTTAGCCCCATTCCTCAACCCCGGGTGGAGGTGGCATTCTAGGGTGGGGGGGGGGGGGTGGACTCCAAGCGGGGGGTCTGTGAGTCCCGGAACTGGATATGACCCTGGGACACGGAGGAAGGGCACAGCTAGTTGCTTAGTAACAGGGCTTTATTTGCAGCAAGAGAGGGCTGGTGTTTACAGGTAACTAGGTGGGGGGTTGTAATTTGTAAAGAAGAAGTTACCGGTTAAACAAAAGGGAATTCTTCTGATGGAATGAATAGGGCTTGGTGCTAGCAGGAAGAGCCCCCTTCCAGGCCCTGCCCATCCCGCAGATGGGGCGGGGGGCGGGGGTGTCATTATGCAGATTGGACTGGTGTCTTCCTGTGACCATAGAAACGGAACCTGTGCTCTTTCAGCTGTGCTCTGAGGAAGGGCTATTTAGCACTGGCACCTGAGGATCAGCCATACAGAGCGTCCTCACCTCGGGACATCCCGGGGCACTCACCCTCTGCGTCCAACTGAGATGGGATGCCACTCCAGCAAGAGCACCAAGGTGGCGGGGGCGTCCGAGAAACCCGCAGAACAGCCCGAGGGAGAGGAACCAAATCTGCGGGCTGGCACAGAGGCAGCAGATGGCAAAGACGCCTCCTTGAAGGATGGTGCCCCTGAGCAGAAGAACTGAGATGCTTCTCTCTGGATTCGGACCCTCACCTCATCCGTGGAACTGCCTTTGGCCAATGAAACTCGGGACAAACCCCATCCTGAGAAGCTCCAAAGAGAGGGAGGAGAGAGAAATCCCCGCCTTTGGGATTCAGGCTTCAGAAATTACCTTCATCGGGCTTTGCTCTGGAGCTGAGAGGGAGATGTGGCCACGGGGAGTCCTATTTCCCCAGCTCTCTGATAGAGAGGACGAAAGAAGTCTTCACACATCCTGGGACTTTCCCTGAGCTTCTGGAAACGGGGGAGCCCCATAGCAGACTGCTCTGGCTCTGGTGAATCTCTGCTGCTGAGCTGTGACTGTCTAGTGACCCTACCCCCTTCCATGTGCCTTACGTTTCTGAACTCTGAAAGCTCTGTGGTCATAGCATCGATGGGGATGTGTGGTACTCGATTTCTTTCTTTCCTTCTTTCTTTCTTTCTTTCTTTTTTTTTTTTTTGGTTTGTTTTTTTCTCTCTCCTTTTTTCTAATAGCTGGCTGAATAGCCAGTGCCCATCACAGGAAGGTTTTGGGTTTGGCTCACTCCACACTGTTTGTATGAATACTTTAATATTTAACTTGGAGAATTGTTAATGAATTATGGGAAAAATCAGGATCAGACTGTGATCATGGGAGACAACAAGGCCTTGATCATCCAGTGTGTGGAACACTGAGTGCTGGTGGGAAGGAAGGAGGAGGGATTCATGTTCTTGGTTTTTTAATCCCCAGAAAAATGTCCCTCTGCTGATGTTCCTGTGTCTCCTCACATCAAGAGTCTGTCAATCTGAACCCTCTAGCGTCTGAGCTATCTGTGTCCAGCCTTTGGAAATATTTCGCTGTTTACTGACATGTCTGTCAGCTTCTCTTTTCCTCCCCTTGCATGTGTTTTGTTTTTAATTCGACCCCAAAGCATTTTAATTTGAAATCAAATGGATATGTTTGCAAATAAATGATGACATAACACGTTTGAAAGACCGGACTGGGGAGCCGGGATTAGAGGATCAGCGGGGAAGTGTGGGTGTGATTCTGTAGAACGCAGGTGAGCGAAGGGGCTATGGAGACAGCACGTTACTGGAAATGACCCTTCTTTTTGGCCATCAAAACCTCAGAAACTGAAGAGGATTCTTTTGAGAATCTGGCACCTGGGGTAAAGAGCAGGAAAGAAGGAAGGACAAGAAGTAGAGCAATTCGGCCTGCAAATTGACTGCAGAGCGCTCCTGTTGCTTCAGCGGAACCTGACGTCTTTTAGGGAGGGAGCAAGAGAGATGGGGCCCCCTCAGCTGGCCCGAAGCCCTGCTTTTTCCCCGGGGGTAGGAAACTTGCAGTGGGCCAGGAAACAGGCCTGGGCTTGCAGCTGGGGATCAGGAAGTTTGGGGCCTCTTT
Source organism: Aethalodelphis obliquidens (assembly GCF_003676395.1). Taxonomy (NCBI): domain Eukaryota; kingdom Metazoa; phylum Chordata; class Mammalia; order Artiodactyla; family Delphinidae; genus Aethalodelphis; species Aethalodelphis obliquidens. The sequence continues at coordinate 6,300,150 of NW_020838019.1, read as the reverse complement.
CTACAGCTTTCTGGGCATAGGCCAAGCTCTGGTAACTGCTTTCAATTTTTTTTTTTTTAATACAATTCTGTTTTTCTCCCTCCTCCCACCTAATGGAAATTCACCCTGCAAAATAGGACAGTGTCTGGTAAGAAGCTGCTCACAGTATACACCCTCAGGACTCCCGGAAAAAGTTCTCAGCTGGTGGTGAGGTTTTGAGGCAGGGTGGTGCTTATTTCACCAGCTCCTGAGGGGCGAAACTCACTCAGCTTCTTAGCAAATCAAGTGAAGGAGACTCCAGGTCCTTAGAAGTTCAGAAAACAGGGTGGTTTGTTTTGCTTCCTTCTGAGATGGTGTAAAATGCTTGTTTAATTAAATTCAAGATCCCTGTGGGTTTTAAAAACTGGATTCTTCATCCACCTCCAGCTGTGGCAGGCACGCTGCAATTTGCCAAGAAGTTAATCTGTAACAGGAAATAGGACCCAGTTTCTTTGTAAGGACATTCCAGTTGTGCCATTGGGGCCCATTATCACTCATCTGTCTCCCTCTGAGGCTCAAGTGCCTGGTGAAGGTGGCCAGAATTATGTTTACTCAAATGAGCTTTAAACTCTTTAAAGACAGGTCTGCATAGACTTGGCCCATAACTTGAAAGCCATTGCTCTGGCCCCCTTCCAAAACTACTGGAAGAGGAGGAGTTTGTTTACTAGTCATCTTTCTATTCACCTATCCCTCCATCTATTCATCCATCTATCCATCCATTCAACCTCCCATCCAACCAGTCCATTCAATCCATCCATCTGTCATCTGTCTGTTTGTCTGACTATCCATTTACCTACATACTTACTTTCCTACCTACCTATGCAGTCAGCTCTTCCCTTGGATTTTTCAGTTATATGAGGCAATAAACCTCCCATTTCAAACCAAATTCATTCATTAAGCAGATATTTATTGAGTTTCTGCTCTTCTCTATCACTCAATCATTTATTCCTTGCTTTATCCATCCATTAATCCAGCAGTTACTGGAAGACTACTCTGTGCCAAACTCCCTATTGTTAATAAAATATTGAAGTGTGTCTAGTGGGAGCACAGCCTGGAGTAGGGTGGTTCAGAGAGACCTTTCCAGCCTAGGTGAGACCCATGTGGAGCCTTTAAGAGTAAGTAGGAATTGGCTAGAGAAAGAGGATGAGTGTTTCAGGGGAAGGGGAACGTATGAGCCGAGATTGGAGGCTACATCAGGCATGATGTGCAGTGTTGTGGGAGCCTGAAGGTCACATCACACAGTGACAGGGAGGTGAGGCTTAATAACTAAAAGGATCAGATCATGAAGGGCCTTATGCTTCATACTTAGAGGCTGAGAGTTCATCCTAATGGTAATGAGGAGTCCACTGAAGGACTTTAGGTAGAGGAATAATGCCAGGATGTCAGTTGCTTTTGACTGCTTTGTATCTTGCCTTCGGGTAACAAATCCCATCTTTTCCCTTTGGGGAACCCTTTTCTTACCCACTCTCAGTTTACATGACTTGCTGATCCCATTCTCGGGCTCAAGGCTGAGTGCTGTATGTGCCTGGTCGAATTGACTAATTCAAGGAAGGGCATCTGACCCAAACCAGTCTTCCTGGAGACTTTCTGCTGACACAACTAGGAAAGAAGTATTCACTTTCTTTTGGAGTTAATAAAATTGCAGGATTTTAGCTTGGAGCCTCTTAATGGCAATCTTCCCACCACTGGGGAGGGTCTGCTTGAGAATGAAGCCACAGCAGATAGTGGAGCTGAGGGGAGAGACATATTCCCAATGAACTTGTTTGCGCAACCAGATCCAGCCATGCCAGAAGCTGTTACCACCCCTAGAAGATTTACACAAGCCAATAAACACTCAGTTGTTTTTTTTTTTTTTTCTGAGAGTGGTTTAAATTTGTTTCCATCATTTTCAAAGAGTTATGAGTAAATCAGACCAACTCAGATTTATGCTTTAGGTAGAGTAACTTGGAAGCTCGTTGAAGAATGGAGTTGAGAGGGATAAGGCTAGAAGTAGAAACACCAATTAGGAGACAATTGCCTGACCTAGGAAAAATATATCAGGTAGCTATTACTATTAGGACCTATTCTGCAACCAGCCACAAAATCTCAGTGGCACACAAGCATAAGCTTTTTCTTTGAACTCCTGTGTCTATGAGTCACTGTGATTCAGGCGATCAAGGCTACCTGAGGAGTGTTTACATGACAAATAGGAGCACAAGAGGCTGAGTCCAACTGCACAGCCACGGTCATGTCCTCTATTATCCATTGCCCACAGCAAGTCACGTGGCCAAAACCAACATCAACAAGGGAGGGAAGTGCCCTTCTCTCATGGAGGGTGAGGCAGTGAATATTTGCTAAACGATAATCTACTCTGACACATAAAGGAGAGTGAAGAGGACAAATTCAAGCAATATTTAGGGGATAGAATCGAGCAGTTTTGGTGGTTGATTTTACATAGGGGTGGAAGGAGAGAGCGAAGTCGAGGTTTCTGCTTGGGTGATGGGGCCGATGACGGTGCCACCACGTAAGAAAGGGATTCTGGGGCTTCCCTGGTGGCGCAGTGGTTGAGAGTCTGCCTGCTGATGCAGGGGACACGGGTTCATGCCCCGGTCTGGGAAGATCCCACATGCAGCGGAGCGGCTGGGCCCGTGAGCCATGGCCACTAAGCCTGTGCATCCGGAGCCTGTGCTCCGCAACGGGAGAGGCCTGTGTATCAGGAAAAAAAAAAAAAAAAAAGAAAGGGATTCTGGGACGAGGGGCATGTTTAGAGGGAAGATCAGGAGTTGAGTTTTGGAAGGGTTGAGCTTGAGATGCTAACAGGACAAAATAAAAATAATTCTAAGCTTGGTGATGGATGTTATCTAGACTTATTGTGGTGATCATTTTGCAATATACACAAATACTGGATCATTATATTGTACACCTGAAAGTAATATAAAGTTATATGTCAATTATACCTCAATAAAAAATAATAACAGCAAACAGTTATATCACTCTTACTGTGTCCAGGCATTGTTCTAAATGCTTTACATATAGGACTCGTTTAATCCTTTCAACCACTCCATCTTCTTTTTGCAGATTAAAACACAGAGGAGTTAAGTAATTTACCCCAGTTCTTTCAGCTCTCAAAGACAGAGCTGGAACATGTACTAGGCAGTTTGCCTCCAGAGGGTGAGACTTGGGGAACTCATTTGGGAGTTGTGGGGATCCTCTTGGACCCCCCAGAGTTGGTATAGAGATTATTTTAAAGTGAAAACATTTGAGCACAGAAGATGCAGAAACAAATCTTTTACAAATTTCCCTTAGCTGCCTGAAATTACAAAATACAGCTGCCTTTAAACCCCCTCTGAGGGAGTTTCCTGCGAATTTAGCTGCCAAGAAGACAGAGTGTCCATTTCATTAGCATCAAAAAGCCCAATAGAACCTTCCATACTCTCCCATTGAAGCCCTAAAAATCCCCCTTTTGTTAAATTGGTATGTATACACCTTTCCTTGGGGCTATTCCAAGAGTTTTTCATTACTGGGAGCTCCCACAGGCTTGTGTGGAAATAAATCCTGTCTTTTCTCTTGTTAATCTTCTTTTCTCAGTTAAATTATCAGGCCCCCAACGGGAGCTAGAAGAGGAAAAGTTTTCTTCCCAACACTTTTGGCAATAAGGATGGGATGGCTGGGATTCCCCACTCTCTGGAGACTCCAACTAAGATCCCAGGACCTCTGACAGTGCCAGCAAAGGTAAACTATTTTACCAGTCAGAATCTTGGATCTCTGCCAGGGTCCGGACGAGCAAGGACAGGAAGAGTCTTTCAATTTGATTGAAATTGAAAACAAAAAGATTTTCCAAGTTTTAGATTTACAGAAGAAAACTTTTGTTTAAAACCAGTTCTTTGGATACTGGGACTCTTGTATTAGGTAGCTATTGTGTCTGTCTCTTGCGCTACTGTTTTGTGTTGTGATGTCTAGAAGTGTTTGTTTCCTGAGAACTTGGCTTTGGAAATTGAAAAGAGCATTCTCTCTGGCTTTCCACCTGCTGAGGGGTGTGATCTGCTGCCAACCACTAGGTGGCAGGCCCTGAGAATCTGTAGTCAGCTGGGCAGAAATGTGGGTAGCCTGGGTACCCCATGTGCAGCTGGTGTAGTACTTACCATTACCAGCTCTCAGGGGATTCATCTAAGTCTAAATTCTAAAGGGCCTCATCCCATAAGGACGCTTGTCTCTTTCTCCACTGCCTTTGTTCATCACCTATGGCAATGGAGAGCCTTACTTCCTTCCTCTTGGCTACCTTTGAGTATGAGGGTTGTGCCTTCTGTGCCCTTTTTGAGGATGAGTTTTGCCCCCATAGTTAAGCCATAAAAATGCTTATGGTTTGAGTCACAGTTGACATGAGTATACTTTCTGAAGCCGGATTATAATCTAGCATCTTTGTTTGGAAGATACCTCTTGGGCTAGAAATTCTCCTTCCAGTTTTGGTTTTGAGGCCTCTCTATTCTCCCTACTTGATTCTGTTCCTCTCATGGGAACTTTTCAGTAGATTGAACTCCTTTCTTCTTAAACCCTACTGACTGTATGCTCTGCAACCATGGCACTAACTCTGTCTGCTTCCTTTCTTGTTGGCTTGACTTTTCTAAGGATAATTTAGAACATCAGTGGTGCCTTTGAGAAAAGTTAAATCTTCCAAGCTGGATTTTCTAAGATTTTTTGCTTTCTATTTCAGCCCTTCAACTCCCTATAGTCACTGGAAATTTAGGTTACCCCCTGGCCCTCCTCAGGGGCTCTCAAGGGACTCAGGGACCCTCAAAAGCAAGCACATGAGGCTGAAAAAGAAGAAATAGACTAATTGTAAACAAAATTTAGTCCACAGCCTCCATGTGATTATACATCAGGAAAAAAGGAAAAATCTTAAAAGTCTCCTCCACAAATACTGGATAAAGCTTTAGCCCTCATACTGAGCAGGCAACAACTTGTTCCATCTGTCAGAAACACAATTCAGATAAAAATACAAAAGTGGGACAAAGACGAGAACGAACTTTTATATATAAACTAGTGAATTTTGTATTATTGTATGTCTTAGTTTGGGCTGCCATAACAAGATATCATAGACTAGGAGGTTTAAACAGCAAATAGTTATTTCTCACAGTGCTGGAGGCTGGACACCCAAGATCAGGGTGCCAGCATGTTAGGGTTGTGGTGAGAGCCAGTTTTCTGGCTTGCAGGCTACTCTCTGTATTTTCACATGGTAAAGAAAGAAGAAAAAGAAAGAAAGAAAGATAGGAAGGAAGGGAGGAAGGAAGGAAGGAAGGGAGGGGAAATAGGAGGGGAAATAAAGACAGGGAATTCCCTGGCGGTCCAGTGGTTAGGGCTTGGCACTTTTGTGGCCTAGGGCCTGGGGTTCAATCCCTGGTCGGAGAACTAGAATGGGGGAGAGAGAGATCTGAGCATGAAAGAGCACCCTCTTGTGTTTCTTCTTATAAGGACACTAATCCCATTCATAAGGGCTCCATCGTCATGCCTTAATTACCTCCCAGAGGCCCTCATCTCCAAATATCATCACGTTGGGAATTAGAGTTTCAACATGTGAATTTTGGGGGACATAAACAGTCCTGTATTTATGGCTGATTCATGGCTAAAAATGCAAATAAAACCTATCTCTATTTGCAGCTGCCACTATGTATATGAATGTATGTTATGTGTCTGATATTCTCCTACCTCTGGATGGTATTACCAAATTAACAAAGGAGATTTATTTTAATTGACTTAGAGAAAATAAGCACTTATATAAATTAAATATCACTCAAACTCTCAGAAATGTGGGAACTAACCCAAATGATCTTCAAATTCACATCATTTGGGTAAATCTTTGTTAAATAAGACTACTCTAATATTACTGGTTTAATAAAAACCTTCTTTACCTACAATCATACATTTTTATTCTACTTGGATTTTCTAGTCGAAGCTACTATTATATTTACTAGATGTTTAAGATTATAAAACTTATAGATTTGATTCTAATCAAATTAAGTCATTACTCTGGCCAACTTTATTTCAACAATGATTATGTTTTATGATAAACCTGTCAAAATCGTCTCCAAAATCTTTTTTGCTTACTTGCAACCTTAAAGCTTTACTAAGTTAAATGATAGATATTCATTAAATATCTAGATCACTTCCAAATAAGATAAAATACTGAAACATTAAGTACTGAACATAAGTTTATATACTTTTGACTTCTTATTTTTACATAAAGACTACAGATACTTGGACCTGTTAATAAACATGTTCTTTTGCCACACTGGGAAATTGTGCTATGAGGAAGCATATGTCTCTTGAAATTGTGAGATGGTATATTCATAATTTTTCTTATCGACTACAGAATGCTGGTATATCACAGACAGTTCACAATTGTCTCTTTCCTAGTTTTCTCTGGAAAATAAAGATTACTAAGGGTTGAAAATTATAATCAATATATGTAAGTGGAACCAATGGAAATAATAAGAGCAGAGGAAAAAACTCTGTGCAAAATGTGCCAGGAAAGTAGGATATGTTTTTGATAAGAAAAAGTATACAATGTATTAAGGATCTGTTTTTGTTAAGAAAAGAGAGAGTAATTTTGCCCTGAGTTAGTTGATTCAAGGTTGTTTAAAGGTTGTTCCAGAATGAGAAAGAGGAAGATGTAGGACAGGAACTAGATGGGTCTAGAAAGTTGTAAAGGGTCTGTGATAGAGAAAGAGAGAGAGAGAGAGAGAGGGAGAGAGAGAGAGAGACTATTTAATCTCATATGGTCAAGCTGGATAAAATTAAATTGATTTATTATAAGATTTTTAAATGAGCTTTAATATCAGTAGTGTACTAATGCAAAACTAGAGTGTGATTTTTCTCTCTTAAAAAGACAAAATGTGTTGGATTGTTGGTCTGTTTTTAATAAGAGATTGTAAAAGGTTTTCTCTACCTTTTGAATAATCCACCTAGGAAACAAGGATTTTGAATCTTATTACAATAATTTCCTGTGTTGTCTTTATCATGCCCTCAGTTATTTAAGAGAAATGATTCTGGGCTTCCCTGGTGGCACAGTGGTTGGGAATCCGCCTTCCAATGTAGAGGACACTGGTTTGGACCCTGGTCCAGGAAGGTCCCACATGTCGTGGAGTGGCTGAGCCCATGCACCACAGCTGCTGAGCCTGCACTCTGGAGCCCGCGAGCCACAACTGCTGAGCCTGCGTGCCGTGACTACTGAGGCCCACATGCCTAGAGCCCGTGCTCCACAACAAGAGGGGCCACTGCAATGAGAGGCCCGCACACCACAGTGGGGAGTGGTCCCTGCTTGTTCCAACTAGAGGAAGCCTGTGTGCAGCAACGAAGACCCAACACAGCCAAAAATAAATAAATAAATAAATTTATTAACAAAAAAAAGAGAAACAGTTCTTCTCACTTTTTATAAGAGCTGAGTTTTTTTTTACAACCTTGTTACCTCCTATATTTACTTTTGAAATCTTTCATTGTTATTTCGGTTCAATTGACAATTAAGTATTGTCGCACAGTCATCTGTGCTCCTGGGTTTAAACCCTTTGACATTTTTGACAACTTTCCAAAATCAAATTCTACATGAAGTCTTCTTGACCTCGAACTGACCTTGAGATTTTGCAGAAGGCTCCTAGAACATCTCAAAGGGTTTGTTTTCTCACTTTGTAAAAAGAGAGATGTTAAACTAATTAGCCTTATTTGATGTGTTGAATTGCATGAAAAGCATTGTCAAATGAGAAGTGATACTTAACCTTCCCTAGGCTATATTTGTATGGCTAAATATTGTTAATGTAACTACTTCTGAAATTGTATGAAACTCCTGGAAATTTTTCAGTGCCCTCAATGTCCATGATATATACTGGTATAATGTTAACAGTCATAATTCCAGTTATTACTTAAAGTGTTGTATGTCACTGAAACAATCAGATTTCTTTTGTGAAATTGTGTTATTTTTATAGTAAACTTTCATCAAATTTTTTTTTTTTTTTCGGTATGCGGGCCACTGTTGTGGCCTCTCCCGTTGCGGAGCACAGGCTCCGGACGCGCAGGCTCAGCGGCCATGGCTCACGGGCC